>NW_023413756.1:0-648243 GCF_903995425.1 Onychomys torridus | reverse complement strand
CGCGCCGAAAGATTTTTTATGGACTTATCTAACTCCTCTATTGCAATGTAAACATATGTGTGAACTAGTATGGCAGTGGTTTAGTTTATTTAAAAACAATCATAATATCACAAAATGTCAGAAATTGAGGAATGCTGTTTTAGGTCACCATGTCTGCTACATGGCCTCTGAATTGCCTGCAACAGAGTGAAGTGAGGCATTCAGTTTTGGTCTATGAATGGTAAAATGCTGTCCTTAATTTCCATTGTTTTAAATGTAGTTTTCATGTAAAAGTTCCTACACTTCTTTTGTTAAATGTATCCTTAGTATTTTTATTCTTCTTGAGCTGTTATGAACAAATTTATTTCTCCCATGTGGTTTTCAGATTGTTCATTGCTAGCATGTAGAAAGGTAGCTGAATTTCTGACATAGAGATGCCTCTGTGGGTAAAATTCCTTCATGATCAGGAATAAGAGCATGAGCCTGGATCTCCAACACCCACAAAAACAGCTCATGTGGCAGTGTACACCTGTTATGCCAAGTATTGCTATCCACTGGAGGGTGGGCCCGGGAAGATGGCCAGGCAGTGTAGCCAATCAGTGAGCTCTAGTTCAGTGAGCGATCCTTTCATTATTTAGGCTTACTTAGATTTTCTACTTCTTGAGTCAGTTTGAATAATTTGTGTATTCAGGGGGCTTCTGATTAAAAAATGAAATTCTTATTATTAAGGGGAGCTCAACAGAGATGATCATTCAGACACAGTGTATAGAAAATTGAAAGTCTTTATTCCAGCCAAGTGAGACCATACCCAAGTATTGGGGTGGGGGAACCTAGGTGTGGCCCTGTGGGTCCAGATAATGAGGGTTTTTAAGGGCAGAAACCTTGCTGAGTATTTCCATAGACAGCTAAAGAGGGGTTTCACAGAGTGGAGCAGTGTGGAGCAAGCAGTTTTAACAGAAGCTAAGAGGCACAGTTAACCAGCTGGAGGTAGGGTTCTGTACAAACAGGCAGCATAGGTAAATGATTAGCTGGATGAGGTTCCACACAAACAAGTAGTTTTTACAAAGGTTAAGATAAGTTAGCTAGGACATCCTGATCTTGGGCTCCTAGAATAAAATTGGGTAATTTTCCATGGGATTCTCTATCAAGGAGATCAAATTCTAGTTAAACCTGAAATGGCCTCAGCAAGGATACAAGGTGGGGGGATGATTGCACTGCCTTGCCTTGTCACATTGTGAGCAATACTGATTTTATCTTGATAATTTTATAATACCTGCATACATGCATGCCAAATCAGATAATAAAACATCAACCATCAACATTATAAAAGGATGTATTGTGGGGCAGTGGTGGTGCATGTCTTTAATCTCAGCACTTGGGAGGCAGAGGTAGAAGGATCTCTGTGAGTTTGAGGCCAGCCTGGTCTACAGAGTTAGTTCCAGGACAGCTGGGTCTATACAGAGAAACCTTGCCTCGGGGAGGAAAAAAAAAGAGTGTATTGCCAGGTTAAATGATAGCTTTCTTTCTGGAAATAGTCCAGCTCAGTGCTGAAAAAGTACATGTATATTTCACACAGAAGTCTCTCTACACCTGTCAGTCCTTTGGTGACTTCCTATTTTGTATTTAAATCCATTCAGACTGCAGTCTCTGTGGAAGCAAGGAAGATCTGCACCTCCTGGAGCTTGTTTAATGAGAGCACAAGGTCAGAAGATGAAGCTTATGACATAAACTTGAAGCAAATGTTTCCGTTTCCCCAGTGCTTTGCAGAACAACTCTAGCTGTAAATAATGCAACATGGAGATTCATTAGTGACCATTTCCCCCTCAACCCAAAACAGAGTAGACAAACTATCACAAGCATGCACCTTATTCAAATTGGATGTGGTGGCATATACTTTTAATCTCAGCACTCAGGAGGCAGATGCAGGTGGCTCTCTGTGAGTTAGTGACCAGCCTGGTCTACAGAGCTATTTCTAGGACAGCCAGGGCTACACAGAGAAACCTTGTCACAAACAACAACAAAATGCACCTTTTTCTTTTCTTCTTTGTAGGGTCATAACCATAGTAAGACAAATTCGTTAGGACATACCCCAAAGACCTTTGGCCAGGAATGGAGCTATGTCATGCACTCTACAGGTAGAGCTTTGAAGTACACCCAAAGATCTGAAGAGGAAGATTCCTTTAAACCACAGGCCAATGGGCCATTAACCTGGAAGTGGGGAGCAAGGCAAAGAAACCATGAACAGAACACTAAGTGCTATTAAGCCAGAGAACAAGCTATCTATAATCTGAGAACAAAACCTATTTAACTCTTAGTGCAAATGATAGGGAGTCATGAGAAATGGGAAAGGGAGGTCTACCATCAAAAACACTGAGCTCTTGTTAGAGTTTCCCAATCTAGACCTCCGCACCCTCACTCCAGTCCAGGCACAGAGCAGGACTCCTTAATAATTCAGTGACTAAACAAGTCACCTATGCTGTCGCAGTATGGTCCCTGAAATATGTGATTGGAATACTGAAGCTCACAATGTATGTTAGCACAAACAACAACATGTAGAAGTGGAAATAGAAACTTCTTTGGATACATTTTTTGGTTTATTTATGTGTATGAGTGTTTGCCTGCATGTATTCACAAACACATGTTGCCTGGTGCCTGTGGAGATCAGAAGGGGGCATCAGATCCCCTGGAACTGGAGTTATGATTGTGAGCCACCATGTGGGTGCTAGAAACTGAACCCAGCCTGATCTACACAGTAACCTACATAACAGCCAAGGCTACATAGTGAAGCCCTGTCTCGAAAATTAATTAATTAATCATTAATTAAGAAATGTGGGGAGATAAGAAGTGGGGAGAAAGGAAGCTAGCTAGCTAGCTCAGCAAAAACTAGGGAGCAAGCCCATAATCAATGCTACCCATGATCAGTCCCTGCCTCCAAGTTCCTGCTTAAGTGCTTGTCCCGACTCCCCTCAATGATGGACTATGAATGACCTGGAGCTGTAAGACAAATAAACCCTTTCCTCCCACAAGTTGCTTTAAGTTATGGTGTTTGTCCCAGTGAAAGAAAACAAACTGGAACTAAAGATTTACATAAGCTATCTGCAAATACTATGTCATTGTACATAAATGACTAGGAAATACATGGATTTTGGTTTCCACGGGGAGAATGGAGCCAATTTCCCAAGAATACCAAGGAATAACTCTGTTCCTTGTAATGAGGTCAGCCACCTATGAAAAGCCACTGCTCACATTTATTCCCTTCTCAAAATCCAATATCAGCCTCACTAATGGGAAGTGTGATGCCAGTGATAGGTGACCTCATATTTGAGTGAAGACAGATGGCTCATCACAAGACAGAAATTAGCAGGATACTGCTAGCCCTTCCCATGGTCTTCTAGAAGAGGCTTTGGCTATCCAGTTCTGGGAAGGACAAAGGCAGACAGCTCCTGTGTCTTGATGGTATCAGTCATTATAAAATATGACGATGTCCCAACCATTCATAACTCCAGTTCCAGACACATATGAGAGTTAGCCTTCCATCATTGTGTCAAAATGCCTGAGGTAATTGGCACATAAGATATAAGGGTTTGCTTTGAGCCATGGTTTCAGAGATTTCAGTTCATGAGCTCTTGGCTCTATTGCTTTTGAGCTTGCTGTGAGGCTAAACATTATGGTGGTGGTGGGAAACATACTGTGAAGCAAACTGCTTCACCTCATGCAGGCTGGGGGGGATTAGTGGAGAAGAGTTGGACAGAGAAGAGGAGGTCCCTTTGAAGGTCACCTTAAAAGGCAAGCTCTTAATGACTTTAATTCCTTTCACTAGGAGCAACCACCTCCGAATAGTGTCACAGGCTGGGGACCAGGTTTTCAATGAGTAGGTCTTTGTGGGACATTTAAAATCCAAATTATAGCAATATACCATTTTAGAAGGACTATTTTGAACAGAAGTAAAATTTTAAAATAGCAAGTTATATTTGGAGCAAGTGGTATAAGACTTGCCTAGCATGTATGAGGGAGGCTCTATCTTCGTTCCCTGGCACCACCCAAAAAGTGGAGGGCACTGGTACTCCTTCTTTTAAAGCCCTGTCTTGTTACTTTTCTACTGCTGTGACAAAGCACTGTGCCTGCAGACTTGAGTGACAGTGGCCCCACAGGCTTGTATGTTTGAATACTTGGTCCCCAGTTGGTAGAAATGCTTAGGAAGGACCAGGATGTGTGGCCTTTTGGGAGGATGTATGCCATTGGTGGTATGCTTGAGGTTTCTAAAGCCCACACCATTCCTAGTTTGCTCCCTCTCTCCCTTGTGCCTGTGGAACAAGAAGTATGCTCTCAGCTGCTGCTCCAGCACCGTGCCTTCCTCCCTATTGCCATGCTCCCTGTCATGATGGTCATGGACTTATCCTCTGAAGCTGTTAAGCTTCTGATAAACTCTTTCTGCTACAAGCTGACTTTGTCATAGTGTCTTCGCATAGCAAGAGAAAAATAACTAAGGGATTCTATATACAATATATCCTCTACACTGGAAAATATTAACCATCTTACCAATGAGGATGGGAATCTGAAGCAGAGAGAATATATATAAATAAACTTGTTAAGCTAACCCTTGTGATCCTCACTACTCCACAGAATTAGCCCTCCCACCCCTCAGCCTTGACACATTTTCAAAGATTGTACTCTTTAAGTCAGTGTTTATGTAAACCTTGCTTCTTTGACTCTTACATGTGATGCTGCACCATGTAAAATTTATTTTAGAAAATATATGTGTAATTTACTTCTACTATTTATCTTGGGTCTATTTAATTATTAGGCCCAGATAAAAACATAAGATAGCAATAGTAAAAATGTACAACCATTTACCAGACACAGCGCTGAATGTTAAGACACATTCCTCCTTATTTTTCTTGTCAGTCCTTAGAAGTGGGGAATCATTGTCTTGTTTCATAAACAGGCAAACAAAGAGTCAGAGATTCTGAGAGACTTTCCAGGTTCACACAGCTTTTCAAGGAAGGATTTGGATGTGAACCCATGTCTTTCTCAGCCTCTCTGTGAACTCGGCCTGCAGTGATTCTGCATTCATGCATCTGTGAAGGTGCCATCTTCTAAAGGAAGAGGCTTTTGTGCAACACACAGAATGTTTATGTGTTGTTACCTCCAAACCACAGGTTGAAATCTAAATTCCCTGTGTAAGGCTACAGGGAGAGGAAATTCCAGAAGGAAGTATGGTCACTGGTGTGAGTCATTGTACTCTACCATCTGAGGATACTATCAAAGACACAGCCCCATGCCACCTAGGAAAGGGCCCTCACTAGAACCTGACCACATGGCACTCTGATCTTGGATGTCCAGCTTCCCAATCTGAACAATCCATTTCGGCTGTTTGGACATCTCTAGTCGATGGACCATGCTGTGGTAGCCCTAACCAATGGCATGGTTAACACAGAGTAAGATATATGGGAGAAGTAAGGTTAGTGCCTTTAGATTTTGGGTTATTTTCCCCTGAATGATCTTCATTTAACCTTCATTTTACAACATTTAAATCAGATTTTTGCCCGATGTATAAAATCATAAAATGATACATGCTAATGGGGAACCATGAGAAGCTTTAATAGGTTTACCTTGCTGAAATGATTTATCTTCCTGCCTTCACCTCTTTAGTGCTGGGATCACAAATGTGTACCACCATGCCTATGCTGTGTGTTTTGGGAGGAAGCTTATGCATGCATGTGGAGATGTTGTGCGACACTATTCCTGGGGAGAAATGAACACACAACTATTCACCCCACATAGGGAGTCAAGGGCAAACCAAATTAATAATTTTAGCACAGACAACCGTGGAAAAGCCTAGAGTTTAGTAGGTTAGTGACATGAGAATGGGTGAGGGGTCACATACAGAAGCAGGGATGACTCAAAAGCAGCTGTATTAGCAGAAAGCTCATGCAAGCAGGGATGCATTTCCATCTGCAACCCTGAAGCTCTTTACATGACTTCCAGGTAGATTAACAGGGGACACAGTTGTTAACTGCTTCTGTAATTCTGAGGAGAGGCCCTCGTGAGTCTTGTCACGGTTTCAGCTTCCTGAGCAGACTGAAGTTCATTTACTTTCTGAGTCTCATGAACCTCCCATCTCCTTCCTTATGGAAATGTTTCAATTTGGAAGAAACTGCTGTATAAGAAGAGGGCAGAACAGCCTCACTTGTTCCTCAGACACCATCCACACTAATTTTTGAGACAGGGCCTGTCACTAGTCCAGGACTCACCAGGACTTTAGACTCGCTGGCCCTTAAGCCCCTGTTTCAGCACCACAGGTTCTGGCTGTACAAGCCTGTCTCATTATGAAGAGTCTTTTCATGTTGGGTCCTCATGACTGTAGTCAAACACTTCACTGGCAGAGATACCTCTGAGCCTTATACCACGTCTGGGTATGCAGTGCTGGAGGTCAAACTGAGGGCATCACACACACAAGACAAACACTCTGCAAACTGAGCTACATCCCAGCCCCGGAGCTGCTGGCTGCAGATTCCCTTATGTATTCATTGACTCTGGACAGGGGCTCTTCACCACCTGGCAACTGAGAACAGTACTATAATAAAGCTGGGAGAGCAGACGGTTCACGGAGTGGGGTTGCTGACTGTAAGGTACTTCAAGTTCCCATTGTTCACAGAAACTACATACTGCTTCCCATACAGGAGATCACTATTGAACAATGAAAAGGAAGGCTCGCTTGAGGGAGCAGAAAAAACATTTAGAGAATGTTGGGTAGTCTGAGAGATTTGAGCATGTGGCTTGTCAAAAGAAATCTAGGCTGGAGGGTGTAACCCATCCATACCTGGAAATGGCTCATGCACTTGTATGTTCCCACACTGGACCCTAAGGCCACTACCACCTGTGTCTCAGCTCCCTAGTCAGGCAGGCTGACCTACTGGGCTAACCTTATGCCTCCCAAACACAGCCTCAGCATTGGCTGTTTTGAGTCATATTCCTAAGCCCTCATTTCTTTGTCTATGAACCAGGAAAGAACATGGAGGGTGCCTAGTGTCTTCCAGTGCAGGATGAAGGTTTCCAAGGAAAGTTCTTTCCCTTTCTGCTCTCCCACACCAAGGACAACATCTTGTCAAGGGTGAGGGAAGGTGAACACATTGGGGTAGGGTCTTCATAGATGAAAAACTCAAATCAATAGAAATTATAACTTCCTGCTCAGCCTTTTGTAAAGACTCACTGTGTTCCTGGAACAAAATCTTTCCAAGATCTACGTGTGGTCATTCCACCTGCATAAATAGAAAGTCAGCACTCACTCTTGCTGAGGATTTGCTGGAGGTGCCTGCCTGTAAGGAGTCCTGCTTGCCACAATGGTGGGTGACTGATTTCATATACAGGACTTTCAGTAAAATGGTTCTTTTGTTTAAGTGTCTGTTCTATGAGGCAGAATCAGGAATGAATGGGGCTCCCCACAGAAGGGCAAGAGGAAGGAAGCAGAAGCTGGGGAGGAGGGCCACATGAGGGTGGAGAGGGCCTCAGGAAGGGACCCTCCCCTCACCTCAGGACAAATGTACGCTATGAAACCCTCCTCAGACAGAGCTGGAGGGGCAGAACAGTAGTGGGTGGTGTCTTCCCTATCTGTACTCAGACCCCCTTCTCACCCTCCTCTCGTGTGTGTGTGTGTGTGTGTGTGTGTGTGTGTGTGTGTGTGTGTGTGATGTCTCTTTATTGCCCTTGATCCTTTGATAGTGTGACTTTATGTTCTTGATTGTTATAGTGAAAATGATTTCATACATTCTTTTCCAAGGCTTGACACCATCTTAGCTTCACTTGTTTAGTCATGTAAACACTAAAATCTCTTTTATTCTTAAAATGATATGATTTTATATTTTCTGTACTTACCTTATAATATTATTATTATTATAAAACTTAATTTTAGGTCCTTTCAGGAAACATTTAAATTAGCTTAATACAAAATATGTCTTCCCGTCAAACTTTGAGCAACCACTGTCCCAAGACTATTTGAGAACTATAGGAAAAGGAAGAACTGGGGCAGAGGGCACATGGGAGAAACTGCAGGGGTAGAGATGGCCCTTCTCATGTCAAAGGGCACAAGGAGGACGAGCCCTGGCACAAGAGGCCCCAGGCCTCTGAGAACAAGTCAGGACAGTGTGGGAGAGCTGCTGCTGCAGGAAGATCCCGCCTCAGCCAGTGAAGAGGCTCCCAGCACCCTCCTTCCTACTCCCAGCCCACAGCCAGCCACTCTCACAGTGAACTTGCTTTTTTTGGTCGGGGGTGAGGGGGGAAGGGTTGGTTTTTGACATAGGGTTTCTCACCATAGTCAGTCCTGGCTCTCCTGGAACTCACTCTGTAGACCAGGCTTACCTGGAACTCGGATCGGCCTGCCTCTGCCTCCTGAGTGCTGGGATAAAGGGCATGCACCACCACCACACCTGACAGACTTTTCTTTTTCCTGACTGTCTTATGTCTTAGTCCCTGGCTGCCAGGCTAGGGTACCTGGCAGTTGCTCCACACTCTACCCTTCCTTCCAGATTTCAGCAGGGATCTTATAGGACACTCAGTCAAGCATGACCTTCAAGAATCACTCATTCTCTACTCCCAACCTTTCCCTGCATTACAGAAAGCTCTGCTGGGCAGCCTCCTGTTCCTTGCTACCTTGGTGACAGCATGCAATGCAACCTGCACTTTTCAACCACATAAGGATCTTCCAAACCAATCGCTTGATAGTAAGTCCTGGGTTTTCCAGTATTTTTAATACCATTCCAGCCTGGTGGATACAACCTGTAGATATGACCTAGTATATATGGCAGACGGGGAAGCCTTGGGATATATATACACTGGAAGAAGGATTTGTGAAGATACAGAAACAGAGTAAGGAGGTTGTTCTCAATTTAGCTACATGAGCTTTGAAACACCACAATCAGGCCCCATTTAAGAACAGCTGAATGAGAACCTCTGGAGCTGGAGTTACCCATTAAAAGCTCTTTGATTTTCACATGCAGTCAGGGTTAAGAAGCAGCATTCAAATTTTAATAAACATGATCACCCCTGCAATCTTGTTTAAATGTAGTGCATGCCTGCATGCATGGGTGGGTGGGTACGTGCATGCATGCTTGTGGTGTGAATGATGCTGGAGAAGCTCCCGCAACTAGTACTTTAATACTGTACTAGTTTCATTCTGCTGCTGTGATGAAACACTATAATCAAAAGAAATTTAGGGGAGGAAAGAATTTATTTGCCTTTCACTTCTAGACCACAGTCCATTGTTGAGAGAAGTGGGGGCGGGGACACGACTCAAGCAAGAACTGAAAAAGTATTCCTTGGATGACATTAGGCTGAGTCAAGTTGACAGTTAAAATCATATATGATGGGACTGGAGAGATGGCTCAGGGGATAAGAACACTGGCTCTGCACCTACATGGCAGCTTACAACTGTTGGTAATTCCAGTTCCAGGGCATCTAGTGCCCTCCTCTGATCTCTGAAGATATGATACAGTAGCCTTACATACATGCAGGTGCAGTACTCTTACATACCTGCAGGAGAAAAATTCATATCCATAAAATAAACATAATTTTTTTTAACGTTCAATACAATTCTTGGGTACATAGGAAGTTCAGTACCAGCCTAGAATACATGACATGCCCACCCCACCCCCAAAATAAAACAAAACATATAAAAATAAAAAACGAAGTAGACAAGAAAGTCTGGGCTTCACCCATGGATTCTGATTTTGTTTTCTTGGATGGGGATCAGGAACAGAGGGCTTGCTTGTTTATTTGCTGCTAGAAATTAAACCCAGGACCCTGTACAGTTTCAATACTGTTTTACTACTGGGCTACACCCCAGTCTGTGGGTGATTTTTAAGTACCCACAATGCTTCACATGTGCACCCGGGACTGAGAATCAGTGATACAAATAAATACTAGTAGAGAAGTGAGCATTTTGTTCAGGACAACCAAAGAGAACTCACTGGGCCCCCTTTGCCAGTCACTCCTAATAGCTACTGGATTAAAAAGGAAGGACTTATTTATTCTTCAATGCTGTTCTGAAATACAATCTAGAAAGGATTTAAGCTCACTTAAAAAACATAATCAGAATCCTGGGCATGGTAGCTCAGGCCTTTAACCCCAGCAGAGACAGTTGAGTTGGAGGACAGCCTGATTCTACACAGTGATTTCCATGCTAGCCAAGGCTACATAGCAAGATTTTGTCTCTAAAAACAAATAAAAACAAAGACACTGTCTGAGGCAGGTGCTTCAGTGTGCTGGGTTCTGGCCATCTTGATTCAAAACTGCTGTCTCTGACAGCTCTACAGTTGTCCATCATCATGTGCCAGGGGCGGGCTCCATGTCCTACCAGCTTTGTTCCTGTTGTGTGACCTGTGGTTTGCATCATTTTAGGATGCCTAGATTCTGGTGGTAGCAAACACTATGTGGGCGCTTACTGGATCATAGACTGTAAGAAGTGCTACTGTGAAAAAGATGGAATTATTTGCTGCACCCAGTAAGTCCCAACCACTGATTCTGGAGGGTCCTATATAACCACTCTTCAGAGTCTCCGCTTTGTTTTGTCTTGTGTTTGGTCAAAGTCTCCTTAAGTTGTCCTGCTGTCAAACTCCAGGGCTCAAAAGATCCTGCTACCTCAGTCTCCTGTATAAGCTGAGTGTCATGTGAGCACTATGTGAGAAGCTTAGATAGATATGTTTGCATCTATCCACAAGGCTAGAGTTTATTGAATAACAGCAAATTCATAAGCTACATTGATTTCTTTTTAACAAAAATACAGATTTATTTGTGTGTGTGTGTGTGTGTGTGTGTGTGTGTGTGTGATTGGTTTAGGGGCTACAGTTTGCTAAGCAGTTCTAATTTCCCATGATACCTAGTTACTGGCAAACAGATTTTTCTTTTCTTTTTTTTTGGAGCTGAGGACCAAACCCAAGGCCTTGCACTTGCTAGGCAAGTGCTCTACCACTGAGCTAAATCCCCAACTCCACAGATTTTTCTTTATAACAACTTTAATTACTACCACTCACTCTCAGATCATACTTTACACATCACACAGTAAGTGTATGTATGTACATATTTGTGTATGTAGATTACAAAATGGTTATAGAAAGTTGACAGAGCACAGCAGAGTTGGAAGAGCTGAAAAGGGGTTGGAGGCAGCAGAAATACGATAGAGATGCAAAGAGAACCTGTTGGAGGTGCACCTAGAGGGGACCTCTGTTGTTCAAATCTTTTAATAATAAAAAAATAAATAAAAACCTACAGCCAGATATCAGGGTGAAAGCTGAAAGATCAGAGAAGCAGAGCAGCCAGCCACTAGTTCTTACCTCTACGAAATCCTCAGCCTAAAGGGAGTGAGTTCCTGTTTCCTCATCCCTTATATATACCTGTCTCTGCCCTGCCTTATTACTTCCTGGGATTAAAGATGTGTGTGCTTCCCAAGCCAAGGATGAGATCTCAAGTGCTGGAATTAAAGGTGTGTGCCACCACTGCCTGACCTCTATGTCTAATCTAGTGACCGGCTCTGTCCTCTGATCCTCAGGCAGGTTTATTAGGTTATACAATACATCACCACAGACCTCAGGGTCAAGTTGAGCTGCCCAGAGAGGAGGTGGATTACTGAAGCCATACAGGCTAAACAATGAGTCCAGAAGGACCAACATGTGGACAAGCTGTCAGCTGCTTAGCAGCAAGAACTGAGACAAACTGAACCCCGGGGAAAGTCTGGAGTGCTCTTTCAGCCCTTCCCCTTTAAAACACAATTAGTGTAAACATGTGTGTGTGATCCAGTGGGAATGGTGTGTGTGGAGGTCAGAGGACAACTTTCTGGAGTCAGGTCTTTCTTTCCACATTTATGTGGGACCCTGCTCAGGACACAATCCTTTTGATTTCTAAGTTGTTCAGCAGTGAGTCTTGTGGGTGGTGCTGGGTGGATGGTGCTGGGTGGATGGTGCTGTTTACACACAGGACAAGTGCAAAGTCACGTGCCTCCTTCTCTGAACACAAACTAAATGAAATGCAGCTTATAAATTGGATTCCTCCACAGCCAGGCATGGCCTGAAAACTACTGTGTTTCACAATATGAAGTAATTTAGAGCAGGGCAGACTTGATCTCAACACTGGAACTACAGGCAGTTGTTGTTGTTTCTTTCTGTTTTGAGAAAGGGTCTTGAGTAGCCCTGGCTGGCCGCAAACTTATCCTGGGGCCATGAAGGTTTTGGTTGAGTGCCCAGTGCCCTGGTCAACTGTGAGAAGACATCCTGCCATCTTCTCCCTGCATGGTCCACTGAGGGCTACAAATTCCGATGTCCTGTGAACCAGAAAATTGAGATCAATGAATGGTTTCAAATAATGAAAGGAAGAGGACTGAAATGTCTTCTTCCTTTAGGATAAAATTCCAGGTCTTCTTAATACTGACACATTGTTACAGAAGGGACTGAAATGGCCTCTTTTATATACTCTGGGCAGGGCAGCTTGTTTTGTTCTTGGTTTTAAAAAAAGATTTATTTTAGCTGGTTGGTGGTTGCACATGCCTTTAGTCCTAGCACTCAGGAGACAGAGGCAGGCAGGTCTCCGTGAGTTCAAGGCGAGCCTGGTCTACAAAGCGAGTTCCAGAGCAGCCAGGGCAGTTACAGAGAAATCCTGTCTCAAACAAATAAACAAAGAAAACAAAAAAAGAAAAGGAGAAACAAGGTTTATTTTTTATTTATTTATATATGTGTGTATATGTATGTCTGTGTGGCTGTATATACACATACATGCAAGGCCATGAAGGCCAAAAGAAGGTGTTGATTCCCCTGGTACTGGAGTTATAGGGATTTGTGGGTCACCAGCCATGGGTTCTGAGAACTGAACTCCCATCCTCTGAAGAGCAGCAGGTGCTTTTAACCACTGAACACATTTCTCCAGCCTTTAGCTTTGTTTTCTGAGACAAGGACTTTGTAACCTAGACTGACCTCAAATCCACTGTGTAGCTGAGGCTGGTCTTGAATCTGATCTTCCTGCCTCTGCCTCCAAGTGCTGGGTGCCACCTTGTCTGGCTCTGGCAGGGCAATTTAAATCTCAAGCCTTTAGATGGTCTTTGAGGGCAATGATTCCTAAAAGCTGTGTGTGCCAGGGGTTTTCCCAGGAAGGTTTGCTCCATGGCTTCTTCCTGGGTCCCATGACCCTGGCCTGGGATGGCTCTCTGCTCTTGTTGTTGGGATGAGCTCCTCTTCTAACCAGACACCACAGGGCTGGGACCACCCTTCCCTTTCCATGGTCCAGCATGATTATTATGGACTACTCCCTGAACAGGGAGGGTGGGAAGGGCAAGGCTAGTAAAAGCTTTGCTGTTCCAGAGTCACCCAGACCTGCTGCTGAGCCTGTCAGAACATCCCAGTGTCCTTCAGTGCATGCAGGGTAGAATACTGGACCCACATTAGGAATGGCCTCTGTGACCCCATGGCAGAGACAGGTGCAGATGCCTGGAGTCTACACTTTGAACATTAACAGCCCAAGGAAGCCCTTAAGTTGGTGAGGAGAGCCTCAGGTAATTGGAGTGTGTGTGGTCTGCTTCTTGCACAGAGCATATCTGAGCAGCAGGGCTGGGGGAATAAATGGTTTTTTTTTTCCCTACTAACAGGTCTTATCTTGTCTCATTGACAGAATCCTTATACCCATGGGCTATGACCAAGAGAAGTGTAAGACAATATTCCATCATGATATGTGCAGTTATACTGTGGTGGAAAAGAAGAACCCAGAAAAGTTCTGTCATATTGATAAATGGATATTGTAAATGTGTTTCCAGTGGGCCCCAAAGTTGAGCAACATTTGAATATTTGTATGATTTAAATTTACCAATTGTAGCCTGGGCAAAATAAATTTGCCAATTATGTTTGTATTAAATTAATGCATGTTATAAAGCAAACAAACATTTAAAGGAAACAAAAGGAAAACCAAACATGTTTTAAAAAGTCAACCCGGGGTTGGGGATTTAGCTCAGTGGTAGAGTGCTTGCCTAGCAAGTGCAAGGCCCTAGAATCGATCCTCAGCTAAAAAAAAAAAAAAAAAAAAAAAAAAAAAAAAAAAAAGTCAACAATAACATTTACAAATTACAGCTCTAGGATTAGTCATTAGTCATGTGTGGCACACAACCCATCTGAAACAGACTGACTTGAAAGTGTAACAACATTGACTCTGACATTTATTTTCTCAATACTTTGTCAAAATTGTAGCATTTTTCCCCTAAGTTAAAATGCATCACTCACCATTTGTAAGTGGTCACTCAGCAGAGATAAAACCATCAGATTGCTCTGCAGCCATCATCTCGTCTAATATCAGAGATCTCCATCAGCCCTGTCTTAGGGTTCTATTGCTGTGAAGAGATACCATGACCACAGCAACTCTTAAAAAAGAAAGCACAGAATTGGGGCTGCCTTACAGCTTTGGAGGTTCGGTCCATTATTGTCAAATCAGGGAGCATGGTGGCATGCAGGCAGAAGTAGCTGAGAGTTCTGCATCCAGATCCACAGGCAGCAGGAAAAAAGAGTAAGCCACTGGGTCTGGCTTGGGCTTCTGAAGCCTCAAAGTCCTCCCCCAGTGGCATACTTCCTCCAAGAAGGCCACACCTACCCCAACAAGGATGCACACCTCCTAAACCTTCTAGGTAGTGCCACTCTCTGATCCCTACACACTCAAATGTATGAGCCTATGAGGGATACGCTTATTCAAATCACCACAAGCCCCAAGATGCTAGAAATCTTTTTTTTTTTTCTGTCCTTTAGAATTTGACTGCCCCATTAGCAAGGGTAGAGGTGGGTAGGAGAAATAGTAGCTAGTATTCTACAGCACAGTAGGACAACTCTACTGATAATAATCATCTGATACCTCAGTCTCCCACATCTCTCAAACTCCCAGTAGTGGAGGCTGGCCTTGAACTCCCATCCTTCCGCTTCCTCCTCCCAAGTACTGGGATTGTAGCCAGGTGCCACCACACCCAGATTAACTATTTCAAAGATAGTTGATACAATTTTCTATGTTATCAATACAAATAAATGATAACTATAGCAATTACCACATCTTATTCATACATTGTTTACATGTATTGAAAGTTAACACTGTACCTCATAGACATGGACAATTACTATGTGTCAACTCAAAATGTTTTTTTAAAGAATTTGCCTTGATTTCCATGATAAAGGAGTCACGCAATATGTGGTCTTATGTGTCTTCTGACATGTATTCTTTTTTTTTTTTTTTTTTTTTTTTTTAGTTTTTTGAGACAGAGTTTCTCTGTGTAGCCCTGGCTGCCCTCACTCTGTAGACCAGGCTGTCCTCAAACTTAGAGATCCGCCTGCCTCTGCCTCCCAAGTGCTGGAATTAAAGGGATGTGTCACCACTGCCCGGCTAAAACTAAATCTTTTAAGAATTGTATTTATAAAAGCTTAAGGTTCACAAATATTTAAAACAAATAGATAATACTATTTATAACAGACCAAACTAGCAACTATCCAAAAGACCGCAAACAACAGTGACTGGAGGTGATACACTCATGCACTACACACAGCATCAATGGCGGTGAGTACATTTCACTTATACTCAGTAATAGTCAATCATAGCTGCAGGTATTCAAAGGTGACAGCAGCTAGACTCCAAAGAGCACACGTTCTTAATATCGACTATGCAATGTGCCAAGACAGGAAAAAAAAAAAACCTATAATGTTAGAAATCAGTCTTGGAAAGTAGCTGTTAACAATGAAGTTTCTTTATATGAATGCTGAGTGCCTCAGTAGGTCCACTTTGTAAAATCTGCAAGCTGTCCTTGTTGCTGGATACTTTGTCTGTACTCTACCCTTCAATAAAAACAAAACAAAACAGGAAGTTTTTCATTCAATGAAAACTATTAAGGGCCAAGTATGAAGCACGCATTTACCTGTGCTTTGGCAGTGCAGGTTTGAAGAAAGCATTAGAAAACTTAGGTTCTAATAGGTAGAGATAGAACTAAATAAATTAATATACAAGGTGGTGATGTAAATGAGAGTTTCTCAAAAGCCACAGCCCCTAAGTAGTCTTCAGACAGATAGATTTCTTCTTGTCACAGTTCAGTTCAGCCATGTTGAGAAGAGGTGTAAGGCCTCTGCTACCTCATGCAAGAACAGTGTGTTGGTCACTGAAAGCAAGCAAGCACAACTTACTTTAGAAAGCCATGGGATTCTGGGAGTCCTCAACTGTCTGGCACGATATTTTGGTTCCAATACTATACTAAGACCTCTGGATTCACACCAGCTGGAACACAGACTTTTCCATATCCTGAAATTCCCACCAAGTTCCTACAATGGCAGAGACAATAAACTAGTTAAGTACAAAACCAGGAAACATAAAAAGCCCCATCAAGTCTTACTTGCAAAGAAAATGCTAACTTACAGTTAAAGTGTGAAGCCAGAGGTAGAGTGCTTATTTGAAACACAATAGAGGTCCTGGGTTTGAGTCCCAGCACCAGATTGAAGGGAGGGCCTCATTACAACCAGAGGTCCTCAGTCTCAATTACTCCCTGCCATAAATCCTTCCCTTTATGTGGCTGTTTCTTTTTATTCCTCATCTGCTTCTTGATCTTCCATGGCCTGAGTCAACCCCTGTAACCTAGGTTACCCATCCCATCAAATACCCTCCAAGCTGTTGCTTCCTGCTATCTGTGGCTACCCTTCCTATGTGGCCTCGGGTAGTTCCCCTTGTGGTTCTGCCCAGTTTGAGCTTATGCTGTACTGAAGAAAGTTAAATCATAGTCAATAGTAGATAGTTATATCACTTAGGACCAAATCTCTAATATTAAGTTCATCCTCCAGTGAAAAGTGGACATTGTTCCACTTAGTATTTTAGACAACTACTGCTGAAATAAATGCTTTACAATACAGTACACCTTTCGTGACTGTGCTGTTTACAACAGTCTACTTCTCAACTGGAAAACAAAAGAAAGTTAATTTTTAAAAGCTGTTTGTTGTTCATATCTTAGATGGTCTTTTAATAAAAAAACAGAGAGCCTGATATCAGGGTGAAAGCTGAAAGGTCAGAGAAGCAGAACAGCCAGCCACTAGTTCCTTACCTCTATGAAATCCTCAGCCTAAAGAGAGTGAGTTCCTGTCTCTTCATGCCTTATATACCATTCTCCACCCAGCCATATTACTTCCTGGGATTAAAGGCATGTGTGCTTCGCAAGCAAAGGCATGAGATCTCAAGTGCCAGGGTTAAAGGAGTGTGCCACCACAGCCTAGCTGTTTCTCTGCTAAACTGGATCAGTCTCTCATAGCACAGTGTGGCCTTGAACTCACAGAGATCCAGATGGATCTCTACCTCCTGAGTGATAAGATTAAAGATGTGTGCCACCGCTACCTGACCTCTATGTCTAATCTAGTGGCTGGCTCTATCCTCTGGTCCTCAGACAAGTTTATTAGGATACACCATATATCACCACAGCCATTCTTTTTCATAGACTGAATTTTGTTAACAGCACCATGACCAAGAGTGTCACCTACTGGCAAATAAAGGCATTTTTATAAAATTGTGTTCAACTTGCCTTCCGAGCTTTATTCCAGTCCTTAAACTAAAGTGTGTGTGTGTGTGTGTGTGTGTGTGTGTGTGTGTGTGTGTGTTATTTACATCAGACTGGCAAGCTGGTTCAGTAGTTAAAGGCACCTGCTGCCAAGCCCAAGGAGCTGAGCAAGAGAAGGGTGCTGACTATAATTAAAGGGGTGGTTATGGGGGATGAGTACAACAGAGGAAGAAGGAGTGATGAAGTGTATGGGGGTGGGGTGGCTGCTGAGCTGAGGGCAGAGCCCAAGAGGCAGTCAGGCAGACTTGAAGGGGAGAACACTGCAGCAGAGATCTCGGCAAGAATGAAGCCCAAACCAGGAACCAGCCTGGGGAGTTAGAAGAGCCAGGGCCAGTGTGACCAGAGGAGCTGGGTGAGAATGACAGGAAACTGTCTACATAAATGTGTCCTGGGTCACGGCAGGATAGCGTGAAGGTATAAACCTTACCTGAAGGGCACAAGAAGCAGCTGAAGAAATGAATAAATCAGAACAAGGACATGATCTCTGGAGTTTAAATGACTGCCCAGGTTGAAGCAGGAAGTCAAGACTCTAAGATTCTGGTAGAGCAGCAGCCAGAGATGGCGGAAGTGGAGAGTGTTGAAAACAGCTAGGATCAGCCATACATCTGGTTGTAGGACATCCCTGTGGTTTCCTCTCCTTCTGCCTGAACTGGATCAGACATAGCAGTCATTCACTGAGAGTCTGGGTTTAGGATCAGAGAGATCCAAGTCGGCACCATGACTTTGCAGCTTCGCTTTAGCAAATTCTTCAGCCCCTAAACCTCATTTCCCAAAGCTAAAGACACAGCTCATCTGTACCCCCACTGTGTCATTCTAATGACTCACCGCATCTATACCCCTCTGTGTTATTCTAATGACACAATACACATAAATGTATCAGGAACAGTGTCAGCTACTACAAATAAATAGCTCATTACCTTTTCTTTCTCTGTTTTAAATAATATATATGCAAACAATTAGTAGAGAAATTACAAAGAAAAGTTAGCTGTCCCGTTGTGTTTTGAATAGGTATGTCCCCCACAGACTCATGTATTTGAATACTTGGCCCATAGCAAGTAGCACTATTAGGAGGTGTGACCTTGTTGGAGGAATTGTGTCACTGGCCACAGACTTTGAGGTCTAGTATGCTCAAGTTACACTCATTATGGCTCAGTCTCCTGCTGCCTTTAAATCAAGATGTAGAACTCTCAGCTCCTTCTTCAGCACCATGTCTACCTGCATGCCAACAAGCTTCTTGCAATGGTGATAATGGACTAAACTTCTGAAACTGTAAGCCAGCCCCATTTAAATGTTTTCTTTTATTAGAGTTGCCACAGTCATGGTGTCTCTTCACAGCAATAAAACCCCACCTAAGACACTCCTGTAACTTCAAGTTTTAAGATGCCCCAGAACGTCATTTTTTATGGGTCTGGCTTACTAAAAGATCAGGACTTGGGGTGTAGCTAAGCCAGTATAGCATGTATCTAGCATGCATAAGACCTAAGATTTGATTCCCAGTACCAGGAAAAAGAAATGTTTGTTAAATTTTATTTTACTATTTAAATCTTTTTTTATTATTATTTTATGTATATGACTGTTTGCCTACATGTCTGTCTGTGCACCATGTGTGTACCTGGTGCTTATGGAGGCCAGAAGAGAGGGTTGGATCCCCTGGAACTGAAGTTATAGACAGTTATAAACTGCTGTGTTGGTGCTGAGAATTTGACCTGGGTCCTCAGGAAGAACGGCCAGTGCTCATCTCTTCAGCCCTTTGTTTTTTTAAATAAAAGGCCTAGCAATTTATACATACTATGAGCCAAATATGGATGCATCTAATCACGTGTGTTTTATGTATGTGCATGTGTGAGTTCAAGGCAGAGGGTGAGGTTGGATGTCTTCTTCATGCTCCACCGTATTTTTTGAGATAGTCTCTCCCTGAACCTGGAGTTCACCAATTGGTTGGCCACTGTTGACCTGTGTCCTGATGTAAAAGCCTCAAGTGGGGGAAAAGCCCCTCCCCTTCCTCTCTGTCTTCCACTTTTCCTCCCACAAGGTGTGCACTCCTCAAACCCCCCTCTTTTCCTCTCACTCTTTCCCATTTTCTCTTTGTCTTTCTACTATAATAAACCATTTCCGTGCAGATAACAGCAGTTGGGTACTGAATGAATGTCCACTGCTGCCCCACCACCACGCACACATGGCATGGGTCATCTGTGGCCTGCTGCTGCATCTGCCCAGCATTCCAGCATGTTTCCCTGCACACAGGAAATACCCTCAGGATCCCCCATTAATATATCCTAACAATCTCCCTACCCAGAGCTGCATCTATTTCTGCACATTCAAGAATAGTTCCTAAGAACTAAAGACGATTTCCAACTGTGATCATCTGAACTAAAATGGGACACTGGAAAATCAGTTTATTTCCCATGTCCCAGGGGCTACCTGGGAAGTATTTATATTTATAAAGATATAAGACTTCCACAGGATTTCTCCTGTGTTCAGACAGGCTACAGTTAACCCTCAACAGGCTCCAAATATCTCCTCTAATTGCTGTGTAGATCTCCAGTTTATGCAAAAAAGAAAGTGTAATCTTTGAAACAATCTTCCATACACTCGTTTAATGTAGCATCTGGAATTCACCTCCTAAAGGCTTCTCTGCCTTTAGGTTTTCACACTTTAAAGGGACTTCAAAATGTAGTGTCCTTTCAATGTGCACAAAATTGGTAACTTATGCAAACTGTATGTACTTAACATTAAGTGTAAGTTATAGAAATATAAGCTATACATGATTGCTAAACTATTAATTCCCAAGCAAAAGAATGTTAGATTTCAAAGGCTCTTTTCCCTGAAAGGAAGTAAGAATCAAAGAATGTGAATTTCCAACTCCCAGAGTCAGATTCTGGTCCAGGATCCTGTTCTGCCACATGGGTTTCCACTACACTGCACTCCTCCAATGAGATCTGAGTAACTGTCTAGTAATAGAGCGATGCTCCAAAGTCCCTGATTGTAACCAAAACAGGCCCAGCACTGCTTTAGGGACAAAGCGCTTTTCATTTGCATTTCGTTTCTAGGTTCAAGGAAAGACACTGCATGCTGACAATACTACCGGAAAACCATTCTTTTCACCAAGAATTGAAATTCACAAAAATAATTTGTTCTTGGGTTTTGGAGATAGCCTAGGTATGTAATCTTGGGCAAGATGCCCAGTCTCTGAATCTGAGTTAAAGATAAATAAAATGGAGTTTTGAACTCCAGGGTCAACAGAATTACATTCAGAGCGTAGGTGGCCCACTAAAACTCCCAATAATTAAGTGATGTTATACTGCTACCGCACCTGTCACTATAGTGAACACTGCAAATATTGCTAGAATTCGTCCCTGTCTTACAGATCTTGCTCCTCTACAACACAGCTCAGGGTATCTGGAGGTGGCTGGAGTGAGACAGGCAGCGATGTACCTGCAGGCGGGAACTACAACAGGCCAGGCTTCTCTGAGCTCAAGGTCGGCTGAAACGCAATTCCAGGAGTGCTGTTGTCGACCACCGCGGACTGGAGAGGACGCTGCGTGGGTCCCTGGGCCTCGGTGACCAGGCGCCCCCCTCTGCTAAGGGCCGTAGCCTCCAGCCCACTCTTTAAAGGTTCTCTGGAGTCAGCGGTGGAGGACGAGACTCCACCGGCAAAGGAAACAACTCTTACAGCCCAGACCCAAACTCCCAGGCCCGGAGGGACGTAGCAGCCGTGAGAGAGAGCCTCTCATGCTATTGGTCACTGCCACCTAGTGGGCGGAGCGCTGCGCAAACCGGCTGCTCAGTAAGCGCCACCTTTGAGGCAATAAGTCCCCCAGCTTGGCTATCTCCACGGCGATCGCGACCCGGTCACCCATTTGGCTACTGTTATGTCATCGCCTTGCGCCGCCCGGAAGTGATTGTGCCTGCTTCCGGGTCAGCCGGGACGCCCAGACCTTCCAGCACCAGCCGAGTTAAGCAAACTGATGAAGAGTCCACCCGCTGACCATGGCGGTGTTTCACGATGAGGTGGAGATCGAGGACTTTCAATATGACGAGGACTCGGAGACGTATTTCTACCCCTGCCCCTGTGGGGATAAGTTCTCCATCACCAAGGTACCCTGAGGGCCCATGGGCGACTCCTTGAGCTCGCGCATTTTCCCTTCCGGGGTCCCTGGCTAGGCTGTCACCCACGTGTTCTCCTGAACCCCCGCCGCTAACGTAGTATTCGGAGCTGTCGGGGTACGCGGTCTGGCCAGGGGCGCAGATCTCCCTAGCCACACCCTTACAGTCGTTTTCTGGGAACTTCTTTGGAGAAGGGAACTCGAGTTTGTAACCCAGCGTTTTGGGGCGACCAAAACAACCTAATCTCCCTGGTTTTTCTAGGTGACACTTTGGGGGAAGTTCTCTGTGCTAACCCAACCCAAGACTTGCATATAGATGTGGGAAAGGCTTGTGGGAAGATGACGGAAGGGAGGCAATGCTGACCTTACGTTGTTTGATTTTGTCCTAGGAAGATTTGGAGAATGGAGAAGATGTGGCAACGTGCCCTAGCTGCTCTCTCATTATAAAAGTGATTTATGACAAAGTAAGGGAGACATTACAGCGGGTGGGTGGTATAGGTAATGACAGAGACCTAAAGCAGCCTGTCTGATATAAAAGTGCAGAAGAGTGTTGGGAGTTTTGTTTTGTTTTCTGGGTTTTTTTGTTTGCTTGTTTTTTGAGATGGTCTTTATGTAGCCCTGGCTGTACTGGAAGTTGCTATGTAGACCAGGCTGGCTTTGAACCCATAGAGATCCCCCTGCCTTTGCGTATTAAGGGTGGCAATTAAAGGAATGGGCCACCACACCCAGCCTAGAAGAGCATTTCTTAACCTTGTGCTAGATCATGGGTATTTTTAAAAAGCTTTACAAATTGTCAGTATGTAGTTGTAGGATAATATTGTTCAAGTTTAAATTATGTAACTTGTGTTCACTTTGGAAAGAGCAATAAAGAAATTGCTCTGTGATGACAATGTAATGTAATGAAAATGACTTAATCGGGGAATGAAAAAACATCGTAAAGGTTATTTTAATTGGTGTTTTCTCTTTTGACATTTCTTTTGTATTTAATATTTAAGTTTGTTTTGAGGTCCAGGACATTTTGAAAAGATTGCCTTTTATTGCTTGCCTGGTTTATGCATACAGTCTATGTTATCTTGTTTGACATATAATTCTAAGTTGTGGTTTTTACAATTTCATGTTAAATTTGTTCCTTTGTACCCAATAAAGATGACAATAGATAAAGGGTAAATGCTTTTACCCCTCACCCAAAGTGCAGTTAGTGCTTTGGAGTCTTAAGTTAGCAGTTTAACAGTCTTAAGAATGAACTCTGAAATGAGTGTAGGGTAAGTTGGATCAAAGCACAGAGCTTTGTGAGTGGCAGGCTTTAGTTGAAACAATAATGTAGAAATTTAATGATTCATTCTTGGATTAAAATGGTCTCTGGTACAAAGAACAACAGGGTCAGACCAAGGGCTGACTCCTTGGGAATCACACTATGGGAGATATGCAGTAACTGGGAGAGTTCTTGTGGTAGTGGGCATAAACCACGATAAAAGACCAGAGACTGAGGCAGAATCCCAGCTCTCAGGAGGCAGAGGCAAATGGATCTCTGCGTTTGAGGTCAGCCTGATCTACAAATCGAGTCCCAGGATAGCTAGGGCTGTTACACAGAGAAGCCCTGTCGGGGGGGTGGGGAGGATAAGAAAAAAGAAAGAAAGAAGAAAAGAAACCAGAAACTGAACTTCATTTCCAAAGTAGTTACTATTGCAGGTCTGTGCTGGGAAACACAAAAAACTATTGTTTAGTGCAAATAGAAAGGCTGATATTTGAATGACCAGATATGATTAATGAAAAAACTTAAAAGATGCGACTTTATTGTTTCTGGTTGCTCTCTAGCAAGATGGGCATGTTTATATAGACACTGCTTATTAAATAAAGAATTTAGGACTACACTTCAACATGCTCTTAATTCTAATTTAGTGCTGACTCCAGTTCTTTGAACAAAGTGAAGTGCTATTGGGGCTGGAGAGATGGCTCAGTGGTTAAGAGCACTGGCTGCTAGTGACTGATGGAGGCAGATACAGAGATCCACGGCCAGGCACCAGGCTGAGCTCCGAGATACTGCAGGCAAGGGACGTCAAGATCATGATGGGAGGCCGTGCAGAGATGACCAGCCACACTAGTGGAAGCCCATGAACTATGGACTGATGGCTGTGGAGCCCCCATGGGACTGGACTAGGCCCTCTGGATACGGAAGACAGTTGTTTGGCTTGAACTGTTTGGGGGCTCCCAGGCAGGGGAATCGGGATCTGTCCCTGGTCTGTGGGCAGTCTTCTGGAACCTGGTGTCTATGGAGTGACACCTTGCACAGCCTTGGTGCAGTGGGAAGGGGCTTGGACCTGCCTAGGCTCAATGTGCTGGGCTCTGCTGACTCCCCATGGAAGACCTCGATTTGAGGGATGTGGGGATATGGGGTGGCTTAGGAAAGAGGGCTGGGGCGTGGGAGGAGGGGGGAATCTGTAGATAGTATGTGGAGTGAGTAGAAAATTTTCTTAATAAAGAAAAATGAAAAAAAAAAAAAAAGAGCACTGGCTGCTCTTCCACAGGTACTGAGTTCAATTCCCAGTGACCACATGGTAGCTCACAACCATCTATAGTGGGATCTAACACCCTCTTATACCATAAAGGCATATATATAGTAGAGCACTCATACTTAAAAATAAATAAATAAACAAACAAATAAATAAATCTTTTTTTAAAAATGTTCCTTGGTCTCTAATTTTGTCAACTAGGATAACTACTGATATCTATGGGGAGGTCAAGGGTCCTGCTCACATCTTACAATGGGCAGGGATAGACTGGAAAACAGTTAATTTTTAGTGCATAAGTTGTAGACTTTTTAAATTAAATTTTTTGCCATTTTTCTAATATCATAAATGAATTTTCCCCTAAATTTCACATCTTGATTTTTTTATTGCTAGCATATAATAATAATAGAAACAAATGATATAGCAGTGGAAAAAACTAAAGCTGAGTTGATTCTGTAACGAAGTGAAAGTGATGTTAATGCATTTGTGGGACAGAAACCTGGTGGCTAATAGCATTTCTTCTTCTGTCTTAGGATCAGTTTATGTGTGGAGAAACAGTCCCAGCACCTTCAGTCAACAAAGAGTTAATTAAATGCTGAAGAAGCCCCTGAAACCCAAATCCTGAGCAGCAGGGAAAGAGCCCAGGTGGCTGGATCAAGTGTAAACAACCTCTTCACAGGACAGCTGTCTGTGGCTGGCTCTTCCATGTGGATCTCCATCAGCCGCTGAATTCATCATAAACTCATGAGCCTGTGACGTGTCAGACCTGGATTTCATGTTCCCATGGAATTGGAAGGATTCCTAATTGTCCATCTGAATTTGAAGGAAGAGCCTTATAAACTGGTGCTTCTCCTTTCTCTCAGTTGCATCATTTCAGTATCTTAAAACGAATTCATTTTCTGAAAATAGCATCATCCACCCTAATCCTGAAGCTCTTTTTAAAGATTTATTGTTTTATTTTTAATTATGTGTATGTGTGCATTTGTGTGGGAATATGTGCATATGAGTACAGTTGCCCAGGAAGGCTAGACGCACCGGATCTCCTGGAGCGGGAGTCACAGGCAGTTGTGAGCCATCCAACATGGATGGCTTGGGTCCTTTGAAAGCACTACATGTTCCCCAACATCTCCACCTCTCCATCCGGAGAGAATGTTTATTTTAGAAGATTACTTTTTGATGCAGTTGCTGAGATGATTCAGATGAGGCCTTTGTCATTTGCTTTGTTGGAAACTTTAGGAAATCTGTGCCTCTCCTGGCTGCACTCTGGCTCCTTTACCAGCCAGTCACTCTGACTTTGTTGTGATTGCATTGTTCATGTTCTCAGTCATTTGTTACTCTTCCTGCAAAGAGTTCAGTTGTGGTATTGCATTGTGAGGCCATGATTTCTCTGTAGCTTCCAGTTAGTGACTAAGGAAGGAAAAGCCAGAGTGAAATGGTAAAAGAAACAGCTCCTGATACTTTGTGCATTGCTGTGGATATTTGTGTGCTGTGAATGTGTTGCTCTGATTGGTTAATAAATAAAGTGCTGATTGGCCAGTAGCCAGGCAGGAAGTATAAGTGGGACAAAGAGAGAAGAGAATTCTGGGAACAGGAAGACTGAGTCAGGAGACACTGCCAGCTGCCACCGTAAGAAGCAAGATATAAAGGCAAAATTGGAAAAAGGTACAAAGCCACGTGGTTAAACATAAATAAGAATTATGGGTTAATTTAAGTGTAAGAGCTAGTCAGTAATAAGCTTGAGCTAATGGCCATACAGTTTGTAAATAATATAAGCCGCTGTGTGTTTACTTGGGTCTGAGTGGCTGCAGGACTGGCAGGAGAGAGAGATTTGTCCTGACTGTGAGCCAGGCAGCACCAAGAAAACTCTAGCTACAAATGGCACCAAAATGTGGGACAAGAATTTCTACCTAAAACCTGAGAAAGAAGATTGTAAAATGGAGCTAAAAACAGCTTTCTCAAGTTAGCCACAGCCTGCAGGCTTGAGCTGCTCTATGGCAGGTTCGTGGTGTGTGGGCTTCACCTACAGCATTGTGGGAATGAGGCGTCTGCAAGCCGCACATTACACTTTGTGGTAGATTTAGCCTTTGCTAGTACAGACAAAAAAAAAAAAAAAAAAGGTTTCTGGGCTACACGCTGCTTTAATAGAAGCATAGAACCACTGCCTCCCTGAGTCTGGTGGTAAGCATGGTTCCTCCAAAGCTGGTGATAAACGTAGATCTGCCATGTTGGAAAGCTGAGGTTGGCAGAGCTAGCAGCCACAGCTACCTTTTTAGTCCTAGAAACGCTGCAGTTTAAAGCAAGAGGTTCACAATAAGACAGACTCAGAAGGAATGATTTACAATGTGCATAAAAATGTATGTAGCTTGGAAGAAAAAAAAAGTAATATATACAGTTATATAAAGAGATAGTTTTAAAAAATGAAGAAAAAGTAAAGGTAATATGAAAATAAGCCCTGTAAAGCTGGATATTACACAGAGAATCTGGATTGTGTTGTCTTTGATATTTTTAACTGCAGATTAAAGGCTCCTCATTAAACCAATATGTATATTTTAAAGGTACCTTGACTTCAAAATTTGGATAAAGGATATGTTACTTTGGAAAGGAGGCTCTGCTTTTGTTTCCACAGAAAGTAAGAGGATATGGATTTATTCCAGATTAAGATATATCAGGTTTGGCCAGCCAAGACCCCCTGAAAGGTCTCCGATGACACCATAGATGATCCAATATCCAGAACGGTTTCAAGGCAACTGGCTCACATGGTAGCCTCACGGACTACCCCATAATCCCAAAATTTTCTTTGTGTCCCCATAAGAGTACAGTGCCCTCATCCAGCAGGATGTAGTATGAGAAGCTATGCTCAAATTCCCAAATATACTAAGCTAGCTTTGGAGATGGAATTTGCTCACTTCTCTAAACCCAAGCATATTTGCTTAAAAAAAAAAAAAAAAAAAGGTTGAGAGATTCTGCTGTCCTATATCAGAAGAGCTTTCTGGTGTGAGACAGAGAAAAACCAATATTTTTATTTAAAGCAGGGTGATTATAAATGCAATCTCTTTCTAAAGAAGAAAAGGGGATAGTATAGATATATAAAATGAAAGGGTGGATTAATAAACCTACTTTTCTTTAAAAACAAGCAACAACTTGTTTAGAAATATTTTATGTTTATGTAACTCATTTAGATTGTAATGGATAATTAATAATTAGTTTTCTATGATAGTCAAACTTATAGTCATGTTAAGTTTTCTAGGTATACATAGATATAATTCAATTAGGTAGGTAATTAATCTTCAAACACTTCAAAGACCTACAGAACATGACATTTTAAATGTTTTAAAAATTTAGAGTTTCTGGACAGTGAGACATGTCTGCTCCTGACAGTACCGATTTACTTCAGAGAGGAGGATGAGCATCCAAGACACTCCATATGGAGTTTATCTTCTTCTTGGCAAAAATAGCCATTTGGGCACGAAACTGTTCTTGCCTGGACTGTTTGATCAACTGGACATGCAGGACCCATAGGAAGGTGACCACTGAACTTTGCTTAGCAAAATGGTCCTTCAGGTTCCTGTTTCATAGAGTAAACTGTCAGACACTTACAGGATACAGAGAGAAATGATGAGAGACTCTAGCCCTGTGGGCTGAAGACAGATGCCACAACTTTACAAAAGAACTTAGGATGACTATCCAGGCTGCCAGCTGTCTGTCTACTTTTGCAAGATTCTTGAAAGTTGCTTGTGTCCTCCCATTTCTCAGGTAATATTATATCCTTCTGAGGTCTTTGATGTAGTTGAAGACTAGATAGTTTCCTTAGTTATCATAAAAGATAAGTTAGATATGAAACCTTAGACTCACAAATATAGGATAGATAAGATATCTTCTTTAATTTTGCCAAATACAAATAGACTAGATATTATAACTATAACTCTTGCTTGATAATTGTTTTGTTATATGTAATTTTACTATGTTAATGTTAAAACAACCTTCCTTTTTGAAATAAAAAGGGGGGATGCTGTTTATATGTGTTGCTCTGATTGGTTAATAAATAAAGTGCCAATTAGAAGTATAGGTGGAGCAAAGAGAGAGGAGAATTCTGGGAACAGGAAGGCTGAGTCAGGAGACACTGCCAGCTGCAGCCATAAGAAGCAAGATGTAAAGGCAAAACTGGAAAAAGGTACCAAGCCACATGACTAAACATAAATAAGAATTATGGGTTAATTTAAATGTAAGAGCTAGTCAGTAATAAGCTTGAGCTAATGGCCATACAGTTTGTAAATAATATAAGCCTCTGTGTGTTTACTTGGGTCCAAGTGGCTGCAGGACTGGTGGGTCAGAGAGATTTGTCCTGATCGTGGGACAGGCAGGACCCAGAAAACTCTAGCTATGGTGCATCCCTTATGTTAGAACAGGATGAAAAGAAACACAGACAATGGAAGTAAAACTGGCATCAGTGAGAGGTGTGAAGACTGCCAACTTGGCATATGAAAGTATATAAGTAACTTTGCCAGGTTGGAACAAGTATTTCTGCATCTTGGCCTTTATTTCATGAAATGAGTGAAGAGATTGCATATCAGACAGGGTTTGGGTTGAGTCTTCATAGGGCAGTAGTTTTAACATACCACAGCCTGTGTCACCCCTAGTCCTAATAAGTGACAACTCCACAACAGAGGATGAGCTTTAAAATGTGAGCTGGCTCTAAACAGACATGTCCGTGAGGGCACACCTAATAAACCTGCACATAACGGGTGTCCAAATCAGATGTGCACTCGTGTTGAGGGATACTTCTCTTGAAAAGCTTGTGAAACTTGGCCATTAGTCCTCCTTGACTGCAGTCTGAGAGTAGCAAGAAGTAGACTCACTTATGCAGAAATCTGTAAAGTTCCTTTGTAAACACAGCTTTGCTGTGAATGCATGAAGTTTTCAAAGTGCACTGGTTCCCAGAGATAGTTTGGGGTATGGTTCCTGCACTTAAAAATAGCCAGTAGTGACTGGAGAGATGGCTCATGGGTTAAGAGCACTTGCTGCTTAGAGGACCCGTGTTCAATTCTTAGCACTCACACAGCAGCTCACAAATGTCTGTAACTCCAGTTCCTGGGTTCTGATGCCCTCTTCTGACTTTTGTGGACACCAGGGGCATGCACAAGGGGCACAGAAATAGATGTAGGCAAAATACCCACACAACTAAATACAATTATTTTTTTTTAAAGGAAGAAAATAGCCAAGAAATACATTATACCCACTCACTGGCAGTTTAAATTAAATATATAACCAGGGTTTTTGTTTTAACCAGTGAGCAATGTACAGCTCTAGGTGACCATTAGGCTGAGACAAAGTAAGATAAATGTTTCCAGAAATGTGTTGTACATCATATATCATATTTCTTTGTTCTTTTGTCAGAGGTGGGGAGATGCTGAACCTAGAGCCTTGCACATGCTGGGCAAGCATTCCGGTTCTGGGCTACATCTCCAGCCAGCACATTCTTAATAGAGTAGGAAATCTTACTGCTGTTTCATGTTCCTCAAATAATCTTAGAGAGCAAAGCCACTGCTCAGATGGACAGAGCAGAGGACTAGTGGGAATGAGCACACAGAAGCAGACTGTCCTCTGATTACACCAGTGGCTTTGGAAATCCCATGACCAGACTTTCTCTGCTGTGGATGATTCTCATAGCAGAGAACATAACTTGATGTTGGTCTCCTGTGAACACAAAGGAGCAGGAAGAAGTCCAAATTGAGACACCCAAGGAGAGCATGAGCAGACTGCCCACCAGTGATTGGTTGAAGTGGATGTGATTTTTGTCTTTAAAGCAACTGAGCAAGTTTAGAAGCTATAAAAGGAACACCAGCTATTAGTCCTGTATTAATCAGAAAACTAAGGCCATTCAGATGTGACTGGAGTCCCAGACATTTCCAGAGCACCTCTGAGAACTGGTAAGTGGACTGGTTCTATCTCATGAGCTCTATAATCTTCACCAGGTCCTACAGATTCCTCATTTGTGCCATTAGGAGACAGGATCAGAAGATCTCTCAGCTGTCAGCTCATTTCAGATATGGCTTCTTGCCAGGACCAAAACAGTTATAAACTCAAAACTATTATGAATCACAGCCAATGAGAACTCCATTTATCTTCAATAACATTATCATACTGCAGAGTGTGAAAAGTTTTAAGTCAGTTCTTCAAAGGATTCTGCATATATGTTCACATATGCATTCAGATACAATGAAAAGTCTTTTTAGAACTGTATGTATCAATTATTTAGAATGACTTGCATTTCCAAGCAAATTTGTTTCATGAAGTTCTTATTCCTCCAGATATCAAAATTTTACATTAAAGGTTTTTTAAAAAAATTATTTATTTATTATGTATACAGAAGAGGGTGCCAGATCTCATTGCAGATGGTTGTGCTGGGAATTGAACTCAGGACCTCTGGAAGAGCATTTAGTGCTCTTAACCTCTGAGCCATCTCTCCAGCCCCACATTAAGGGTTTTTGGTGTTGTGATTTTACATGAGATAGAACTCCTAACTTTGGGCCATTATAAGTAGACTTCTTTTTTTTTTTTTTTTTTTAAGCTGAGGGTCGAACCCAGGGCCTTGCGCTAGGCAAGTGCTCTAAAACTGAGCTAAATCCCCAACCCATATAAGTAGATTTCTAGTATGGATGTTATAAGTGATTGAAGTCTGGGCTGGGTTTTGAGGTTCTTGTCCTCTTCAAGCAACTGAAATAAAGACTCAAACATTGTAAAAGTACCAAGGAAACTTACTTTAAAGACAAGGCTGATTAGAAAGGAGGCCACATGGGGAAACATACCTAAGGGCTCCAGGTTATTGTTGGGGCTTCTTTTCATGAGGTCTAAGTAGGAGTTGGCTTACGAGGGATGTAGTTTGGCTGGTTCTCTATTTTGACTGACAGACTAACATATAAAACCACTTCTATACTGTGCCTGTCCATAAAATGCATCTGATTTTAATTATATGCACACTGAATGCTCTGTAGTCATAAGATAGTCATAATAGGGAATTATCCCTAAAATTCACTTGGAAGACAGTTTGTTTATTGTGCACTATAAACTAGTTCGGGCAAGGTTGGCCTTATTGCAGGGTAGAGACCAAAAGACCATTCACAGTGACTGAAGTGAGAATTGAGAGTGTGCATTAACCCATCTGGCGACTGCCTGGAGAGAAACATTTCTCCCAGAGCAGCATTGAATGCATTTTACAGGGAGCTTTTAAAGGCAAAGAACACAAGAAAACTATATCCTGGTTGGCAGGGTGAAGGAAAGTAAGCAAGCAGTTAGCTGGGACGTTTAGAGCCATGTTTCCAGAACAGGGTTGGTACTTTCCCAAGGGACTTTTCATAAGAGGAGTAGAAGGGGGTGTCAGGGTTTCTATTACTGTGAAGAGATACCATGATGGCGGCAACTCTTATAAAGGAAAAACATTTCATTGTGGTGGCTCACTTACATTTCAGAGGTTCAGTCAGTTATCATGGTGGGACATGGCAGCGTGCAGGCAGGCATGATACTGAAAGGTAACTGAAAGTTATTGTGGGGATTTATTCAGGCAACTCCACATAGTTAAAAAGGAGGTTTATTTGGGGGGGGGGGTAATTCACAGCTAATAAAGGGGTTGGTTACAGGATCCCGGAGAGGTGAGGTGCAGTCCAGCTGGGTTCTCTGGAGAACTCCACTCGGTCTACCATCCAGCATCCAAGATTGCCAGGAACCAAGAGCACCAGCACATCCAGGGTCCCACCTCAGGGACAGGTCATAGGTTGGCATGACAGTTACTGGAAGCCTCACTGTGGGTAGTACTTCCAGGTCAAAACTGGAACAGCTATCCACTACATCTCCCCCTTTTGTCTAAATAAGAAAGATCTAACCTAATACAAAACTAATACAATAGGAATGATTATCAAATATTGTCCAGGAGGAATAAGGGATAATGACCTAGACAAGATGGAACTACAACCAACACAAACAATATCAAACCAAAGACACATACTAAAATCCAAAGAAGTCTGGAGCATAGGTAAATGGCACATTACAAAGATCACTCCAAAAGGTGTCCTATCCTAAAGAACTAAATCTAATACTTAATATGTTCTAGCTAAGATACAAGAAAATTGTAACTATAATTGTTAGTCTTCAATCCCATCAAAGACCTGAGAAGAAATGTAATAATACCTGAGAAATGGGAGAAGGATGCAAACAACTTTCAGTAATCTTGTGAGAGTAGACAGAGACAGTGGCAGCCTGGACAGTCACCTGATGTTTCTCAGCATTGCTGGTGCATTCAAATTGGCTACAGGCCTAGAGTATCTGTCAGACCATTTTACTGTCAGCAATCAAGGCAGGGGCAGTTCTTTGCCCAGTAGGCCATTTTGTGCCAAGGAGAAGACAAACTTCCAAACAGAAATGTCTCATAAGCCCAACATTCCCTCAGGATCAGATTGGTGCTGCCAAGAGCAATCGTGTCTCATGTCAACAGAATTCCAAGTTATCAAAACATTTAAATGCCATATTCTCCAGATCTATGAAGTGTTTGAAATCACCTATCCATCTGACATATGTTTCTGTAAGTCTGGAGAAGCCAACTAACATAACTATAGAGATGACAATATATAGGTGACTATAAATTTGTAAGTCCTATCTACCTAGATAACCTAAGGACTAAGGCTTCATGTAAACAGGATAAACAGTCTGTAAGCAAATGTACAGTAAAAGGACAATGACCTCAAAATTGTGACAATACACAAAATAGCTAAAGCAGAGGTAGGAATGTATAGTACAATATGTAATATGACAATAATCCTAAATATGTATCAATATACCAAATATCCTAATCAGAGGTAGAACATACATACAATATGATAAATATAATTTTATATTTGTATCAATATACAAAACACTTCAAATAAGAGTAGAAATATGTGTGCATTACAACAAATATAGTTCTGTATTTGTTTCAGTATACTAATTATCTGGAATAAGAATATAAAAACAGTTTACATTTGTATCAATATACAAGAATCCATAACAGTGCAATTTATCTAAGGCTAATATTTTACTAAATTAGTTTACTAGTGTATATAATAATCTACCTTAATATTCTATACCTACCCATTCCCATTTTTTTTTCTTAAGGGGAATACTGAGGCCAATGTTTTCTTCCACTCCCAACCTTATAACCATTATCTATAACCCTCAGAAACATGAAACCTTTGGGGGAAAGGGGTGTTATTTTCTTAGAATTGCTTCCTGCCGTTCAGGGGGTGATGGTATTTCTGTGAGATTCTGTAAGAAAGCTCAGATGGTTAAGTCTCAGTTGGACTAACTGTAGATTCTGTAGCCAGTCTCAGAGTAATGGTAAGGTTGTTCAAGATTCTGGCTAGAAGTGTAGTATGATGTACCATGGCATCATTCTGGACTGGGTGAAGTTGTTGTTGTGGGGCCCCATCTTCCTTCTGGAGACTTCAGGGATTGCTATTGGAAAAACTTATTTTTTTTTTTACTGTGAAAAACTTGAAATTATTAATATCAAAATGGAAAGTTTGGATTTAAAGATGACATGACATGTAAGAAAGGATTCCAGGAAATCAAGAGTAAGCATGAAGAGAATTAGAATCTTAAAGACAATGGTCCCTTTTTATTGGTTTTCTTCTGTCCCGCACCAGACGGCTCTTCTGATATGAGACAGAAGAATCTCTCAACATTTTCTTTTCGCAATATGCTTGGGTTTAGAGAAGGGGTGAGCCAATTGCAACTCCAAAGACAGTTTGGTATATAATTAAATCGAAATCACAACTTTTCTAGATTTAAAGAGATATAGATGTTAGGCAGTGAGATTTTACCCTGTGTAGATTGGTACCATCTGGATCTGTAGACATCTGGATATTCAAGGCCTTATGATTACCAGAAGATGGGTATTTCTATTATCCTGGAAAGACAAAAACAGAACCCTACCCCAACCCTTGTTTGTTAATTTTTTCTTACAATTTGTAGAGACATCACATTGGAGGATGAGCTTTTACTTCTCATCAAGGGGTTTCTCCTGTTTGAATCAAATTTTTATTAATTTTGTTGGTATCCATAGTTTTTCTTCTCCTGCAGAAACAAAAGCAAAACCCCTGCCCCAACATAGGATGTATCCTGGTTTCCATTCTGAGGTCAACATATCTTTGAAATAAACTGGTTGATTTAGCTCAGAAGTTTTGTCTGTCATCCAATGTCTCTCCATAGGTGCTATTCCTTTCTTATCAGCATTGAGAAAATTCAGGGTTAATAAAGAATTATGCAACCTATTTCTAGAAATCATCGTTACCTCTTTCTATTTATTTAGCATATTCTTTGAAGTTAGATTGGCTCTTTCTATGACTGCTTGGCCCGTGGGATCATGTGGTATACCTGTAACATGCTTTATGTTGTAATAAGTAAAACATGTCTCATTTTATTGGAGGCATATGCTGAGGCATTTGTACAGGTATTCCCATGATGGCCATAAATTCTAATAGGTATGTAATCACAGAATCCGCCTTTTCAGAACTCATAGGAGTTGCCCACTGAAATCATGAATATGTGTCAATGGTATGGTATACATAATTTAATCTTCCAAATTCTGTGAAATAAAACACACCAAACTGCCAAATATCATTTATTTTGTACCTTTTGGATTGCTCCCTGCAGGTAATTCAGGTAATGGAGTTTGGTTATAGAAGGAACAAGTAGGACTTTTTTTATATAATATCCTTCACTTGTTGCCAAGTGATGGAGAAATCCTTCTTCAAACTTTTGCTATTTACATGGTGTTTCTTATGAAATTCTGAGGCTTCTAGCATGTTACCTATTAGTAACTGATCAATCTCATCATTACCTTGTGCTAGAGGTCCTGGCAGACCTGTATGGGATCTGATATGTGATATATGATATATGATATATGATATATGATATATATATATATATATATATATATATATATGATATATATATGATGTTCCCTAATTCTGATGATTTCCTGCAGTTATATGAATAATGAAGTTAATGCTGTATTGTCAGGAATAAATTCAACAGTTTTGATATGTAAAACAACGCTCTCTCTGCATAGAGAATCAGTACTATATTGAGGGGTTCTGTGAAGTCCATCAGTACCATAAGAACGGCATACAGTTCTGCCTTTTGTATAGAGTTGTATGGACTTTGAACCACTTTATTTAAGTCTCCTGATTTGTATCCTGCTTTCCCTGATTTATTTGCATCAGTATAGAATGTGAGGATTCCAGAAATTGGCTTATGTTGTACAATGTGAGGAAGGACCCATTCAATCATCTTTATGAATTCTATTCTCTTGCTTTTGGAATAGTGGTTGTTAATCTCTCCCAAAAAGTTGCTGCAGGCTCTCTGCCAATATTCATTATCTTTCCATAATGAGGAAATTTCCTCATTAGTTAAAGGCACTACAATTTCTTCTGGGTCCATTCCTGTCAACTGGTGAAGTCTTAATTTTCCTTTTTGACTCAAATCAGAGATCTTTTCTATATAAGTCTTTAGCTTCTTACTTGGATTACATTGTAGAAATATCCATTCCAATATAATATCTTCCCTCTGCATCAAAATACCTGTGGGGGAATTTCTGGAGGGGATTATGACCAGTATGCATTTAAGGTCTGGATTCACACAATTCACATGTGCTTCTCAAATTGTCTTTTCTACTAGAGCCAATTCCTTTTCAGCTTCAGCTGATAATTCTTCTGGACTATTTAATTCTTTGTCCTCTTCTAGAGTATTAGCCAAATTTTGTAGTCCATCTTTGGTTATTCCCATGATACCCAATAAGTTGGAAATGCTTTCTAATAAGTTTTTGAAAATCATTAAGAGTCTGCAATCGATCTCTCCTTAGTTGTACCTTTTGGGGACTAATTTTTTGTAGCTCTATCTTATATCCTAAGTAATTAATGGAATCTCTTCTTTGTATTTTTTCAGGAGCAATTTGCAGTCCAGAGAGGCAAAACGTTTACTTCTTCAAACATACTTTCTAATGTGCCTAACTTTGGATCAACTAATAAGATATCATCCATATAATAGTAAATTATGGATTGTGGAAACTTCACATGAATTATCTCCAATGGTTTTTGCACAAAGTATTGGCCCAGGATAGGGCTGTTTAACGTTCCCTATGTGAGGACCTTCCATTGATATCTCTTGACTGGCTGGGAATTATTATAATTAAATACTGTGAAGAAAAATTTTTCTCTATCATTTTCTTGTAAGGGTATGGTAAAGAAACAGTCTTTTAAGTCAATAACTATTATAGGCCATTCTTTGGGTAGCAGAGAGGGCAAGGGCATCCCAGTCTGTAGGGAGCCCATAGGCTGAATTACTTAATTAATAGCACTCAGATCAGTCAGCATTCTCCAATTACCAGACTTTTTTTTTAATAACAAATACAGAATTCCAAGAGCTGATAGATTCTTCAATGTGTTGAGCATTTAACTGCTCTTGAGCCAGCTGTTCTAAAGCTTGTAGCTTCTCTTTTGTCAAAGGCCATTGTCCAACCCAGACAGGTTTATTAGTTAGCCATTTTAAAGGTAGGGCTGTTGGTACTTCTGAGAGTTCAACAGCAGTTGTGCTCTGTTTGTGTACAGCCTGAATTGTTGGTGACTGTTTGCTATAGCGTGTTATGGTATTATTCCTAGAAACATGCATTGGTCTGTATTCCTTTTCTGAGTTTGTAGGAATTTTCACCTGGGTATTCCACTGTAGTAACAGATCTCGGACCCAAAGATTCACTGGTTGGCAGATTCCAGAGAAAGAATCTTTTTATGTAAGCTTTCATTGCTATCTTTTAAAGCTTGTACCAGTCCCAATAATGATGGTTATTATTATTAAACCAGTATGTGAATGCTGTGTGAATTATTATGGTAAATGCCAAAATGGTATAGGCCAGATATGCCTTAGGAAGGTTGTATTTTCCAGGAAAATGTCACTCATCATACAGACAAAAAAGTTTTTAAATTTTTTGTGAAGTAATAATTTCAGCCATAAGAATTACTCAAGATCTGTTAGTCAGTTTCAAGGTGTAAAATTATCAAGTACTCCTACCTGAAATAAAATGCTGGCATGCTTGTCTTACCATCCTCTCAATAGTTGTTGTTGTTGGTTCTTTTTTGTTTTTTGGGGTTTTTTTTTTGGGGGGGGGGGTAGTAGTGCTTTTTTCCAGCAGGTGTCACTAGTGTAGCTCTAAAGCAAGTTCTGCTGAAGGCTTTGGCTGGTGGCAACTTCAGGCAGAAGCAGAGTGTCCCATGTTCACAAGTCAGTGATCAAGTGTGTAGGGTTTAGTGGCTTGAGCTCAGGGCATGGAGAGCCCCAGGCAGCAAGGATGACAGCTCCAGGCCCCTCTCAGTGCCTTTGCAGCTGCAGAAACAGCACCCTTGGGGAGCCAGCTGGGGGCCGCGGCTATTTAACCAGGCAGCCTCTGAGGTTCTTCAGAGAGAGAGAGACAGAGAGAGAGAAGCCTTGGGCTCAGGCGGGAGCTCGGGTCTGCAGTGGGGGTGGGTGGGGGAAAGCCTCACTCACTGTGGCTTTTCACCAGTCTAGGGGCTAAGCTTTCTGGGGGACTGGACTCAGCTGCCAGGGAGAAGGAAGGGAGGTAAGGGAAGGGAAGGAGCAGTACAGTGTGATCAGGGGCGGGAATTTTAAAAGACAAGGAAGAAGAGAAAGGGAAGTATGGGAAGTTTGGAAAGCATGCCACAGCAGCCACAGAGGATGCTGAGGGAGGAAGCCACCCAGGTGTTTGGAGTTTGCCCCATGTGAGCACCAGATATTGTGGGGAATCATTAAGGCAACTCCACATAGAACTTACAGCTAGTAAAGGAGTTGGTTACTGGATCCAAGAGAGGTGAGGTGCAGTCCAGCTGGGTTCTCTGGAGAACTCCACTCGGTCCACCATCCAGCATCCAGGATCACCAGGAACCAAGAGTGCTGGCACATCTGGATCTCAGGTTAAGGGCTCCCATCTCGGCCCCACCTCAGGGGCAGGTCATAGGTAGGTGTGACAGTTACCGGAAGCCTCACTGGGAGTAGTGCTTCCAGGTCAAAGCTGGAACAACTACCCATTAGAGAAAGTTCTACATCTTGCAGGCAACTAGAAGTGGTCTGTCTTAGTGGATGGTATCTTGAGCATATATGAGACCTCAAAGCCCACCTCCACAGTAACACACTTCCTCCAGCAATACAATACCTACTCCAACAAAACCATGCCTCCCAATAGTGCCACTCACTTTGGGGGCCATTTTCTTTCAAACTCCTGGGAGGAAGGGGGTTGAAGTGGTGTCAGCTTCAGGTTAAACCAAAGATGGATCCAGTTGAAACAAGATGGAGGGACCTTTGCCCTGTCACAGACCTCCCTACTTTTATACCTGGATATAGCTAGAATATGAATTAATAGAATGTTTAATTCTGATAATTATTAATGGGGAAGATAAACTATTGTTTAGGGTGTGTGTGTGCATAGTACATACAAGAAAGCATCTCATGTGACCAAGTGCACTATTAAAAGAGTGGTTTGCATGGCCCAAACTGAAGTCCTAGGTTGCTAGACTATTTCCTGCTTGCCTGTCTCATGGACAGTAGTGTTCCTAGATAGGAAATTGCTGTTTTTCCTGGTTTGACGATTTGGATTTGAACACTGGTTTTTTGTTTTTGTTTTTGTTTTATTAGTTGAGGAATATAGTTTGGAGTCTAGTGTCAATAAGGCAAAAAGGGTTGGACCTCTTTCAGGAGCAGTTGAGCTTATTGCTGGAAAAGACAGCTGATACTTAAGGCCAATGAGCAAATCTTGGTGTGAGAACCCAGCTGTGGTAGGAGTAGACAGGCATTCTAGTTATTTTTTCTGCCGCTGAAAGACAACACTAAAGGCAAATTAAGGGAGAATTTATTTGGGTTTATGGTTCCAGAGGGAGAACCCAGAGTGGTGGAGGAGGCATGGCAGCAGGCAGCCAGAGCGAGAAGCTAAGAGATCACATCTTGACCACAAACACAGCAAATCAGGGTGAACTAGTGGGGTGAAGATTTGCCTGCCACTGCCACCAGTGACACACTTCTTCCACGAGGCTGTGACACACTTCCTCCAGCAAGGTCAAACCACCACCAGCTGGGGACCAATTGTTCAAAGGCCTGGGGCTAAGAAGCCCATCAAAACAAAGTATTCTTTGTCTTATTGGCTCTTTGTTTTGTTGTTTGGTTTTTGTTTTTGGGAAAGAGGAAGAAGATGAAGTTAAGTGGGTAGAGAATTGGGGAAGATCTGGGAGGAGTTGGGAGAGGGACATCATGATCCAAATATATTGAGCAAAAAATATTTTATCTAAAAATAGAAAATAAGTCAGGTGGTGGTGGTGCTCACCATTAATCCCAGCACTTGGGAGGCAGAGGCTGGTGATTTCTGTGAGTTTGAGACCAGCCTTATCTATAGAGCAAGTTCTACAACAGCCAAGGCTACACAGAGAAACCCTGTCTCAAAACAAACAAACAAACAAACAATATATAAATAAAATGTAAAAGAATAAAAAGAATTGAGAGGGAGGGAGGGAGAACTGGGGTTGATACGTAAAATGAAAATAATTAATAAATAAATATATTTAAATACAAAAAAAAGAGTTGAGAACTGACCGTCATCAGCTCTGTCAGTGACTAGGAGTTAACTTTTAACAGTGGCTTTCTGCTTTACAGCCAGCTCCTCTGCCCACACTCAGGGGTTAACTTTTAGTGAGAACACCCCTGCCACTTAGAGCTGACAACTGCCCTGGACCAAAGTTAACTTTTAATAGTGGTTCCTATATGATTCCTAGAATACATCTCATCCTACAACCTTTATCGGGTGCCCCTCAGTGACTCTCTGCTTTGCACTGTTTCTTGTCCTTGCCAGCTAAAGGGACAACGGCTGTGTCAGGAAAGATACAGGCTTCTGCAAATACAATTGAGCCAAAACCTTGTTAGCAGGAATTGTAAATCCTAAAATGCAATGTAACTCTAAGCTTAACCACAAGATTGTAAAAATTCTTTTGTCCCATGCCTAGGCCTTACTTCTTATTATAACAGGGCACTCAAAACCCATATCCCGAGCTTCCATCTGCCGCAGAACTCCCATCTAGACCAGAGGTGAGTGCCTGGGTTATAGTCAGAGAGGCAACTGTGCCTGGGTCCCACCGCTGGACACAGGCCGATCTGTGAGGACACGACCAACTTGGACCCAGTTGCCTGCCAATCGATGGGCCCTGCAGGAAGGCTCCCCTTTTCCAAGACTGCAGGCAGAAACTGCAGTCTCCACACCCTGCCCCCACACCCATTTGCCAGAGACCCCAACCACTTCCTGAGACTCAGAGACCAGCCCGCAGCTTCGGTCCTACCCTGGAACTCCCATCTGGACAAGAGGAGCTCACATCTGGACAAAATGAGACATCAGGGACTTCCGAGACTCAGAGTCGAGCCCCTCCAGCTCCTATATGGCCAGCGTCTCATCTGGACCAGAGAGAGGCTCCCTAAATCTGTCAACTCTCTCTGGACCCAGTACACTGATAAGACCAAGGACAAACATGCAAGGAGATGGGCAGACATCAATGCAGAAGGACATACAACAAAATAAAGAACAATACAGCATCACCAGAACCTAGCCCTTCTCCAACAGCTAGACCTGAACATCATGGAATGGAAGAAGAAGAAGAAGAAGAAGAAGAAGAAGAAGAAGAAGAAGGAGGAGGAGGAGGAGGAGGAGGAGGAGGAGGAGGAGGAGGAGGAGGACAAGAAGAAGAACAAGAACAAGAAGAACAAGAACAAGAAGAACAAGAACAAGAACAAGAACAAGAAGAAGAAGAAAACCTTATAAGTAACATGATGAAGAGGCTAGAGCCTTATATAGAAGAAATCAAAAATAAAGTAGAGGAACAGACAAACAAAAAATGGGAAGAACGCTATAAAAAAAAAACTAGAGGAGAGGACAATTAAAGCAGAAGAAAACAATAAATCCTTGAATGAAAATCATGAAAAAGCAAGGGAGACAATCCAAGACCTGAAGAGGGAAATAGAAAAAATGAAGAAGACACTAGCAGAAGGAATGCTGGAAATACACAATCTGAGTAAACAAACAGGAACTTCAGAGGCAAGTATAACCAACAGAATGCAAGAGATGGAAGAGAGGATCTCTGGTGTTGAAGATACGGTAGAAGAAATAGATTCATCAGTCAAAGAAAACACTAAAACAAACAAAGTCATGACCCAAAATGTCCAAGAAATTTAGGACACCATGAAAAGACCAAACCTACAAATAATAGGGATAGTGGAAGGAGAAGAATACCAACTCAAAGGCACACAAAATATATTTAACAAGATCATAAAAGAAAACTTTCCCAACTTAAAAAACAAAATCCCTGTGAAGATACAAGAAGCCTATAGAACACCAAACAGACTAGACCCAAAAAAAAAAAAAGGGCCCCTCGGCACATAATAATTAAACAACTAAATGTACATAATAAAGGAAGAATATTAAGGGCAGCAAAGGAAAAAGGCCAAGTGACTTATAAAGGCAAACCCATCAGAATAACACCCAAATTCTCAATGGAGACTTTGAAAGCCAGAAGGACCTGGACAGATATAATGCAGACACTAAGAGACCATGGATGCCAGCCTAGACTAATATACCCAGCAAAACTTTCAATCATCATAGATGGACTGAACAAGACCTTCCAAGACAAAACCAGATATAACAATACTTATCCACAAACCCAGCCCTACAGAAAGCACTAGAAAGAAAACTCCAAACTAAGGAAGGCAGATATACCCATGAAAAAACAGGCAATAGATAACACCACAGCAGTAAACCCCAAAGAAGAGAAGCACACACATACTTCCACAAAAAAATAAAAATAATAACAGGAACGAACAATCACTGGTCATTAATATCCCTTAATATCAATGGACTTAATTCACCTATAAAAAGACACAGACTAACAGAATAGATACAAAAACAGGACCCATCTTTCTGCTGCATATAAGAAACACACCTCAAATTCAAAGACAGACACCTCCTAAGAATAAAAGGCTGGAAAAAGACTTTCCAATCAAATGGTCTTAAGAAGCAAGCTGGTGTAGCCATCCTAATATCCAGCAAAATAGACTTCAAACTAAAATCAATCAAAAGAGATGATGAAGGACATTACATAATCATGGCAGGAAAGATCCACCAAGATGAAGTTTCAATTCTGAACATTTATGCCCCAAACACAAGGGCACCCACATATGTAAAAGAAACATTACTAAAGCTTAAATCACATATAAAACCACACACATTAATAATGGGAGACTTCAACACCCCACTTTCACCTCTGGATGGATCGGCCAAATTGAAACTTAACAGAGACATAATGGACTTAACTGACATTATAGCACAAATGGACTTAATCGATATCTACAGAACATTCCACCCAAACAAAAAGAATATACCTTCTTCTCAGCACCCCATGGAACCTTCTCTAAAATCAACCACATACTTGGCCACAAAGCAAATCTCAACAGATACAAAACAATTGGAATAACCCACTGTGTTCTATCAGAACACCATGGTTTAAAGTTAGATTTCAACAGCAAAAAAAAACTACAGAAATACTACAATCTCATGGAAACTGAACAATGCTCAACTGAATCATTAATGGGTTAAGGAAGAAATGAAGAAAGAAATTAAAGGCTTCCTAGAGATCAATGAAAATGAATACACCACATACCCAAACATATGGGATACTATGAAAGCAGTGCTAAGAGGGAAATTCATAGCATTAAATGGCCACATAAAGAAGCTGGAGAAATCTCACGCTAGTGACTTGACAGCACACCTGAAAGCCCTTGAACAGGAAGAAGCAACATCTCCCAAGAGGAACAGAAGCCAGGAAATTATCAAATTGAGAGCTGACATCAATAAAATAGAAATAAAGAGAACAATGCAAAGGATTGATGAAACAAACAGTTGGTTCTTTGAGAAGATCAACAAGAAAGACAAGCCCTTATCCAAACTAACCAAAAAGTCAGAGAGAGAGAACCCAAATTAACAAAATCAGAAATGAAAAAGGGGACATAACAACAGACAATGAGGAAATCCAGAGAATCATCAGGTCATACTTCAAAAACCTCTACTACACAAAACTGGAAAATCTAAAAGAAATGGATAATTTTCTGGATAGGTACCACAAACCTAAGTTAAGGCAAGACCAGATAAACCATTTAAATAGTCCAATAACCCATAAGGAAATAGAATCAGTCATTAAAAGTCTCCCAACCAAAAAAAGCCTTGGACCTGATGGTTTCACTGCAGAATTCTACCAGATCTTCAAAGAAGACTTAATACCAATACTCTTTAAATTGTTCCACACAATAAAAGCAGAAGGTATATTACCAAACTCCTTCTATGAGGCTACAATTACCCTGATTCCTAAACCAAACAAAGATGCAACAAAGAAAGAGAACTACAGACCGATCTCCCTCATGAACATTGATGCAAAAATACTCAATAAAATTCTGGCAAACAGACTCCAAGAACACAGCAAAATAATTATTCACCATGATCAAGTAGGCTTCATCCCAGGGATGCAAGGGTGGTTCAACATACAAAAGTCTGTCAATGTAATACACCATATAAACAAGCTCAAGGGAAAAAAACACATGATCATCTCACTAGATGCAGAAAAGGCATTTGACAAAATCTAAAACCCCTTCATGATAAAGGTCTTGGAGCGATCAGGAATACAGGGAACATACCTAAACATAATGAAGCCAATCTACAGCAAGCCAACAGCCAACATCAAATTAAATGGAGAGAAACTCAAAGCAATACCACTAAAATCAGGAACAAGGCAAGGCTGTTCCCTCTCCCCATACTTATTCAATATAGTACTTGAAGTTCTAGCCAGAGCTATAAGACAACATAAAGAGATTAAGGGGATACAAATTGGAAAGGAAGAAGTCAAGCTCTCCCTATTTGCAGATGACATGTTAGTATACATGAGTGACCCCAAAAATTCAACCAAGGAACGGATACAGCTAATAAAAACCTTCAGCAACATTGCAGGGTAGAAGGTCAACTCAAAAAACTCAGTAGCCCTTCTATATAAAGTAGACAAACAGGCTGAGAAGGAAATCAGAGATACATCACCCTTTACAATAGCCACAAATGTTATAAAATACCTTGGGGTTACTCTAACTAAACATGTGAAGGACCTATGTGACAAGAACTTTAAGTCCCTGAAAAAAGAAATTGAAGAAGATGTCAGAAAATGGAAAGATCTCCCATGCTCATGGATAGGCAGGATTAACATAGTAAAAATGGTGATCTTACCAAAAGCAATCTACAGATTCAACGCAATTCCCATCAAATTGCCAACACAATTCTTCACACTTCTGGAAAGAATAATACTCAACTTCATATGGAAAAACAAAAAAACCCAGGATAGCCAAAAGAATCCTGTACAATAAAACAACCTCTGGAGGCATCACAATCCCCGACCTCAAGCTCTAATATAGACCAACTGTAATAAAAACATCTTGGTACTGGCATAAAAACCAACATGTGGAACAATGGAATCGAATTGAAGACCCTGACATTAACCCACACATCTATGAACATTTAATTTTTGACAAAGAAACCAAAAATGTACAATGGAAAAAAGAAAGCATCTTCAACAAATGGTGCTGGCATACCTGGATGTCAATGTGTAGAAGGCTGCAAATAGATCCATATCTGTCACCGTGCACAAAACTTAAATCCAAGTAGATCAAAGACCTCAACATAAATCCAGCTACTCTGAACCTGATAGTAGAGAAAGTAGGAAGTACTCTTGAACGCATTGGCCCCGGAGATCACTTTCTAAATATAACACCAGTAGCACAGACACTGAAAGAAACAATCAATCAATGGGACCTGTTGAAACTGAGAAGCTTTTGTAGAGCAAAGGACATGGTCAACAACCACAAAGTGACAGCCTACAGAATGGGAAAAGGTCTTCACTAACCCCATTTCTGACAGAGGGCTGATATCCAGAATATATAAAGAACTTAAGAAATTAGACATCAAAATGCCCAACAGTTCAATTAAGAAATGGGCTATAGAACTAAACAGAGAATTCTCCACAGAGGAAGTTCAAATGGCTGAAAGACACTTAAGGAATTGCTCAACATCCCTAATTATCCAGGAAATGCAAATCAAAATGACTCTGAGATACCACCTTACACCTGTCAGAATGGCTAAGATCAAAAGCACAGAAGACAGCTTATGCTAGAGAGGATGTGAAGCAAGGGGAACTCTCCTCCACTGCTGGTGGGAATGCAAGCTTGTACAGCCACTTTGGAAATCAATATGGCGCTTCCTTAGAAAATTGGGAATCCATCTCCCCCAAGACCCAGCTATAGCACTCTTGGGCATATACCCAAGGTATGCTCAATCATATCACGAGGGCATTTGCTCAGCTATGTTCATATCAGCACTGATTGTAATAGCCAGAACCTGGAAACAACCTAGATGCCCTTCAACTGAAGAATGGATAAAGAAAATATGGTACATATACACAATGGAGTACTACTCAGCAGAGAAAAACAATGACATCATGAGGTTTGCAGGCAAATGGATGGATCTAGAAAAAAATCATCCTGAGTGAGGTAACTGAGACTCAGAAGGACAAACACGGTATGTACTCACTCATAGGAGGATACTAGATGTAAAACAAAGGTGACTAGACTGCTACACAACTCCAGGGAGGCTACCTAGAAAATGGGACCCTAGGAAAGACCCAAGGATCACCCAATGACAGAGAAATGGATGAGATCTACATGAACAACTTGGATGACAGTGGGAGTAATGAGGGGCAAGATTTGAGGGAAAGAAAGCTTAGGGGAGCAGGAGATCCCAGCTGGATCAAGAACAGAAAGGGAGAATGAGGAATAACAGACCATGATAAATGAAGACCACATGACACCAGGAATAGGCAGAGTGCTCGAGAGATCCCCAGAAATGCACAATGATATATCCTCTGTAGTCTGCTGGCAATGGTTGAGAGAAAGCCTGATCTGACCTAGTCTGGTGATCAGATGGCCAAAAACCCTAACAGTCGTCTTGGAACTCTCATCCAATAACTGATGGAGTGGATACAGAGATCCTCAGCCAGGCCCCAGGTGGAGCTCCAGGTGTCCAACTGTCGAGAAAGAGGAGGGTCTGCAAGAGCGTGAGTTGTTGAGTCCAAGATTGCAAAAAGCACAGGGACAAATAGCCAAATGAATGGAAGCATATGAATTATGAAACAAAGGCTGTGGAGCCCCCAACTGGAGCAGGCCCTCTGGATAAGTGAGACCAATTGAATAGCTTGATCTGTTTGGGAGGGATCCAGTCTGTGGGACCAGGATCTGTCCTTAGTGCATGAGCTGGCTGTTTGAAACCTTGGGCTTACACAGGGACACTTTGCTCAGTCTGGAGGGAGGTGACGGGACCTGCCTGTACTGAGTCTACCAGGTTTGGATGAATCCCCAGGGGTGCCTTGATCCTGAAGGACATGGGGATGGAGGAGAGGGGCTGGGGCGAGGGTGGGTGTGGGTGCGGGAGGGGGGTAGATGGGGGGAACCCATGGCTGATGTATAGAATTTGAAACACATAATAATAAAGAAAAAGTTATTTAATAAAAAAAAAACCATATCCCCTTGCCACAGTATCAGAAGCCTGAACAGTCCCAGTTACTTGTGAGCTTTTTTTTCCCCCTGCGGTGTTTCGGAATAAAGTTTGCTTCTGGTTCATAGACTTCAGTTGTCTGTTCCCCATTATTTGGGAGTCCCCAGGACCCAACAAATTGTGGCCTTGTAAAATGATAGGAAGAGCTAATGACAAACACTGGGTTCAAGTGTCTGTCTTTTGTGCAAGGATGTAATGCTATTGTAACTCCAAAGGGAATGCACCATTGTTTCGCCATGAACCACATCCTAAAAATAAACAGAACTGCAGCTCTCACAGTGACCACTGAGTCTGGGGTGGGGCTCACATCCTGGACTGCAACAAGACCTTCAGCTGATTGATTCCTGTACTTTGAGGACCGTTTTGTTGTGAGTGAGTAATCCCCGGGGTTGCTTTGAGAAAGCCATCTTAAGAGAGTCTGGTTAAATCTGGGTGTGACTTAAACATCATTAGGATTTGTCTGAAATGTCCCCAATGGTCCTGATGCCCAGCCAGAGAAGCAGTGGGTTAGAAAAGCATATAAATCATAATCAAAAGATAAACAGGACCCAATTGTGTTTTTAAATGGTCACACCTGCTTTGCATGTGGAATGATCATGTGGCCTTGGTCAGCCACACACTTTACATGTAGGCCTGCAATGGACTTTTACCAAGAGCTGGATTACTCAGGCTGGGCTGATGTGCACAGTGGGAGGGGCTCAAGCTGGGTGGCCTCTGGCCCCTGTCCTCTATTTAAACAGACAATTCCATTTTCCAGCACATGCTCTGGTTGCTAATTACATAGCTTACAAAAGCAACAACTTCTACAGGTGTGGCTAGGATTTTAGCTGGTTCAAGGATGCCTGTCACCCTCTACTTCACACCAATTAAATTGCCCCTGATTTTGAATTTGCCTTAACAAATTTTGAAACCACTTTACAAATTATTCCTTGTTAAGAGTTTAAAATAAGGAACATATAAATAAGAAATCATTTTAAAAATCACTATCCTATAACTTCAGAATGGGGGCTTCTGAATGCTCAGAGTGGGGGCAGAAGGTGGAGTGGAGGCATCTCACCTTTTTAGACACATGAGATATTTGCTGAGGAGACTCAGAACTCAGGAGAAAACAGCTTTTAGTAGACTTCTGATATATATTCTAAAATTTTATATGTGTCTGTGTGTGTGTGTGTGTGTGTGTGTGTGTGTGTGTGTGTGTGTAAAATCCTGAGGAAGAAAGTAAATTAGCATTAAAGTGTGTGTGTGTGTGTGAGAGAGAGAGAGAGAGAGAGAGAGAGAGAGAGAGAGAGAGAGAGAGAGAGAGATCTGGAGGTCAGAAGACAATTTACAAGAGCCATTCCCTTCTACCATGTGGGTCCCTCGGGTAGATCTTGGCTCTTTGATTGATGGCAAGTTCCTTAACCCACTGAGCCACCTTGTCAGCTCTAAAAATATTTCTTTAAGTTCCTGCTTTTATTTCTTTTTAAATATATAACTAGAAGTAGAATTGCTGGAAATCTTGTGTTTCCTCCATCCCTCCCTTCTTCCCTCCCTCCCTTCCTTTCTTTCTTGAGAACTTTGTTTTCTATGGCAGACAAGTCCTTTTACAAGGTAGGCAGTTCCTGGGCTGTGCATGGCAAATAACAGATATGTGTGATGGGAGAAGGGCTTCAGTACAAAGCAGTGTCTGAATAGTCAGGAGCTTGTAGTACTGGCTGAGAGGTCCCAAGTACTGGCACAGAACCACTTGAAAATGCTTGAGTCTAGGAGGGTGGCATTTTGGAGTGAGAGAGTCCCTGATGGAGGCCTGGTCATGGTGGCAGTGCTTCATCACTGGGCAAAGACTGGGACCAGATGTCATTCTTAGAGGAACTGTGGTTGTATGTAGGGTAAAAAACTGTGCCTTTAGACAAGAATTTGCCTTGAGAATGGAGACTAGAAAATACATCGGTTCCAATGTGTGTTGGGCTCTTTATATGTGGCTATTGCAGGCCACCCAGGATCATGCAGATGGTACTGAGTCCCATGACATTAATTTTTGCTTTGTTTTTGTTTTGGGATGATTTGAACTTTGTCTGTTTTTCATATTAAGAGATAAGATTTGGGCTGAGGATATGGCTCAGTTGGTAAGAGTCTTGCTGAGCAAGCATGATGACCTGAGTTTGAATCCCCAGAGCTCACAGAAAAGCTGGGCATGGCCATGTGTGCCTATAATCTCAGTGACAGTCCAGCCAGCTCAGTCAAAATGCTGAGTTTCAGGATCCATGAGAGGGAATAAGGCAGAAGGCAGTCGAGGAAGACACCCTATGTCCTCCTCTGGCTTCTACACGCACAGGCATGAGCACACAGGCACACGCATGCACATGGGCACAAAGCTGGGCATCACCTTCACAATACACAATAATAGATAATTATTTCCAATGTTTGCCATAAGTATCCACATGAAGATATTCACATCAAAAATGGAACACAATACACAGGGGTCCTAGACCATGGGCCTGCTATTACTTCTTCCTAGTTGCTGAGACAGAATGGTTCACATGCAGCATTTTTGCCACTGATCCCTGGTGTGTCTCACTTGTGCCCAACAAGGGACTGTCTGGATGCTTTCAGGAAAGCATCTCACACTTTGATGCAACTGAAATCACTACAGCTACAATCTTGAACTTTGACTTTGAACCAAAGTTGGCTACACACAACTTAGATAATCTTAGCAGTGACCTACTGATGGTTGGTCTATCTGGTTTGGTTGAGTGTCCTCCACACTATGCTGAGTTATAGGAGGTGGAGAACAAAAAGTAATGAAATTGCATGTGAAGGAGATCATTCTGCTTGATAAGGTATCAAATGTTGTTAATAGCTACCCCAAATGGATAAACAGTATCTAATCAATCAACCAAGAAGCAGAAAACATTTTGTTGCTGTTTGTAAGAGCTAACCACAATATACACAGGGGAGAGTTTGGAGTTTTGTTCTGAGACAAGGTCTCACTGTATAGCCCTTGGTAGTCCAGAGCTCACAGTTGCCTGCTTCCCATGGCCTCCTGAGCATTGGAATTAAAGGTATGCACTACCACTCACAGCTTTTTATTTTACCATTTTCCTGAGAGGATCTCACTATTTAATTTTCTTCCCACGATGGAGAGTTTTAAAAAACTTGAATTATATTACAGAACTCTTCAAGAGCAAACAAAGTGGGAATGATAGTTTTCGACAATAAGTGAACCAAAGATATGTGTGGCTCGTTAATGGATGACAGTTTTGATCTCTTTGCCAAACACTCACTTTACTCATCAGCAATTTTAAGGAATTACTGTGTGTTCATAAGATGCAGAAGGAAGGCCTGACCTTGACCAGGAACCATCTGTTCCTGTTCTTCTTGTTGCCCACAAGTTCTTAGCTCATCTGAGGGCTCAGCAGGCCAGAGCCATGGTCAAAGAAGCCAAAGAAATACCAGTTGCCTTAATTGGCCTGGGCGTCTCTACTGAGAATAAGGGTGTCAAAGAAATTATTTTTAAGACCCCTTCTGCTCTGTTCTGATGTGGCTTTGAGTGGGCTATCTCTAGCTGATTTCTGTTCTTGAGTAAAGTAGTTCTGGCTTGTCTGAAGGGGTAGCCTGCAGAGGGGAAAGAGAGGAACTGAAGTAGAAGGAAATCTCACTGGGACTTGTACGGGGAGCTAGAGCTACACCAGACTCTTGTGTTGACTGCTCAAGGCCAGGCCAGCTTGCAGCAAGGCCTGCACAACCAGAATTATCTCTGGGCCCAAGAGCTCTCATTTCCAAAGAGCAGCCGCATGAATGTCTGGAGCAACTGACATTTGCTGGACCTTCATCTGGAGGTCTGGAGCAAACAAGTTGGTTAGTTACTCCTGGCCTCAGTGATATCTCTCATTGTCTGTGTCCCAAAGGCTATCAGGGCTTATGTGTTATAAACTGGCACTGCCCAACATGGTAACCCTAAGTATATGTGACTTTTACCATCCAAATCACATTTAAGAAGTCAATTCCTCCATAGTCATGCCATCATATTTCAAGTAAACATATGCATAAGCTGTGGCTTGTGGCAGCCACTGTGTCTTGCAGGGGGTCCTCTTTCTCTCCCTGGGAGGCCATGGGAACCTTGGGAGGTAGAGTGTGGTTGGAGGAAGGACACTAGAGTGTGTCCTTACAGAGGCTCTTTTTCTGCCCCTCCCCCCTCCTTCTGCCCGGAAGCTCAACCTTTAACCACAGGCCCAGAAACAAGAGTCAAAGGACGATGGACCAGACCCTCTAAACCCATGAACCAAAAGAAACCTTCCCCTCTTGTAAAGTGTTTCATGTGTTCATCGCAGAGACGAGTGTGCCAACACAAGCACTTGCTATGTGGAGCATTGTGTCTGCTATTAATGTTGACTGCCCCCCACCCCAGATTCAGAGTGTTTTGTCCTACCCTGCCACTGCTCACTTGCTCTCTCAATCTCTCTCTCTCTCTCTCTCTCTCTCTCTCTCTCTCTCTCACACTCACACACACACACACACACACACACACACACACACACACACAAGCTTTTTTGTTGTTGTTTTGTTCTGGTATTCAGTGGTCTTTCTCATCTATCATCGCATCCCAAAGTAGGAGACCTGATTTCTGGGGCTGATGCCTCATATGCAATGGAGAAGCTGTGTTGCTTTCAGGGCATTACAGACAGATGAACTCATCTGTCTGAGCACCCAGGGATACCAGAGGCAACTGGCAACAAATATCTTTAGAAAGAGTTCTGGCCTGGTGGAGGGAAGCATTTAAAAAACATGCCCTTGCTGCAAGTATAGACAGGACCCCCATTTCCATCTCTCCTGCTCACAGAGATCTATGTGCTGTTTTTCACTCCAAGGAGCTGAAGGATCCACTGACCTAGGGTGGTGAGTATTCTGCACTGTGCCCTAGTCTGGTAAGATTTAGAGACGGGATCTGTAATGATTTGAATATGAAATCTTCCCCCATAGCTTCGGGTACTGAGGGTTTGACAGCCAGTCAATGGGTTCTGAGAGCTCTGATCTAATCAATGGAGCAGTCCTTGATGCATGATTGGGAGGTGGTGAGGGGTGTAGCAGAAGCAGGGATAGTAGAGGCGACATCCTGCCCTGGCGCTTTGCTAGAAGCCCCTTTCTCTGCTTCCTGTATGCAATGAGGTGAACAAGCTCCTCCATCACACACTGTGTCAGGTGTGTGTTCTGCCCAGGCACACAGGGTAGAACCCTCTAAAACTATGAGTGAAGGAAACCTCTTCCTCCTCAACACGTCAGAGATTTGGCTACAGCAACGACAGCAGTAATGAAAACAGGCTCCTCATCCTCTTCCTGTGACTCCTGCTCTGCCTAACTCAGTGGAAAGATGTTGCTGGTGAAGTGAGGGGGTGGCACCAGTGCTATGGTGGGTCAGGTGCTCTGTGGCAGGCTTTCAGAGACACCTGGACAGCCGTACCCTGCATTCAGTGGCCTTGAGCAGGAGAATGGATGCTCAGGATATCGACCCTGTGAAGCCAAAGGATACACAGTCAAGAAGGGCTGTACTGATATATGGTTCAGGTTGGCCTTGCCCCAGCAGCAGTCATCTGGGATGAGGTCTTGGAGGCAGCTGGTTTGTGGATAGGAGATGAGCTTGAAAAGCAGGAGTGGGAGTGGAGAAGTGAGGGAAGTCAGAGGAAAAGCCGTGCCCAGCTCTGCTGCACTCCCCTGAAAAGTGCACAGGATGTGCGCAGAACTACCTACCTGAAAGTGAGAGACTGGGTGTCTGTGAAAGCCTGTGTGTTGAAGGCTTGATCTCCAACACAGTCGTAGTCAGAGTGAGGCTTTTAGGAAGGGATTGGATCATGAGAGTTCTGGCTTCACTAGCAGATTAATCCATGCATAGCTTCATAATGTTTGGACCTGTTGTGGTCTTAGGAGGCAGGAGCTAGTTGAAAGGAATTGGTCCTGGGAGTTACAGCCTTGGGATTGTTTCTCATCCTTGGCCCTTCCCCTCTGCTTTTTGGCTACCATAAGGTGAGTCAGCCTTGTTCCTCTATGTCCTGGATCAACAGAGCCAGCAAACTGTGGACTGAAATAAATCTTTCTTCCTTTCAGTTGACTCTCAAGTGTTCTGCACAGCAACGAAGAGCTAACGCGCACAGTGGCAGCGTGCAGATGACCCTTAGCACGGACCTGGAGGAAATCTGAGCCAGCACAGATCTGCTTAGTGGCTGTGCTTGAGAGCAAAGGATGCCCAGGGAGTGTGCTGCCACGAGAAGTGTCTGCTGTGCACACTAAACCTTACAGTTGTATTATAAATGACATGGTCCCGGAGAGGGTGGTCCCAGGGAAGATGTGTGTCTCCTATGCAGAATATCACCCTCTAGAACAGTGGTTCTCAATCTAAGGGTTGCGACCTCCCGGCAACCCTCCACCTCCCAGGGTATTTTCATTATGATCCTGAGTTCAATTTCAAGTTCTCTGGGGTAGGTGGCAGCCAGGAGCAGATCTTGTAATGTTCAGGGTATCTGTCACTCCCCTCCCCAGCAACCAGGCTCCATTTTTCTTGGGGGTTCTTGTAGCCAGCAATATTATCTGAGCTGTCACCCTCAAGCTTTGTCACCTTCACATGAATGACAGGAAATGCATGGGTGAGCCCTGTCAGTTTCCTTGTTGTTGGCATCACTCTGGGCTTCAGCCATGTGCCATGTGGCTATGAGTCACGGGGAGGGAGAGAAGCTGCCCGAATGGCTTTGCCAGATTACAAAAGAGCTTTGCTAGAGACAGAGGACTCTTTTCATCTGCCACAACTCTTGTGCCCCCTGTCCTCCTGAAGTGTACTGTTTCTTAGAAACACATGGCAGGGCTAATGTGCATACCTGGCGTTTTCACCAGGGTGCAGCGCCTGTGCCAGATAAACCCTAAGGAAGAAAAAGGAGCCAACCACTTAGGCTTTGAAATCCTGTCCCTGATTAACCCACGCAAAGGCACTGACATCAGACCAAGAGTGCTCTGTGACTGGTACAGGGAGATAATGAGACCAGTGTCTCGTCTGCTTTCTGTTGCTTGGTTCCCAAGGCAGTTGTAGTCAGAGGGGGGCTTTCAGGAAAGGATTGGATCATGGGAGTGTTGGCCTCATCAACGGATTGATTCATCCATGGATTCATAATGTCAGGACCTGTTGGGAAGGGATGGGAACTTAAAAGGAAGGAGGTAGTTGAAGGGAATGGGTCTTTGGAGTTACAGCCTTGGAATTATTTCTGGTCCTTGGCCCCTCTCCTCTGCTTCCTGGCCACTATAAGGTGAGCAGCCTTGTTCCTCCATGTCCTTCCATCATCCTGCTCATAGGCCTGAAATATCGACTAGTCAACCATGGACTGAAATCTCTGAAACCAAATAAGTCTTTCTTCCTGTCAGTTACTCTCTCAAGTATTCTGTTACAGTAATGAAAAGCTCACTAGTGCACTGAGCCACTTTATTCTCAGTGTTGATTTGGCTTACCCTTCCAGGTCAGTCCATCTTGAAGGGAAGTCAGGTCAGGAATGCAAGGCAGGAGGTTGAAGCAGAAAGCATGGACAAACACTGTTTACTGGTTTGCTCACTGGCTCATGCTCAACTAGCTTCCACCTGCCTAGGTATATGGTGCTACCCACAGTGGGGTGGGCCCTCCTACATCAATCATTAATTAAGATAGCCTCTTATACACATGGCCATAGGCCAATCTGACCTGTGCACTTTCACAGATGGATGTTGTGGAATATTACTTAACTGGGCAAAGATGTGTTACATTTGTTTATACTTCAGAATATTACTTTAACTATGTTAAGGTATGTTATGTTTGATTCTGCTGCTTTTGTTAATGATGGGTTACATTTGTTTATGCTGCAGAATATTACTTTATGTTAAGGTGTTTTGTTTCTGCTGCTTTTGTTAATGATGTAAAGACATGTTACATTTGTTTCTGTTGCACTTAATTCTGTAAAGATATGTTGCATTTGTTTCACCTTGCCTGCTTAAGGCACCTAATTGGTCTGATAAAGAGCTAAAATGTCAATAGCTAGGCAGAAGAGGGATATGTGGTGCTGGCAAGCAGAGAGAATAAATAGGAGAAATCTAGGCTAAAATGGAATGAAAGAAGAAGAGAAAAGAGAATGAGGGAGATGCCAGAGGCCAGCCAGCCAGCAGACACAGAGTAGGACATACAAAAAAGAAAGTTAAAAGGCCCTGAGGCAAAACATAAGGAGAAACAGATTAAAATACAGGCTAAGATAAAGTGAGCTTTCATAACCAATAAGTCTCCATGTCATGATTTGGGAGCTATTTGGTGGCCCAAAAGAAAAAGCCCACTACAGTTGAGGTTCTCTTTTTCCAAATGACTTTAAATTGTGTCAAGTTGACAATAAAATCTAACCAGTAAAATGTCTAAGCAAATACAAAATCAAAAACACAGGCTGACCGTAAAATAGTCTGTTCTGTTAACAAACACAAATGGTGCTTCCCAATTCATTATGGCTCCAGCTCCACTCTTCCTCCACAGCCTCCTAGACTAGGATAATTAGGATGTCTCATCACAAAATTGTCCCATCTTCTCCCAGTATGGAATCCAGAGCAAGACTATGCCGTCACCCTTCCCTAGGTCACCTAACTCAAATGACCTTCTGAGAAGCTCCTCTTGACACCTTTCTCTGAGAACTCATGGTACCCTATGGTATGTGGTCTTCCTCATTTCAACAAGTACTGACAAACCCAACTTTGATTGTGTTCCTGGTAGTACTGGCTGGTGAGTGTAGGCCCCAGGGAAGGTGCTCAGTGCTGGTTTACTACACAGAAGGAGGTAGGTGAAGAAGTGCTCTCTGGGAGTCACAAGACAACCACAGCTGTGGCCCAGAGAGAGCCTCAGCTGGTGGTTCCTACTGCAGGTGATATTTCTGTCCTGATCCTCCTCATTTCAGCCTCTGCTCTGAGGGACACTTCCCTGGGGTCCCAGACTCATCAGATATGAGGTCCAGGTCAGAACTAAGCCTCTACTTCTCCACTTCCAAAAAGCCTTCTTGGAAGTTTCTGGAGCCTGTCTTTCCTTGCAAGTACAGTCTGTAAGGTATACTGGCCTCAGGAGTAACCTTCAGCCAATAAGAGATGAGAGCTGGGTAGGAAGTATCCCAGCCTGCTTCTTATTGGTTGGTTAGTTCTGGCACACATCTGTGAACATCTTAGGATATGAAGATTCAAAGCACAATGTTCATGACACCCTTGCATTGGCCTTTGTCCCTTCTCTGTCCCACTCTCCATATTGTCTCATTCTTGCTTCCTGGCGTCACCTTCCAAATAAACCATCTGCCTCCAACCCCTTCTTCAGGCTCTGTTTGCATCAGAAATGTTTCCATGGGGCTTGTGTTTGGAATGCTTGTCCCCCAGCTGTTGGTGCTACATGGTGGTGGTGGTGGTGGTGCATGGGGCAGGGGTTATAGTACCTTTAGGAGGCAAGGTCTAGCTGGTGGGAGTGGATCTCTAGGCATGAGCCTTTGAAGGTTACCTCACTTGCTTTCTGCTTTCCTGGTTTGCTATGATGTGAACCACTAGGCACTCCAGCTGCTGTGAACTGAGCTGCTCTGCCATCCATGCCTTCCCTGACATGGTGGACTGAAATCATGGCTGGGAATAAATCTTTTCTCCCTTAAGTAATTTTTGTCAGGTATTGTGATCACAGAGATGTGAAAATAACTAATACAAACTCCATCCCTTCCCCACTCTGTGTGTGTGTGTGTGTGTGTGTGTGTGTGTGTGTGTGTGTGTGTATGTTGTGACCAGAGGTTGATGTGGGACTCCTCAATTGCTCCCCACCATAATTTTTACAACAGGGTCTCTCAGTGAACCTGGAATTCAAATTCAGCAAGCCCCAGGGATTCTCCTGCCCCATTTTCCCAGTGCTGGAATTACAGACGAGTGTCACCATGCCAGCTTTTTTTTTTTTTTTTAAGGTGGTGTTCTAGTTTGGGTTCTATTGCTGTGTGAGGAGACACCATGAACACAGCAACTCTTTTTGAGGGGGTGTTGGGAGGGATGGTTTTAAGATAGGGTTTTGCCACGCCCACGACGGTGTCGCCCGCGTGACAAATGCCTTGGATGAGGTAGTTACGTGGGAAAGGGGGGCTCGCGGCCCTTGGGTCTGTGCCCCCGGCGACCCCTCATCAATCTGCCTGAATCAAGGTGCCAGGCTACACAGTACCACGCAGATCTGCTTGCAGAGGCTGGCTGGCACTCTGCCTTCTTCTCTTTGAAGCTGTAATTATTGTTGTTTCCTTGTGTATTAATTCCAAGAAGTTAACTCTTAATGTTCCTGATGTGCCCCATAAAGAGAGTAATGATTCCTCAAAAGTGGCTTCAATACCCCCACCTATGATTCAAGCTCTTAGGCCAACAGTTCAAGAGGGTCCCTAAAGTTTGGGGGAATTCATGAATGATTTAGAGCAGAAAGAACTTATGATTCAGAAGGACGAAGATTCTAGCAAAGAGAGAATGAAAGTAAAGTTACAGGCACTCATAGGCAATCCACACGCGCAGCCGACAGCAGCTGCGAGGAACCAGTTACAGGAATTAGTCATTCCTATAAGAATTACTCAGGGACAAATAAAGTTTCTCATCAAGGGTCGATGGTGGCAACCCCCTAACTTTAATCTTAGATATAATAATTATTTAGAGCCATTACCTTTTACGGGAGCTTATGACGTACATGGGAACCGATGTGTGAATCATAATGGTATGAAAACAGAATGGCATAAGTTACAGTTCATGGAAAGATTAGCTAGGTACCGACCCCCCTGGTGCCTTCTCACCCACAGGCAAAGGTTAAAATATTTTCACACAAATGAAACCATGGTTAGAACAATGATGGAAAGGGTTTAATTTTGATACAGAACAAAGGTGTAGAAGAGAAACTGCAGCTAGGGCCGTAATGTTCTCTGTCTGGATGAGGAACCACAAAAGAAAAAGTAAAGTAACTCATGAGATCTGTTAATCATTCTGAGAAAAGTGTGTGACTACATTGTTGATTCTATGTCTATCACCCTACTGGCTGATTGCCGTGTTTCCTCAAGTAACTGTATAAAATTCACTGCTTGGTCTGAGTAAAATTGCAGCAGCTTCACAACATGCTCTTGTGTCTGTGGCTGTCTGTCACTAGCCGAATCCCACTTATCCTGAGTACCTTCACCCTGTTCTCCCTCGGTCTGGTGGTCCAGCTGAGACCCAGTCTGCGGCATGGTTTCTCTGTATAGCCTTGGCTGTCCTGGAACTCCCTCTCTAGACCAAGCTGGCCTTGAACTCACAGAGACCTACCTGCCTCTGACTCCCGAGTGCTAAGATTAAAGGTATGTGCCACCAATGCCCGGTCCAACCAAGGCAACTCTTTTAAAGAAAACATTTAATTGAGGTGCCTTGCTTACAGTTTCAGAGGTTCAGTCAATTATCATCATGGCAGGGAGCATGGCAGCATGCAGGCAGATGTGGTACTGGAGCTGAGAGTGCTCCATCTTATAGGCAACAGGAAGTCAAACTGACTGTCACACTGAGGGAAGCTTGAGAAAAAGACCTCAAGGCCCACCCCCACAGTGACACACTTCCAATAGAAGTTGTGGCCCAGCTGCTAAAGGATTCTTTCATTTTCTCTATGTTTTTGTTTTTCCCAGCCCCCTTCATTCACTTTCCTTTGCACACCTGTGGTTATTGACTTTATTATATGTATTAATTCACTATACACAAAGGCAGGACCTAAACAGGACATGTACTGTTTCAAGGGTCTCTGTGTGTTAATAAAGTAGCATACACTAATTCAAAACTCTTGGCATTCAATCCTTCCTGAGCATTTTAACCACTGCAAGCCACAAGTTTTCCCTCTGTCAAGGCAGGGGTAATAGAGAGTTCAAATGCTATTAGTAGTAATTTTTTGTGGTAAGGTGAATTTCCTGCACCAACACACACCATGCATACCAGCCCTCCTCCCTCCTCTGCACTATGCCTTCTTTCATGTCTAAGATGGCTTCCATTGTCCCCAGCTTAGCCAGGACAAACCTACTTCCAGGAACAAAGTCCCAGCAGTACCCCTCCCTGTATATACACTTATAAATAGTCACTTCCACATCAAGAATACAGGGTTCCAAAGGGTACCACTCAGAGGAATCAATCACAAGCTCTCCTCCAGTGGGCACTCAACCCTGAGGAAGGGAACTGAGCTTCACCAACCACTATAGGATTTTCACAAGGTGCTATGTAACTTCCTAAACTTCTGGGCCATTGGTTTCTAAAGGAAAATGGGGAAAGTGTTGTGCATAATACATAGCAAATCTGGGCCAGCTAGGGGACTGAGCTCCAGGATGCAAGAAGGAAAGAGCCACAAAGAGAAAATGGCATAAGATGGGGATGGCATCTGGGGGGCCTAATGCCCCCCAGCCCATCCTAGCTACTCCCTGTAAACTGCAGTCCCTGCTGAGTGAAAGTGGCTAAGTGCCCAGTGGAATGCAAACTCCACCCCCACGGCCTGTTTACTTGCCGGTCTGCAGGCTGGAGAGTAAGGCTGGTGAGCCAAAGCTTTAGACTCAGGGGAAGGGTTATGCCCCAGAACCTGACCCTGACCTATCCCTGCCCCTATCCTGGCCCCACACATATCTCCAAACCCAAACCCAAACCCACCCCTGCCCCTACAAAACCTCTCTAGCTGGCCAAAAACTACCCTGAGAGCAGGCTAACGCAGCCCTGAGGTTACAGCCGAGTTCTTATTGGATTATAGACATCTAAGTGATGAGTGGAAAGCAGTCAGTGGACTGACCTGTCCCAATCTCACTTAGCCTTCCAGCAGCATTGGTACAGCTAGGTGACCTTTGGCTTTGAATAACTACTCTAGTCATTAGTTTTATTTCCAGAAAAAGGACACACTGCTAATACTCCTTCACAGTGAACAAAAAATTTTACATTCGTTCATCCTGATGTAGCTCATGAATTATCCTTCACCTGTAGCACAGAGTTCATGTCTGATATACATTTCTCAAATGTTGGTATAAACACAGGTTCTCCTGAAAAAAAAAATGTATATTTTCACATTCATTTCTGTTTATTTCCATCAAATGCATGGCAGTTTCACTCTCTTGAGAGGGTCTTAAAAGTCTGTATATTTTAGTGATTCTACTGACCAAGATTAAAAACTGTTGGAAGATATTCCAACTCTTCCCTGTATCAATTCACACGTTCATTTAAAAAGATTAAAATGGACCAGCTAAAGGCAATGGAAGATACATTTCCTATTATAAAACACGTATGTGAACAATTATGAAAAACTATTTCCTCACCATAAAGACAGGTGGCATAATCAAGAGCTGATGAATGAACAGTGTGGGCTGGGTATGATGATGGCTTTACAGAAGAGGAAAATATAAAAAAGGAGCTCATTGGGACAAACCTGGCAGGAAACCAGACCTGGTGAAAGAAAATGTTAACACAGACAAAGGATAAAAAAAAAAATGTTGAAGTGTATATAGTTGTCAAAAGTACTTACAATACCAGTGTGGAGTGGTCTAAAAGGTTTTAATTAGATAGATGAAGCTGAACCACAATGAACACGTGAGTTTGATGGGATATTTGTCAACCTTAGATACATTTTCATAATTCTCCTCATTCATTGTTTCCTTTTTATTATGTAATTTATCTTAAGACAATTGAAGGGAAATACCTACATTCATAACACTTTTTATCATCTCCCTCTATGTTTTAATCTGAAGATTTCATGGTCCAGTCCCATAGTTATTTTATCATGACATATGTCAAGTGGAAAATAGAAACAAGGACTGAGAAATAAAGTTCTGAAAACAATTTCCTCAGCTCATATTTGGACATCAATAATAACCCATATCATAAATTGTTCAGGGGTATGACTTTAATCCTAGCATTGGGGAGGCAGAAGCAGAAGGAAATTTGTGAGTTGGAGGACTGACTGGTTTATACAGCAGGGTCCAGCCTAGTTAGAGTTACGTAACAAAATGTTATTTCAAAAGAAGGAGATCTATAACATTTCATTAACAGATAACCTAGTGGTATAGTTGGAGTTTTGTAAGCAGACTACAGCAGAAAGAGAAAATCCAGGAAGAGCTGCTCCTCCAATAAAAGTGAACTTTCCCCTTTTTCCAGAGCCAGGTACCACCCTTCTCATAGTCCTGTGTTATGTCACCTCCCCTGCTTGCTGTAACCCTTCATGAACACATTTGATGCCTCGTTAGCATATAACGGAGAAGAACTGACAGTGTCTGTCCAGACCCATGCTTTTACACTTAGCACACTGCTTGTGTGTTTGCATTTAAGTATTGTACTGGTTTGGTTTCAGATGTGTTGAGCTGCAGAAATATGGCATCCTTCATTTCTGTCTCATGAGACAGTTACAAAGTGTGTAAATCACTGCCCTTTTGTTAATCTATATTTACATATATATTTAATGTCTAAATTTCTAAATCACTAAAGTGGTGATATTTTGGTTTGTAGATTTACCACTTGTATAATTTCTTCCCAAAAACTTTTATTGGGAGAAAACCTATATAACTTTTAAATTACAATGTTTACAGTCACAATTTGTAGCAAACTGATTCCCCAAAATCTAATACAAACTCAAGTTGACTTACCTTGTTCATTTCAAAAACCCACTTCTGTCAAAGTTGTCCAGAGTCCACACAAGGTTCTCCAACTGTACCTACATATAAACTAAGGAACTGCTCATTTATTTACTACCCATGAAAGCCCTGGAGACATTCTTACCTTTTTACATTGAAAAATAATGGCTCAAGTTTCAGACTATTGTTGAACAAGGTATACTCACATACTACAAAGCATGCCAGCTCTAAGAGATTACCTCCTCAACTTTACAGCTATGTATTTATATATAAAGTGGTAAATTTTTTTCCTCTTGTGTAGGTGAGCCCATCTGATGTTTAGATTCTCTTAAGCACTAACAAAATACTTATTTGGTTGAGGAAGATTTAAGGCAAGTCCAGGCCCTATAAAGGCACTGGGACCATTTCCCCATTATTGCTACATGTCTTTAACGCAACATCACAGTAGAACTGGTAGAATTAGCAAACATATTTTTTTATTGCTGGTTTATAAAGTTGGAACTAGAAAAGCATACCACATGTGAGCCTGATTGCAAAGTGTGTGGTCATTCTTTTTTTCTTCTTAAAGTTGGATGGGCTACAACGATTACAAAGTCTAAGAAAGATTCAAAATTTCCCCCAAACTACTTCCACAACATTAAAATAGATTTCTGTAAAGAAATCATGCAACTTTTCCAAATTTATGTAAATAAGGAAAGAAATTCATGAAGTAAATATTACATACCTCTTAAATTAATAATGTTTTTACCCATTTACAGTAAAATAACCAAGTGAAGTTACAAAAGGAATATATTACTGTGAAAAGAACCTATAATCCAAATTACAACAATTATAATTTAGCATAATTAACAAATATATATCTATTGCTTTTCATCATTCTTGACTAATACATTATGAACCACATCTTTAGTGTATACTTTTCACAAGATTATGAATAAGTTTGTGGGAAGCCATCTTCCACTTTTACCTAGGGCATTCTTGAGGAGAGAGGGATGAGAAACTTGTAGATAGAAAGGTAGCAGAGACTGAGACAGACAGAAACAGAGGATAGCTTCGGGAGGGCCTGGATCAATATCCACTGGCCCCTTCTGTCTCTTCAAAGGAGCTTTAGATAATAATGCCAAGGGGCAGGGCAAAAGACCTCCCCCTTGCTAGATCAAAGAATACTGCACAGCCAAGTGCAGACCCTTCCAAACACCTGGTAACCACACACATGGTCAAGCCATCCCCTTATGCAGCCATGTTGTGTAACGCAAGCTCAAATCTCACTAGGAAACCTCTATGGGTCCCCACATAAGTTAAATAGTTTTATTCATATTGAGTTGTGTTGCAGTGGTGGAAATCAACTCAAAACAGCTAAAAATGATGCCCTTATTTCCCAATAATTATGAGCTGAGCCCTGCTCAAGGATTCCAGAAAGCAGAGGAAATGATTCTATACACACACTATGTAGTGGCAAGGAGACCAGTTTCAAACTTTGGAATACAAGGATTCCCCTACTCCAGACATATATAACTTTGTTTAAAATGAAAAACAAGGAAAACCACCCCCACGTACGAGGCTGAGGGCTTCTCATATCAAGGTATGTCCTTGGTATTATTGAATCTGGAAGCTTATAATTTTGGGTGGTGGCTGCTAACTGATGTGATACAACATTGGGAACCACTTCCAAAGTATGAATTCTCACATCTGGACTGTAACTAAGGCTTTCAAGTGAAAGAAGAGATGGAATGGTAGTTCTTAGCTACTGGTGCTGGATTGATGTTTTTGTTCTTACTAAAGTTTCAAATTCATCTGAGCCCTAAACAAGTATTTGGTAACTTTTGTTCTACCCATATCACAACCGCCCTCTTGGGAATATTCTGTCATCTATAATAAAAAAAAAATCTGGTTGGCTTTTATTTCTACAAGAATGAAACTTTGTAATAATAATAAAAATTAAAAAATAAAAACCCAAACTGAGAATATTTAAAGGTGACTGGCCTCTCTCAGTAGAGTTCCAGTACATGCTCTCTGTGGGCATCTAAGTAGACCTGTGGCAGGGTTCCCCGCCCTGCCATGTGTCCCCTGCAGAGACTCCCTCAACCTCCTACAGGTGCCCCCTTGCCTCAGTCCTTGGAGATGAAGAAGCTGAAGATGGGCAGGTGGTGGCCATGGTCCAGGCTGAGGGAATTGGAACAGCTGAAGTTGCCAGAGCTCAGTGAGCAGCTCAGGTAGCTGTTGTGGTCCAATAGCAAGTCCAGGGGGCTTGAGGCTCACATTGAACACATGTGACTCTACAGACAGCCCAGCAGCTGGAAGCTTAAAGGCAGCAAGTGGGGCAAAGATGCCCTGGAGGGCTGACCAGGAGGCAGCATGGGGCCAGCCAGGCCCTGCTGCTGGCTGTGGTAATAGGCTGTGGCCATGCAGCTGTGGGTCTGGATGACAAGCAACATGATGAGGCTGCTCAGCTCCCAGCCAAAGGCAGAGGTGTTGTCACAGGAAGCTGCCTAGCAGGTGGCTCGCCTGACTCAGGATGCCAGGGTGGGTTCTCTGTGCTCCCAGGGAAGTAGAGCAGCTGAGCCACAGTTTGTATTTGTTCCTGAGGGCATGGTTGCTTGGAGGCAGAGGAGCAGGAAGAGATAGATGAGGAATAGAATGAGGCATCTGAACAAGAGGAAGATGGGGGCATTGTTGTAGAATATTATTTTAAGATGTGTTATATTTGTTTGTGCTGTGGAATATTTGTTTAATGATGCAAAGATGTGTTGCATTCTTTTATGTTGCATTTGTTTACCTCTGTGAAGCTGTGTTACTGTGCCTGTCTAAAACACCTGATGGTCTAATAAAGAGCTGAATAGCCAATAGCAAGGCAGGAGAGGGATAGGTGGGGCTGCCAGGCAGAGAGAATAAATAGAAGGAGAAATCTGGGAGGAGAGGAAGACAGATCAAGAGAACAAGGAGAGGAGGATGCTAGGGGCCAGCCACAGAGTAAGAGTGAAAGTAAGATATACAGAAGAAAGAGAAAGGTAAAGGCCCAGAGGCAAAAGGTACAAAGGATAATTTAAAGTTAAGAAAAGCTTGCAAGAAACCAGCGAAGCTAAGGCCGGGCATTTATAAGAAAGAATAAACCTCTGTGTGTAATTTATTGGGGAGCTGGGGGTGAGCCCCCCAAAGACCCAAAAATAGCAAAAACAACCAACAACAACATTTTGACACCTAATGTGGAGCTAGAATAAAAGAAAAAAATCAATATTTTGGCATCCAATGTGGGGCAAATTTCCATGTAGGTCCTGAGAAATCTGGAAAAAAAGAAAAAGAAAAAAGAAAAGGGACACTGCTCCTTTAAGAGGTGCTGCTGTTCAACTGTCAGGGTAGCACTTAGTAGAAACATCAAGCTAAGTTAAAAACACCTGCAGACCTTCATCCTTGAAGAAAGTTTGTGGCTCACCTGGAGGACCCAGAAAGCCCCTAAACTAATAAACCTCTGTAACTCCAATTCCACTGCCCTCTTCTGGCCTCTGTGGGAACTGCATGCTTGTGGTGCATAGCAGGTAAATACCCACAAATGTGTGAAATTTGTAGTCGAGGAACAGCACCTTAAAAGACACCATGTCCCAATATGTTTTAGAAGATTATTTTCCCTGCATTGCCGATATTACTAGTGGTATATTTCAGGGGAAACAGAAGCAGACAGCTATGGGTTTCCTTATTTCTTTTATACTCCCAAAGTGAATGTTCTCATTTCCTCAGATGTATTAGAAACCACAGGTTTATTTCTCAATAATATTATATAAATGATCATATCATAACATGTGTGTATCTAGACTCCAATTTTTTTTTTGGAGTAGAAAATGTGTGATGTCAGGTGTTGAATGTGGAACATTTTGCATCAGGAAGTGATGTGTCAGACCAGCTCCCAGCTCCAATCTGGCCCAGAGCTCCCATCCAGAGCAGAGACCCTCCAGTGGACCCTACCGTCTATATGCTCTGTCCCCACACCCATCTGCCCAAGATCTCCCATGCACACAATTCCTGAGAATTGGAGACCAGGCCCCAGCTCCCATCTGGCCCAGAGCTCCCATCTGGACCAGAGGTGAGTGTTTGGGGTCATACCCAGGGAGGTCTGCCCCTAGGTCCCATCCCTGGGCACCAGTTGTTCCTGGAAAAAACCCGCCCAATTTGGCCCCAGTTGCCAGCCATCAGGTGGGGCTCTTACGAGAAGGTTCCCATTCTCCAAGACCCCCCAGCTGACCCTACACTCTACACGCCCTGCCCACACACCCATCTGCCTGAGACTTAGAGAACAGCCCTACCTCCCATATGGACCAGAGAGCTCTCATAAGGCCCAAAGAGCTGCCATCTAGCCCAGAGAGCTCCCACCTGGCCCAGAGAAAGAGAGAGCTCTCACTGGACAAAGATCCATCATTGGACCAAGAGTAAACTCAGCAGAGAGGGAATATGCCAGCCCTGATCAGACCAAGAGTGGCATTCTGAGAAGTAGAATCCACCAGCTCTCAATGGACCAAGAGAGGCTACCTGAAACACTGAATCTGTCAGCTCTGGTTGGACCAAGAGTGCTGATAAGATAAAGAACGAATCTACAAGGAGATGGGCAGATGTCAAGGCAGAAGTACATACAACAACATAAAGAGCAATACAGCATCACCAGAGCCTAGTCCTCCTCCAACAGCAAGACCTGAACATCACAATGTGGAAGAAGCAGAAGAAAGCAACCATAAGAATAACATCATGAAGATGCTAGAGACTTTTAAAGAAAAAAATCAAAAATGAAATTGAAAAAAAAGATAAACAAAAAAGTGGAGAAAATTAATAAAGAACATGAAAAGTCAAACAAAAAATGGAAAGAACTCTATAAAAACTAGAGGAAAAGACAAATAAAGCAGAAGAGAATAATAAATCACTTAAAGAAAACCATGAAAAAGCAATGAAACAGGTGAGGGCAACAGTCCAAGACCTGAAAAGGGAAATAGAAAAAATGAAGAAGACACAAAGAGAGGGAATGCTGGAAATAGAAAATCTGAGTAAATGAACAGGAAATAGAAGAAAGCATAACCAACAGAATACAAGAGACAGAAGAAAAGATCTCAGGTGTAGAGGATAAAATAGAGGAAATGGATTCATCAGTCAAAGAAAATACCAATGCCAAAAAAATTATAACACAAAATTTCCAAGAAATCTGGAACACCATGAAAAGACCAAACCTATGAAAAATAGGGAGAGAAGGAGAAGAATACCAACTCAAAGGCACAGAAAATATATTCAACAAGAGCATAGAAGAAAACTTTCCCAACTTAAAGAACAAAATGCCTATGAAAATACAAGAAGCCTATAGAACACCAAACAGACTAGACCCCCCAAAAAAGTCCCCTCACCACATAATAATTAAACAACTAAACGTACAGAATAAAGAAAGAATATTAAGGGCAGCAAAGGAAAAAGGCCAAGTGACTTATAAAGGCAAAACGATGAGAATACCACCAAATTTCTCAATGGAGATTTTGAAAGCCAGAAGGACCTGAACAGACATAATGCAGACATTAAGAGATGGATGCCAGCCTAGACTAATATACCCAGCAAAACTTTCAATCATCATAGACAGAGTGAACAAGACCTTTCAAGACAAAACCAGATTTAAACAATACTTATCCACAAACCCACCCCTACAGAAAGCACTAGAAGGAAAGTTCCAACCTAAGGAAGGTAGATACACCCACGAAAACACAGGCAATAAATAACACCACAGCAGTAAACCCCAAAGAGGAAAGTACACACAAACTACAACCAAAAAAAAACAGGAACAAACAATCACTGGTCATTAATATCTTTTAATATCAATGGACTTAGTTTACCTATAAAAAGACACAGGCTAACAGGATGGATAAAAAAGCAGGACTCATCTTTCTGCTGCATACAAGAAACACACCTCAAATTCAAAGATAGACACTACCTAAGAATAAAAGGCTGGGAAAAGTGTTTCCAATCAAATGGTCTTGAGTAGCAAGCCCGTGTAGCCATCCTAATATCCAGGAAAATAGACTTCAAACTAAAATCAATCAAAAGAGATCAAGAAGGACATTACATACTCATCACAGGAAAGATCCACCAAGATGAAGTTTCAGTTCTGAACATTTATGTCCCAAACACAAGGGCACCCACATATGTAAAAAAAAAAAAATTACTAAAGCGTAAATCACATATAAAACCCCACACATTAATAATGGGAGACTTCAACACTCCACTCTCAACACTGGACAGATCTGCCAAATCAAAACATAACAGAGAAATAAAGGACAAAACTGATGTTATGACTCAAATGTATTCAATCAATATCTACAGAACATTCCATCCTAACAAAAAAGAATATACCTTCTTCTCAGCACCCCATGGAACCTTCTCTAAAATCGACCACATACTTGGCCACAAAGCAAATCTCAACAGATACAAAACAATTGGAATAACCTCCTGTGTTCTATCAGACCACCATGGTTTAAAGTTAGATTTCAACAACAGTAAAAACAACAGAAAACCTACAATCTCATGGAAACTGAATAATGCTCAACTGAATCACCAATGGGTTAAGGAAGAAATAAAGAAAGAAATTAAAGACTTCCTAGATATCAACAAAAAAGAATATACCACATACCCAAACATGTGGGACACTATGAAAGCAGTGCTAAGAGGGAAATTCATAGCATTAAATGGCCACATAAAGGAGTTGGAGAAATCTCACACTAGTGACTTAACAGCACATCTGAAAGCTCTAAAACAAGAAGAAGCAAAGTCATCCAGGAAGAATAGATGCCAGGAAATTATCAAATTGAGAGCTGAAATCAATAAAATATAAACAAAGAGAACAATACAAAGGATTAATGAAACAAAGAGTTGGTTCTTACAGAAAATCAACAAGATAGACAAACCCTTATCCAAATTGACCAAAAGACAGAGAAAGAACATCCAAATTAACAAAATCAGAAGTGAAAAGGGGGACATAACAACAGACAATGAGGAAATCCAGAGAATCATCAGGTAATACTTCAAAAACCTCTACTCCACAAAACTGGAAAATCTAAAAGAAAATGGAAAATTTTCTGGATAGGTACCATACACCTAAGTTAAATCAAGACCAGATAAACTATTAAAATAGTCCATGAACTCCCACCTGGACCAGAGGTGAGTGCCTGGGGTCACACCCAGAGAGGCCCGCACCTGGGTCACAGCCCGGGGCACCACCCACTCAGGAGAACACCTGCCCAACTGGGCCCCAGGTTCTGGATATAGGGCAGGACCCCCCACCCCCACTGGGAAGGTTCTTCCTCTCCAAGACCCTCTAGTGAACCCTACAACCTCCACCCCCTGCACCCACACCCATCTGCCCAAGACCCCAGCCACTTCCTGAGACTTAAGAAACCAGCCCCCAACTTCCATCCTGTCCCTGAACTCCCATCTGGACCAGAGGTGAGTGCCTGGGGTTGTAGGCAGAGAGGCAACCACCTCTGGGTCCCACCCCTGGGCACCAGCCATCCCAGGAGGACTTGCCAAACTTGGCTCCAGTTTCCAGCCATTCATCAGGCCCTGCAGGAACGATCCCCTTCTCCAAGACTTCAGGCAGACCCTGCAGTCTCCACACACTGCCCCCACACACATTTGCCCAAGACCGTAGCCACTTCCTGAGACTCAGAGACCAGCCCCCAGCTCCCATCCTGCCCCGGAACTCCCATCCTGACAAGAGAGCCCCCAGCTACCATCCACCCCAGAACTCCCATCTGGACCAGAGCTTCCATCCTTTCCCACAACTCCCATCTGGACAAAAGGGACTCCCATCTGCACAAGATAAGGAGACCCCAGAGACTTCCTGAGACTCAGAGTCCAGCTCCCCAGCTCCTATATGGCCAGCACTCTCATCTGGACCACAGCTCCCATCGGCCCAGAGCTTCCATCTAGACCAGAGAGAGGCTCCCTAAATCTGTCAACTCTCTCTGGACCAAGTACACTCATAAGACCAAGAACAAACACAAGAGGAGATGGGCAGACATCAAGGCAGAAGTACATACAACAAATTAAAGAGCAATACAGCATCACCAGAACCTAGCCCTTCTCTGACAGCAAGACCTGAACATCAAAGAATGGAAGAATAAGAAGAAAACAACCTTATAAGTAACATCATGAAGAGGCTAGAGCCTTATATAGAAGAAATCAAAAATAAAGTAGAGGAACAGACGAACAAAAAATGGGAAGAACGCTATAAAAAACTAGAGGAAAGGACAATTAAAGCAGAAGAAAACAATAGGTCCCTGAAAGAAAATCATGAAAAAGCAAGGGAAACAGTCCAAGACCTGAAGAGGGAAATAGAAAAAAACGAGGAAGACACTAACAGAAGGAATGCTGGAAATAGAAAATCTGAGTAAACAAACAGGAACTTCAGATGCAAGTATAACCAACAGAATGCAAGAGATGGAAGAGAGGATCTCTGGTGTTGAAGATATGGTAGAAGAAATAGATTCATCAGTCGAAGAAAACACTAAAAAAAACAAAGTCATGACCCAAAATGTCCAAGAAATTTGGGACACCATAAAAAGACCAAACATACAAATAATTGGGATAGAGGAAGGAGAAGAATACCAACTCAAAGGCACAGAAAATATATTTAACAGGATCATAGAAGAAAACTTTCCCAACTTAAAGAAGGAAATGCCTATGAAGATACAAGAAGCCTATACAACACCAAACAGACTAGACCCCCCCAAAAAAGTCCCCTTGCCACGTAATAATTAAACAAATAAACGTACAAAATAAAGAAAGAATATTGAGGCCAACAAAGGGAAAAGGTCAAGAACTTATAAAGGCAAACCCATCAGAATAACACCTGATTTCTCAACGGAGACTTTGAAAGCCAGAAGGACCTGGACAGATATAATGCAGACACTAGGAGACCATGGATGCCAGCCTATACTAATATACCCAGCAAAACATTCAATCATCATAGATGGAGTGAACAAGACCTTCAAAGACAAAACCAGATATAACAATACTTATCCACAAACCCAGCCCTACAGAAAGCACTAGAAGGAAAATTCCAACCCAAGGAAGGCAGACACACCTATGAAAACATAGGCAATAGATAACACCACAGCAGTAAACCCCAAAGAAAAGAAGTACACACACACTTCCACCAAAAAAATAAAAATCACAACAGGAATGAACAATCACTGGTCATTAATATCCCTTAATATCAATGGACTTAATTCACCTATAAAAAGACACAGACTAACAGAATGGATACAAAAACAGGATCCATCTTTCTGCTGCATACAAGGAACACACCTCAAATTCAAAGACAGACACCTTCTAAGAATAAAAGGCTGGGAAAAGACTTTCCAACCAAATGGTCTTAAGAAGCAAGCTGGGGTAGCCATCCTAATATCCAGCAAAATAGACTTCAAACTAAAATCAATCGAAAGAGATGATGAAGGACATTACATACTCATCGCAGGAAAGATCCACCAAGATGAAGTTTCAATTCTGAACATTTATGCCCCAAACACAAGGGCACCCACATATGTAGAAGAAACATTACTAAAACTGAAATCACATATAAAACCCCACACATTAATAGTGGGAGACTTCAACACCCCACTTTCACCTCTGGATGGATGGGCCAAATTGAAACTTAACACAGACATAATGGTCTTAACTGATGTTATGGCTCAAATGGAATTAATTGATATCTACAGAACATTCCACCCAAACACAAAAGAATATACCTTCTTCTCAGCACCCCATGGAACCTTCTCTAACATCGACCACATACTTGGCCACAAAGGAAATCTCACCAGATACAAAACAATTGGAATAACCTCCTGTGTTCTATTGGACCACCATGGTTTAAGATAGATTTCAACAACAACAACAACAAAAAAAAAAAAAAAAAAAAACTACAGAAATCCTACAATCTCATGGAAACTGAATAATGCTCAACTGAATCACCAATGGGTTAAGGAAGAAATAAAGAAAGAAATTAAAGACTTCCTAGAGCTCAATAAAAATGAATACACCACATACCCAAACATATGGGACACTATGAAAGCAGTGCTAAGAGGGAAATTCATAGTAATGAATGCACACATAAAGAAGCTGGAGAAATCTCACGCTAGTGACTTGACAGCACACCTTAAAGCCCTTGAACAGGAAGAAGCAAAGTCTCCCAGGAGGAACAGATGCCAGGAAATTATCAAATTGAGAGCTGAAATCAATAAAATAGAAATAAAGAGAACAATACAAAGGATTAATGAAACAAAGAGTTGGTTCTTTGAGAATATCAACAAGATAGACAAGCCCTTATCCAAACTAACCAAAAGACAGAGGGAGAGCATCCAAATTAACAAAATCAGAAATGACAAGGGGGACATAACAACAGACAATGAGGAAATCCAGAGAATCATCAGGTCATACCTCAAAAACCTCTACTCCACACAACTGGAAAATCTAAAAGAAATGGATAATTTTCTGGATAGGTACCACATACTTAAGTTAAATCAACACCAGATAAACCATTTAAATAGTCCAATAACCCCTAAGGAAATAGAAGCAGTCATTAAAAGTCTCACAACCAAAGAAAGCCCTGGACCAGATGGTTTCATTGCAGAATTCTAGCACATCTTCAAAGAAGACTTAATACCAATACTCTTTAAATTGTTCCACACAATAGAAGAAGAAGGAATATTACCAAACTCCTTTGATGAGGCTGCAATTACCCTGATTCCCAAACCAAACAAAGATGCAACAAAGAAAGGGAACTACAGACTGATGTCCCTCATGAACATTGATGCAAAAATACTCAATAAAATACTGGCAAACAGACTCCAAGAACACAGCAAAACAATTATCCACCATGATCAAGTAGGCTTCATCCCAGGGATGCAAGGGAGGTTCAACATACGAAAGTCCGTCAATGTAATACACCATATAAGGAAACTCAAGGAAAAGAACCACATGATCATCTCACTAGATGCAGAAAAGGCATTTGACAAAATCCAACACCCCTTCATGATAAAGGTCTTGGAGCGATCAGGAATACAGGGAACATACCTATACATAATAAAGGCCATCTACAGCAAGCCAACAGCCAACATCAAATTAAATGGAGAGAAACTCAAAGCAATACCACTAAAATCAGGAACAAGGCAAGGCCATCCTGTCTCCCCATACTAATTCAATATAGTACTTGAAGTTCTAGCCAGAGCTATAAGACAACATAAAGAGATTAAGGGGATACAAATTGGAAAGGAAGAAGTCAAGCTCTCCCTATTTCCACATGACATGTTAGTATACATGAGTGACCCCAAAAATTCAACCAAGGAATGGATACAGCAAATAAAAACCTTCAGCAACATAGCAGGATACAAGATCAACTCAAAAAAATCAGTAGCCCTTCTATATACAGTAGACAAACAGACTGAGAAGGAAATCAGAAATACCTCACCCTTTACAATAGCCACAAATGATATAAAATACCTTGGGGTTACTCTAACTAAGCATGTGAAGGACCTCTATAAAAAGAACTTTAAGTCTCTGAAAAAAGAAATTGAAGAAGATGTCAGAAAATGGAAAGATCTCCCATGCTCATGGATAGGCAGGATTAACATAGTAAAAATGGCGATCTTACCAAAATCAATCTACAGATTCAACACAATTCCCATCAAATTACCAACACAATTCTGCACAGACCTCAACACAAATCCAGCTACTCTGAACCTGATAGAAGAGAAAATAGGAAGTACTCTTGAACACATTGGCACCGGAGATCACTTTCTAAATATAACAACAGTAGCACAGACACTGAGAGAAACAATCAATCAATGGGACCTGTTGAAACTGTGAAGCTTTTGTAGAGCAAATGACACGGTCAACAAGACAAAGCAACAGCCTACAGTATGGGAAAAGGTCTTCACCAACCCCACATCTGACAGAGGGCTGATATCCAGAATATATACAGAACTCAAGAAATTAGACATCAAAATGCCCAACAGTCCAATTACGAAATGGGCTATAGAACTAAACAGAGAATTCTCCACAGAGGAAGTTCAAATGGCTGAAAGACATTTAAGGAATTGCTCAACATTCCTAATTATCTGGGAAATGCAAATCAAAACGACTCTGAGGTACCACCTTACACCTGTCAGAATGGCTAAGATCAAAAGCACAGAAGACAGCTTATGCCAGAGAGGATGTGGATCCAGGGGAACGCTCCTCCACTGCTGGTGGGAATGCAAGTTTGTACATCCACTTTGGGAATCAATATGGTGCTTCCTTAGAAAATTGGGAATCCATCTCCCCCAAGACCCAGCTACAGCACTCTTGGGCATATACCCAAGGTATGCTCAATCATACCACAAGGGCATTTGCTCAGCTATGTTCATATCAGCTTTGTTTGTAATAGCCAGAACCTGGAAATAACCTAGATGCCCTTCAACTGAAGAATGGATACAGAAAATATGGTACATATACACAATGGAGTACTACTCATGGTATGTACTCACTCATAGAAGGATACTAGATGTACAACAAAGATGACTAGACTGCTACACAACTCCAGGGAGGCGACCTAGAAAATGGGACCCTAGGAAAGACCCAAGGATCACCCAATGACAGAGAAATGGATGAGAACTACATGAACAACCTGGATGACAGTGGGAGTAATGAAGGGCAAGATTTGAGGGAAAGAAAGCTTAGGTGAGCAGGAGATCCCAGCTGGATCAAGAACAGAAAGGGAGAATGAGGAATAACAGACCATGATAAATGAAGACCACATGAGACCAGGAATAGGCAGATTGCTCAAGAGGACCTCAGGAATCCACAATGATATATCCTCTGTAGTCTGCTGGCAATGGTTGAAAGAAAACCTGATCTGACCTAGTCTGGTGATCAGATGGCCAAACACCCTAACAGTCTTCTTGGAACTCTCATCCAATAGCTGATGGAAGTGGATGCAGAGATCCTCAGCCAGGCCCCAGGTGGAGCTCCAGGTGTCCAACTGTCGCTAAAGAGGTCGTTCTGCAAGAGTGTGAATTGTGGAGCCCAAGATTGCCAAAAGCACAGAGACAAATAGCCAAATGAATGGAAGCACATGAATTATGAACCAAAGGCTGTGGAGCCCCCAGCTGGTTCAGGCCCTCTGGATAAGTGAGACGATTGAATAGCTTGATCTGCTTGGGAGGAAACCAGTCTGTGGGACCAGGATCTGTCCTTAGTGCATGAGCTGGCTGTTTGAAACTTTGGGCTTACACAGGGACATTTTGCTCAGTCTGGAAGGAGGTGACAAGACCTGCCTGTACTGAATCTACCAGGTTTAAATGAATCCCCAGGGTTGCCTTGTTCCTGGAGGACATGGGAATGGAGGGGAGGGACTGGGAGAAGGTGAGGTTGGGGGCGGGAGGGGGGAGGACAGGGGAACCCATGGCTGATGTATAAAATTTAAAACATATAATAATAAAGAAAAAATTATTACTTAAAAAAAATAAAGCCTAGAAGTACAATGTACTTCTTGCTAGGCTTCACAGTTTTCTAATGGAATATGCTGTTAAGAATCAAATATCAAAGATGAAAGGTTAGGAGGGACATTCCACATTGAAACCATAAGATCTTCCTAATGTTTACTCTCCTCTTGACCTGATGGCATCATTTCTGAACACCAACTCCCTTCCGTTGTAACATTCTCTCTTGCTGCTTTGTTTCCTGTGCTCCTTGCATCCTTCCCTGCCTTCACCATCTTCTTCTCCATCGTTCTTTGTGGTGGTTGGAATGAGAATGGCTCTCCGAGGCTCATATATTTGAATTCTTGGTCTCCAGCTACTGGAGCTGTTTAGGAAGAATTGGGAGAAGTGATCTTGTTGGAAGAGATGTGCCATTGGTGATGAGATTTGAGGTTTCAAAAGCCCACACCATTTCCAGTTAGCTCTCTCCCTCTCTGCTAAGTGGTTGTTACTTCAGTGTGTAAGCTCCCAGCTGCTGCTCTAGTGGCCTCCCTGCCTGACTGTCACCAGGCTTCCTACCATAATGGCCATGGACTCACTCTCTGGAACTGTAAGCCCCAAGAAACTATGTCTTTTTGTTTTAACCTAAAGATTTTTTTTATTTTTTGTTTTTATTATTATATTTGTGTTTTAATTCTACACATCAGCCATGGGTTCCCATGTCCTACCCGCTCCTGCTCCCCTCCCCCCCCCCCCCCCATCACCTCCCCTCCATTCCCATCTCTTCCAGGGCCAAGACTCCCCTGGGGATTCACTAAAACCTGTTGGATTCAGTACAGGCAGGTCCAGCCCCTTCCTTCCAGGCTGAGCAAAGTGTCCCTGTGTAAGCCCAAGGTTCCAAACAGCCAGCTCATGCACTAAGGACAGGTCTGGGTCCCACAGACTGGTTTCCTCCCAAACAGATCAAGCTATTCAATTGTCTCACTTATCCAGAGGGCCTGATCCAGCTGGGGGATCCACAGCCTTTGGTTCATAATTCATGTGCTTCCATTCATTTGGCTATTTGTCTCTGTGCTTTTGGCAATCTTGGGCTCCACAATTCACGCTCTTACAGTCCCTCCTCTGTCTCGAAAATTGGACTCCTGGAGCTCCACCTGGGGCCTGGGCGAGGATCTCTGCATCCACTTCCATCAGTTATTGGATGAGAATTCCAGAATGACTGTTAGGGTGTTTGGCCATCTGATCACCAGACTAGGTCAGATCGGGCTTTCTCTCGACCAATTCCAGCAGTCTACAGAGGATATATCATTGTGGATTTAAGGGGACCTCTCAGGCACTCTGCCTATTCCTGTTCTCATGTGGTCTTCATTTATCATGGTCTGTTATTCCTCGTTCTCCCTTTCTGTTCTTGACCCAGCTGGGATCTCCTGCTCCCCTAAGCTTTCTTTCCTTCAAATCTTGCACTTCATTACTCCCACTCTTGTCCAGGTTGTTCATGTAGATCTCATCCATTTCTCTGTCATTTGGAGATCCTTGGGTCTTTCCTAGGGTCCCATTTTCTAGGTAGCTTCCCTGGAGTTGTGTAGCAGTCTAGTCATCTTTGTTTTACATCTAGTATCCTCCTATGAGTGAGTACATACTATGTTTGTCTTTCTGAGTCTGGGTGACCTCACTCAGGATGATTTTTTTCTAGATCCATCCATTTGCCTGCAAACCTCATGATGTCATTGTTTTTCTCTGCTGAGTAGTACTCCATTGTGTATATGTACCATATTTTCTTTATCCATTCTTCAGTTGAAGGGCATCTAGGTTATTTCCAGGTTCTGGCTATTACAATCAATGCTGATATGAACATAGCTGAGCAAATGCCCTTGTGATATGATTGAGCATACCTTGGGTATATGCCCAAGAGTGCTATAGCTGGGTCTTGGGGGAGATGGATTCCCAATTTTTTAAGGAAGCACCATATTGATTCCCAAAGTGGATGTACAAGCTTGCATTCCCACCAGCAGAGGAGGAGAGTTCCCCTTGCTCCACATCCTCTCCAACCTAAGCTGTCTTCTGTGTTTCTGATCTTAGCCATTCTGACAGGTGTAAGGTGGTATCTCAGAGTCATTTTGATTTGCATTTCCTGGATAATGAGGGATTTTGAGCAATTCCTTAAATGTCTTTCAGCCATTTGTGCTTTTGCTGTTGAGAATTCTCTGTTTAGTTCTATTGCCCATTTCTTAATTGGACTGTTGGGCATTTTGATATCTAATTTCTTGAGTTCTTTATATATTCTGGATATCAGCCCTCTGTCAGATGTGGGGTTGGTGAAGACCTTTTCCCATTCTGTAGGCTGTCGCTTTGTCTTGTTAACCGTGTCATTTGCTCTACAAAAGCTTCACAGTTTCAACAGGTCCCATTGATTGATTGTTTCTCTTAGTGTCTGTGCTACTGTTGTTATATTTAGAAATTGATCCCCGGTGCCAATGCATTCAAGAGTACTTCCTACTTTCTCTTCTATCAGGTTCAGAGTAAGTGGATTTATGTTGAGGTCTTTGATCCACTTTGCCTTAAGTTTTGTGCACGGTGACAGATATGGATCTATTTGCAGCCTTCTACACACTGACATCCAGTTATGCCAGCACCATTAGTTGAAGATGCTTTCTTTTTTCCATTGTACATTTTTGGCTTCTTTGTCAAAAATTATATGTTCATAGATGTGCGGGTTAATGTCAGGGTCTTCAATTCAATTCCATTGGTCCACATGTCGGTTTTTATGCCTGTGCCAAGCTCTTTCTATTATGGTAGCTCTATAGTAGAGCTTGAGGTCGGGCATTGGGATGCCTCCAGAGGTTGTTTTATTGTACAGGATTCTTTTGGCTATCCTGGGTTTTTTGTTTTTCCATATGAAGTTGAGTATTATTCTTTCCAGATCTGTGAAGAATTGTGTTGGTAATTTGATGGGGATTGCATTGAATCTGTAGATTGCTTTTGGAAAGATCGCCATTTTTACTATGTTAATCCTACCTATCCATCAGCATGGGAGATGTTTTCATTTTATGTTATCTTCTTCAATTTCTTTTTTCAGGGACTTAAAGTTCTTGTTATAGAGGTCCTTCACATGCTTAGTTAGAGTAACCCCAAGGTATTTTATATCATTTGTGGCTATTGTAAAGGGTGATGTATCTCTGATTTCCTTCTCAGCCTGTTTGTCTGTTGTATATAGGAGGGCTACTGATTTTTTTGAGTTGATCTTGTATCCTGCTATGTTGCTGAAGGTTTTTATTAGCTGTATCAGTTCCTTGGTTGAAGTTTTGGGGTCACTCATGTATACTAACATGTCATCTGCAAATAAGGAAAGCTTGACTTCTTCCTATCCAATTTGTATCTCCTTAATCTACTTACGTTGCTTATGTTGTCTTATAGCTCTGGCTAGAACTTCAAGTACTATATTGAATTAGTATGGGGAGACAGGACAACCTTTCATTGTTCCTGATTTTAGTGGTATTGCTTTGAGTTTCTCTCCATTTAATTTGATGTTGGCTGTTGGCTTGCTGTAGATTGCCTTTATTATGTTTAGGTATGTTCCCTGTATTCCTTATCGCTCCAAGACCTTTATCATGAAGGGGTGTTGGATTTTGTCAAATGCCTTTTCTGAACCTAGTGAGATGATCATGTGGTTTTTTTTTCTTTGGGTTTGTTTATACGGTGTATTACATTGACGGGCTTTTATGTGTTGCATCCCTGGGATGAAGCCTACTTGATCATGGTGGATAATTGTTTTGCTGTGTTCTTGGAGTCTGTTTGCCAGTATTTTATTGAGTATTTTTGCATCAATGTTCATGAGGGACATCAGTCTGTAGTTCTCTTTCTTTTTTGCATCTTTGTTTGGTTTAGGAATCAGGGTAATTGTAGCCTCATAGAAGAAGTTTGGTAATATACCTTCTGCCTGTATTGTGTGGAACAATTTAAAGAGTATTGGTATTAAGTCTTCTTTGAAGATGTGCTAGAATTCTGCAATGAAACCATCTGGTACAGGGCTTTTTTTGGTTGTGAGACTTTTAATGACTGATTCTATTTCCTTAGGGGTTATTGGACTATTTATTTATTTATTTATTTCTCCAGCTTCTGTATGTGTGCATTCAGTGCTATGAACTTCCCTCTTAGCACTGCTTCCATGGTATCCCATAAGTTTGGGTATGTGGTGTATTTATTTTCATTGATCTCTAGGAAGTCTTTAATTTCTTTCTTTATTTCTTCCTTAACCCATTGGTGATTCAGTTGAGCAGTTGAGCATTGTTCAGTTTCCATGAGATTGTAGGATTTCTGTAGTATTTTTTGTTGTTGAAATCTAACTTTAAACCATGGTGGTCTGATAGAACACAGTGGGTTATTCCAATTGTTTTGTATCTGTTGAGATTTGCTTTGTGGCCAAGTATGTGGCCAGTTTTAGAGAAGGTTCCATGGGGTGCTGAGAAGAAGGTATATTCTTTTTTTGGGGGGGGGGTGGAATGTTCTGTAGACATCAATCAAGTCCATTTGTGCCATAACATCAGTTAAGTCCATTATGTCTCTGTTAAGTTTCAATTTGGCCTATCTGTCCAGAGGTGAAAGTGGAGTGTTGAAGTCTCCCACTATTAATGTGTGGGGTTTTCTTTGTGATTTAAGCTTTAGTAATGTTGCTTTTACATATGTGGGTGCCCTTGTGTTTGGGGCATAAATGTTCAGAATTGAAACTTCATCTTGGTGGATCTTTCCTGTGATGAGTATGTAATGTCCTTCATCATCTCTTTTCATTGATTTTAGTTTGAAGTCTATTTTGCTGGATATTAGGATGGCTACCCCAGCTTGCTTCTTAAGACCATTTGGTTGGAAAGTCTTTTCCCAGCCTTTTATTCTTAGAAGGTGTCTGTCTTTGAATTTGAGCTGTGTTTCTTGTATGCAGCAGAAAGATGGGTCCTGTTTTCGTATCCATTCTGTTAGTCTGTGTCTTTTTATAGGTGAATTAAGTCCATTGATATTAAGGGATATTAATGACCAGTGATTGTTCGTTCCTGTTATTATTTTTATTTTTTGGTGGTAGTGTGTGTGTACTTCTCTTCTTTGGGGTTTACTGCTGTGGTGTTATCTATTGCCTGTTTTTTCATGGGTGTATCTGCCTTCCTTAGTTTGGAGTTTTCCTTCTAGTGCTTTCTGTAGGGGTGGGTTTGTGGATAAGTATTGTTATATCTGGTTTTGTCTTGGAAGGTCTTGTTCACTCCATCTATGATGATTGAAAGTTTTGCTGGGTATATTAGTGTAGGCTGGCATCCATGGTCTCTTAGTGTCTGCATTATATCTGTCCAGGTCCTTCTGGCTTTCAAAGTCTCCATCGAGATATCAGGTGTTATTCTGATGGGTTTGCCTTTATAAGTCACTTGGCCTTTTTCCTTTGTTGCCCTTAATATTCTTTCTTTATTCTGTACATCTAGTTGTTTAATTATTATGTGGCAAGTGGACTTTTTTTTGGGGGGGGGGGGGTCTAGTCTGTTTGGTGTTCTATAGGCTTCTTGTATCTTCATAGGCATTTCCTTCTTTAAGTTGGGAAAGTTTTCTTCTATGATCTTGTTAAATATATTTTCTGTGCCTTTGAGTTGGCATTCTTCTGCTTCCTCTATCCCAATTATTTGTAGGTTTGGTCTTTTCATGGTGTCCCAAATTTCTTGGACATTTTGGGTCATGACTTTGTTTGTTTTAGTGTTTTCTTTGACTGATGAATGTATTTCTTCTACTGTATCTTCAACACCAGAGATCCTCTCTTCCATCTCTTGCATTCTGTTGGTTATACTTGCATCTGAAGTTCCTGTTTGTTTACTCAGATTTTCTATTTCCAACATTCCTTCTGCTAGTGTCTTCTTCATTTTTTTCTATTTCCCTCTTCAGGTCTTGGATTGTCTCCCTTGCTTTTTCATGATTTTAATTCAAGGATTTATTGTTTTCTTCTGCTTTAATTGTCCTTTCCTCTAGTTTTTTACAGAGTTCTTCCCATTTTTTGTTTGTCTGTTCCTCTACTTTATTTTTGATTCCTTCTATATAAGGCTCTAGCCTCTTCATGATGTTACTTATAAGGTTGTTTTCTTCTTCTTCTTCCATTCTGTGATATTCAGGTCTAGCTGTTGGAGAAGGGCTAGGTTCTGGTGATGCTGTATTGCTCTTTATTTTGTTGTATGTACTTCTTTCTGCCTTGATGTCTGCCCATCTCCTCTTGTGTTTGTTCTTGGTCTTATCAGTGTACTTGGTCCAGAGGGAGTTGACAGATTTAGGGAGCCTCTCTCTGGTCTAGATGGAAGCTCTGGGCCAGATGGGAGCACTGGTCCAGATGAGAGTGCTGGCTGGATACCAGATGAGAGTGCTGGCTGAATACGAGCTGGGGGGCTGGACTCTGAGTCTCGGGAAGTCCCTGATGTCTCCTTATTTTGTCCAGATGGGAGCTCCTCCTGTCCAGATGGGAGTTCCTCTGGTCTCTGGTCCAGATGAGAGTTCCAGGGCAGGATGGAAGCTGGGGGCTTGTCTCTGAATCTCAGGAAGTGGCTGGGGTCTTGGGCAAATGGGTGTGGGGCAGGGTGTGGAGACTGCAGTGTCTGCCTGCTGTCTTGGAAAAGGGGAGCCTTCCTGCAGGGCCCATCAATTGGGAGGAAACTGGGGCAAAGTTGGTCAGGTCCTGCCAAGGTGGTCTGTGTCCAGCGGTGGGACCCAGGCGCAGTTGCCTCTCTGACTATAACTATAACCCAGGCACTCACCTCTGGTCCAGATGGGAGTTCCCCTCTAGACTTTCTTTTGGGCCTCTAAGCAGCTCCCAAATCAGGACACAAAGACTTCTTATTAGTTATGATTGCTCAGCCTTATCTTAGCTCTTATTTTAACCTGTTTCTATTTATCTACAGTTTTGCCTTGAAACCTTTCATCTTTCTTTCTGTATATCTTACTTTCCTGTTGTCTCCATGTCTGGCTGGCCACTGCCTGGATTCTAGCCCTGCATGTGTCCCTCTTTTTTCCCCTCATTCTTTCCAAATCTATATTATTTGCCTCCTATTTATTATTTTTTCCACCAGTTCTGCCTATCCCTCTCTTTGCCTACCTATTGGCCATTCAGCTCTTTATTAAACCAATCAGGTGCCCTGGGCAGGCAAGGTGAAACAAATGCAATACATCTTTTCATAATCAAAAAAATACAGGATAAACAAATGCACAGTTAAAGAAATATTCCATAGCATAAGCAAATGTAACACATATTTGCCTAAAGTAATATTCCACAATGGTAGGTTACTGGGAGCATGCCCTCAGGTGTTGTATCTTGCTCTGGTCCCCTTTCTGTACCCTTCTCTGATTCCTGTTTGCCATGAGGCTAAAAGCTTTCCTCTCCCGCATGCTTCTGCTATTATTATGTTCTGCTTGAGAATATAAGACCAATCAACCATGGACTAAGTGAGCAAAATAAATCCATTCTCCTTTAGGTTGTTCCTGTTGAGTATTTTGCAATAAAAATTAGCTAACGCAGAAAGGAAGAGCATGTAGGGAAGCAGAGTCAATGAGCCCACACTGCTTTGACTGTGATAGGGAATCATTAAAGAAGTTTCAGCAAGGAAGGCTTTAATAGTCCATAAAGGGTCTACTCAAGAGTGGAGGTGCTTCAACATGTGAACCTGAGGTTCAAGGGCAAGGTCCAAGCAGTACCTAGGAGCAATGAGCACACAGATAGATAGTTACATCACAAAGATGTGCTGTAAGACCACTGTACCTATGGGACATTCCCTCATAGTAACACTGGAAACATAATCACCATTTGCAAATCTAGAGCTGCTCTGCATCTCACTTCGCAAATGCTTCAAAATTCTCATTCATTTGCTTTCCTGGAATAGTTTTTGAAATGGCCTTTCCTTCCCATAAGCCAGAGAGTATACATTCAGCTCTGACTTTGCACTGACAGAAAATGCAGCAAAGATTGAGATTTCACAATTTTCTGATTCATGGGTTACTCATAAAGTTTTCTAAGCCAATGGCACAGAAAATACATAAGGCAGAGACTAAGGATCACCACTGGTACATAATAGACTTTCATAAACAGCCGTTGCTTTATAATCCGGAAAGCCACTTCAGAACTAGAGTTCATCCTGGAAAAGCATTATAATCAAGCTGCTAACATTAAATATATCTAGAGCCTTAGCTATGTGTCCTGCAAACCACCCAAGTCACAGCTGCTGAGATTACCAGCAGGACAATGCACATTCCCAGGGGACTGGCTAGGTGCTGTGTGTCCTGCAGTTCATGACAGTGACAGGGCTGAGAAGAGGAGGACTAAAATCAAAGGCTTGGAAGATTGTGTCTGAAGCAACCTGTCTTGTGTGAAAGTCCTGAGAAAATACAGAGGGCCCTGGATGCTGTCCTGGAATGGCTCTCTCCACTGATGGATGCAAATTGTCCTAGAGGTTTGTCCTCATTTTAAGCTACATTCTCGAGTGACTTCCTCAGTCATTTGCTCTCATTGCATACCTCTAAGGAAGAAAGCCATCAGAAATCCCAGTGAAACTCACTCACTTTTATTTCTTAAATTTTATTTGTTTTTAAATCATGTGTGCATGTAAGTGCAGATGCCCTCAGAGGCCAGAAGAGAGCATTGAATGCCTTGGAATTGGAGTTACAAGTGTCTGTGAACTGCCTCATGTGGGTGCTGGGAACCACATTGGGTCCTCTGTGAGAGCAGCAAGTGTTCTCAACCACTGAGCCATTGCTCCAGCCCCTTCCCTATTTTATAAGCCCCAATTGCTTGCTTTCTATGTATTTTTTAGACTCATATAGAAACAGGAATAGAATTTGTCCAATTTTCATGTTTGGATTATGTCTTAGTTATGGTTCTATTGCTCTGAAGAGACACCATGACCATGGCAATTCTCATGAAAAAAAAGCACTTAATTGGGGCTGGCTTATGGCTTCAGACATTTAGTCCATTATCATCATGGCATAGAGAATAGTAGCTTATAGGCAGACATGGTGCTGCAGAAGTAGCTGAGAGTTCTACATCCAGATTTGAAGGCAGCAGGAAGAGCCAGCCACTGGGCCTAGCTTGAGTTTTTGAGACCTCAAAGCCTACCACCAGTGACACACTTCCTCCAACAAGGCCACACCTACTCCAACAAGGCCATACCTCCTAATCCTTCTCAAGTAGTGTCACTCCTTGATGACTAAGTATTCAATATATATGAGCCTGTGGGAGGCATTCTTAGTCAAACCACCATAAAGAAGACTCCTCAAAGCAAAAGCCAACAAGGGTGGTGAATGGAAAGTTAATTGCCTAGCTAGGTACAGTGGCTCCTGTCTGTATTTCCAGCATTTGGGAAGGCTCACTGTAAGTTAAAAGCCAGACTGAGCTACATACTGAATCTCAGGCTATCCTGAGCTTCAGAAGGAGACTCTAAAAAGGAAGCAAGCCTAAATCACAGGTGTTGGTGAACCACTGCATGGAGTATATGGTTACTTACCTTTAGATTGATCATGGCTAGGCACTGGTATTTCTGAAGCCCCAGCTGGTCATTCTGTCACTTGCATCTAAACTCATCCAAATGGATGCACCTAATTTTGGCAGGCTCTAAAACAATTAAACAGAAAAGGGGAGATGATATGGGATGATGCCCTTGTACACTGGTTTAATAAAATGCTGATTGGCCAGTAGCCAGGCAGAAAGTATAGGTGGAGCGAGCAGACTAGGAGAATTCTGGGAAAAGGAAGACTGAGTCAGGAGATGCCAGCCCACCATCCAGGGAGCAGCATGTAATGACACACAGGTAAAGCCACAGAACACATGGCAACATAGATTAACAGAAATGGACTGAGTTTAAGTGTAAGAGCTAGTCAGTAGTTAGCCTGAGCTAATGGCCAAGCAGTTTTAATTAATATAAGCTTCTGAGTGACTATTTTATAAGTGGCTGTGGGGTGCATGGGGATGGCTAGGATCAGAGAAAACTTCAGCTATAAATGGTGCCCAACAGCTCAAGTTTTCACCTAAAACCTGAGAATACTTAATAAGTGATTCTAAATGGAGCCAAATCCAGGTTCCTGTTTCATGTCTCATGCAGGCAGCAAGACACCACAGCATTCGGGCTTAAGTACAACATGGCGGATTTCTGCTGAGTTATACAGAGGTTTCTGCAAGCCATGCAACATGGTGCGTGGTGGATATAGCTTTTACTAATACAAGAGAGGGGGGCAGGATTCTGGGCTACATGTTGCTTTAATGGAGGTATAGACCCACTGCTTCCAAGAGTTGGTGGTACACATGGCTCTCAGAGCCAGAGATGGTGGTAAATGTACCACCACTATGTTGGAAAAGTGAGGCAGGCTGAGCCAGCATCCAAAGCTGCTATTTCAGTCCTAGCAATGCTGCAGTTTAAAGTAATAGATTCACAGTAAGGCAGATTCAGATAGAACAAGACTTTAAATGGTTTATAGTGTGTGTAAAAATGTATGTAGGCTTAAAAGAAAGAGGAAAGGGAATATAGACAGTTACAATAAAGAAATAGTTTTAAAAAATAAAGTCTTTAAAGAGACAGTAAAGGTAATATAAAAATAAGTCATGTAAAGATGGATATTACACAGAAAATCTGGATTATATTGTCTTTGGGATTGTTAACTGCAGAGAGACATTTGATTATAAAAAGGTGCTGAGTTAAATCAATATGCATATTTTAAAGATATCTTGATTTCAAAGTCTATTTCTAAGGATATGTTACTTTGGAAAAGAGGTTCTGCTTTTGTTTCCACAGAAGATGAAAACCTGTGGATTGCTTTCCAGGCCAATATGGCTTGACCAGCCAAGACCGCCTGAAAGGTCTCCAATGACACCATGGCCCAGATGATCCAACATCCAGAATGATTTCAAGACAACTGGCTCAGACAATGCAACCTCACAGACTATTCCAGTCAGGACGTGACTATAATTCTTAATTTTCTCAGTATCCCCATAAGAATACAGTACCCTTTAACAGCAGGAAGTAGCCTAGAAAACTATGCCCACAGTCCCAAAAAAATGGATTATGGATGTTTGTCTTTGTTTAGGTTGTTGGTTACAAACTGTTATTGGTCATAGTCACTTTCTTTCTAAAAGAAGAAAGGAGGATAAGATATAGAAATATAGGATATAGATATGATAGGAAGAAAGGGTAGATTATTGAATCTACTTTTAAAAAGCAACAACTTGTTTGAAATGTTTTACATTGCTATGGATTTTAGTTTATTGATACAAATTTAAAGTTAAGTTTGTTATACTGTATGAATATTTCTACTCTTGTTTAACATATTATGTTTGTGCAGCTCATTTGAAATTATAATGGATAATTAAGTACAGATTAATAATTAGTCTTCTATGATAATCAAACTTATAGCCATGTTAGTTAAGTTTTCTAGGTAGGAATACATAGTTATATTTCAATTAGGTAGGTAATCTTCAAACACTTCAAAGACCTACAGAACATGGCATTTAAAATACTTTAAAAACTCATTGCTTCTTAGAAACACTTCCTCGCTAATGCTGTTCCTTGAATTGCTATATTTGTTTATTAGATAGAAATGCTAATCAGAGTTCTCAAAAAAAAAATATTTTACAAAGGTGATTTATTTATTAGGGGGGCTCACCAGGTGTGGGGTGTACAATACAGCAACAATGTACTTACCAGCAAGAAGTGAAAACAAGCAAGCAGCTCTGCTTTTTCTGTGAAGACCTCTGAAAGTCTTCACTGAAAATCTGGGCTGTGACAGAGATGTTAGCCACTCTGGTGGAGGGGCTTCTCCACTCAATTAATCCTTCCTGGAATTTCCTCAAAGATCTTCCCAGAGCCTATCTCTTAGTTAATTGTAGATCCAATCAAGTTGAAAATCAAAAATTGGCTCTCACAAGTTGTTCTCTCACCTCCATACTTGTGCCATGGTCCACTTATGTGTGCCTGAGAGCTTGAATGAACACACACACACACACACACACACACACACACACACACACACACACACACACACCAAATAAACATAATAGTTTTGAAAAGGTTAACTATCACAATGAGGTTCTGCCATGTAGCTCAGGCTTGACTCTATATCCAATCCTCCCTACATCAGCCTTCAGAGTACTAAGGTCACAGGCATGGACCACTCTGTTGCCAGATGTTTCTCTAGTCTTGCCCAGCCCCAAGGTCCAGATGAATCTCTCCCACCTGCAGCCGCTTATAAAATAATTACTCAGAGGCTTAATATTAATTACCAACTGTGTGGCCCATGGCTTCAGCTTCTTGCTAGCTAGCTCTTTCATCTTAAATTAACCCATTCCTATTCATCTATATGTTGCCACGTGGCCATGGCATTACCGGTTTGCTGCCATCTTGTTGCTCCTTGAGCAGTAGACTGGCATCTCCCTCAACTCCACCCTTTTTCATCTTGTCTTCAGTTTGAATGTACTGCCTAACCTTATCCTGCCCTGCCATAGGCTGATGCAACTATATTATCCCATGGGAACCGCACATATCAAAGCACACAGAAAGACATCCCACAGCACCACTCACTGTCATAGTTAGGTCTCTATTGCTGTAATAAACACCAAGACAAAAAGCAACTTGGGTAGAGGACAGTCCATCATGCAGGAAGGCCAGGGCAGGAACTGAAACAGAGGCCATGGAAGAACTCTGCTGATTGGTTTGCTCAATTTGCTTTCTTATGCTTCTCATGATCACCTACTCAGGTGATCACGATCACCCACTGAAAGGCCCAGAGTAAGTCCGAACATTAGCCCTCCTACACAGCGTCTCCTATTGCTTGACCCTTGCCCTATATTTCTCAGTCATAGGAAGAACAGTTGGTTAAAAATTAAGACAAGACCCCAACTGTGTCAAGAGCTATGTTAAGATAACCACAGACTTGTGTAAGCAACCCCCTGTTAAGCTTGTACAAACACTATGTTATCACAAGTTGTAAATTCTCAAAACATAGTCACCCAGGACTTAACCTCAAATTGTAAAAATTCTTATATTACCCCTGACCCCTGACCCCCCACTTACGGTTTTTGTTTTAAAAGGACCTACTCCCTCTATTCAGAGTCACCGTGTCAGAACCTGGCCCTGCTTATGGCCCTAACTAGTTAGAAGTTCTGGTACCCTGGGGTGATGGAACAAAGTTTGCTTCTGGTTAATAGACTTCAGTGGTCTGTTCCCCATTATTTGCACAACCCCAGGACCCAACACCACAGTGGGCTGGACCTTTCCACATTAATCATCAATCAAAACAAATGCCTCTTGTTAGAAAGCTTGTGTTCCTTAGCCTCTCTAAACAGAAGCTGGAATCTGCAAGTATTCTAAAGAAAGAAGGAAAGACATCAAGGCTTCATTATTTTGACTTTTTAAAAAAGATTTATTTGCTTGTTTTCACTTTTTGTGTGTATGTGAGAGAGAGATGGTCTCATGTATCTGAGGATGACTTCAAACTCATGAGCCTAGGATGATCTAGAACTTCTGATTCCCGCTTCTATTTTCCAGTATTATTCCTGTATCTAAAATTAATTAGAGTACCCTTGTAATGAGAACAGTATTCCCCTCATTGTGGTTTTGTTGCTGTTTGTTCAGCTGGTTTTGCTTTTGTTGTTTTTTTATAAGAACCGTTTTAGTGCTTTTTCTTTTTTCTCTCTTCAAAGGGTTTGTTTTTCTAATAGCTTTATTAAGGTAGATGACAACATCCACATGTTTAAAGCATGAAATCCAGTGGCATTTTATTCATAACTTTTTCTCCTCCCTTCCTTCCTTCCTTCCTTCCTTCCTTCCTTCCTTCCTTCCTTCCTTTCTTCCTCCCTTTATCTCTTTCTTCCTTCTCCTCCTCTTGGTGCTTTTAAGACAGGATTTCCCTCTGTAGTTCAAGCTGGCTTGGCCTCTCAAACACTGAATTGCAGTCATGAGCCACCATACCCAACTCCATTCATGGTTTCTTTGGTAACATTTCTTGGTTTTATTTTTTAAAAATATACATAATCCATCTTCTTCTGCATCTGGGTTAAATACCCCAGTTCAGGAAACAGCAAACTGCAAGGGTCAGATAAGTCTGACCAACCAACTGTTTACACAAAACAACCCTGGTCACTTGTTTATTTTCATCTATGGCCCTTTCTGCGCATCAGTGCACAGATGAGTATTTGAGACACCATGACCTTACAAGACATGATACTGCTATCTGCCCTGGTACAGAAAAGTTTCCAGCCCCACCTTATCCAGTCTAACATAAAGTTATAGCATTGGTTTACTGAAGTGCTTTATCCCAATTGGCAGCATTTAGTAGTATGTGGAAGGAACCTGTATTAATTCTCCCCTGTCCCTCTGTCACACACTTTGTGGTCCTGCTTGCTCAAAATACTCAGTCTCACTGGTGTTAACCCAGTCTGCCCAGCTGTGGTCTTCCCTCCATGTCCTGACTCAGTCTTGGTTCTCACCACCCTCTATGTATATAAGTCAGGAGGTCTGGGGAGAAAGTAGAGGCTAATGGAAATACAGCAAATAACTACAGAGAGGATCAGCCCCTTACTCTGAAAAGTCCCAATCCAATGACCTCTCTCTAATTCTCTGTCCTAGGGACCATCCAGAAACTCTAGGGTCACAAGTTTCCACTTTGTCTCTCAGGTCTCATAAAGAGACTAATTTCTTACTAACAGAAGTCATGAGAATGTGTTGACTGGCCCAGCATGGACCAGGTGTTCCCCAGGCCAATTAGCTGGAGAAAGGGGGTAACCCTGTGGTGGGAACAACTGGCCAGCACTCCCAGTAGTCATGTGGTAGTCACGAGACCAGAGCTAGATAAGATTGCAGAATGGATGGTGCTCCTGGCTGGCTGCCTTCTGAGACTTTCAAAACAGCTGTGCAGGCTCTTCTGAATCAAGTGTAGCCTTAAGTGACACCTACCATGCTAATGGCCTGTGCCTGAGGGAGCTGTAGACAGCAGCGCCTTCCTGATAACCTCTCATAAAGGTCACACTTTGCTGAAAAGCTAAGAGCCTTTTCTGAATGTGAGCTGCAGTGAGACTGAGCTGTCTGCTTTGTGCTTATCCACTCACTCCTGGTGATCTATTAAAAGATGTTGTTTTTAATGTGTTTAGGTTTAACTACATGTATGCTTGCATGTCTGGGGTGGGTATATACAGATACGCAGAGATCAGAAGAGGGTCTTAGCTCCCTGAGGGTTGGAGTTAGAGGTGGCTGTGAGCTGCTCAATGTGGGTGCAGTATATACGCTTAATCCCTGAGCCAGCTGTGTTTTCCTTGCTTGCCCAGCTCTACTTATTATGGAAACTGCGAGTTTATTCTTTCAGGGCCCCTTCCAACACCAACCTGTTTGCATTTCTTTTGTCTAGAATTGGTGGGTCATTTAGTGTCTAACTAGCTTTCTCATGGCATATCAGTTGAAAATGGAGCTCCTTCAAGGCTCCTTAAAAAATGCCGAGTCCTGGTCAGCGGCAATATCCTTATGGATCTGACTTTGCTGTGGGATTGATGATGTTGAGGCAAAAGAGGAAAGACATCAGGCTCCTTCTGGGACAATGCCTGCTTTCACTGTTGCCTCACAGCAGAGAGACTGCAGTCTGCTGGTCGGGTGTCTCTACCCTTCCAGTGGGATCCTTCATAGTGGTGGTGTGCTCTGAGAGACAAATCACAACACCACCCCAATTTTTAAAAAAAGTCATAAAATTCAGACAGACAAGCAAAATCAAACTCAGGAATCTCCTTCTAACTGGACCACTGATAAGAATTCAAACACTAGTTACACTGTAAGTAGGTTGTTCTTCAGAAACAAGTAGACATGTCTGTGTAAGATGAATTGCTAAACGGTCTTATTAATAAATTTAAAAAAAAAAAAAACCTGGAGCCAGATATTGGGGTGAAAACTGAGAGATCAGAGGAACAGGACAAGCCACAGCCAACTTCACCTCACCAACTCCTCAGCTTCCAAAGAGACCTACTTCCTGTATACCCATGCCTATATGCCTTTCTGTCCTGCCATCTCACTTCTCTCTGCCTGTACAAACCTCCAGACCTCTATGGTTAGGGCTGGGATTAAAGGCATGTGCCACCACACCTGGCTCTGTTCCCAGTGTGGCCTTGAACTCACAGAGACCAGAATGCATCTCTGCCTCTTGAATGCTGGGATTGCCTGACTTCTATGTTTACTGTAGTAGCTGGCTTTTTCCTCTGATCTTCAGATAAGCTTTATTAGGGTGTACAATATATTGGGGGACACAATATATCACCACATGTCTGTTTTGTTTAAATTAAGGTTCTGTAAGTACCAGCCAGGGACTGAGTTGACAGCCATTCCTGTAATAAAGTAATGAATCATGGGGATAGTAAAGGAAGCAAGAAATACCGCGTTCTTTTTTGTTAGAACAGTTAACCAATAAGCCATCTGGGTCCTTTTGGTAACCACCATGAAGTACAACTCACACAACAAAATCTAGTCTTTTGTTTAACTATATTAATTTATCCCAACAGCTTCAAATACTCACAATGCTAACAACAGAGTTCATTTCAGAATAGAGATCTTTAAAAAATGTTTGCTCTTCAATCATTACTGCCCTTTACAAGGTGATCATTTGAAAACTTTAAGATCCATCCTTTCCTCAACATATTAGAAGAATTTGTTTTAAACACAGACAGATCTGAAGTAAGAAGATGGTGGCTAAAATCTCTTCTCTACACAGGAATGGGTCTAGCCAGTGCTATTCAGTAATACTGTTTGTGTTGGTGGGATATTTCATAACTGTGTTCTCAGGTTCGGTAGAACACTTGAAATGTAGCCAGTGCAATCAAGGAACAGTATGAAAATTTCCTGAATTGTAGTGAATTTCCATCAAAATGGCCACACTGGGTTGTGGCCATCATATTGGATAGCGTTAGTCTGGAGTGATTCTAAGGCGGGAGAAACACAGTGGGTATTGGACATGGAAGTTGGAGAAGGAATAAATATTATGTCAGATATTTTAGGAACATAAACTTACTCCCCAGTTCTTATTTAAAACAATAGCCCAACAGTCAGAGGTATCTTTAGTGCAAAGTCTCTAAGTTTACCATATAGAGAGCTAATTCCATCCAGAGAGAAATGAGCAAGAATGTTTTTTGTTTATTCCTCAACTGCACCCTAACTCACTCAGCAACCATTGTAGCTGTGCCTTGGTTCTGCTCTGCTTGAGGTGGATTTCTCTCAACTGTGAGCATTTAACCAGAAGCCACATTTAGGGGACCCCTGACAATCTTTGTGGGTTCATAGATGACCCTGGTAAGTGTCAGGAACTTTTAATAACCAAATCTATTTTGCTTTGTAAGGATTTTGACTCTGATGCTGGCATTTCCCTCAAGAGAGGGTCACCCCTTTTCAAATGTTGTTACATCTCGTCAAGCCAGCATTAAGAGAGTAGGCATTAAGAGAGTTTATCTACCATGATACCTTTGTTCACGAGAATGCACAGATGTGTTGATCCTTCCAGCATGGGTGACTGAAGAAGGACTACATTGAAAGAAAATCTGGTTGTGTATTACTGAGCCAGAGAAAGCTAGAGCAGGTGAATGGAGACAGAGAGTTACAGGAGAAATGTCCTGAAGAGTGGAGACAAATCTCCATTTTGTCTTCTTCCCAGCCCCACCCTATTCCTCTCCATTCCCTTCTGCTTCCTGTTGAGCTTGGGTTCAATGAATGAACACAAAACATATTCTAGCAAGCCTAATCAAAATATTGGGACTGCCAGGCCATTAAATACACAACTCTCTGACTCTAATGACTGACCACATACAGCATCTGAGTAAGTGCTGCATGAGATTGAAGAAATTTATCTATTGCATTTGATGTCTCCTGGAAGTGATGTCAGACAATGCCTATGCCTCTTCCCCCAATCAGGGATAAAAGCAAGTGTTAATGCTCAGTAGGGAAAGAAAAGACTATGCACTACTTCACGATGATCATGTCTGGTGATGAAGACAAAGAAGCCATTGCTTTTCTTTCTAAATAACAGCAACAATAAATGTCATAAGGTACATGGAGAGATTTTCTATGATTTCCTTTATGGCACTTTCTTCTCTACTACACCAGAAGCCAAGGTGCAGGGGACTGGCTCGGGACACACAGGAGCAGGAAGGTGATGCTCGGTGTTTGTTTTGCTCTTCATCACTGTTACTCATCGTTCATCCACAGGGTGGACCTGGTCGAATTGCCACAGCTGGCTGCTTTTACCATCACATTGACTCAAGTGCAGATCCATATTGTCTGGTTGAACCCCAGCTTCCATGCATTTCCCAGAAAGGATGTGGATGATCATTCCATCCTGAAAAGAGAAAGGAGCCAATTCCTGACAAAGTCAGCAAAGGAGGACATTTTTAAGATTTCTGCTGAGCACTAAAAGACTAACAGAGTTGATGGGAATTAGCCTGGAAGAAATGGTAGAATTTTTAGTTAACAGAAAAATATAATTTAAATTACCCTAAAACTTGGATGTCATTCAATCCTAAAGAATCATAAACCCATTATTTGTATTGCTGTTATATGACTGTGCTATTTCTTGGAAAGTTCTGGTCAGGTGACCCTGGATAGGGTGTGTTCACTCTTTGTGATGTATTGTCAGAATCACTATTATCACTGCATTCAGGAATCTCTACTTTCAGAAGGGTTTCACTAGTGCCACCCTCTGCTAATCCTGCAATTTGAATTGTGGCCACTAGGATGCAGTAGAGAGCAAGACTGAGAGGCTATCCTAAAGATCTAATTAGACCTGCCCTATGAAAGGTATGACTGGACTCCACCAGGTTCAATACTGACCATAACATCCCCTTACAAGAAAAATGATTTCTTTACAAAATTAAACATCTTTAGCCATAATGTTATAAATTCCTGCTCGTTATTGAGACATTCCAAAATACATACTGTTTAAAGACACGAACTTGTTGTCTTTAGTGTATTCCAGAAACATTTCAGTCACTTCCCAAAGACATCACTACCCATTAGCAGTCATTTGCCCTTCCTCCCTTCTTCTGGCCACCCAGAATCACTAACCTCCTTTCTGTGGTCATGTACTCATTATTCTAAACATTTCATATAAATAGAATTATGTAGTATGGTCCCTTTATAACTAGCCTCTTTCATTTTGCAAGTTTTTCAGATTTATTCATGTTGTAGCAAAAACTAGTAAGTCATTTCCTTTTTTTTTTTTTTTCTTTTTACTGTGGTAAAAACCACACCAAAATGTGGCACTTTTTAAGCATTTTCAACTATAAAGTTCAGAAAAGTTAAATATATTAGTTTTCCATGACTTTTTTATTATAAAAATGTACTCTCTACTCATTAAACAATAATTCCCCTTTCTTCTTTCCCCAGCCACTAGTAACCATCATGCATCTATGGCTTTAACTGCTTTACATTAAATGCATTAAGTGGAATGATACAGTTTTGGGATGTGAGTATGTGTGTGTGTTATTTAATCTAGTTTAATGTCCTCAGGGGTCACTCTTGTACCATATGACAGGACTTCCTTTTACTTTAAGGCTGAGTAGTAATATTACATTAGGTGGAATTACTTCTAGAAGGTAAGTAATTCTAAGTGGAAAGCTTTAGGATAATTGTGTGTCCATGTTTTCTGTTTAGCTATAGATAGGTGTTCGGATTGTCTGCAGTGCTTTTATATTATAAATAGTCCATCAAAACAGTGACTCATTCTTTTTCTGGCTGAACGATACCTTTCATATATATTCCTCCTTACGAGTCTGGACACTGACTGCAGGGCCTTACATTCAATGGGCAATTGCTCCAGATCACAGGACTAAAGTCCCAGTCTCATTTCATTTCTTTTCCTCTGTAGACCAGGCTGGCCTCAAACTCACAGAGATCCACCTGGCTCTGCCTTTGGCTGCTTGCTGAAAATTCAGCTTAAATTTTCCATGATGAGATTTTCCTCTTCTCTCCTCTATGAGTCACCTGTACAGAGTTCTACTAATTTTACCCAATCAGAATTTGAAGAGAAGAAAAACTGTAAATGAGTCTATCTATTTCTTAGTAGTACACTGAATCAGCTCAGGAAGGATGGAAGGGGGAGATTGCATGGATGTATATTGCAGATATAGTGACCTGCTGTGGGATGTTCTGTATGCTCTGATTTGTTGATAAATAAAGTGCTGATTGGCCAGTAGCCAGGCAGGAAGTATAGATGGGACAAAGAGGAGAATTCTGGGAAGTAAAAAGCTGAAGGAGGAGACGCTGCCAACTACCTCCATGAGTAGCAACATGTAAGATACCGGTAAGCCACGAGCCATGTGGCAAGGTATAGATTTATAGAAATGGGTTAATTTAAGATGTAAGATCTAGCTAGCAAGAAGCCTGAGCCATTAGGCCAAACAGTTTAAATAATATAAGTGTCTGTGTGTTTATTTGAATCTGAGTGGCTGCGGGTCTGAGTGGGACTGGAGAAAACTCCAGTTACAGTGACCTTGGTGCTGAGACAGAGTGATGGTGGCCAAAGAGAACCTCACCAGAACAGAACAAGAGGGACTCACAGCGGAACTGAGGTTCTGAGACCATCTCCTGATTGTTCCATTGCAGCAAGGACTTGTCTCATGGTCAAGTCCACAGTCATGCTGAAGGACTGGTCCTTTCCCAATTTTGTACGTGGGGCCAGCTCATTCACCTAACTAAGTACTTAAGTCCCCCTATTTTCTCTCTGTTGGTGTGTATCCTCTGGGAAGGTTCTAGAACTTCCTTACAGGAAATATAGGAGTAAAACTTCACAGAAGTGATGAAATGTTCACAACAGAACATTCATTAAAATGAAGAAAATGACAGCCACATGTTTATATTTTAACTTTAAAAATATTGATTTATTTTTATTTTATATCTATGGATGTCTGAGTGTTAGCCTGTGCACCATTTGCACGAAGTGCCAGCAGAGGCCAGAAGAGGGCATTGGATCTTCTTGAACTGGAGTTTGCTTGCCTCAAAGTGGGTGATGTGAGACCCTCAGATATCTTAATATAGATAAACCCAGGCCAGTTTCAAGCTCCCAGAAATGACAGCACCAGCCCCAGGAACTTAAAAGTACAGCCATCTGGTAGCAACTAATTAACAAAAGAGTGCCCCAAACACAGGACAAAAGCCAGGCCATTTGGTGGTGACTGATTAACCACGGGATGTCCCAATGCCAGAGACGGGCTGTAAAAGTTCTAACAGAGCAAATGGACAAACTAAAATAAAATAATATGGAAGCCCAGGAAGATTTAGCCAATTATATTGTACCCGTACTGATACTGCCCCGGAGCTCCCATCTGGACCAGAGGTGAGTGCCTGGGGTCACACCCAGAGAGGCAACCACCCCTAGGTCCTACCCCTGGGCACCAGCCATCCCGGGGAAGACCTGACCAACTTGGCCTTAGTTTCTGGCCATCCAGCAGGGCCCGCGGGAAGGTTCCCCTTTTCTAAGACTTCAGGCAGACCATGCAATCTCCACACCCTGCCCCCACACCCATCAGCCACTTCCTGAGACTTAGAGACCAGCCCCTAGCTCCTATGCCACCAGCACTCCCACCTGGACCAGAGCTCCCATCCGGCCCAGAGAGAGGCTTCCTGAATCTGTCAGCTCTATCTGGACCAAGTGCGCTGATAAGATCAAGAACGAATCCACAAGGAGATGAGCAGACGCCAAGGCAGAAGTACATACAACAAAATAAAGAGCAATACAGCATCACCAGAACCCAGCCCTCCTCCAACAGCTAGACCTGAACATCACGGAATGAAAGAAGCAGAAGAAAACAACCTTATAAGTAACATCATGAAGAGGCTAGAGCCTTATATAGAAGAAATCAAAAATAAAGTGGAGGAACAGACAAACAAAAAATGGGAAAAACGCTATAAAAAAAAAACTAGAGGAAAGGACAAATAAAGCAGAAGAAAACAATAAATCCCTGAAAGAAAATCATGAAAAAGCAATGAAACAAATGAGGGAAACAGTCCAAGACCTAAAGAGGGAAATAGAAAAAATGAAAAAGACACAAGCAGAGGGAATGCTGGAAATAGAAAATCTGAGTAAACGAACAGGAACTTCAGATGAAAGTATAACCAACAGAATGCAAGAGATGAGCTGGGTGGTGATGGCGCACGCCTGTAATCCCAGCACTCGGGAGGCAGAGGCAGAGGCAGGTGGATCTCTGTGAGTTCGAGGCCAGCCTGGTCTACAAAGCAAGTTCCAGGACAGCCTCCAAAGCTGCAGAGAAACCCTGTCTCGAAAAACCAAAAAAAAAAAAAATGCAAGAGATGGAAGAGAGGATCTCTAGTGTCTAGTGTTGAAGATACGGTAGAAGAAATAGACTCATCAGTCAAAGAAAACACTAAAGCCAACAAGTCATGACCCAAAATGACAGGCTTAGGGGACTAGACACAGCTTCTGTGACAGGCTTACTGGGAGGCAACACCCAGATCCAGGAAAAGCCTTAAGCTGATAACACCCAGGGATCCACCCGGGAGTGAGGAAGTACCTGACATCCCAAACATTCCAACCATTAGATAAGGTGGCCAGATATCCTTGGGTCTATCACACACCTATTTTTTTGTTTGTTTTACAGATACCCCTAGACAATTGTCAGCCAATCAGGGTCCTGGACCCTGGAAATCCCCTCACCCCAACCTCTGCTATGACAATAACTCTGCCCCACCTAAGTTCAGGGCTCTCTGCTCTCACCACTGTGTCGAGCAGACAGAAGAACCAAGATCCGAGCTTGAAATAAAGGCTCTTTGCTTTTAGGATTCAGTCTCCATGGTGGTCTTTTGGGGGTCCCTGCGATCTGAGCATAACATACCATCCTACCTGTGATCCAAGCTAATAACCTGTCAAAGGTGTAGTGACAAATTAGTACATCTCCATAGGCTGGGTTGATTTTACTCTCACCAGAGACCCTAGTGTCAAGTCATTAGGTTTAACAACAGAAGTACTGTCATGGAGAGTACCTGATGTCCTGGAAGAGCCCAGGCTGCCATGCTAACAAGGTCAGCTGCCAGGAAGTTCCTTGTGATCAGCATTTCTGGAATGGATTAATTACCTCCTGGAATTCCCAGTGCTGTTGATGGATGGTAGGGCCTTCCTCTGTGCACTTCTGCAGAATCACCTGTTCTCCTCTGATGTCGAAGCACAACTGCCGTGGACTGCCAAAGAGAATCTCCTTCCTGCTGGTGTGTTGCAGGTTCTGTGGTAGAGGGGATGGCAGTTAACATAGCCCAAAAGACACCCTCTCCAGAGCCATGAGGAGACAAAGGAACACACAGCAGAGCTGCATTCTTCAGATTCCACAGGGGCAGACAGCAAGGCTCTTCCTGGATTCTGAAGTCCCAGCACCTTGGGCTTTCTCACAATTCCTATTTCCACATCCTGGCAGGCTTCTGTGGCATCCTGCTATTGTCTGTATGTAGATAAGGCTGTTTTAAAAGGCTAAAGCCCAGGTTGATTTTCTTCTAGAGACATCTTTTCACTGTCGCTAATTTCCCTGTTGTCTATGGTGTCTGCAGACTCTTGGTCAAGGTTCCCATTGTCTCCATCGTGGTCCCCATTGCCTCCAGGATTTTAGAAAGCTGAATTGTGTGTACCTTTACAGAGGGGCTTTAACTGTGAGGCTCCTGTGCTTACCAATTGGATGGCATGTTTTGGCAAAACTATCTTCTGTTTGTTCTTGCCAGATGCAATATGAACTGATTTTTATGTTAACTGTGTGACTCTGAGACAGCACTGGCATCATGGATGTGCAGCCTGCTCAGTCGTGTGAGCCCTGTGTTCAGAAAGGTTTCATGCTCTTGGTTCAATCTATTCACTTTAAGCATTGCTGCCACTGTCTTGAAATTCATAATAACTGTCGAATTAGAGACAGCACATCTTAAATTTGCATTAGACCCTGCTAATTTGCAAATTAAATATAGTGGTCTTCCGTACTTGAAAATTCCCAAACAGCACAGTTAGCATAAATTTGAACCCTAAGCACATCTCAGAGGCTTGTGGGCGACTCTCAGGGGAGAGTAATTTTTTTCCTACTCAAAATCTCATCTGCAGTGATGAATGACTTCCTTGTTTCCTTGTGGTCATAGGGAGATATTTTTAGCACAGCTTTGCAAGCACAGATTACCCTGTGACGGTCAAAGCCGGGTAATACAAAGTTCCAAACCTCATCTCTCCTGAGCTGAAGCGGGGCCCTCCTTGCTTCTCCCTGCCTGCAGCCACACTGCTGAGCTCCAGAGGTGGGTGAGCCCTGTCACCTCTCAAGGAAGCCCACCCAGCTCACACAAATTTTTATTTGCCACTTAAGTTTTAGGTCTTGGTTCTTTATTTCCTTTCATTCTTGCAAACTCAATGAACTGTGCCTGGAAAGGGGCATTTCATATTCTTCTTATCTAGCACATATCTAGTCGCCGCCGCGGCCCCACCCCCAGCCCCACCTTGGTGAGGGAGTCAGCTTATTGACTTTCCAATATTTCAGGCTCCACAAGACCTCACTAATTTAAAAAAAAATACACAGAACAAATATTCTCTTTGTCTAAAGGAAGCCCATAGCACATGAAGAAACTGAGACTCAGATGATAAAAAGCCTGCTGAGATCTCACAGCTAACCAGTGGGAACTTGACTCAAACCTGGGTCCAGATGTCAGTCAAGATGGAGACAGCTGTCACCCTAACATGTGACTTCCACATTTGTACTCATCTCTTGTGTCTAGTGCTATGGGTTAAACGTGAAGCATCCTCCATGGGCTAATGCTTCACATGCCCCAGCTTATGGCCCCGCTTGGAAGGCTGTGGGGCCTTAGGGGGTGGGGCCTGACTGCTGGAAGCAGATCACTAGAGGCAAGCCTCTGAGGAGTGTGTGCATCTGGCTTGCTTTCTCTGCTCTTCAGTCTGCACCATGTGAGCAAGCTACCAAATGTCTCATGCTTCTGCCACCATGGACCAAGTCACTTCCAGGGCCATGACCTTCTCACAGTAAACTGAAATTCTCCTGAGACCATGAGCTAAAAACTATACACCACCACCACCAAAACAACAACAACAACAGCACCTTCCCTCCCTTGTTTCTGTCAGGTGTTTAGAGCCTAGGGGTGTGAAAGCTATCTGATATATCTGGTATGAATGCCCACTGGCATTTTAGGAGAGAATGGTGAGGTACACAGATGCAAGAGACCAAGTGAGTCCTGAGCCAGCTCCTTCCCTGTGTTCTGTCCAGGCCTGGAGCCTGCCCCCAGCTCTCTAGGCTGGCACTGCAAGGCTGGGCCCCAAACTTCCCATGGAGATGCTTCCCCCTTCTCCTCAGGCTCTCTGGGTCTCACTTAACTCTTGTTTACTTTCATTAGGTAACTTTAAAGTATGACAGCTCAATTCAAAGGAACCCCCATGACAGTCTGAACCAGATCTGGGGCCAGTCTACACTGAGAAGTTATTCAAGTTCTGAAAAGAAGTGGACCCAAGACCTCTCAGCCAGGATGGACAGCTTTCTGTTACCTTGGTCAGCTTTTCCTATGATGAAAAATTGAAGCAAATAAGACACATTCCAAGGATGACAGTGAACTTCCTAATGGCCAAAGAGTCCATGTGAATCTAAACCCTTCTCCCGACTCCATTACTTCTTTTCTACTCAGACCCTTGGACCCTTCCTCAAGATTGGAGGATCTAAGGTGGACATTCCTGGGTTGGTGGTTCTATGACAGTTTCCTCCTCTGCCAGATTCAAGGGCTGGCTAAGTAGCCTCTTCCTTCCTTATAACTGAGATGCTCCATTCTTTGATACTGGTCCGGGTCTAAGGTGAGGATGATGTGGACAGACCTGTGACAAGTCATTACAGTGGGAGACCACAACCTGTCATGGGACATAGGACCACAGAGAGGAGCTACTTTGAAGGGAATTAAAGAGCACCCTAGGAAACTTCACCCACTCCCAGAGAAGCATCATCACCCACCTGTTGCTGCCGGTTGTTACTGCAAGGGGCCAATGTCATGGGGCAGCCCAGGATGTCCCCTTCTGCTTGGCAGTCTGCACAGAAGCCAAGTCTAGTGTTGTGGAGCTGAAAGTGAACATCCACAAAGATGTGAATCTGACCTCCACTATGAAGATGAATGGAGTAGACTCTAACCCTCTGTCCTCTTTAGAGCATATCCCAAAGGGTGTGCTTCAGTCACAGTGAGCTGGGTCAAGCCCAAGTCACTTATCTTAAGACACAAGCCTTCAGGAGGAGTCAGGCCACATGAATTTTGGTGAAGGATCTGGCATGGGTCACAGGGTAACACTGCTGCTTTCCTCTGGCTGACAGGGAGGCAGAGATGGGGAGTCCAAAGGCCTCTGAAACCCTGCTGAGCCTGTAACTGGTTGCCTAGTTAAGGGATGAACATTCTTGTCTTGGCAAGTGACCCTCTCTCTCCTTTCTTTCCCACCTCCCCTGGGCCATGCCTTGCCTTTCCAGAGAACCTGGGTCTGTGCTCAGATGGATACAGCTCAGGGTAGACATTGGCCAGAAACCAGTGGAACGTCCGACAACCCAGCCTCCTTTGTAGCTTCAGGCGTTCCATGCAGTCTGGCTTTGCAACCTGCCATTGGAGAAGGACATGGGGAGTGAAGCCAGGAAAGCGTATTTCCCCCAAACCCACCAAGTAGGGGAGAAATAGAGGTAGACATGAAGAGGCAGAAGGATCAGGATAGGACTGCAAACAGGAGGAAAGCTCATATGCTGAGAGAGGTTTAGAAGTTACAGACCCAGTAACTTCTCTAGAGAGGCATGGAACCAGAGAGATTGGAAGCAGTATACCTCTTCTCACAGACCCCCAAATCTTCAGGCTATGAAGACCATGATGTCTATGCCTTAAAGTCTTTTTCTCTGGAATGTGAAGAAATGATGGGCTCTGTACCTGGGTTGTACTATGAGCTGGCCCAGGGGTAGTGGAGATGAAGTAAGTTGGGAAATTGCAAGGGTGGGGGCTGAGGAAAGGCAAGTTGGTTTTTCTTCTTCCTTGAGTGTCTGTTTTCTCCATCAATGAACCATTCATTTAGGCTACACTGGCCCCTCCCTTTATAAACAACTGTAGGATGGACACCGGCCCTCAACACTAGTTTTATGATTTAGGCTGTGCTGGTAATAAATTTCCTGGGAGAAAGAAGCTTTAAGGAGGGGTTGGAATAATCAAATATGTAGAGAGGGGTGTGGGAAAGGAGGGAGGAGGGATGGGAAAGGGGAAATAAAAAAGAGAGGGGTTGATGTCCACATCAATGTTCTGCCTTGGTAGTCTCTGGTTTTTAGTAAGACACACTGGGGCCAAGCAGGCTGTAAATGTATGCTGTATTAGGCTGACCTCATCCAGCATGCTGTGTTCTAATGAGCCTGTCTAGTGGAGGGTTGGTTAAGTGAATCAGAAGCCTAGATATATTTAATTCTTTTTTATGGGTTCTTTATAAATGAAGTCTGTATTGATATTAAACAAGTATCCTCTAAAAGCAAAGAGAAAATTTAGTAATAGACATCCATTACATGAAAGGAAAAAACAAAAACAAAAACAAAAAAACATACCAGTGATGCTCCAGCCTAAAGAAAGCCCAGGCATCAAAAGCTGCAGCAACTCTGTGGTACCTTTTAGAACTCTGTAGAAGGGTACCTACTCCCCACTGTCAAGTGGGTAAAGCCTAAACTCTTTAGCTCAACCCTCAGAGGCTTCAGGATCTTCCTCCAAGCCCTCCTCTGGTATCTGAGTGATCCCATGCAGCCATGTGGAAGTACTTTTCTAAGGAGTATTTCTGGAATGTCTAGATTTAGGATTGCGTGGAGTCCTGGTGAGAACTGCCCATTCATCTCCAATGCTTCTCTACAAACCCAACTGGAAGCTACAGTAGTAGGGTCCCTCCCGTGTACAAAGAGAGCGGATGATACTTTGGGTGATGCTTGGAGTCATGCAGGGTGGCCCAGAGAGAACTCTAGCTACTGAGGCCTTGGGATTGAACTGAAAAAAAAAAAAATTTTTTTTTGGGGGGGGGGGTTCGAGACAGGGTTTCTTTGTGTAGTTTTGTGCCTTTCCTGGAATTCACTCTGTAGCCCAGGCTGGCCTTGAACTCACAGAGATCTGCCTGGCTCTGCCTCCCGAGTGCTGGGGTTAAAGGCGTGCACCACCACTGCCCGGCGAACTGAAATTTTGAGTGTCATCTCCCATTAAAGAGACAAACAGACATTCAGTGAGTTCTGAGACTTGTCTGTAGGTCAGTCTGCTGTAGGTAGGGGGTAGGTCTGGATAAAGAAAAACAAAATCCTGAGGACTTCAAGAAAAGGGAGTACTGGGGCTCCTGCATGTTTCACCCTTGTCTGACTTCCCTGCATGTAGTGGGCATGGGTGTGTCTCTCTAATGATCCTGCCTTCATTTATGCTATCCAGCACTGGGTTGCTGAGGGACTTTCAGGAACAGTTTCCCAACTGTTTACTCTTTTGGGACCCTACTTGAAGTGCAGTGAGTGTCATGGCAGCCTGTGGCTCATTATCACCTGTGCATCACTGCACAGGAACTGACCAACCAGTAGTGAACTGGGGGACATTTAACTACCTGTTTAAAATGTCAACTTTTCTGTGGCTTTTTTGAGTCTTCATATTTATTTTTATACTCAAATCTGTTCTTTGTCTTGGATATTCCTTAACCCTTGATGGCCACTCAGGAAGAAAGAACGCTGAGAGATGTGACTCATCCCTATCTGGACCCACCTCTCCTCTGGCCTTGTGTGGAAAGGTTGCCTCCAGTTCAGAATCCCATAACAGTGTGAATTCCAGGCCAAGGTCAACTGTGGTACTCCAGGGAGGTGATGAGAGGGACAGAGGACAGCCCCACCAGGTAGAAAGGTTTCTCCAGAGGCCCAACTCAAGCAAGCTCAAACCAGAAAGGGAGAGGGTTCTTCTTGGCCAACCTTAACCTGCTGACCTTATGTTGGTCAAAGACCCCTAGCAGCCCATCCTTACCTTGCTCTGGGCAAAGGCCTCTGGGATGTGCCTGTAGAAGGTTTCTTTGAAGGACCCCAGCCAGGTCTCAGCAATTCGGACCTTGCTTCTCAGAATGACCTCAGGATCAGTCCTGGTGCTGGCATCTTGGCTTTGGTAGATGTGTCCCACTCGAGAGCAGGGAAGGATTTCAACGGAGCCACCACAAAGCCATGCCTGTCACAGAAGGAGAAGGTGAATGGCTCTTTCTTCTACTTCCCTGTCTGTGAGCAGCTGGCAGAAAACCAGGACGTCAAGCCAGAATGACCAGTTCAGATCCCCAGAATGCAGTTCCTCCATCCAAGAGTGTGAGCAGCAGGGCAGCATGGGGGAGGGGCAGAAACATGTGCAGAGTCAGCACACAAAGCAATGCAGGATCGGCACACACCACCCCCACCACTACCAGAGGATGTTTTCACAGAGAAAATATGTCAGCAGTGGCTAGGGAATTTCTAAAACACTGTGTTGTCTTCCGCAAAGACAGTAGAGATGAAAGCACAGCTTTCTTAGCCTTCTTCACTCTTTCCAGAAGCTTCTCCCAGGTCCCCACTGCTCACTGTCAAGAACCCTTCATTCTATACTTGGTGACAGAAATTGCAATTGAATAGTGCTGGGACAGGCTGTGGTTCAAGAACTAAAAACACACTGGGCATGGGTTCTCCAACCCTACTCCCCAGGATACCTCAGAGGACTCAGGGACTCAGAGAGCACTGCAGGCATCCTTCATTTTTTAGAGAAATAACAAACTTGGACATTATGCAAACTACAAGCTTGATGTAATTCCCACATTCACATTAGATTGGTCTACCCATGTTAGATGATAGACAACTTTGCTGGGTTGGGTTTGGGGCAGTAGGTGTGACTGAAAGGCAAGTACAATGCTAGAACCAGTGTGGAACAGAAAGTGTGGGTGGTGGCTGATTCCCAGGATGGAGAGGCCAGCTAAGCCCAGCTAAGCCCAGCAGGTCCTAAATCAAGAGAACACCCATTGTTTGGATGGAACTACTCAGTGCCAAGAACGGTTTCACATCTGGCTGGTGGGTGCTGTAAAAGATCCCCTAGATGCTAAGGGTACCACAAATGGAGAAAGTGCCAGAGGCTCTGGATTGCCTTCACTGAGATTTGAATAACTGATAGTACATCTTCTCCTGATAAGGATCTTGAAAGTCAAGTTCACAGAGGAGGCTGAGAGTAAAGTCAAGGTAGCTCACCAGAGACATGGCCTGGGAGGAGACGGAAGGTTTGACTTATCTTGTTGCAGTGACAAATTATGTAATTTACCCACAAGCTTATTCCCAACATTTGCCCTTTCTAATGTCTGCCTCTAAGCTGACTACATACATACATACATACATACATACATACATACATACATACATGACTCCAGATTTACCACCATGTTCACTGTTGACATAGAACCTACCTTGAATGACATCTCAAGATTTTCACTACCCTGTAGTGACATGAGAGGATCATAAGCTCCAGTGTTTTGGAAGTAATGTCTATCCACGGCCACCACCTCTCCGGGTACCACAGGGCTCCTGAACAGAGAAGTCACATGAGAGACTTAACACTACAGTGCAACCCCAAACTCAAAAACAGGGGCTGGGTGGGGCTTCCCAGAGGCAGGTCCATCGAGTGAGACCGCCGACTCCGGGCTCTGGTGGAGCTTAACATTTTGATCCACAAGACCAGAGTGGAGCAACAATGTTTGAAATCCAAGCATTTTATAAAGAGAACTGGGAGCTGGAGAAATGTTTCAACAGTAACGAGTGTTTGCTGCTCTTCTAGAGGACCCTAGATATGTTACCTCTCTCCATTTGATTTCCTCACCTCTAACTGGGATAAAACAACCATCCACAAAAAAAAAAAAAAAAAACAGTTCACATTTTGGTTTGTAGGGATTGGAATAAAGAGTTGCATACATTGCCAGGCATCATACTTGCATATTTGAAAGACAAAGCTAAACAGTTCGCTATTCCTCTCTGAAATTCATAGTGCTGCTGTTTTTCTTTGTTGTTGTTGTTGTTGCTTGTTTGTCTTTTCTGTTTTGTTTTTTGAGACAAGGTCTCACTGTGCAGCACAGACTGGCCTCAAACTCATGATCTTCTCTTGGGTTATCAGGTGTGCACCAACATCTGGCTCTTCTGAATTCTTAATTCAGAATTTTTGGATTTTAAAAAGGGGCATCCATGACATACTGCCTCTCAGCTTTGACCACTGCATCCTTTAGTGTGGTGCTCAGAAACTTCTTCAGTCAGCATGTAACTACTCTCAGAGTGGGCTCAGGCACCATGTCAGCTCAGGTACACATCTGCTGCCCAGTGCATTATGACAACAAACGAGGCTTTCAGAGAGCTTTGGATTGTGGTTATCAGTTGTCAACTATGGATGTGGACCAGCCATCCAGCTTAGCATATCAGGGAAGTGTGTGGTTTAGGAGCTGGCTACCCTGGATTTCCGTCGTCATGATGTTGGGAATTGAATCTGTATGTATCCTGGCACAGTGAAGTAGAGCCATTCCAGAATTCATGAGCCACAGTCTGTGAGCTTGGAGAATGCTGTTGTTTCACACACTAATTTGAAATGGCTTGTTACCCAGCAGAAAACTTCTAATTAAAAAACCTACTTAACTAAAATAATTGTTCAGAAACCAAACACCGAAGCAGCAACTTTCAAAGTTGTTATCTATTCTGAGAATTATGGTGTCACCGTGTTCGGCCAGCTAAGTCTTCTTTCTCACTGAGCAGGAACCTGAGACCAAGGAGTTGTGTTATCTGGGGTCGAGGTCAGCTCAGCTTCTTCCTCATCCTCACCCTGGACAGAATCTTCTGCAAGACAGCTTCCCTGACTATCTTCACTGGACTTCATTGATATCACGATGACGGAAGCATTGTAGCTGGCTGGATGCTTTTTACACACCAGCTTGTTTGGTTTCCATATCCACCTGGTGTGCTAGGCACTGTCATCAAGAAGCTGGCACTCAGGTGACAGGGCTTGCTGTCCAAGTGTGGAGCTCAGGGAAGGGCAGGCTGTGGCAGGGCTCACCTGATAGGGCTGATGGGGGATGGGCGGGCCTTCTGCTCCTGCTCCCCCAGAGGCTCCCATCGGAAATCCAACTTCCAGTCCAGCACCCCTCGCTGCGGCTCCTGGGCTGGAGAGTACTGAAGTGTCTTCCAGTCAATCACGTCTATGACTGGAGACACCACTCGGCTCCTGGAAAGAGCAGAGGATCAAACTACGATGCAGACCACTCACTAGCTAAGGAACGGAAACAAGATCTGTGTAATGTATGGCCCAGTGCAGCAGCCACAGGCCATTCATACCTCTTAGCCTTGAAACTGTGCTTTGTCTCAGATAAGAATCCCAATTTAGAAGAATTAATAAGAAAAAAAGGATGAAAAACTTTCAGTAAATTTTATATTGATTACATACTGATATTATATTTTTAATATACTGGGTTTACACTATTAAAATTAATTTCAGATGTTTTTACTTTGTAACATGACTGGTTTAATTAGACATGTAGCCCATGTTGTATGTCACTGTACTATATCTGCATATAACTTGATATGCTTCAGACAGGGCCCTGGGCAGCCAGTTGTGGGATACAACTTGGGAGAACAGTCATTTAGCTCTTCCTAGAGAGTGCCCCTTTCCTTTAGAAATCGCCTTTTTTAGATGTGTGATTCTCTGCCTTGCTTGGTTAGGCATTAGAGTTGGCAGACAGCACAAGGAAGCTGGAAGGTGGGTATGGCAGATACCCTTGCTCACACTGCTGTTTTATAAGGAAGCTGCCGTCCACCAATCAGCATCCCAGGCCTACCCAAAACCAGTTGTTTTCTATGTAGGGTTGTTTTCTACAGTTATAGGGATAGTGTACCACTCAGCTCAAATACTATACATGTTGTAAAATTGCATATTTACTTTTACAATTTTCCTAAATAAAATAAGACACTGAGACATCTTACTCCAGGGTTGGAGAGAGGGCTCAGCTAAAACTCTTCCTTGTGACTCTTTCAGAGGATCCAGGTTCAGTTCCCATCACCCACGTCAGGAGCTCACAAGAGCCTTTCTTCACTTCAACTCCAGATGATCTGACATCCTCTTCTGGTCTCTGTGGTCACAGCACACTTGTGTTGCACACACACACACACACACACACACACACTAAATAAACCTGTAACACTAGGAAAGAAAGTGGCCTTCTTACAACATAACCAGTCGCCGTGACACATGTCTGAGGGCAGTAAAGGTGAACAATAAACGTTTCAAAGTTGCCACCTGGCCAGGGGCCAAGCTAGTCACTGTCAGGATGAGGGGCCAGGGCTGGTCATGGACTCCAGATGCTTTGGCCAGGGTGTGGAGGGAGCCATGGCTCTGCAAGGCAGCTATCTGGCTGCACCCTGTCCCTCTGGACTCCCACTGCACCTGGGTGATGGAGGTGCTAGAGAGTTTTTCCTCCTTTGGAGACACTGGGTCCACAGAATGTCTCCGGACCCAGGTTCCAGAGGCAGTAGCCCCATCGCTCTTCTCTCTCAGAGAGCAGCACTTTGGCCAGAGCAGCTTCCCTTCACTAAGGCATGGTGTGGTGTGGTGTGGTGTGGTGTAGTATGGTGTGGCGTGGTGTGGTGTGGTGTGGTGTGGTGTGGTGTGTGATGTAGTGTGGTGTGGTGTGGTGTGGTGTGGTGTGGTGTGGTGTGGTGTGGTGTGGTGTGTGATGTAGTGTGGTGTGGTGTGGTGTGGTGTGGTGTGGTGTGGTGTGGTGTGGTGTGGTGTGATGTGCTGTGGTGTGGTGTGGTGTGTGATGTAGTGTGGTGTGGTGTGGTGTGGTGTGGTGTGGTGTGGTGTGGTGTGGTGTGGTGTGGTGTGGCGTGGTGTGGTGTGGTGTGGTGTGGTGTGTGATGTAGTGTGGTGTGGTGTGGTATGGTATGGCGTGGCGTGGTGTGGTGTGGTGTGGTGTGGTGTGGTGTGGTGTGATGTGCTGTGCTGTGGTGTGGTGTGTGATGTAGTGTGGTGTGGTGTGGTATGGTATGGCGTGGTGTGGTGTGGTGTGGTGTGGTGTGGTGTGGTGTGATGTGCTGTGCTGTGGTGTGATGTGTGATGTAGTGTGGTGTGGTGTATGGTGTGGTATGGTGTGGTGTGTAGTGTGGTGAGAGCAGGTGTCAGGCAGCTCAGAAGAGCTGATGTACCAAGTCCCCAAGGAAGCTACACAGATTAGAAAGGGGATCCTAGACTTGCCCAGTGCTCAGAGTGTTTCTGTGTAGAGAGTCCAGAGAGGATCCCTCAGATTGCAGAGGTGACTTTCTTTCAGGTTCTCAATGAGCTGGACAAGGTGGGCCACAAGAAGTAGAGGAGCCAGGAGCCATGAAGTCTGTGAGAGGATAAAAAGATAGTGGAATCCCAGAGAGCAGAGCAGTGGGCATGTGAGGAGAAGGCCACATCACACACCCAAGACTAGAGGTTCTGGGGGCAGGCATAACTAACACACACACACACACACACACACACACACACACACACACACACACACATATGGGAGGGGATGGGGCATGGGAGGGGATGGGGCATGGAGGGGAGGGTGGAAGAGAGGCTACTGGAATTTCTGAGGGTGTCACGTGTATAACAGCCAAGGACTGCTGAGACTCGGCTGCATCCCTCTGCCTCCACCTACAGTGAGAACAATGGAGCTCTGAGCTGGCATTCATGGAAGAGGCTGGCATGAAGAATGATATCCGTGTTTAACATGTCCCAGCACCAGGGAAAGAACAAGTGAGGCCATTTCTCTCTGAACGGCTTCAGGGGTTCTTAAGAACGGCTTCAGTTGGTACCAGACAGCCCGACCAGAGGCCTGTCCTTCATACTCTGCACATGATTTCGCCTCTCTGAGCCTCAGTTTCCCTCCTCCAGAAACAGAAGCAGAAAGCCACTGCACAGGGCAGGGAGGGGCGTTACTGAAGAGTGGGACAGGAGAGAACATTAGTTAGTTCCCAAACAGGTTTTCAATGTGAAATCATGAGTAGAGAACATGATGATCTCCAAGGTACCCCGAGTCACCCATCCGCTACACCATGGTGGGGATCACACAAAGGGAATGGTCCAGAAACCTTCTGATCAGCAAGAGCTCCAGGATTTGGGGGGAGCTGGTACATGGAACAGAATCAAAGATAGCCTCCCTGTAGGCTTGATGAACTTGTCTTGCCCTCAGTCTGGTGCTAAACTTAGCACACAATACCTTTACTTACTGGAATGTAGGCCAAAAGCATGTTCATCGTGGAATTGGGCCAAACAGTTTATTGGGCCAATTGGGTCTTGGTTTAGAAATGTTTCTCTTCTGTGTGATTACCCCCAACTTAAGCCACAGAGTGCAAGAATAGGAACCATGAGGTCTGGTTCTGACAGCTCCATCTGGCTGGGAGCCAGGAGGTCCTGTTGTGTCTCAGGCCTGAGTGGCAGGGGTGGTGAATGGCTGAGCCCTCCCCACACTCCTAGGTGAGCTGGTTACCAGGGTTATGCTTTTCTGAATAGGATATTCACATTGAGGGGCATGATGGACGGCAGTGGAGAGAAAGAGGGAGTGGGGAAGACAGCATGATCAGGGTCAAAGCAATGTTGACCTATGGGATGTGGTGAGGCCCTCTCAATTCCACATTCCCCAGAACTTGACTTACTTAGAAAATTAGGAGCCCTGTGTGTACTACAGAGGAGCAAAGAAAGTTAGTCATCAAAAATGCTAGGGATGGGAGAATCTAATGCCTTCTTCCTGGGCATGGGTCACCTGTGGTCTAGGCTAGTTTAAAAATTTGTTCCTCCACAATGTGTTACAGTCTCTGTGGGAACTATGTCAAAGTCCAGGTTAATGACAAGCATGGTGTGTGCTGCCCTTCCTGTGCAGCTTAGCAGGACCGGCTGTATTTGGACCTTGCAGAAGCTGTTCTCTAGCCTCCCTTCCAACAGGAACTCCCCACATTTCCTACAAGGCTCAAGCATCTGGAAACCCCAAGGAATAGACAGCAGTTAGTGGAGACCAAAGGCACTTCTCAAATGGTGGGTGGGTGCTCTGTTCTCAGAGTGACTGGGCTGGGGTATCTCACCCACACCCTCTCCCCGCTTTGCAGATCCCTGGTGGAATGAGTTACCTGTCATCAGCTATTCTGCTGAGGAGGGGCTCCAACCATCCAGGGTGGCACTCACAGCGGGCATTCATGAAGACCAGCACGTCCCCGGTGGCCCTGGTGGCCCCCAGCATCCTGGCCCCGATGGTGCCCAGCCTCTTGTTGCTCCTGATCAACTTCACGGTCTCCAGCCTGGCCACATAGTCACTGAGAGCAGACTTCAGCTGTTCTGGAATGGACAGGGTCCTGTCAATGGGGGTCAAGGATGCCACATCAAACAGGACTGTGATGAGCATTGCAGAGGTCACTCAGAAACCCTAGTGGGAACCAGATTCTGAGCCTCCAATGTGTTTCTAAAGGGTGGCCATTTCTAAGGTTTGGGATGGCACACAGTTCTCTCTCTTAACCACCAGGGGGCAGGAGTGGAAAACCAGAAGAAGAGCGATCTTGCAACTGACCTCCAAATGAGAGTACACCCCTCAAAAAAACCACCTGCTCTTGCATCCCAGCTTCGGCTCTCATCCAGAGAACCTGTCCAAAGACAGAGGACAAGGGGTTAAGAACAGGGTCATGAACCTGCAGCTGGTAGTCCACTGAGGTGTTGTCTCAGAGGTTTCATCCCTGTGGCAGGCTGAGTCTGAGAAGAGGAGAGGGATGAGAAACCAAGGGTACTTCCAGCTGGGAGCTTCAGAAAGGATGTAAAGGCTGTGGTTTAGCTGGTAGCCAAGGATCTAGACGCCCTAGGGTGGGAAGGGCTGCAGCTGAGGCCTTGGGAGGAAGCCTGTCTTAGTTAGGTTTCTGCTGTGATAAAACACAATGACCAATAGCAACTTGGGGTGTCGCAAGGGGGGCGGGGTTATTTCATCTTACAACTCTCAGGTCCTACTCCATCACTGAGGGAAGTCAGGGCTTGAGTTCACAGCAGGAACCAATGCAGCTCCTCAGCTGTCAGGAAGGGACAACAGGCCTGCTCTCCAGAGAACTCTGCCCCAGCAGGGACCCAAAGGGACTTCAGATACTTTTACCAACCAGCCCAGCCCACTGCCTGCCCATCAAACTCAACAAATGCTGGCCAAATGTGCCTTGCTAACCCCACACAATTCCTTGCTAACCCTCTGCAAGGGCCAGGCTGGCAAATTCAAGATGGGAGAATCTCAGAAGGCACTAACAGAGGCTCCACCCCTCCCTCCCATCCTCTGTTAGAGAAGGGCTGTGAGGACCTCAGCAGGGCTCAGTTTTGTGCCCAATGCCTCTGCTTCCCCTTGTAGCCAGTGGGGCTGCTAAATGTCATTGAGGTGAGGAAGAATGGAGGACTTTGACCCCCGAGGAAAGAAAGATCAGGAGTTACACAAATGTGGGCCCTCGGATGATGGAATCACTTCGCCTGGCAGCTTGTTAGAACTATGGATACCTGGGCACAACCCAGATCTAGAGACTCCGGGGTGATCCGGTGAAGGTACTGGGGGTGGAACCCAGGGCTTCACACAAAATAGGCAAGTGCTCTACTACTAACCTGTAACACAGCCCTTTGTTTGTTTGTTTGTTTGTTTTCTTTTTGAAACTATAATTTAATTACAACATTTCTCCCTTCCATTTTCTCCCCCTAGACCCTCCCATGTATCCCTTCCCATCCTCCTTCAAATTTACAGCCTCTTATTTCACTAATTGTTGTTGCATACATATATATATCTGTACATACATATATATTTCTAAATACAACCTGTTGAATCTATCTAGTGTTATTTGAATGTATGTTTCAGGGCTGACTGGCACTGTCTGGCCAGTTGATGAACTGTTCCCTGCAGAGGACAGTCTCTCCAGCTCCCAGTTCTCCTCCATTGCCTATAGTTCTTTGTGGACTACTAAGGCTTCGTGGGCTTTTGCCCATCAGGTTTGGCATGTTCGTTAGAGGTCTCAATGTGTAGCCCAGGCTGGCTTTGAACTCACAGAGGTCTGATTGTCTCTGCCTCCAGAGTGCTGGGATTCAAGGTGTGAGCTACCACACCTGGCTCATATTTATAAAACATTTTATAGAAATTCTTTTTAAATTGCCCAAGCTGTCATTGAACTCCATCTATAGTACAGGCTGGCTTTCTCAAACTTGTGAACCTCCTGAATCAGCTTCCTCGGTAGCTTGGACTACAGTTTCCCACTTCCACCACACAGCCACATTCGTGTTTTAACAAGTCTGCCTTTGGAGTTCAGGAAACTGAAGTCTGAGTGCCACTCACTTGGGGTTCAGGCCAGGGCTTCTCTGTCGCTGCCTTCTCTTGATGTTTTTTCTTGTCCTGAGCTTCCTGCCCCAGGCAGCACCCAAGCACACCCTACAGTCTGGACTCTGGGCCCAACTCTGCCTCACTTAGCATGACTCAGCTCTGGTCATTTCTCATCTTTGGTCCTCAGTTCCCCATCTGGACTGTAGGTAGGTTTTGCTCAGCACCCAGGAGGCAGTGAGCACCCATGTCAAGACCACCTTCTTTAGACACTGCATCTTCGGGAGAGGCTAATAGGGTGTGTGGGGGTTGGAGCCTAGGGAAGAGAACCCTAACAGAATCAGACCAAAGTGACCCTCCCTAGAGGCCTCTTGGGTTTACCCTGCCCTGGGAGTTCCCTGTCCCAGGGCTCTTCCTTGTTTGATGATTCCTCCATTGTCCCTTCCTTGTTGCCTCACTGGTCTCCTCTGGGGTCCTTCAGGTATGAACTACTCACACTGTTCCCTCTTCATCCAAAGCTCTGCATCTGAACCTTGCCTAGGGCCTCGACCTCCCCCTCCCACTGTCCTTCCCTCTTCCCTTCTGGTCCAAGGCCAGCCCCTCCCAGTGATCCAGGTGCCAACTTCAGTTACCTCGCTGGCTGAGGTCATCTACAAGGATGATCTCCTGCAGCAAGGCCCTGGGTGCTGTGTCCAGGATGCTGTGCACGGTTCTCAAGAGCGTGGGCCAGGCCTCGTCATGGAAGCACAGGATGATGCTGACCCTAGGCAGGCCACTTGCAGGACGCTGCTGCAGACACCTGCAAGGGAGGGGTATTAGGGAGCCTTCAGGAGGAGATGCTGCAGAGAAACCAGCACCCCACACCCCTCCTTCCTCAAGCCTGGCCGAGTCACTACAACCACAGCGTCCTTCCAATTTAGTGGCTCTCCTGGGATTTCTTCAGGTACCCACACAGAGATCCTAACACACTCTACAGCAGCACCTTCTAACTCTCTTCCTTCAGATCACAAGAACTCTGCTCTGCTGAACCCAGCAAGTTCTTTGTACCAGAAGCAAGCAAGCTGGTAACATTCACCGAGATGATGCCCCTCAACTGTGTGAACAGTGGGAGTGAATGACAATGTCACCATCTCAGGTGAGGGACCTGAAGCTCAGCAAGGGGGTCAGGCTACAGGACAGAATCTGAGACACCTTGCCTTCAGAATTCCTAGGTCATTTCTGCTTCAGCCATCCCTGGCTGGAAACTCTGACCCATTCTTTTGCCTACACCCTGTAGGGGAATAGGGGCTCAGCAACTGTCTGACTTGCTGTCATGGAGTCCATTGTGGAGGAACTGTGGTAACAGGTCTATTGCAGCACATCACAAAAGGACCCTCCTGAAATGAAATTTCTTTCTGGGTCCCTCCTCAGAGGGACATCAGAGCCACCAGTCTGGCCCTGGCCCTGTCTGAGGGACACAGTCCCACAGTCCAGCTGAATGTCCTCTGCCTGGTCCCTTCCTCACCAGGGCAGAGGCTTTTAGTGGGCAGGGGAGCAGTGGTGACCAGTAGAGAGACATTGGCTCTGAGAAAGTGCTTCAGACCCCATAAACCTGCAGGAGAGTGGGGGTGGGGTGAGATGGTCTAACAGGTAAAGGGCTAGCCTTGCCCAAGTCTGAGGACTCAAGTTTGATCAAGACCTGAGTTTGATCCCCGAGATCTACATGGTGGAAGGAGAGAACCAACTCCTCACATTGTCTTCTGCCTTCTACACGTGTTTGGGCACACCCTTGTGCCCCACCATAAATAAAAAGTGTAATTAAAAGATAAAACCGAGAGACAATTTGTTAGTTAATGAATTTCTTTCCACAAAGTTTTTTAAGCCTCTTACAAGAAATACATACAACAGGACTGGAGATGTATCTCAGTTTAGGGTTCTTGTCTGGTGTGTGCAAGGCCCTGAATTCCAACCCCAGGACTGAAAACAAAGTACAATGAATGGCATTAAGACACAGGAGACAAGCCAGGGAAACAGAAGAATGTATATTCATAAGCCATAAGGTTTTCTAGAATGACTGTGAAGTTTGATTTAGAGATTCCTAACAGCCAAGGTTAGAAAAAAGGCTGATGCTTAATGTAACGATAACTATCTGAGAAGTCACAGATCTGGTTTAGTTTATATTTTTTTATTTTGTGATAATTTAAGACTCCCAAGAAGTCGCAAGCATTGTACAGGTAAGCCTGGTATGAAAAAGAAATACATGAGCATAAATTACCAGTTTTGTAAGTTTTGATGCTCTATTATCAGTTTTGAAATCATCCCCAAGATAAACAAAATAATCCTCAAGGTAAACAAAATAATGCTAAAATAAAATATCCAGAGGGAACTGCCTTCCCTTCCGGGTTTTGAGAGTCCTTTCTATAGCTGGTAAGTAACAGGGCTCCAGGACCTAGCCACAGAGGTAGCAGGCCGTTAGGGGTAGGATTGAGGGCTATACATTGTTTGCTAGTCAGTACCATGTGAGAAACCAGCACTGTGTGGGAGCCATGGAGTAAGCTGTTCCAGCCCCCATGTCTTTCCAGCATGAGCCAAAATAAACTCAGATAAGTTCCTCTTCCTTATAGTGCTTCTGTTAGATAGTCAGTCATAGAGATGAGAAAAGTAACCACTGTATCCAGTATGTGTAGGGTTTTACAGTGTGTGTGTGTGTGTGTGTGTGTGTGTGTGTGTCTGTCTGTCTGTCTGTCTGTCTGTCTGTCTGTGTCTGTGTCTGTGTCTGTGTGCATATGCATGGTGTGCATTTGTGGAGATCAGAGAACAACCTGCTGGAGATAGTCCTCTCCTTCTACCATGTAGGTTCCAGGGACTGAACCTGGCAGCAAGTGTCCTTAGCTGCTACACCATTGTGCTGGCCTTGCTCAATGCTTGAAAGCATCAGTTTCCTCATTTTAAAAATTAGGAGAAATTTCTACTCTTTGAACCTAGTGTGACAAATATGAGCATGAATGTACTATCATCAGTTTTGTAAGCCACTGTTTATGTGTGTATTTATCATTTAATTTGTCAGTGCTGCATCGAGCTCACTTACTCAGGTAAGTGCTCCACCACTGAGCTCCATCTCTAGCCCTCATCTATTTATTTATTTATTTATTTGTTTGTTTGTTTGTTTGTTTATTAAAAATAGGCCTTACTATGCAGCTTAGGCTAGTCTTGAAGCCCCAGGGCTCTTGCTTCAGCCTACCCAGAGGTAGGATTGTAGTGTGGATCACCATGGTTGTTCTTGAATATTGCTATGTTTGTTTGTTTGTTTGTTTGTTTTTGTTTTTGACTGTCCTGGAACTTGTTCTGTAGAGCAGGATGGCCTTGAACTGAAATCCACCTGACTCTGCCTGCTGAGAGCTGAAATTAAAGGTGTGCACTACCACCACCTGAACAAATACTGCTATTTTAACCAGTGCTCTGCAGCATATAAACACTCACTGACTGCTTCCATGTTGGCTTTCTCTTCTCCTCATGATGGGAATGCCCACAGATGTCATTCTAGAGCTTTTGGGAGGAACAAGTCCTGTAAGTGCTTAGCATCAAGCCAGGCACTCAGTAGCGACCCCTTTGGAGAAGGCAGCCTTTCAGTTCTAGCCTCTTTTAGACAACTGTTGCTGTGGATTCCACAGTTGTGAGCTATGAGAGAGCTGGACTGTCAGGCCTCTGACTTCTCTTTGACCTCCCAGAACATTCTCTGTAGCACAGAAGTCTCTGTCACTCACCAGCTGTGCAGATGACCTGGACTTGTCACTTGTTTTAGATTCTAATGGTCTCCTAATGGGGACGACAACCCCACTTGCAAAGGTCACGGTCAGGTTAAATGGCCCTCATAAAGCCCTAGGGAAACATGGATTGCTGCTGCCATTCATCATCTCCGGACGTGCCTCAGCTGTAAGAGGAGTCACGAAGGCCCTTTTGGTCTTGGAACGTACCGTTCTTGATTCTTGTTCTGGTTTGTTTTGAGACAGGGTCTCACTCTATAGCTCTAACTGTCCTCGAACTCGCTCTGTAGACCAGGCTGGCCTCGAACTCACAGAGATCCACCTGCCTCTGCCTCCTAAGTGCCAGGATGAAAGGCGTGTGCCACGACCACCTGGCTTTTGTTCTTGATTCTTTAGGGTCCCTTTTCAGCAGGTGGACAATCCAAGGAGCAGAAATTTCAACATCAAATTTGATGACTAGGTGTAAGTGTGTTTTCCTTTCACACTGAGAGAAATGGGGAGGAGATGGATGAGCAGTATGCGTAGCTATACCATACAGGCTGACAAGGATTCTGTGGGTTTGATGGACAAAGAGTATAGGACCCCACACATGCAGAAGTGTGGACAGGACCTACCTCCTCTCCCAGGGAGAAGCCCTCATGACCTTTAGGAGTCACACAGGCCATGTGGACCACCTCTTCAAGTAATAGGAAGCCAGAAGACCACCATGGAATGTTTGAATGTATCAGGAATGGCCAGCAGAACTTGGAGTGGCTCTGCCTATGGTGTGTGCCCAGGCCCCGCACCCTCAACATGCCCATCAGTACAGTATTGAACCAAATACTGTGACTTAAGAGCTGGCAAAGCCCTGTGGCTCAGAGCATGTTAAACTGTTTTAGGAGCAGGAATCTATTAATTTGCTCCTGGTGGGCAAAGAGTCTGGAGGAGGGGGTGGGGATGACGCAAACTGTGCAGCTCCCACACACGGTGGACAGACAAAAGAGGTATCAAATGTGTGTGACGTTTGCATGGGCTTATGGGTCTCTGTGGTCCTAGAGATGGGCGTCATCCACAAGTGGGCATCAGGCAGAGCCCTCACTACGCCCATGACTGGCAGTGCAGCAGATAGAGTGTGACACACCCTGAAGCCAGCCAGACAACACTTTCACTCACCTTGCTCCAAGGCTCTTGGCTGAGGGCATCTTAGAAGTTTATTCCAGTATAGCAAACAGAGAGGAGACCAAGAACGCCTACCACACTCAAACCCTGGACAGTCCCGTCTGAGATTTGGAAAAGTACTTGAAATCTCTGAGGACCGCCCTTCCTTCAATAGTTTCTAAGTCAGCAGTTACTTTTTAGTAATTCATCCCTCACCTCCCTTTTTCACAATTCTTTTGATTCATTAGTTCTTCCTGAGCATGCAATATACATAACTTCAACTTCTTCATCTGTGAAATGGGGCTATGGGAAGGAGCCAGTGCATATAAGTGCATAGTTCGTAAGAGCTCAGAAAATGCTCATTTTCTGCAAGTCTCTCATGGGTCTGGAAACTCCTTGAGGCTCATTTCCCCTGCACAGTGAGGATACTAGAAATCTATTAGAGGGCTGTGTGAAGCATTTAAGCAAAGAGACCACTCACTCTGTGCTTTGACCACAGATTTTGCTAGCCAGCTGAGCATCACCTAAGTTCGTCACCCAGGTAACTGTACTAGCTGTGCTCGGCTCCCTCTGAGTCTTGCAACACAGCAGGACTGATGCGGAGTTCTGGAAATAAGCACAGGCATTTCCCTGTGCCCTATCCATTCAGTCCTAGTCCTCACCACTGGGCTGTTGACTGCCCAACACTAGCAGGTGCTGTGCCCAGAGAATACTGAGCCTTAAGACCCCCAAAGTTCTCTAAAAACCAGGGTTTAAAAAAAAATTTAAAGCTTATTTAGGCCAACTGCCCCAGGTGCTCTAACTCCTGTTCATGGGCTAACAGACAGCCAGAACAGCAATGACCCAGATCCTATTTCCCTACCCTCAAAGGGGCTGCTGTTAACCAGAAGAAATCCATCCTGCTCTTCCAAGACCTCCCTGATTTTCAGAAAATGTCAGATGCACGAATTGTTTCTGTGTCTCTCCTGAGTCTTAAAGACTGAGTGTGCAGTCCATCAGGTGTGGCACTGCACACCTGTAATCCTCCCTCCTGGGAGGCTGAGCCGGGGGGATCATGAGTTAATCGCCAGTGTGTTATATTCTCTCTCTCTCTCTCTCTCTCTCTCTCTCTCTCCCTCCCAAATAAGCACTTCTCTGTCGGGATGTGACCCATAGCCGCCATTCTGTAACATCTGAGTTATCCAGTTGTCCAGTTGTCCTAACCATCCTGGCTTGAGAGAAGAACTTTCCATGTGTGGGCAATATCTGCCCTTGACACCTCTTTCACTCTCTAAGAGTTGGGGTGTTTGTCCCAGCAGCCTCAGTCCTAAAAGTGGAGGGCGACATCTCCAGAGCCATGCACTGCACCATCTTTCAGAACTCCCCAGCAGGCCCAAACTCCGGCTGCCCTCGAGAGTCACCTGGAAGACACAGCCTGCCCTGGCAGCCTACTCTGCTCAGCACCTCATCCCAAGCTCTGCCACAGCTTCCCAGGACCCTCACCAAAACATCCTGTGTTGGGTCTTCTAACACCATGGAGTTTATATCCAATCACATAGAAAATCAAACCAATATGCAAGAGCTATACAAATGCCAAAGGAGACCCGAGAGGGATGGGTGTGAAGAGTGGAGAGGACAGTGCAGATAGGATGACCCAGGGGGGGGGGGGGCTGTGTGAAGAGTGGAGAGGACAGTGCAGACAGGATGACCGGGGGGGGGGGGGGGGGGGGGAGTGTGAAGAGTGGAGAGGACAGTGCAGACAGGATGACCTGAGGGGGGGTGTGAAGAGTGGAGAGGACAGTGCAGACAGGATGACCCGAGGGGGGGTGTGAAGAGTGGAGAGGACAGTGCAGACAGGATGACCCGAGGGGGGGTGTGAAGAGTGGAGAGGACAGTGCAGACAAGATGACCTGAGGGGGGGTGTGAAGAGTGGAGAGGACAGTGCAGACAGGATGACCCGAGGGGGGTCGGTGTGAAGAGTGGAGAGGACAGTGCAGACAGGATGAAGTAGAGCAGGTCCTTCACAGCAGGTGCCGCATCTCCAAAAGGGACCAGGCAGGGGAAGGGACTCATGGGCCTGGAACTGAGGAAACATATCCCAAAATACAAACTTCATCTATACTTAACTTACCTTACCAAACATGTACAATAACAACAATTTTGAATTTTGAAAGGTATCTTTTCTGAGTCATTTTCAAATCAAAGGAACTAATAAGGCCATTGAACAACAGATGGATCCTGCAAGAGATCCCGGGCCAGTAGGTCACTTTGCCTCCTGAAACACCTGTGTGGAATGTGCCACAAGTCATTTTTGCCATGTCTGTGGCTCAACCTTATTCAGTTTGTTAGTGAGGGAGTAAGTTGCAAAGACCTTGGGATTTTGAAGATGACCAGGTCCTCATGCTGAGGCCTTGAAAAACATGTGTGCTGTTATTATTAAATGGTGGGACTTTAGAATTTCCATCTACTATCTGTCAGTTATCTTACTAACTCAATTTTTAAGTGTCCACCCCTGTTAACACTGGTTCACCTTCTGAGTGGAGCGCTGGGACAGCCTAAACAGAGGACTTTAGACTCGAGCTGACTCCGGTTTGGAGCCTGCCTTTGCTGCTGACATCACCAATTAGCCAGCCCAGGGACACCACCTTTCTCCAGGTCAGGAGTATGGCCTGAATGCAAAGGGACAGTTCCCATGCCAAGGAGCATTTCAGCGCATGCTCACTGTCTGTATCACACTCTAAGATCTTAGGACCAGATTCCGGTGCATTCCTCCTCTCCCTGCTGTTCCAAGTCCCCTGTGAACTTGGCAAACACATTTGGATGGTGGTTCTGAAGAGGCTGAGTCACTGCATTGTACCAGATGGCCTGGCTGGAGCACTAGCCTCCTCCCACCCACATTGCCTGGCCAGGGTAGAAAGCTTTTTGTTAGTTTCCTAAAGCTGTGTTGGCATTACTGATTGATTCCCTGCTCCCACTGAAGCAGCGGAAGTCCACATTAGGTTTCACCTCTCACCTCTCCAAACCCCAGTTGACAGTCTGTGTCCTTCAGTGTATGAAGAACTCTGGCGGTAGGGCTAGGGCTGGTCCTGCTCCTCTTCTTACTTGTAATAGCTATTAAATAATATATTTTCAGGGGGGTCACGAGAAATGGCTCTACACATAAGAGCACTCGTGACTGCAGAAAACCCAGGTTTGGTTCCCAGCATCCACATATGAGGTGATATACTGTGTACCCTAATAAAATTTGCCTGAAGATCAGAGAACAGAACAAGCCACCAGATTAAACATAGAGGCCAGGCAGTGGTGGTACACATCTTTAATCCTAGCACCATCTGGATCTCTCTGAGTTCAAAACCACCTGGACTACATGAGATTGATTTCATCTAGGAGAGAAACAGAGCCAGGCAGTGGTGACACACACCTTTAATCCCAGTACTCGGAAAGTCACACACCTGTAATCCCAGCACTTGAGATCTCATGCCTTTGCTACCAGTATTTGGGAAGCACACACACCATTAATCCCAGCACTAGGAAGGAAGTGGAATGGCTGGGCAGAGAAAGGCATGTAAGGTGTGAGGAGTCAGGAACTAGACACTTTCAGCTGGGGACTCAAGGGCTTTCAGTCAGAGGATTCATGGAGATAGCATCTTCCATTTGACCTGAGGATTTGGTAGTGATGAGAAGTTTCTCTAGTGGCTTTTTCCTTTGTCTCTCTGATCTTTTAGCATTTACCCCAATATCTGGCTCCAGCTCCAGGGGATCTGATGCCCACGTCTGGCCTCCTCAGGTACACGTCAAGCAAATATATGGTGCACATACATGCACATAGGCAAACACAGACATAAAATAAATAAATCTAAAAAATGGGATTGTCCAAAGAGTGAAGGAAGACTCTGTTCTTGTTCTCAAGGAATACACAGTGTGAACTGACAGGGGGTTAGTATCATAAAGCAACTCCAGCATCATGAAAAAAAAAAAAATCCTAACATTGTATCTTGCCTGTGGGTAATTGGTGGGAATAGCAACCCTCAGGAGAGTGGCCCAGATGCTCACAGATGGACAGGTACATGGAAAAGGCAGTCTACAGAGTAGGCTGTCTCTGCCCCCTGCCATTTTCCACCAAGGCACACACTCTTGAGGCAGCAGCACCCTTTCCCAGGGACTCCATGGTGTCCCTTGTCACCTCTGACCCTGGCTCCTTGCTCTGGATCACAGATGGGCACCAAATGGGAGTCATGGGTCTGAACCCTGATCAGAGACCCAAGAAGTGTCCTAAAGCAACATTTCTATCTTCCAGGGCCAGCCTTCCCTGGACAACATCCAGACAAACCTTCCAGAATGTTTATCCAAAGAGTTTGCTCCTCAGAAGTTCAGAGAAAACCAGCCATCGAGAGGAGGTCTCTGAAGAAGTGGAACACCCTGGGAGAGCTAGCTCAGAGAGCTCTGATACCACTGGGCACCACAATCAATGGGATCTTGTTAAATGTAGGGTCACATTATGTCTGCATGGGCCCCTGAAGCCTTGCATTTCAGGCAGACTCTTGAGTGACATGGAAGCCCTGGGCCGCAGCTGTAATTGCAGGACAGTAGCAGGCAAAGAGACAGAGCAAAGGAGTTGGACAGGAGTCAGAATGCCTATTTCTGGGGTGTCAGGAAACCCAGATCCTTGGCAGTGGATTGGGAGTCTCTAATATGTCCCTGCTCTCCAGTCTTGTCCATCCCTCACATCCTTACTGTAGACTAATCTAAGGCCACTCCCTTAAATAAAGTGAGCATCTCTGTCTTTATACCTAAGAGGACTTTGTAAATGCTCTTGGCTGCTCACATATTAGAATCACTCAGAAGGTGAGTTCCAGCCAATCCTATTGGAGACTCATCAGGGTTTCACACATTAAAAAAAAAGTTGTATGTGCTGCCGAGGACACTGGGCTCCAGGGTTGGGTCTAAGTCAGTACTATTCATGTGCCTCGGTGACATTTGGTAGTTGCCCATTGCAGAGGCAGTTTTCAGAAAATGAGTAACTGATGGAAATGTTTCAGATAATTGGAGGATAGAAAATGCAGCTACATCTACCTGTGAAGCGGGAACCCCCTGATTATCGAGGGCAGAGCTGTGTGAGAAAACATGGACCCCAGTGAGCCCACATTGCATGGCAGATTATGAGAGAAGACTTTGCCACATCTGGTTATTATATGCTATGTATGGATGAAAATAATCCAAGAGATCTGAACAGAAAAAACAATCAAGTTAAAAACTGGAGCCCTAACATTGTGCTACTTGGGAGCTATGAGCCACAGAAACAACTCATTGTTGGAGATCCCTGTAATGGTAATGACTGACTTCTGAGCTGGTGGACCAGCAATGCTTCAGGCCCTGCAAACCTTCCTATGGAAGACCCACTAGCTGGTCCTGCCCACCACCACTGGCAACTCACTCACCATGCCCAAGGATGGTGGCAATCCTTAGCCCATGCTCCACCTGTCTTTCAGCTGACTTACCGTATATTTTTTAAAAATAATTGTAGGTGGAAGTTAGATATACATTCAGAAGGATAAAAGTATTTGAGTAAGATGGTTTGAGGTATGGCTAAGCATTCTTAGACTAATTAGACCTCTCACTTTTCTCTAATTATGAAACGGTGAAACAAGCAAATATGGAACAAGATAGAACACAATAAAGCAAGGTTGATCTACAGGGCCATGTCAGCCTGTGAGCACAGAAAAACCTGGAGAGTCTGGTCTAACTGGAGTGTGCGTGTGGCCACAGCCAGAGGGGCCCTCTACTTGCCTCATGCCTTCTAACCTAGGTTCTTGTTGTGACGTAACTTCATTTCTAGCATCCCCCATTTAACACCCTGAGAACACACATTTAAATATTCCTTCATCAGCATTTTAAAAAGCTGCAGGCAAGCATAAGTAATTTTAGTGCATTTTCAGAAAAGTGACCTCAAATCATATGGATATATGTCGGAAAAGATTGTGAATTAAACTGAGGAGTTATCAAATACAACTGAAATAGAAGTCTGGTACTTGTCTGCTTTCTCATTGACAGATGAAAAAAAATTATAAAAAAGTGCGCTCATGTGCACGTGCTTGTGTGTGTGTGTGTGTGTGTGTGTGTGTGTGTGTGTGTGTGTGTGCATACAGGTGCCTGCAGAGGTCAGAAGAGGGCATTGGCTCCTCTGGAGATGGATTTATAGGCAGCTGTGAACTACATGGCATGGATACTGGGAACCAAACTCAAATTGTCTGCAAGAACAGTGCAGACTTAACCTCTGAGCTATCTCTCCAGCCCTCACATCCCTGCCCCCAGTACTGGGGGTTGATTCTTGGACCACGCATGGGCTAGGCAAGTGCCCTTCCACTGAGCTATGTGCCGAGCATCAAACTTTAACACGAGTATAAACACCCCAGGAATCATGTTAAAGTAGAGATTTTCATCCCACTGGTCTGAGTGGGGCCCTGGAGTCTGCAGGATTGATGTTGCAGGTCTAGGGACCCCACTGGGAGTAGTACCAGGTACCTAACACTGGTGTAAAACCCCTCCTTAGAAATTAAAGGGAACATAGGCTAGTGGTGGTGGCACTTACCTTTAACCCCAGCACTCGGGAGGCAGAGGCAGGTGGATCTCTGAGTTTGGGGCCAGCCTGGTCTACAGAGTGAGTTCCAGGACAGCCAAGGCTACACGGAGAAACCCTGTCTCAGAGACAAAACAAAACAAAACAACAACAATAAAAAAAAGAAAGGGAACAATGTGCAGACTGACCTCCTCTCCTCAGATCCCCATGGCCAGCTGGAATGTTGGCAGCATAGAGCAAGCCTCTCTCACACCAGCACCAAGCACTTTGGAACCATGGCTTATATGGAGATGTTTCTGCCATATGACAGGGGAGGGATCAGAGGAAGCACTGTCCCCCATGGCCACACCACGTGAGCCTCAAGGGCTAGAAGCATGGTGCTTGTGGATTGCCTTCACGACGTGGCCAGCTAGGCCAAGGTGCAGAAATTTGCTGATGATGTTGGGTCTTGTCCCTCCATTTCAGTGGGAATGGGGAAGCTGGGTCCCTGCCTAGTCCTGCTTCCCCTCTCTCTGCTTCTCAGATTGCCTTCTGACTGACTGATGCTGTCAGCCACAGCTCCTTTTCCTCTTACAGGTCAGGCTGTTGAACTCAGGATGAACAAGGAGTCATCCAGTGACTCACTGCCTGGCAGGCCCCGGGCATCACAGGGAACTGAATGAACCCTGTAAATTGTACTGCTTTCTGCTTGACAACACAGCTACCACCAAATGCTTCCCTTCCCTGCTCTGATCCTGGCTCAGGCAAAGAGATTCCTCCCCAGCTCCCCTCTGGCTTTCAAAGCTGGGGACACTGGTGTGACAAAGCCCTGGTTTTTCAGCCTAGCTGTATGCTAGACCACCTCCCTTGGATGGATCAAATAGGAGGTCAGCACAGAGTCCAAATTTCTGTGTTTTAATACATGGTGGGTGAACCAGCCATGCACATAGTTGGGACTCGATGGTGTGACCCCTGGCTGCTGAAAGTAGGGCCTGTGGACCACTGGAGCTTAACATCTCAGGCTGCAGCCCCGGCCTCTTGAATCCAGCTCTGCCTGTCAACACATTGCTGTATGTTCACAGGCGTGTTGAAGTTAGAGGATCCCTGCTCTGGCCCACCTGGCCCAGAGAGTTGACTTTGAACAGAGTTCCCTGTAGCATCTCAGAGCAGCTGCAGTGCTCAGGAGCCCATGGAGGATGCCTGAACCTGTATTTCAATAAGCCTTCTGGGAGCTGGGAAGGCAGCACAAGTATTACATAGAGCAGCAGAGCGGCTAGCCTGGACTCTGAGATCCAATACACTCCCTCCCTGCGAGCCTCTTTGATCTTGGCCCCTCCTTGTCTACATTGGAGGCCAGGGCAATCAAAGAAGGGTGGGGCAGGGGAACTAGGAGAGCTTTGCAAGCTGTCAGTGCTGTGGGACACCAGTGAGCAGGACGTTCGTGACCCTTGGCCCTCAGTGACAGCAGCTTCAGGGTTTAGCTAACCCCTTGCCTCAGCTCCTGACTCCCATCAAGGGTCTTTCTCTTTATTTTGTCTGTGTATTCTGATTTGTGTGTGTGTCCCCTCCCCATAGTGCAGCCCTCACAGTGAGTCTGAACTGTCCTATAAAGCATATAAAGTACAGTTCACACCTCCACCATGGATGTTGTCTTGGGGGTCTCTGTGTCTGGCTTCTCCCCTCAGCAGGGTATTCACAAGGGCTTTTTGAAAATGGATGTATCTTCAGAGCAGCTGGAGTGCCCAGGAGCCATGGAGGATGTCTGAACTTGTAACTTCAACAAGCCTTCTGAGTGATTGGATGGCACCATAAATATTAAGTATTAAGCCAGGTGGGCATTTTGTAGGTTGTATCCAGCCCTCTAGTGTCCTAGGATGAGATGCTGGGCTCCTTCAGCTCCTAGGTACTACTGGGGATGCTGTGGTAGTCACCCACCTAAGTGTACTCAGGGGCCGTAGGAGGTGGCTGGCTTGAGGATTGGCAAACTTAAATGCTTGCAGCCTTGGTGACTTGCCCGGGTCTGGTCTGGAAATTGCCAGACTCAGAGTCTATCACGATGGTTAAGAGCTTGACTTTGGCGTCGAACAGGCTGTCAGGTCACACGGCACCAATCTACTCACCTTTCTACATCTTGATCTTTCTCAGTAGTAAAATGAAAGCTACTGCCCAGATCTGTGAAGCTGATTAAGGAAGTAAACCCACTTATTGAGGTCTCTAGTGTGTATTAAGTGCTCACTAAAAACTCACTAGAGTTTTGCCTCTCTTTCCAGAGACACTTGTTCTGAGGCAGGGTCTCACTGTGTAGCCCAGGCTGTCCTCAAACTCACAACGCTCCTGCCTTCACCTCCTTTCGCCAAGTGCTGGAGGCACAGGCATGTTCCATCACGCCTGGCCCCAGAGCCTGTCTTTTGGTTCCTTTTACTCTAATATTTTACTATTTCAGTCTTGCATTATCGGCAATTCCCTTGAATGCCCCTGTGCAAACTGGCCTCCAGCCATGTTCCTAGAGGAGATCTGGAACCTAGCAAGGGGACTGACAAAAGCCGGCGTGGTGTGGGGTCGGGGTGAAGGTTAGAAGAACACACCTGGGTTAGGAGCTTGCAGGAAGCTGGGAGACTGGAGGAGTGTGGGACAGAGGACACCAGAGGCAGAGGTCTCCTGCCTCTGGTAGGAACGCTCAGGTCCCCACACAGCACACAGATGTTTAATATGTAGGGTTTCTTGTCTTTCCACCCACTGGAAGGTGAAGGGGAGGAGAGCACCGCCACCTTGGATAGTGGATAGGGGCTGTGCCTGGCTTTGCAGGGACTCTTGAGTATCCAGGAGCCTTCAGGAAGGCTAGGAAGGTAGTGGGGCCCTGAAGTCTGATTGCAGATGCGAGCTGGCAGCACTGACTGCACTCACTGGTGCAGACCAGCAGAGGGCGATGTTCACCTCTGCTTAGAGCTGGTAACTGTGAGAACCATGGGCTAGAGATCCCAACTATATGTTTCACTTGAGGTGGAAAGGTTTCTTGACTATTAGAGTCTCTCCGGGTTAAAAGGGGGCAGGTCCCAGACAACTGAAACACACTGGTAAGTCTCTCAGTGTTAAAAACGGGGCAGGTCCCAGACAAATGAAATACACTGGTAAGTCTCTCAGTGTTAAAACGGGGCAGGTCCCAGACAGCTGAAACACACTGGTTACCATGGAGGGAAGAAACATCCAGCAGAGTGGTCTGCCCAACATATACGCAAGTGTACAAGCTTGCTTACATAAAACCCACCTGGTATATCTGTATCTGCTTGTACCACCAACTCCTCATTCACACATGCACATCATACTACAAGCATAATACAACATCACACTTGAACACAAGCACATGACCATTGCAAGAAACATTTATAAGACATATGTTAAACACTTGTAACATATAACTCACACATGCTCCATATGTCATGAAAAATAAACTGTTTCATAATGTATACATATGCATAGAGGCACAGTACATGTGCACATCACATCAAACACACAGCATAGACTACAGGTATATGCAATATACTCATGTATCCCATACATAGTACATCTACACCTGTGTATGGCACTCAGACCACAAAATGCACCCACTTTGTACTGTAAACACAACATATCCATGCACTACATAATAAATGCATAACACATGCACTGTATGTGTCCTACATACAGTACAATTACAGCACATATACAACACATACAATACTTACAACTCATACAATATATACCCTGGTACTGTACCCAGAAAGGTATGTAATACATATGAAACAGTCCCACAGCACAATATACACTACATAAACACATACAAGACAAACACACATCAAAACACACACACACAGTTCCACATAATACAGGCTCCAATGTACAAGAGATACACTACACATAAGTATGTACTACACACATCAGCAAATACAACATGCATACACACATTACACCATACCAATACAGCTCACACCTGTGCCCTACAATGAGTGGTATGACCCACATACACAACCTGCATATACCAAACCCCAAACTACTATACACATGTGTTACACACAACACTCATCTGTTTAATATACACAGAATAATGCATACTCAACACAGTGCATATGTGCACAAGCACACATGCAGTTCATCCACAAGTGTGCACATGCAGAGTGCTCTGGAAACCAGAGTCGCACACACATTCCCAAAGCCAGAGCCAATGTTTCTGGTTTACAGAATAAAGATGTTCACTCTTGCTCTCAGCCAATGAAAATACACATGGAAAGAACTGGAAAGTTGTTCCTTTATCCAGAGGTCATTTCTGTACCAGGTTGTGTGTGCTAGATACTGAGACATGCAGGGCACAGTTGACCTTCTGCAGACTCTCAGCACAGTGGGGAAGCCAGCACTGCCCAAATGGACATGCTGATGGCTATTGGTGTCTGTACTGTGAGGAGCTGTGAGGAGCTGTGAGATCAGAGCAAGCCTGAAACTGGAGTGGGCAGGTTCCTGGGCAGAACTTCTAAACCAAGGTGTGAAGTCAGCACAGCAGAGCTGGGACTATGGGCAGGCGAGTGCTCCAGGACACACAACCTAAGGAGATCTGTGCTCTCTGGTGATCAGTGGCTGAGCAGCCAGGCTGAAAGGGATCCAGGGTCCAAAGAGTCAGGGTCCTGCTCTCGGCAGTCACTGCACATGTATCCTTTTGCTTCCAGGGGTAGAAGATATGCTCGCTTTTCAGAAAGCTCAATGGGCTGTGGAAAGAGCCATGGCTTCTAGGGCAGGGCCCTAGACCATTTCAGCTTTCCAGCCATATTGCTTCTGAATTTGAGGAAGCAATCTCATCTGTCTATGTGGCTCTCCATGGTGTGGCTATCCACAGATCTGCATGTCACATACACTTCCCACTCCTGGGGTGGGGCACCCAGCAACCTGAGCTGTGGTCAGTATGTGACCTCTCGGGCACGGGAACTGTTCTGTTCTTGTTGGGACTGAGGAGGGTGGTAGAGAGTGGGACTTCAGGCCCAATCAGTGCTTACATGCCTGAACTCAAATTTCGACTTTGACTCTTATCAGCTGTGTGACAGCGGGCAAGTCACAGGGCCTCTCTATTCCTTACTTTCCACTGTACAAACCAGGCATGGAGCTAACCTAGCATAAGGCAGAGGACTCTCTAGGACTTTAGGGGCTGCACATGGAAAGCTTAGATGAGAACCAGGCACAGAGCAAGAAGAACATAAGCATTTCTTGCATTTTTTCGATGCATGTTTGATCCCAGATAAAGGCAAACACTAATAATAAACCAGTGTGAAAAATCAAACTTCCAGCAGGAGAAGTGGAAGAAGCCTTGAAGAACTTCTGCTTCCATCTCCCTATTAAAGCCATGTGACCCAGGGGGGACTTATGGTGGGAACAGAACCACCCAGGACTGGGCAGAGAGTCAACAAGTGAGATTTTCTCTCCTTCGGGACTTGTTAGGGGCAGATCTGTGGATCTGAGGCTTCTGACTGAGCAGGTCTGAGATGGGATTTGAGAATCTTCGATTCTAGTGTTTCGTCATCAAGGCTTATGGGGCCCTTGGAACCACTCTCAAGCAGCACTGTCCCAAGGACAGGAGAGGCAGCATGCCTGACTTTGCTACCACTGAATCATACACTTAGACCAGAGAAGGGAAAGCAGGGGCCTTACTTACATTGGGTGCCGCACCTCAGGCAGGACTCTCCTCAGGGGCAGGCGGGCACTGAGTGCCATGTTGAGGCCATCTGAGTTCATGCTGAGTGGGGGCAGTGCCTCTTCTGATTCCTCCCCATCCCCCTCAGACCTCCAATCCCTCTCAGGGGCTTCCTCATCCTGCCTCCTGCTCGGGTGTTTGATGAACTGGTAGCTGCCTCGTCTCCTGCCCTGGCTCTGATTCCTCCTAGCCCTGGGTGAGGCCACAGCCACCAGCAACTGATCCTCCTGCAGGGAGATAAAGGGTGGCAGACCATCCAAGAAGCTGTACTCCTCACTCTCATCCTCAGCCTCCAGAACCCATTCCTGGGAGTCCCCAAAGACCAGGGGATCCCCAGTGTCAGAACTGTGTCTGCCAGTCTGGGCTGTGACAGCCTGGTGCAGGGTGGGTGGGGGAGGATGCAACATGGTCACCATCATCAGGACACATCCCAGTGTCAGGAAGAGCAGGAGGAACTGAAGCCTGCAACATCCATTCCTGGGCCACTTCCTTAGGAGCATGTCGCAGCCGCTTGCCCAAAGCAACAGGTCCTGATCAGGTCTGCTTCCTCGTTGTACTCCAAGTACCTTCAAGCTTGTCATTGAACCTGGGCTGTTCATTCCAGTTGAGAGGCTTTTTTCCAGTCACCTGCTCCTTTTATCCCATCTGACATTTGCCAACAGCATTTGTAAGATCCACTTCCCTTGGAATCAGAAAGCCATGGGAGCCGGGCCAGCCAGGGTCCTTTCTGGATTTTGTTAATTGTCTTCTGAAAAGGGTCTCCCGGTGGTCGGCAGCCGTATTGCTTGCTCCCTTCTCAGCCTGCTCTTGTCCACTCTGCTCTGGTGGTTAGTCCCATGTTTCTTCCCCCCTCTGCATGAATGGTTAACTTCTATGAGATGTCTGGGGCGAGTTGCTGGGGATTCCGTCAAGCCAGGGTGACAGACACCCTCCTTTGGACGACTTGAGTCAGGTCAGATCAACAGATGTAAAGCCGGCAGGCACTGCCTGATTTCCTTTCACACATAGCTCCAGCTCTGCACGAACCCTCTGCCAGATACAATGGGAGCCAAACATGCGTCTGGCTCCTGGTCCTAATGCCCTCACTGTTCCAGGCTTTGCACAACCACACAGCATCACCCCAAGAGCCAGTTAAAAAAACAGCATCCTCCCAGGAGTTCGGACTTGAGCTTCATTCACAGGGAGGCATCCTCTCCCCACCCAGAGGAGCAGGAAGGAGAGTTCCCTCCTGGCTCAACAGGCTGCCAAGGTGACGCAGATGCCAGGAGCCAGCTGTCTGTCAGTACCTTCAGCCTCCCACATAAGTCCCAGCTCTGTTGTGCTCTTTCCTAAGGCCCACTAGCCCTCCCTTTCTAGAAGTGGGGGCTGGGGAGCTCTTGTCAGTCCTGCTACCTGGGTCCCGCAGAGCACTTGGAGGCTGTGAGGCGTGCTTCAAGCTCTTTCAGTCTGCAAACTCCATTCAACTCACACGTATGATGAGCAGCTACTGTATGCCCCAAACTGTCCCCTGGACCAGGAGTACAGCACAAAGAAAGTCAAGCTGAGACCTCATGGAGCTTCTATGACAATGAGGGAGATGACGAGATGATTCATTAGAGTATGCAGTGGGTCAGACTATGTCAAAGGTCAAGAAGGGAAAAAAAGTGAGATAGAGATGGGAGTTGGGAAATATGGGCTGGGGCTGAAAATTAGTCTTAAGGTGCACTCCAGTTTTCCTGGAAGAGCCAGCATCTGTCTGAGGAGAGAGCTGGGCAGAAGAAATATCAGAGGTGAGGTTCTAAAAGGAGTAGGCCTGATATGTGGAACAGCAAAGAGCCAGTGTTGCCAGAATAGCACAGGCCAAGCATGGTGTGACGGAGCATGATGGGAAAGGAGCACGAGGAGAGAGGAGCAACAGGAGACAGAACGCAACAGGAGGTGGAACGCAACAGGGGGCGGAGCATGATGGGAGGCGGAATAATGAGAAGTGAGGTGGGGCATGCTGGGAAGTGTAGTACAATGGGAAGTGGAACATCACTGGGGGTGGAACAATGGGAGATGGCCCACGATAGGAGGTGGAGCATGATGGGAGGTGAAGTGCAATCAGAGGTGAGGCAATGGAACGGAAGCAAAGATGGGAGATGGAACACGGTTGTGTGACAGGCACATGTCCACTCACCCTAGAAAAGGAACCCACAATTGACCAAAGCAATGATTGCACCAAAGTCTAGTTTGGCAGGTCAAGGAGTCTTTACTGGGGTCACTAGCAGGAGTATGGGTCAGGGACAGGGATAATGCAGAAAGGCAGCTGCACCACCCGAGAAGCACACCCCAGCACGGGTGATGGCTCATGAGAGCTGCAACACAGAGCTCTATGTACAACATGCAGGCAGCTCATCGGGTCCAGCAAATCTCTGCAGCTCTACTGGCCAGTCTCCTCCCCAAGAAGAGTCCTCCAGAAAGCAGGGGAGGGGCCTCTGAGAATCTTCCAGGTTTCTACTTTCCCAGACATGTGACCTTTTGCTTCTTTTCTGAACCTCTCCTTCCCCTAGGGAATGTTTCAATTCATGAGATGTGAATACGACGCTAGGTAGAGCATCATGGAAGCTGAAGACCATGGAGGTGAGGCAGGGTGGGAAGTGGGGTGATAGAAGGTCGGTCACTACAGATGACGACAGAGAGCCGGGGTGAAGAATGAGGAAGGACATCTTCATAGTGCATGGAAGAGACCTTGGCTTTTCCTCTAAGAGAGACGAGAACCCTTGGAGGCCTGTGGGAAGAAGGGAGACAGTCTGACCTGGGTTTTAACTGAATCCTGTTGGATTGAGATGATGAAGGATAGAGGCAGAGACTGGTGAAGCTCAAAGTGATGTCAGCAGAGATGATGAGAACTGAACATGACAGATGGATTTTAAGAAAGAACCTGTAGTGTGTACTAATAAATCTGGTATATGAGAGAGACAAGTCAAGGAAGGGTTCCACAAGAAGTCATCAGAAGGGTTCCACATAGAAGACTAAAGTTGTCATCAACTGAGTGCTGAAGGCAGGGAGCAGGTGAGGGAGATGAATAGCAATGGCTTATCTGGGGATAGGAGACACTGGCAGTGTCTGGCAGATGTCCAAGAGAAGATAAAGTGTCGGTGGGATGCATGCCAACTCAGTTTCCTGGATGGTAGCAGAGAGGGCCACCTTGCAGCTGTGATGCTGTGTACTCAGCCACATGGAGATGATGATCCAGTCTGAGATCTGAGGCCACTGAAGGTGTGTCCTGACAACAGAGAGAATCTGGTTTGAGGTGTGAGTCCACTGAGGGCATGTCCAGACAACAGAGAGAAGGGATTATTCTAGTTTCATTTCTGATGCTGTGGTAAAATACAATAGAACGCAGCTTAGGGGGGAAAGGAGTTTATTTAAATTTATAGTTCCAGGTTACAGTCAATCTTGGTAGGAAAATCAAGGCAAGAACTTCAAATGGTCCTATCATACCACAGTCAGGTGAGAAATGAACACACACAAGTTTGCTTGCCTGTGCTAAACTAGATCTCTTCACTCTTACAAAGTTCAGCACCCCTGACTAGGGAATGGTGCCATCCACCACGGGTCTTCCCACATCAATGAATTAAGACAATCTCCCCAGACATTCCCCAGGCCTGCCCAACATAGACAGTCCCACATTGAGATTCTCGCTCTTCAGACAATTCCAAGTAGGTCAAGTTGACAGTTAACATTAACTGTCACAGGGATGGAAAATACTAAGAGATCTTGGGTTCTGGGTCCAATGTTTGGAGAAGGGTAGCTGACTGTGCCATGAGCTGCATTTCTTTTTATAGATGTAGCCATGATATGGGTAAATTGCCACTGTGGTATTCTTGAAGTAAACTTGATCATTATTTTCTGTTTTGATTTTGATCTTAGAACGTTAGCTTTAAATTTTCAGGTAGAAGTGTTTCTACTTTTGACTCAGTTTCTCCTCTCCAAGAGGTGCTTTGAGCCTGTATTGAAACAATACAATATGGCAGAAGAAAACTGCACACCTCCTGGAGAGGCACAAAAAAGAGAAGGAAGAAGATGGGCCAGAGTTCCATTACCTCCCTCAAGGGCACACCCCAATAACCTGTGACCTCCCTGCTATGGATGATTCATTGGTAAATAAAACACTGATTGGTCAGTAGCCAGGAAGGAAGTATAGGTGGGACTAAGAGGAAGGCAGGAGGAGATACTGTATTGGCCACCAGGAGGAGGAAGATGTAAGGTACATGAGCCATGTGGCAAAGTATAGATTAATAGAAATGAGCTAAATATAAGAGTAAGAGCTAGACAATGGTAGGCCTGAGCTAATGGCCAAGCAGTTTAAATAATATAAACATCTGTGTGTTTATTTTATAAGTGGGTTGTCAGACTAACAGGGCTTGGGTGGGAGCTGGAGAGAAGGTCTCCAGCTACAAATGGCACCCAACAGCTTGAGTTTCCACCTTAAACCTGAGTATATTTAATAACCAATTCAAAATGAAGCTATAAACAGCTTCCTAGTTCTCTCTCTTAAGTTGGTGGGTTCCTGGCATGTGTGTTTGACCAGCCGTGTGGCAGAAATGAGGCGTCTGTAAGCGGCACATTACACTGTGTGATGGATTTAGCCTTTGCTAGAACAAAAAAAAAAAGAAAAAAAAAAAAAGAGGTTTCTGGACTACATGCTGCTGTGATAAAAGCATAGAACCACTATTTCTAAGAGTTGACTGTGGCTCCCATAGATGGTAGTAAACATACCACTGCCAAATTGGAAAACTGAGGTGGGCAGAGCCACCAGCCAAAGCTGCTACTTTAGTCCTAGTAATGCTGCAGTTTAAAACAATAGATTCATAATAAGACAGATTCAGATGAAACAAGACTGTAAAGGCTATACAATGTGTGTAAAAATGTACGAAAAAGGAATATATATATATATATATACAGTTATATAAACAAATAGATAGTTTTTAGAAATAGTCTTTAAAGAGACAATAAAGGTAGCATAAAAAAATAAATCATGTAAAGATGACTATTACACAGAGAATCTGGATTGTGTTGTCTTTGGGATTTTTAACTAAAGAGAGATATTTAATGAGTTAAGCCAATCTGTATATTTTAAAGATACCTTAACTTCAAAATTTGGATGTAAGGATATGTTGCTTTGGAAAAGAGGCTCTGCTTTTGTTTCCACAGAAAGCAAGAGGCTATGGATTTGTTCCAGATTAAGATACATCAGGTTTGACCAGCCAAGACCCCCTGAAAGGTTTCCTATGACACCACGGCCCAGATGATCCAACATCCAGAATGGTTTCAAGGCAACTGGCTCAAAAGATATACCCTCACGGATTACTCCATAATCCTAAAATTTTCTTTATGTCCCCATAAGATACAGCGCCCCCCTCCAGCAGGAAGTAGTAAGAAAAACTATGCCCAATTTCCCAAATATACTAAGCTGGCTTTGGAGATGGAATTGGCTCACTCCTTCTCTAAACCCAGACATATTGCTAAAATAAAAGGTTAAGAGATTCTGTGTCCTAAATCAAGAGCCTCTAGTGTGGGACAGAGAAAAAACAATATTTTTATTTAAATCAGGTGCGATCTCTTTCTAAAGAAGAAAAGGGGATATGATATAGATATAACAGGATGAAAGGGTAAATTAATGAACTTACGTTTAAAGAGCAACAACTTGTTTGAAATGTTTTACATTGGTATAGATTTTAGTTTATGGATACAAACTTAAAGTTAATTTTGTTATACTGTGTGTATATTTCTACTCTGTTTAAGGTATTACATTTGTAAAGCTCATTTAAAATTGTAATGGATAATTAAAAATAGATTAATAATTAGTCATCTATAATAATCATACTTGAGCTTAAGTCTTCTAGGTATACATAGATATATTTCAGATAGACAGGTAATCTTCAAACACTTCAAAGATCTACAGAATATGGCATTTAAAATATTTTTTAAAATGTATACTTTCTAGACAGTGAAATATGTCTGCTCCTGGCAGCACTAATTTACTTCAGAGAGGAGGATGGGCATCAAAGACACTCTATATAGAGTTTATCTTCACCTTGACTATTATAATATAATATAAACGTCTGTGTGTTTATTTTATAAGTGGGCTGTTGGACTAACAGGGCTTGGCGGGGGCTGGAGAGAAGGTCTCCAGCTACACCTCCCAGTAGGCTCCACTTCTCAAAGTTTCTCCTACCTCCTCATAGTACCATGCGGGATCCAGCATCAAACACATGGGTTTTGGGTGGGCACTTAAGTCCAAATTGTAGTGTGTAACTGCTAACTAAACGTGGTATTGACACATGAGTGAGAAGGAAAAAACAAATCAATGGATCAGAGCAAGGAATCTAGATACAACCTAGCTAAACTATCTAAAAGTTTAAATAGTTAATATAGAATTCAGTCAAATACACCAGAAAAGGGACTCTTGTGGCTGTTAGCAGGAATGTAAGTTGTTGTTTGGTAAACATTTGGGCAGTACCCACTGGTGTCAATGAGGCTCTTAAGCGATAGCTTTGAATTGCCACCTGGGGAAAACTTCTGTGTGTCCACTGGGAGTTGTGTCAGAGATGTACCCTGGGCACTTCAACAGCTGCCTCAAGGACTGTGGGAGCTTATTCAGAGGTTCTATCAAAAGAACATATTTACTTGTATACCCTTGACCTAAGATCAGCCATCCTTATTGGAGAAGGCCAGCCTTTTCAATCAAGCACACAGCTACAGAAGGAATACCTCTAGAGTGCTGAGGAAAGAAGGGGACACGTGCCTAGCCAGCCAGGTCAGCTGGATGGGCCCTAGTGCTAAATGGGGTGACAGATGCTGCAGCTAGATCATCCCCACATCCCCCAAGGTTTATGAGATGTCTAAGGATCACTTTTTTGTCATGACTTCTGGAAGTCTCTAACGTGTGGGTCTTTTTCTTCCTCGGGGATCATTGGCCACAGGTCCATGAGGGTGGAGGGAGCAGAAGTGGGGACCAGTGTTTGGACAGCTTTGGATACAATGAAGATAGCCCTTCAGGGGATGACTTCAGTGAGACAACTCCACTTGTCCTTCAAGCAGACAGCTGCCATCTCTATCTATCTACCCTTGTCTAACTGCCTAATTGTTAACTGCAGCTCATTCACCTGATATCTGAGAAGAGGTTCTGGTACCTGTGGGAAGAGGTTCTGGTGCTATGGAGACTTAAGCAAGGTCTAGATATAAGAAAAGAGGAGAGAAGCCTAAATATGGCAGCATGTGTGTCAAGGGTCCCTTAGGCTTATGGCTCCCATCAGTCAGCCTCCCTGGTTTTCCACCTGCAGGGTGGACTCTTGGGAAGGACAGATGGATACACAGTAGAGATATCCATAAGCCCAAAGTAGAGCACATAAAGGTAGACTACATTCATGCTAACTCCTGTTGCTTCCAATAGCTGGAACAGGCATTGTGGAAAAGCTGAGGCACAGGGCCCACAACTGTGGGAACAGAGTGCTGTAGAACAGCTAGGGAGATAGAACAACCACAGTCCCTTCCTGCCAGTGAGGTGCATCATCAGTGACATTTGTTGGCTTCAGTGGCCATCACCTCCTCAGCTCATCTGCTTCTGAGGGCCTCTTCTGCATCTTACCTCAGAAGCTGGCAGAGCTCTCTGACTTGTAGGGTGCCCAAGTATCTAACTTTTGACTCATCCCAAAGCAAGTATGGTGGAATCTGTAGGTTAAAATCCAAAGCTCCCTGCCATGTTCAGTGCAGCTTTCTTCAGAGGGGTTTGCAACCACCCGGCCAGTGTGACAGACTAGGCTTGCCTATGTGAGAACCACCTAGTGCTCAGCAGTGGGTCTCCAGAAGCCAGGGTTCCTGACACAGGCTTCCCTTGAACTTGCTGGGTGGCTGAGGGCAACCTTTGGATCTTCCTCAAGTGTTGGGATTTGATGCATGAAGCACCATTCAGTACTAGTGATCAAACTCAGGACTTAGTGCACGCCAGGCAAGCACTGTAGCAACTGAGCTGCCTCCCCAGGCTGCATCCTTTAGTTTTTGTTTGCTTGTTTCCTTGTGTCTTTTGAGATAGGGTCTTGCTATGTAGACTAAGTTGGGTCAAACTTGATCCTCCTACCTCTGCCTCCAGTGAGCTGGGTCAAGGCTGTACACCACCAAACACAGCTGGAAACTTTGCTTTTAGTCTTATTTGAGAACTCTGTGGAACCTGGGAATTCTTTTTGTCCTGGCTAGTCTTATGTCATATTGATATAAGCGAGAATCATTAGAGAGAAGGGAGCCTCACTTGAGAAAATGCTTCCATAAGATACATTGTAAGGTATTTTCTTTATTAGGAATTGGTGGGAGAAGGCCCAGTCCATTGTGGGTGGTGCCATACCTGGACTGGTGGTCCTGGGTTCTATAAGAAGTCAGTCTGAGCAAGCCACGGTGAACAAGCCAGTAAGCAGTACCCCTCCATGGCCTTTGCTTTAGCTCCTGTCTCCAGGTTCCTGCCCTGCTTGAGTTCCTGTCCTGGCTTCCTCTCATGATGACCAGCAATGCTGAACTGTGAGCTAAATAAACACTTTCTTCCCCAATTTGCTTTTGGTTGTGGTGTTCCATCACAGCAGTAGGCACCCTCACTAGGAGACCTTTCAAATATCAGAGACTGCAGAAATGATCCTCACTCCACATCTAACCAAAAACATATAGGAAAGAAGTTCCTGCAAATCTGCCCAGCTAATGAACACATTATAAAGTCAACCAGCTGTCCATGGGTCTTGGTGCTCTGGGGCTGCCATATTGGTATAGGAAAGTCTGTTTATGATTGTACTAATTACTTTTTCCAGTGTTGTGACAAGACACTCAACAAAAGCTACTTAGGGAGGGAAGGGGTACTTGGGCTCACGGTTTTGAGGATGCAGCCCATTAGAGAGGGGAAGGAATGGTGGCAGAAGTGGGAGGCAGCTGCTCACTTTGCATCCAAGTTCAGGAAGGAGAGAAATAAATTCAGGGCTCAGCTCACTTTCTCCTTTTATTCAGTCTGGGATCCTACCCCATGGAATAACACAGCTTGCTCTGTCTGAAAACTCTCTCACAGATATGCCCGGAGGTATGTCTTCTGAATGGTTCTAGATCCTATCAAGTTTACAATCAATATTAACCATCTTGATGGCACAGGGAGTGAGGACCCAGACCTAGCAACTTCCCAAGAAACTGGTCCATAGGCAGAGAGAATCCAGAGCAGAGGCATGAGGGAAATAAAGACTGGCTGATGTTTCTAAAACCACTCTTGTGACATTGCAATGGTCATTTCTGGAGTCCTTCTGGGGAAGGCAGCTGGATTATTGGTTATTAGTGACGAGCTGGTTCCTGCCCTGGGGACTCAAAGCCAGGGGAGAAAGCAAGCTTCTGTGTGTGAGCTTCTTTCAGTCCTAAGGGGCTGCTCTAAATGGCTCTCCCAACCTATGAGCCCTGCCTGCTTAGACCCACCACCCTAATTCCTTGACCCAGAGTGGACTCATGGCTTCTGTCACCGCTGAGACTGTTTTCTTGGCAGGGCTGTTGAGGGCTGGGCTGCGAGCTCATTGTTTACCTTGGCTTTGGAAAACCTCTGCCTCCCTGCCGCTGTAGGCTGGCTGAGAGCAGGAGTCAGTGGTGTGTGTGTGTGTGTGTGTGTGTGTGTGTGTGTGTGTGTGTGTAATGAACTCCAGCCAGCTAGTGTACTAGAACCTTGAACACCAAACGACCAGTCCCATGCCTGTAACTCATGACTTCTTGGAAGCATGCCTGGGCCTGAGCTCTTCTACTGTCAGCTGCCATTTGAGGCGGAAAGGCCCTGGAGAGAGAATCTGAGTTGATGCAGAGGAGATGAATTTGTGAGCACTCAAAGCTTGTCCTCTCCACACCTCCCCAGGGGCGGGGGCAGAAAGGAGACTGTCCCTAGTCTTTCTCACTTTTTCACCTGCTGTGTCCTCTGTAAATACTCGGTGGTTGGGAAGTTTCAGTTCAGCAAGGCAGGGCAACCACCCCAAGTGGTGGACTGGGTCATCTCCTGGTATGTCATCTGTAGCATATTCCCCTTTGCAAGTTCAGGCTGCCTCTGAAGAAAGCCTTGAAGAGTGATCTCTTCAAAAGTATGATTGGTTCCTGATAGAAGATGATGTTGATGTTGGGTTTTCTATAAGCAGGAGCAGGCAAGCAAGAAGGAGGGGTTCCCTGACAACAGAAGAGACAGATTGGGGGCTGCAGAGAACTCTGCTTGCCTCCAAGAGTCCCCAGTTTGTGTACAGATGGCCATGCATCCTGATGGCTGACACACAAAGGTGTTGTGGGAACATCTTGAATATATTGAATGGATTGGAGACACCTGGGGCTGGAGGAAATCTCTTGAGAAATTGACACAGGATGCTAGATGTGAACTTTCTGCATCTGATTCTGGCTTGATTGGCAATACCATAGGGACTGGATCCCAGTCCAAACACCAGGTGACCCTGGACAAGCCTCTTAATCTTTTATTCACAAGGGGAAGTGCTACCCCTTTCCAACACTTTCAGCATGGATGTCAGGCATATTGTCTGTAATATTGCATATTTTGCCTGAGAAGTTAATTTTTTTTTATCATATTTGGGGTGTGTGTGTGTATAGAACTTATGGGGATGTTGTCATGGAGATTGAACTTGGGTTGCCAGGCTTAGTACCAAGTCACCTGCTGAGCCATCTCAACAGCCCATACCTGAGCAGTTCATACAGGTCTTCTAAATTAGGCAATAGGAAAAAAGTGAAAAGATTTTGCCCATCTGTATTAGTTACTGCGTGGCCATTATAACAAATAACAAATAACAAAAAAAGGAAAGCAGGTGAAGGAAGGAAGAGTGTGTTTAGGGCTGTGGTTTGAGGATGCAGTCCTCCACGAGCACGAAGTCACCAGAGGCAGGAGCTTGAAGCAGTCAGGCACGTTGTATCTGCAGTCAGGAGGCAGAACCAGAAGGATACTGGTGCTCAGCTTCTTATGCAGTTGGACCATGCTGTGGAAATGTGTGTGCTACCCACACTCAACGTGGGCCATCCCACTTACATTAACATAATCTAGATAATCCTTCAAGGACACACCCAGGGACTTTCTGTAGTGATTCTTCTGGCCACAGTGTCTGACACCACCTCCTTGCTCACTGAGTTCCTGGCATCTGTACACGTAAAGAACCAGACTGTCCCCCCAGGAAAAGCACTCCTTCAAGTGTTTAAGACTAGCCCACATATCCGTGTCCTTGGCTCAAAATAACCATTTAAAATTTAAATTACATTTGCATTTTTATTTCAAAAAGCCCTCTTATAACTCTGAAAATAAATCAAATTAATTAATTAAAACAATGGACTGTGGCAGCACTCCAACCAACAGCAAGGTCCCTCTCCCAGATTGTGGAGCGGAGCTTGTAAATCAGGGTAACTGTGTCCTTGATTGCGGAGGACAGAGGGCTGGTGAAAGCCATCATCTGTTCCATGTTGCAATGGTGAGGAGAGGCCAGAAGACAGCTTCAGTGGGAAGTCTGAGAGACACTCCCCAGCCTGAGTATTTGTGCTCCAGTGCTCTGGTAGGGTTTCCTAGAGGAGCAGGATGGATAGAATGAATGTGTACTATAAGGGGAGTGTTTTTAGCTTGGTTTACAAGGTTCTGGCTAAGTAGCCCGCAGTAGCTGTTAGTACACTGGAGAGGCAGAGGACCAGTAGCCTCTCAGTCCATGGGTGCCTCAGTAGTCCAAGTCAGGAACTAAAGGGCTGGAGGATTCTTAGAGAAACAGATTCTTTAGTTTAAAAAAAAAAAAAAAAAAAAAAAAAAAAAAAAAAAAAACAGTTGAAGGAGCAGAGAAGACACTGAGACAGTAGAAAGTTGTTGACTGAGAGGTGACTCGGGAGGTGGAACTGGAGGCCACTCCACCATGCCTATGTTCCCCTCTTTTCACCCACATGGTCAGGGACTTGCCTGTCATATGGTTCACAGCCAAGAGTAAAGGGAAAACCTCTCTGCTGTGATTCCCAGAGGCAGGGCCTTCAAGCCCTCTGCCCCAAGCATTCAGGTCAGGTGACCTGGGAGGGAGGAATCCCACACCAGCTCTGAGGCTTCATTCTTGGCTTGCAACCTGCTCAGGACTGACAGCCTCCCCAAGGCCCACCCTCTACTCACTGCCTCCAGAAGGAGGTCTCCATCCTTGCCCCTGGCTTTGACTGACTTTTAGTGGTGCCTGGCTGACTATTTCAGGTACCAGCTCAGAAGATGCTAGAGAAAACCCATGTCCTCTGGGGCCAAGATACTGGTTCATATAGCACCTAAGAATAGGAAAATGACCCCTCAGCAAGTCTCACATTGGTCTAGGGACAGCGAGGCTGACTTCAGGCATGGCTGGATCTAGTTCTTGAACCTACACATCTCCTGCCTAGTGTCCTGTGGGAAGGTGACACTCCCTGCCTCTCTCACAGCCAGCAGGGACTTGATTGACAGACAAACGTCTCCCTGGGCTTGTCTGACCCAGTAGGAAGCATAGGATGTAGAAATGCATTGAATTGTAGTATTTTCCCAGTTCCATGATGTACATACTGCCATGCTGGCATTGTTACTTATTTCAGGCCACTGATTTCTGGACACAAAGTTGGAAAGAAATGGACACTTACTAGTCCATAGACTCTCAGTTATACAAAAGTAATCAACCTCAGGATGATAGATAATTGTAAATAAGAAGAGAATGAAGAATTTCAGATAGCCATGATATTTTGGCATAATTCATTTAATTATAACCTCACAAATAAATTTTTAATCAATGTATTAACAACTGGCTAGCAATGGAGAAAAGAAAATCATTGGCCCTCATGAACTAGTACCAGCTGGATAAGCACATTATTGATTCCAGAACTGGGCTCAGTGATGATTAGGCTGTGATCTATTAATAATGTCTGCTAAGGCACAGAGAAGGGGATAAAGGATACATGTGCCACATATTACATGCCACACATAGAGAATCATGAAAATAGGTTGTAAATCTTTTTGTGCTTTTTTTTGGGGGGAGGGTGTTTTTCAAATAGTTTGGTGTCCCCAAAGGAGAGTACATATTCCCCCCAACCTTTGCCTGTCACAAAGTTTTTATGGTGTTTAACTGCATCATATTAGTGTTGACAAAGTCCTAGAAAGGAATGTGAACCACCTGGGAAAAGGTCCTTATTTTTGTCTTAAGGCGCCAAGACCTCCATAAATGCTGCACCATCCAGAGCAGACCATGCAGAAGGATGGAGTAAGTCATCTTCTGCATGATTTGCTTGCGTGCAGGGTGTCTGAACTGCAGGTAAGGTCAGAACTTCAGCTGAAAGCCTCATGAAGATGCTCCGCACTGGCTTTCCTGGCTCCTTTTCGTTTCTCCCAGTGGAACTGGCCAGCAGCTGAGCAGATCTAAGCTTTGGCTGGTTCTCAAAGGAATGGGACGCAGCTGCCTCCATGGAAACATGAAGGAGTTAATGCTATTTCCCTGGTGCCTCAGTCTCCTAACAAGCTGTTAGCATTTGGCACAATCTGCCTTCATGGCTGTGATCTGAGAATTTTCAGAAACTGTTTTTGGAGCTGGAAAGTCTCCCAAAGACCCAGGAAGTGGGGCTGCTGATCCCCATCCCCTAGCCCCTTGCATACTATGGTGCCAGAGCCTATGCTGTGCTTGATAAATCTTCCCAAACTGAAAGAAAAAAGTGAGGAGGGGAGGACGTGTTCAATATCCCCAACAGATTTTCATTTCAGTTCTCTGCTGAGATGCAGTTTTACATGTATGTAAAATGCATACATCTTCAGCATGCCACTCAGTGCATTTTTGTGTATTCTGAAAAAAAAACCCACAGGAAGTTTCTATCTCCCTACAAAGTTCCCTGTACATTCAGTAAGCACCCCACCTGCTAGCCCTATGCAACCACTTGCTACTGACTTTTTCCCTCCGGGACTTGTGTATTGAAGCCCCAGTCTCCAGCTGGATGGTGTTTGAAGTCGGAGTCCTTGAGAGAAGAGGTCACGAAGGTGGATCTCCAAAGTGTGATTCGTGTTCTTACAGAGGAAGAGACAAAAGCAAACCCCTTTCCAACAAGAGGACTTTCATCTGTGAACCAGGAGGAGAGCCACGGTCAGGCAGTCATGCCCATTGCTTGGCCTCTACTCCACCGCATTTTTGTTACAGCTGCCTGAGCTGACTGTAACACTATTATTCTTACCTTGCTTTAGTCTGGTTTATTTGTACTTTCATAACAAAATGCCACAGTCTAGCAGCTACAACTCAAAGGTCAAAGTTCCAGTCAGCTCTGTTTCCTCAGGACCGATCTCTCTGCGTCTTGCAGATGGCTCTCTTCTCTCTCCATCCTCACATGGTATTTTGTCTTAGTTCCCTCTCTGTTGCTGGGATAAACCACCCTGACAAAAACAACTCAGGGAAAGAAGGGTTTGTGCTCACAGTTCCAGAGAATAGTCAGTCCTCCATGTCAGGGAAAGCTTGGGGTCAGGAGCATGGGGCAGCTATAGTCAGAAGCAGAGGGAGGGGAATGAATGCTGTTGTTCAGTTCGCTTTCTCCTTTTTATACAGTCTAGGATCCCAGCCCAGGGAATGACACCAGCCACAGTGGACAGGTCTTATCTCTAGTAACATAATCAAGATCTATCCTGACAGGCATGTCTAGAGGCTCAGATTCTCAGTCTAGTAGATAACTCAGAGTAACCTTTGTGATAGTGCAGTGAAAAGGAGTGAGTGGGAGTTTCCCAGTGTTTCTTTGAATAAGGACAATAATCCCATTGGAGCAGGGTGCCATCCTTATGACATCTGTTACTCCAATTGCTCCTTTAGAATCTGGGGTTTTGAGTTTCATTGGGGACTAGGGTTCAATGTATGAATTTGGGAACAAACACACACCCAGTCCACAACAGGCCTCTAGTACGTGGGTTAGTATCAGTGGTTCTAAAGCTTTGTGCAAATGGGATCACGCAGTCTGTACTCTTGCACATCAGGCAGGGTTTCTCTCTTTTTCACTCAATGGAATTATTTTTGAGAGTCATCTATGTTGTTGCATGGATACAATGTCATTCTTTTTTAAAATGGAGAGATATTCTAGTGTGCAAACCATACGTTGTTTATCCATTCTTCTGCTGCTGATCATTTGGGGTTGGTTCCAGATTGTCAAAAGCCATTTATTCAGTGTTGTATACTATGTTAGCAGCCAGACTATAAAGAAATGTAAAATATGACCCATGAGTAATTCATGACCTTGCAAAACCACCAAGAAGACACCAACATACAAAATAGAGTATGACTGATTTATTGAACAGAGATGAAGTCAGGACTCAGAGGGAAGGCATGCTTTCAGGAGCACTAGTAAGGTCTGTTTGTAAATACTGGCACTTAGAAGATGAACAAACATAAAAAACATCAGCTTCCATAGCACGTCCAGGAAGCCTCATAAAGGTTTCATCACCTATGCTCTAGGCCAAAGAGCTGCACAGTGTTGGAGAGGAGTGGAATAGTCCTCTTAGGTTGAAGCTGGCACAGGCTTTTTTGTGGTTTCTTCCAAGAGGGTGGGGAGGGAAAGGTTTGTCCTCCACAGAACAACCAGGCACCACAGAGCTCCTGGTGGGAGACACTCTGGGCCAGCTTAGATAGGGGTACTCTGAGTGCCTGGGAGGCAGGTGGGTATAGGACATGAGCTTGGGGTCCCAGTAGGGGTCTGGTGACTGCATATTTACCACTCTGGCCCAGTAGTGTGTTGGAGTCAACTAAATAGGATCTTTGGTACTGGGATTGGTACCATGATGTCAGGAATAGGCAGATGGAACTCATAGTTGTCCCACCAGTACCTACCTATGAGACTGTGTCCAGCAATGCTGACATTCCCATCCCTGGTTCTGAGAGCTGAGGTCCTCTGTGCCTTCATAAGTTTTTGGAAGCCCACTGTCCCAAATCCACTCATCATAACAGGATCTAACCATTCCGAGCTTCAGTCACCTAGAACCATAAAGCCAGAGTGACATTGAGCTCACAGCCTTCAGAGGAGAGAGGTGATGGGCAGAGGAAGTGTGAGGAGGTTTCAGGTCATCGACAAAGGTCCTGGTTTCAGGATCACATTGATCATAATCATCCATAACTGGCATCACATAAGAATTAAGCACAGCTTCCTCCAGCTTTATACTTTCATTTTTAATATTTTTATTGAAATGATGAGCAATATCATTTGAAAAAATCAAGGAAACTTCCACACAATCCCTCCTAGCAGATGAGTTCATGTTTATTTACCATCCACTTTTTATGGTACATACAACACTTTCCTGAAGGTCCAGCATTTTCTGTGTTGCTCTAATTGTTTCTATGATGACTGTGCCTTTAAAGTTACATAATACTAAACACTCCAATACGATAATTGCATTATAATAATACTAAGATGTATCATAACTTTCTATTTTTTTCATTGTTAGACATCACATAGTTCAGAGTCTGCTACAATCTATAATTCCAAGATTGACTCCTTTAGTAAAAGGGAAGGGTCATTTTTCCCCCTACAGATCTGTTTGTTTGGTTTGGTTTTTGATATGGAATCTTGCTATCTAGCCCACACTAGCCCAAATTCCCAATCTTCCTGCCTCTGCCTCCTGAGTGCTAGGATTACAGGATCAAACCACTGTACCTGCCTCAGAGCTGCGTTTTTGAGAGTACAAAGGAAGCTAAAATGGCCAGGGAGAAGAACTGTAAAAGCCTGTGCTTTTCCAAAGACCATAGTTTTCAGATAAATATACGCATGCCTACATAAATAAAAAGGAGTTTAAAACGTTTGGAAAGAGTAAGCAGTAACTGTACAAGAAAGTCAATATCGTCTGTTAGGATTAACAATGAAGATCATGCAAGTGTTTTTTCCCTTAACTTTTAGACTTTCTCTGAAGGGAGACTCCATCCCAATATCACTTGTCCCTGTGTTCCTGGGATCTTCTGGATTGGAAAACTACAAATTTAGAATATCAGGAATCGCAGAGTCCTGGGAAACTGTGACCCCTGGGTCAGTGTGAGGTGCTGGATAAGACGTGCACAAGAAGGGAAACAAACGTGTTCTCGCGCTCTGGAAGATGGGAGTCCAAGATCAAGACACCAAGATGGCCAGCTTCCTGTGAGCACCTCCCTTGGCTTGTAGATAGCTGCCTTACCACTGTGTCCTCACAGTGAGGTGGGGAGTATAAGAAGGAGAGAGAGGAGAGATGAGAAACGGGGTAGGGGAAGGGGGGAAGAAGGAAGAGGAGAACGCTAGAGAATACACACTCTGCCTTCTCTTTTAAAAGCGCACTGTTCCCATTGTGGGAGCTATCCTCAATGTCTCCCAGAGGTCCGCCCCCAAGCTCAGTCACAACAGACAAGTTTGGTGTAGCTCAAACGCACAGCAGCTGGTTACTGTAAATCCAGTCCCACTCTGTCTTCAACAAAAGTGAGGGCTGTTGTTTGAAACCCTTCTGGCTCTAGCTATCTCCCTCTTGATGTGGCCCCTAAACACCCTCTTGATTAGGAAGGCCTGAGTCTCACAAAGCATTTGTTTTTTCCCTGTGTGATTCATTCTGGAACAGAAATGAGTAGAACTTGTGTGTTTCTGTTTTCCAGTGATGAGTTGTTTTTGGGCTTCTAAGGAGACTAGAGGAGCAGAGTGGGATGTCTGCTTTCATGCACCAGAAATGAATCATGTCACTTCCTTACAGAATTACAGGCTCAGAAAAGAAAGGACAGGAAGAGACTGTTTTGTAGTGCAGAGCTCTAAGGTGAGTAATGACTCCAGAGTGGAGAGCTGGCTGCAAGAGAGACAGAGTGGGCTTGGCTGGGCTCTTGAAGGACAACAGACCTGCCGTGCTCATTTGTACCTGGACACTATTTCCAAATGATCTTTTAGTGCTCCGTCCCATTCTATGGTCTTCAGAAGAACAAGCTGATGGCCAGTCAAAGAGAAGGAAGGAAAGAAAGCACCATGTTTATGTGGATGAGGGGTGTCTGAACTCACTCATGGCTGCAAGCAAAAACTCTGAATGTGAAGCCGTCAATTTCTATGGAAATGGAATGTATTACTCAGAGAAAAGAAGGACCAAATATTATGCAGTCTGGTGAAAGGTTAAAAAACTATTTAAAAAATAAAAACACTATTTTCTTGTAAAAACAAAAAAAAATATCCACTTTTTCAGAGATGAAGGATTTGATTTCAACTGGTGAGTCATCAGTGTGGTTTTTTTTTTTTCCCACTTAGCCAAAAAATGAGGCTTTTAAAAACATGTCTTCTGGCAAATTCTTCCATTGCTTGGCTTGCCATCCTCAGAGAGACAAAGCCCCATGATCGCTGTGCATCTCCAGAGCCAGTGGCTACCCAAAATCACATGAAAGACTTCAGGAGGCAAGATTTGTAGATGTCAAGGTTCTTTGTGAAAAGCAAAGCAACCTCAATTTAATAGTCATGATCTAAAAGCAAAAAAAAAAAAAAAAAAAAAAAATGGGAAATGAAATTTAAAGCATAAACTTCAATGACCATTGAGTGTGTTTGAAAGTGACACACAGGACTGGAAGGTGCTGCAGTAGTAATGTTTGCCTGACAAATATAGGGACCTGAATTCGATCCCCAGAAGCTATGTGAAGAACAAAGTTGGGCATGGTAGTGTCACGTGTCGTCCCAGCAGTGAGGAAGTGTAGACAGGAGGGTCTCTGGGGCTCACTGGACACCCAGCCTAGCCTATTTGGCAAGTTTCAGGCAGATGAGAGACTGTGTCTGAATCCATAAACCAATCAATCAACCAAAAAGGTGAACAGTGCCTGATAAATGACCCCAAAGGTTATCCTCCAGCCTCTATATGAACAGGATCAAATGCACCCCATTCCCCCCTCAAAAAAGACACGCTGAGTGCATGTCTGTAATCCCAGCAATTGGAGAGCTGAGGCAGAAGGATGTCAGTTTTGAAGCTAGCCTGGGCTATATGGTGAGACCACCTCTTAAACAAAAGACACAGCAATGTCAGAAAGGTGAAAGAACCAAGAGAACTTGGTGCTCGTGATCGGGTGGGCATCACAGTCCTGCTCTCAAGAAATCTATGACTCTTCTTGGTGCTCGTGATCGGGTGGGCATCACAGTCCTGCTCTCGAGAAATCTATGACCCTTCTGCATGGGGGGGGGGCTTCTGTGACTGCCTGAATGAGCATCACATGACAGCACAACAGTGTCAGATTTCCAGCTGTCTAATTGGAAAAAGTCTTCTGGTTTGTGCTAGGACAGTCGCTCTGGAAGTCATCAACCACCTCATAACAAGTCTGACCATAAAGGAGCTGCCATGCTGGACGGCTCCACTGAGGGAACCTACAAGATCAAGACACACACACACACACACACACACACACACACACACACACACACACAGAGAGAGAGAGAGAGAGAGAGAGAGAGAGAGAGAGAGAGAGAGAGAGAGAGAGCAGCTATTCTAGCCTCAGCTAGGAAACTTCTCAAAGTACCAAACACGCAAATGAGGAAAGTTTTGAGGTGATACCCCACCTAGCCACAGCCTACTATAAGATACCTAAAAGAACACAGCCAACCCCCAGCACCACTTTGAGCTGGTCTGCTATACAGCAGTAGATAACCTACAGACCAAGTGTATGTTGGTTAAGCATGATGTGACATGATAATTCTTTAAGGGCCCCCACTGGACACTTAGAAGTTGTTACAAGTTTTTTTTATTATGAACCTTGATCAGTGTTTGCAGCTACAGGGGCTTCCTTATAGTTATTCCTATAGCCTGGACCCACTATCTAGAATGCTCCTTTTGCTCACCACTCCTTCCCCTGACCCCTTCATCTTGTTAATTCTTGCACACTCTTCAGGACCCTGCTAGTAAAACACTTGTGGACTCCTTCTCTTGAGGTCTTAACTTTGCCATAGAGTAAGATAATTTCTCAAAATCACCACAGATATATTCTTTGATCCTACATACTGTTCTCAACTTGGCCACTGTCATATCAACTTTGGGACTTTGTGAGTGCATTATTGACAGATTATGGCAGAAGTGATATTGTGTGACTGAGTCTAGATCACAAAGAGATCTGACTTGTATCCCACTCCCCAGGACACCTACCCTTGGAACTCAGCCACCATATTGTAGGGAAGTTCAGGTTCAGAAAGGGGCCACAGATGTTCCATCAGAAAGCTCCCACAGACCCAGAAGACAGCCATTATCAATTACCAGACAAGTGAGATCATCCTCATTTGAGTCCAATGACTAGCTATATGGTACTCTAGCCACTGTCCTACAGAGAGGGATGAGCTGTCCCTCCCAAGCGACAAAGAGAAAAATGTATGCATATTCAGGACAGATGTAGTTTGTCACTGAATCTTAAAAATCATCTATCTATCTATCTATCTATCTATCATCTATCTATCTTCCTATCTATGTGCACACACGCTACAGAGCACATGAGGAGGTCAAAGGACAGCTTGGGAAATAGGTTCTCTCCTTCTACCATGTAGGTTCTGAGGATTAAGCGTGTTCTAGACCAGCCTGTCCCATGTGGACTGGAGAGAGAGCTCATCAGTGACTGCTTTGCCAGAGGACCCAGACTCAATTCCTAGCACCCATAGTGGCCAACAGCATCTATAGCTCCAGTTTCAGGGGAGTTAACACCCTTTCTGGCTTCTGTGGGTACTGAATGTACATGGTATATTTACATGCGAGCAGAACACACATACACATAAAATAAAAAAATTTAAAGCAGTGAGAGAGACATAAAGAAAAGGAAACATGAGGGAAGAAATTCTACACTGTAAGACATCTATGGAGTTTGAAAACTGGGTGGCAGTTTGTTTTGCATTTACCAACCAAGGCCGCACACGTGTTTGGCCATATCCAATCACTCCTAAGTATTCACAACACTATCACAATAAAAGTCTTGCATCGTCATCTAATCACTCCTAAGTATTCACAACACTATCACAATAAAAGTCTTGCATCGTCTTTTGACACCTGTTGGATTGGTGTAAGTTCTTGGTTCCAGAAACTTCCCTTATTTGTGTATTTATAAAGGATATAAATATAATTGCAAATACAACCAAAATGACCCTCAGGGTGGTGATTCTTCTGGGAGGGCAAGTTAAACTATGCAGAGGAAAACATGTCTCAAGGAGCTGATAAGTGCTATTGCAAAACACTCAACTATTATTTTTCAAGAACATGTGGGAGACTGAGGCCCCAGAGGCGAGTGGGGAGGCTACCACAGTGCCCATCCTTCCAAAAGGAAACAAGTTCTGAAGAAAGGAGAAAAACAGAACAAAATACCAATTTATCAATTTGCAAACTCCAGACAGAACTAGGTCCTGAGCAACCAGTTTGGCTGAAAGAGAATGGATGTAGGGCCAAGAGCGGCTAATGACCTGTAGGCGCATGCGCCCGGGATTGGGGTGGGGTGGGGAGTGGGGGGGGGGGGGTGTCCACAGGCTGAATAAACCATCACAGATGGCTGTAGTGGGGCCTTCAGAGACCTTTCGATACGAGTTGAACAAATCAAGTACCTTTTCTAAGAAATAGGACAGAGATTTGATAAAAAATCCCTTCTACTGAGAGTAAAAGTAAAGCTTCTCTTCTGAGCTGGAGCCACTTAAATTGCACAAGATCTCCACGATCACTGTTAGGAGTCCTACAAAACAGCAACACACACACACACACACACACACACACACACACACACACACGGCGGCTTCTTCTGTGAGTTCACCTCTGTCTTGGAGCTTCTCACTCAGAATCTGGGTCACAGGTACACTGGTCGGCATTCTGACTGGTGTTAGAGCAGGAAGCCTGCTTGGCTGAGCTCTCCCTAACATCCACCACCTATGCTCCAGTCTCCTTTCTGTCACTGTGATAAACATCCTGACCAAAATGCAACATGGGGATAGAAAGGGTTTACTTGGCTTACAAGTCCAGGTTACCATCCATTTCTACAAGGTCAAAGTGTGGAATTTAAAGAGTCAGATGCACAATCCAGAGCAGAAAGAGACTAAATGCATGGATCCTCATCTTTGCTTGCTTTCGACTTCCAGCAAGCTTACGCCTTTGTTACACTGCCCAGAGCCCCCTAGCTCTGGGGAATGGTGCCTCCCACAGTGGGCGGCTCTTCCTTAATCAAATAACAGTTAAGAGTGTCCCCACAGACAGGCTCACAGGCCAGGCCAATTTAGACAGTTGTTCAGTTGAGGCTGTCCTCTCAGGCAGCTCTGGCAGTGATGGCTGACCAGGACCCTGGTGTTCAGTAAACATCTGAGGAATTGAATCCTTGAGAATCTTTTAGGAAGACAGAGTATTAAAACAAAGCAGCAGAGTCAGTCAGGGAGTCTTATTTTTGGTCACTTAAGCTGAAAAGAGAGCTCAAGGTGAAAAACAAAATCACAGAGGTTAGAGAAATAGGACACGGCCTGGGGAACGTTTGGTGGCACCACTGAGAACAGATGTAATCTGGAGTTTGGGGCCAAGGGACAATTGTCAGGTTGGCTAGTTAGAAGGTACAAGTGAGGATTTTTTTTTCTGGATATAATGTCTGTTCTCTGTATTCAAACAATGTAAAACCCAGCTTGGGAAAGGTAGATTGTAAGCATACAAAGAGTCGCAGCAAATAGAACACTGACCAGCAGCTTTTAACAAAAATAAGAAAAAAAGAAAAGAAAAAAAGCAGTAAAGAAGAGGAAGTCACAGGGTTAGACTTCCCTGAAAAATACAGAAAAAAAAAATATTTCAATTGACTGACTGTCAGGACATTGATGAGCATTGACAAAGACGCTCTGTTGGGCACAGTGACCCAGGCTGCCATCCCAGCTACTCAAGAGGCAAAGGGTTTAAAGTACAAGATCTGCCAGTGTGACAGTGAGATCATGGCAAGCCTGAGCAACAGTAAGACCCTGTCTCAAAATAAAAGTTGAAAGTGGGAGAGGTTGCTGGGGAGAGAGGTCAATGGTAGAGCACTTTGCAAGATCACGAGTTTCAGTCCCTAGCAAGAGCACACACAGACACAGACACACACAGACACAGACACACACACACACACAGACACAGACACACACACACACACACACACACACACACACACACACACACACACGGTGGGGGATGGCACTCTGACCTTGGCTTAAATTTCCTGTCTGGCTCCTCTGAACCTTCTCCTCAAACAGGACCTGGCCTTGACCTATAAAACTGTAGTTGCTTCTCAGCCTTCAGATCATTTCTCCCACTGGCCATGCTAAGAGCCTGGAACTTAACAAGCATTTAACAGCTTGGGGTCACGTCCCTAAGATGACAACCCCAGGCCTCTTGAGTTCTTCCCAAGAAAGCTCAGTGCTGTTGAAAGAATTTACTATTTGTCCTAAAATCCATCAGTTCCACCCTCCGTCTCCTTGAAATGCTTACTTAATAAACAAAATACTTCATCATCGTAAATCACTTCCGTGTCCCTTTATGGCATGTCCTGTACAACTCAGAAATGTCTTTCCCAAGGAACCAGGAGCCATTGTAAATACCAAATAATATGGGGATCCTGCCCCCCATCTCCTAGGCTCTGTGGAGGAGTGGGGACCTATCATCAGTGAGCTTCAATTGGCAGATGTGAGAGACCGAATTCCACTAGTGCCCTTCCTCAGAACTATTGCTTTAGCTCACCCAGAATTTTGATGGAGAACACCCCTTCTGCCCTGTGTTTTGGTAGAGCTAGCTCAGGCTATCTCCACTATGGTATTTCCTAGGCCCCATCCTGGCCAATTTGTCAGGCCTTGGTACACATCCATTAAGGAGCTCCTTGAATATTAAAAAAAAGTAGAGATGACCTATTTGGTACCCAGTGTACAGACATGTGGCTCTCCCAGCCTTCCTCTGACTCCCTTCTGAGGGAACTTGAAACATAATCTCTTCTGAGCCTCAGTTTTCCATTCTAGAGTTCAAACTCTCTTCAAGCCCTGCTATGGCTTCCAGGGCCACCAGATTTCTGAATGAGCAGAGAGCCTGTCTAGCTAAGCCCATAAGTGATGTTGAAATGACCATGGTCTGTATGCTCCAATGATGCCCCGATGTTTGAAGTGCACTTCACTGGGTACCCAAAAAGAGCTCTCACCTTGCCCATGTGGCCAGAATCCCCCAGGAACCAGAAGCACATGTGACTGCCAGAGAGCCTAACTTTGTGACTCAAAATATGCCATCTGCAAAACAGCTTTTAATTGAAGCGCCAAGAGGCAGAAGCTGGCTGGAAAAAAATCGAGCAAGTTGATTCAGTAGGATTATCTTTGCTAAAAGAGGGTTTTCTGTGTTTAATTAGTTGGAAGCCATTTTGTCACAGTTGGATTATTTGGATGCGAGTTGTTTTAGTTGTTTTGGTTTCCTGCAGGGTCCCCCTTCCCCCATGTTTGGGCCTCACTGAATCTTTGGTTAACACCAGCCTCTAGCCTTCCCCGCCCACCCTAAGCTACACTGCCCATCTTCTGAGGCATCCAGCCTCACAGAAGCCTTTTCATCAGCATTCAGGTGAGAGATTTCAGACTGGTGGAAGAGCCAAGAATCATCTGCTCTCAAATCCGCCCTCTTCGTCAATCAGTATGTGCTCAGAATTATCCATCCCTGGCCATATGAACTTACGAGAGAGTCCCTGGGCAGGCATGAGCCGGGAAGTCAGCACCAAACAGTGGAAACCCAGTTATTATGGGGGTGGGGGGTCAGGTGGGGGGGGAGGATGGGGATGTAGGTGGTGGTATTAACTTTTCTGCCTGGGACTCCAGGGACTTCCAGGAACCCAGCCAGCTCCATCTGCTCCTGCTGAACAAGTTAGCATCTAGCTAGTGGCTGCTTTCCAGCAGGAATTTAAACTACTGTGATTCCTCATCTGTCCTCAAGGCTCACAATGTGAGATTTCAGGTATACAGTCAGGAAGTGGGCTCCGTATGAGAACCCAAGTCATGTGTTTCTAGTAAATGAACAAGCTGTTCAAAATGCTACTAAGTTTCCAACTGGGTGAGATAGTTCAAGTAACATATTCATTTTATACGTTTTGTTTACCCAAACATACAAAGTATCAAGAAGCACTGACACCAATTTCCACAACCGTCACCTGAAGACCACTCTTGGTTCCACACCCTTATGGATCTCTGGCCCTAGATCCTCATACTATGTCCACCCACTTTACAGTTGAGAACACCAAGGCTCAAGTATCATTGGAAGAAGAATGACTTGACACAGTTATTCTCAAGAAATAGGATTTAGCCTCAGGCTGAGGAAAAGGGCAGACGTACATCACAGTCTTTGTGGAAAAATCATAGCCTATTGTGCTCTATTGCCTTTTAAATTTAAAAAACTTACTTTTTAGTTAGCACACAAAATAATATTTCATATGACATTTTATATACTCATAACACTGCACCTTGCTCATATTTGCCCTCCTCTCTCTCTTGCTCCCATGCACTATTAATATATAATTTTTTTTTTTTTTGAGCTGAGGGTCAAACCCAGGGCCTTGCGCTTGCTAGGCAAGCACTTTACCACTGAGCTAAATCCCCAACCCCTTAGTATATAATTTGTATCTAGAGCATGAAAACCGTAGATACTGTTTTCATGATATAAATGACAGAAGTCAAAGTTAGGGAAGAGCTTCATCAAAGCAGAAGTCGAGGAATATGGAAAATGTCTCACTCTGTGAGATTTCAACTTATTGGAAAGGAGCTACAGACTGTAATAGGTTATAAAATGCAGGGCTGGAATATGCTCAGGTCCTTTTCCTCCTTCACCCAGGATTAGTTACTTTACTATGTTGTGATAAAACACCACGACAAATGCACTTTATAGAAGGAAGGACTTTGGGGGGCTTATGGTTCTAGAGAGTTAAGAGTCCATTACCATGAGTGTGGGGAAGCATGGCAGCAGGCTGGCATGGTGACAGGCCCAGCTGAGAGCTTATATCTCATACTGCGAGCAGGAAGCAGAGACAGTAAGTGGGGAATGGCAGAAGGCTTTGAAACTTCCAAGTGTGCCCCCAGTGACACACTTCCTCCAGAAATGCCTAAACCTACCCAAACAGTCCTATCAATCATGTACCAAGTATTTAAGTATACATTTGAGCCTAGGAGGACATGCTCATTTAAACAATCACAACTACACAGGTCAACCCTAGCCCTGGAACCTGGAGGCCATAGAAGCTCTTCAATCCCAAGACAACTCAAGTAACTCTTCAGCTATTTGTTCTGCAACAGTTCCAAGGGGTGAGAGGTGCTGTAGTGGATGAAAATGTCCCTGTGGTTTCTGGGCTGCTGGTGAGACACACTGGCATGCTACAGCATCCAGCTCCTGCCAGAGGGTCAACTCTACTACGTTGAGTTCATTCTCTTCCCCATCTAACACCATGGGCTGGACCCTCAGGCCTGCCTACAGCTCAGTCTTATGGAGACATTTTCTCAATTGAGATTCCCTCCTCGTTGATGACTAGAGATTGTGTCAAGTTGACATAAAACTATCTAGCACAGCCTGAGTATATAAAAAGGACATATGGAGCTGAGTCCATCAAAGCTTAGGTAACACTGAGGTGGGAAAGATCTAGAGAAGAGGAAAATAGATCAGAAAGAGAATGGTAAGGGCATTGCCTCTCCATCTAAGAGCATTGGATGAGATGGAACCATGATTCACTAGTGAGCACCCTATTCCAGAGGGCACTACTGCTGTTGCTGGGGTGTTCAGGAAGGGCTGAGTGGAAACTTTTTGGGCTAATGGGTAGAGGGAGGTTCATAAGAAGATAGAGAAGACTACACAGAAATGACAGAGGTATATGACCATGCGTTGTTTCTTAGAAGCACAGAGACAGTGTTGGCCATCATGGGAACCCAGACCTCACACCAGGCAAAGGCCTTCATAGTCAATTGCATCGCTGGCCACAGTCCTGCACCTCTCCCTGTGTCTGTCTTTTGTTGTATAACTAAAGCGTCCGGCCATGCCTACTTTTGGTTTGGCCTTTGTCTGATAAAATGAGCAAGAAGGTGCATGTGTGTTGAAAGCCTCTTACCAGGACTGGAGGGTGTAAGTCCTGCACATTCTAAAGAAACCTTTGTGTAGCATGAATCTTAAAAGTTCTTATTAATAAAATCAAACTCAGAGCCAGGTATTGGGGTGAATGCTGGAAGATCAGAGAAGCAGAACAAGCCAAGCTACCTCACCTTGCCAGTTCCTCAGCTGATCCTATTTCCTCAGATTGGAAGCCTCTGTGTCTTCATCCAAAAGGATCTCAGCTGACTGCTTCTCGAAAGTCTGAAAGCTTAACTAGCCAAATGTTTAACCAGCCAAATGATTCTAGTTTCTGATTCTCATGCCTTATATACCTTTCTGCTTTCTACCATCACTCCCTGGGATTAAAAGCTCACTTTCTGGGATTAAAGGCATAAATCACCGTGCTTGGCTGTATCCTTGAACAGATGAATTTCTGCCTCTGGAATGCTAGGATTAAAGGCGTGTGCTACCACTGCCTAACCTCTATGTTTATATTGTAGCTGTTCTGTCTCTGACCCTGGATAAGTTTATTAGGGTGCACAATATTTTGGGGAACATAATGCCACCACACCTTTGGCTTCCCATGGTCTCCTCAGTCTGAATAGAAAGCTCCAAGCCTTCAGGGTCTCCTGCTTGACACAGTGTCCCTGCTTATCTAGGGGCTCTAGGCCATTCCAGATAGTCTAAGTCAACAATGTGATTTACAGTGAGGCCTTGGACTCTGGGTTATCAACTTGACTCAGAAGGGCTTATCTTAGTCGGTGTTCTATTGTTGTGAAGAGACATGTGACCATGGCAACTCTTATAAAAGAAAGCATTTAGTTGAGGGCTGGCTTACAGAGTTAGCGCCTTAGTCCATCATTATCACGGTGGGAAGCATGGAAATGCACAGGTAGACGCGGTGCTGGAGAAGGAGCTGAGAGCTACATCCTGGATGTGGCACAGGCTTTGAAAACCTTAGAGCCCACTCCCAGTGACACACTTCCTCCAAGGCCACACCTCCTAGTCCTTTCAAACGGTGCCACTTCCTGGTGACCAAGCATTCAAATCCCTTAGCTTTGGGGGGTCATTTTTTATTCAAACCACCACAGTACTTGAAACTGAGGTCAGCTGCATGGCTGTGTAATCAACTGAGGGCTCGAGTGAGCTTACCTGGCTGGTGATATTGCATTGGTGTTAGCTACTTTGTCCAGTCACTGTGACGAAATCCCTGACAGCGGACAACTTAAGGGAGAAAAGGTTTACTTGGCTCATGGTTACAGTGCACGGTGGTGGGGAAGAAATAGCAGTAGCTTGTAATTCTCAGCTTTGAGATCTCACCACCTTTTGGCAATCTGGGTCCCAGTGTTTGAGTAATGTCACGGACATCAGCCCCTAATGTGGGTTTATATAAACATATCTTTAGCTGAGCTCAGCTGGCTACAACCTGAGTGGCTTTTCCTGGAAAGATTTGGGGCAGTAGTTCTTAAACTCTGGCATGCCTCAAAATCACCTGGCAGGCTTTCTCAAGTGCAGATGGCAGGGCCACCCCCATATTCCCATTCAGAGGTCTGGGTAGAGCCCAAGAACTCTGCATTTCTAACAAGCTGCCATGTGATACTGATGCTGCAGTGGCCCAGTGACGCTGATGCCACCAGTCCAGACACTGATTGGGCAAAAGGAAGCAAAATTCTAGGAAAAGTACCTAAAATAATCCAAACAATGTAGGAGACCCAGCTAGATCTGGAATAAAAAGTGACAGGAATGTGTGATTTGGCCAAAAGTGTTCAGCATGTGCTGAAGGAAACCTGGCGGTAGTTACATAAGCCACAGGGCAGGGTATAGAAACGGGCGCAAAGACCTTTCAAGATTGTATTTCAGAGCCTAGGTTCAGCAGCACAGGAATGGCTGTAAAGGGTAGGAGCCACCTGGAAGGTTTGAACAAGCACTGTGTGAGTGTCTGGTACCTGTGGAGGCCAGAAGATGGCATCCTAGTCCCTGGAACTGGAGTTACGTATCATTGTGAGCTGCCATGTGAGTGCTAGGAATCATACAAGGGTCCTCTACAAATGCTCCAAACCACTGAGCCATCTTGCCAGCCTATTCTGTTGTCAACAACTACATTCCATGGACATTTATCCCTAAGTTCCAGCCTTGGCCTTAGAGGGGAGGGAGAAAATATTATTACTCTGTTCTTCCAAATCAGGGGATGCCTATGTCAGCAGTGCATAAGAGAGCAAGAGAGCTCTTAGCTCAAACCCTCACAAACAGCATAGATCTGTTCATGAAGAAATACCCTCAAAGAAGGGGAGACACATTCAAACCTCAGAAAGGGGCCAAAATGTTGAAAGCCTTTATAGATATTTTCATGGGTAGAAGATCATATGAGTTATGATAGTGACATACCTTCTGAAAAACTTCACAGTTAAGCATGTTTGATGCCAGCTGGTTTAAATATCGGAGATGATTTGGCAGCCCTAGGTTGTCCATTCTGTTTAATGCTTTGTAATAGATAGCTTTGTCAACTTGACACAGCCAACAATCACCTATGAAGAAAGAAAGTGTCAGTCAGGGATTATCTGCCTTGAGTTGGCCTGAGGATGTGTGCTGTGTAACAGTTTCATCTGAGATTGAAATATTCGGTCCTACAAGGAAGCTCCTTGAGCAGGAAAGTAAACAAGTAAAAAGAGCTGCAGGAAGCTCCTGAAATTGACCAGACTCACTAGACCCATCTCTGCCAGAGTAATCAATAAAAGCTGAGAGTCGCTCTTGGACAAGCTAAGCTCCAAAAAAGAATCTGAGACTAGACCAGCTACCTGGAAAAAGCAGAAACCAGCTGAGTTGCCTAGAAAAGGTTTAGACCACCTGAGGCACCTGGAAGGACACTCTACAGTTCGTTGAACTGCCTGCAGGCTACACAGTATATTCCAGGTTTCCAGCTTTGTGGAATCTGTGGAGGCTTTGGTAATGCAGCTGTATTTGAGTCATTTCTGCTTCTTTAATTAACCCAAATAAAACTCACAAGTCACTAAGTAGGATGCTGGTGGTATCCGTACTTTGGTGTGTTGTGAGCTTCCTATCTGAATGAGTAGAAGTATATTGCATCTCCCTAAGAAAGGTTTTGTCACACAACAGCAGATAATCGATGTCATATGTCTAATTAAGTTCATTGATGAGGGACGATCCAGCTCACTTGGGCAGGATCTAGGCAGGTGGGCATAAACTGTAAATGTGGAGACAAAAAACTGAGCAGAAGCAAGCATGCATGTAGTCATTTCTCCGTGTTCTTGTCAGCAGATGTATTGTGACAAGCTGTTTCATGGTCCTGTCTCAACCTCCTCACAGTTACGGACTGCCACCTGAAACTGTACACCAAATGGACTCTGTTCTCCCCTCTGTCTCTTTTTGTCAGGGTTTTATCACAGCAATAAACATGAAACCAGAACACCTACAGCATGATACAGTGACCAGCACACAGTCAATAAACATGAAGCCAGAACACCTACAGCATGATACAGTGACCAGCACGCAGTCAATGCTTGGAGGGAGAGAAACAAACAGTACATTCAAAATCAAGAAAATGATGAAGACCTCCAAAGCAGGTCATAAATAGATGACAGAAGACTTTGGGGACTTTTTTCTTGAAAAGAATGTGTGAGAAACAAAATGTCTGTGTGGTGACTGTTGGTTGTCAACTTGACTACATCTGGGATTAACTAAAACCCAAGCAGCTGAGTACACCCATGAGAGACTTTTTCTTAATTAAATAATTTGGAGTGAGAAGACCCACTTTTAATCCAGATCTTTAGAGGTGGGAAGATCCACCGTTAATCTGTGCTATGCCTTTCTGGTGGCAACCTATGTAAAGGACACGGAAGAAGGAAACTTGCTCTCTTTCCTGCTTGCTCTCACTCTCATTGGCAAATCCATTCCTTCACTGGCATTAGAGCCTCCAGTGTATACTGAAGACTAGCTGAGACACCCATTCTTGTGGAATGAACAACTACTGGATTCTTGGTCTTTCTGTTGGTAGACTGCTATTGTTGGACTAACTGGACCACAGGCTGCAAGCTACTTTAATAAATCCCTTTTATATATCAGTGTAGCATGAATCTTAATTGGTCTTAATTAAAAACCCAGAGCCAGATATCAGGGTAAATGCTGGAAGACCAGAGAGACAAGGGAACAAGCTGCAGCCACCTCTCACTTCATCAACTCCTCAGCTGAAAGGGAAAAGCTCCTGTTTCCTCCCTCCTTATATTCTTCCCTCTGCCCAGCCATATCACTTCCAGTCTCTACCTCCCTAGTGCTAGGATTAAAGGCAGGAGATTCCCAAGTGCTGGGATCAAATGTATATGCCACCACTACCTGGCTCTTTTTCTCTTTTAGATTGGATAAATCTTGTGAAGCCCGGGATGACCTTGGACTCACAGAGATCCTCCTGCCTCTGCCTCCTGAGTGCTGGGGTTCAAGGCATGTGCTATCCACTTTGTGGCCTCTATGGCTAACTAGTGGATTAGCTCTGCACTCTGATCCAGGCAAGCTTTATTTGTTAGATCACACAAAAAACATCACCACATATTAGTTCTGTTCCTATAGAGAACCCTGACTAATACAAATTTTGGTACCAGGAGGGGTTCTAGAGCAACAGAAGTATGAGGATGAATTTTTTTAGTATCTGGAACAGGCTTTCCAATTTGCCAACACCTCCAGTTACTGAAGCCTCTCCTGGAAGCTTGGAGAATACTGAAGGTCCATGATGTGAACTATTTTACAAACTTAAGGAGACAAATGCGTTTGATTATCCTGACTCACCAATTATAAGAGGCAAAGGATTTGTTGACTCTGTATATAATTTTGATAATTTGTGGAAAAAATAAGGAACATGGTAATGCTGGTTGGTTGCTCCAAGCATTTCTGGATAAACTGAAAAGGGGGAAATGTAAGCAGAGTTTACAGCTCTGTCCTGCCAACCACTCCCAAATAAACACACAGAGATGTAATATTAATTAAAAATGCTTAGCCAATAGCTTGGGCTTGTTACTAATTAGTTCTTATTAGCCAAATCAACATGTATTTTTATCTAAATTCTACCTCATGGCTCATTGCTTGTTATCTCATTTTGTATATGTCCTGCTTTCTCTTGTCTGGCTGGCAGCTCCTCTGATTCCACTCTCCTTCTTCTTCTCCTTCTTCTCCTTCTTCTTCTTCTTCTTCTTCTTCTTCTTCTTCTTCTTCTTCTTCTTCTCCCCCTCCTCCTCCTCCTCCTTCTTCTTTTTCTTCTCCTTCCTAGTATCCTCCTCTGCCCCAAAAATCCTGCCTAGCTATTGGCCAATTACCTTTTTATTAACAATGAAAGCAACACATCTTCACAGTATACAGAAGGATTATTCCACAGCAGGGTATATCAACTCAATGATAAAATTAACCAACTTCTAGCATCTCAGAATACAGTAAAGGATAACAGTGAAAAACCTGACCAACCCAGGATGCTCATAAACTGTCTAAAGGTTTCTAAGTGTGCCCAGAAGAGAATCTTCTCTCCAGCAGTCACAGAGCTCAGGTTGTAAAAAATCAAACCGATGCCCTCATTATAAGGTTGTCTGAATTACAAAGAAAATTCAAGTTCCAGCTTTGGAGGATACTGCTGGTTAAAATAAGCACATTAACTGACAAAGAATGGGATCCTGTAATTTGGGATGGATGTGTGGAAGGACCCTATTAAAGCTGAGGACTTTGAATTCAGATGTTTTTGTTGGTGGTGGCTTTTCAAGACAGGGTTTCTCTGTATAACAGCCCTGACTGTCCTGGAATTCACTTTTTAGAGATCTTGTAGAGATCTGCCTGCCTCTCCTGGGATTAAAGGCTGTGCCTCAGCTGCCCAGCTTGAACCCTCAGATTCTCAAGGGGTTTTCTCACCTGAGAAAGTGGTCTCTTCACCCTCAGCAGATGTACTCCCACCCCTCAACCCTGAAATATTGCCTTTCAACCTTTGATTGAGGAAATTAATCCTTTATTATCTGCTAAGCCAGCAGTAACTTTCTCTGAAGGAGATGCCAGGCAAGTCTCTCAGAGCCCACCAATAGCCTGTAGACCTATAACCATACTTCAGGCTAAACGGGCTCCTAGAGAGGAGATAGAAAGTGTGGTCCATGAGGAAGTACACTACACTAATGAGCTTAATGAGTCTGTTAATTCATTCAAGCAGAAGACTGGGGAATGGGTGTGGGAATGGATTTTAAGGGTGTGGGATAATGGTGAAAGGAACATAAAACCAGATCAGGCTGAGTTTATTGATATTGGCCATTGAGGGGAGACTCTAGATTTAATATTGGAAGCTCACACAGTTTAAAAAAAGTGTGTCAAAAGTTTCTTTGAATGGTTGGCTGAAGCATTTGTCGAAAGATGGCCCACTGAAAAGGAGTTGGAGATGCCTGATATTGCCTGGCTTAGTTTTGATGAAGGGATTTGAAAGCTCCCTTCAACTTCAATGCTAGAGTGGGTGTGCTGTGTAAACCCAATCTTCCACAGTGTGAAGGCCCAGAAGCCATGCCCCTCACTAATCCTGTGAGACGCAAAATGGTGCAATGGCCACCAGCACATTTGATGAGTTTTGTTGTGGCCCTTTCCCTTGTCCCAGACCTTAGGGTTGGAGATGCTGCTGCTCAATTGGATGAATTCAATGCAGTGGATTTAGTTGAACCCAAAGTGTCAGGGTCCATGTAGCAGCAGTGCATCACCAAAGACAGGTGATCATAGTTATCATAATGGGCAGCCTAGACACAGTGATGTTCATAGTGGCCTGGCCCATGATGGGCAGCACAGACAAAGTGAATTTCATGGTGCCATGACTCATATGAACCTTTGGTACTGGCTAATCAACCACGGTGTTTCCAGGTATGAACTAAATAAGAAGCCTACTGCACATTTGTTTGATCAATATAAGTAGAAAAATTCTTAAATGAAAGAAAGGCTACATTGTATTATAATGAAAGGGGATCTTGGCCCTGAACCAATTTCTAGACTTGAGCCAGTTCGCAGACTCAGAACCCCTTGAAAGGTGGGATGTCAAAGCATTGATAAAATACCTGAGTTTTCCTGTCTTTCCTCAAAGAGAACTAAGGCCTTCTACAAGGGCAACAGTACACTGAGGAAAAGAAGACAATCAGGCTTTCTGGGGTCTATTGGATGCTGGTTCTGAACTGACACTGATTCTGGCAGACCCCATGAAACACTGTGGTCCTCTCGATGAAGTTGGGGATTATGGAGGTTAGGTGATTAATGGAGTTTTGGCTGAAGTCTGCCTCACGGTAGGTCTACTGGGTCCCCAAAATCATCCTGGTTGTTTTCCCAGTTCCAGAATGTATAATTGAGACAGATAAACTTAGAAGTTGGTAGAATTCCCTTCGGCTTCCCTGACCTGTGGGATGAGAGCCAATGACAGATAGTGTCTCAAAAACCAAGGTGGACAGCTCCTGAGAAACAACCCAGATGTTGAACTCTGGCCCTCACATATGTGCACACATCTGTATAATGCCACATGAACCTATACCCACAAGCATGCACCAGACACACAAGTACCACACACAGTTCTTAGATTAATATAAAGATGAAATTCAACACTGTTGAGTCTCTTATGCTAATAAAAAGCAGTAAAGTATGAAAAGGTGACAAGGATGACCTAGGCATATGTCTTGTGTGTGTGTGTGTGTGTGTGTGTGTGTGTGTGTGTGTGCACATGCACATGCATGCATGCAGTATGCCCATATGTATGATCACACATATATGTTCAGTGATAATGAAACATACTCTGTATCTTCTCCCACATTTTCAGTTGACATTAATTCCTGACATTAATTCCACTACCCACCATGTCTGGTATCAGGCCCAGCTTGTTCTTTTCTCTCCAGAATGAGAGACCCAAGGGTGAAACTTTGGCAACAGGAAATCTTAGTTCCACTTCCTACGGATACACTGAGACAAGCTTGTGGAAGCTCCATGGGGAGACAAAGAGGAACAGCTCCTCTGCAGTTTCTACAAGGAGATGTCACTAAGAAAACAGCCCTCCCCCAACCCCAGCTCCTCCATTGTTGGCCACACTTTCTCTGAGCTCACGGGACTTTCTTGAGCATGTCTCTGGAGCTCTGTCCCCTCAGTTTCCTCCATCCACTGGAATCAAAGAAGGACCAAGAGTTGACAAGGCCAGAGAACTGCAAGGATACGCTGAAGACAAGGTGGGTCCCTTGTGGGGCATCTGGGCTCCATGACCTTTAGTTTCAAATGACTCCCTATATTCCTCTCCCCATTTTGATTCTCATAAAACTCCAGGTTAAGCTTAGGTTAAATGTGTGCATAAGACTTTGTAATCTCATCAATGAATAAAACATGGCGGAAGGCATGCTGTGTGACTTCAGAGGGCAGGTGAAAACATGCCTCCTGCTTCACCTACACTATCGCCATCTTCTTCCCTGGTGACCTCAGAGACTGACATCATAGGAATGAATGGACCTGGATCTTTGTGTTGCTCCTTGGAACAGAGCCACACAACCATGAACAAGTATATGTCACATAGTCCAAATGATAAGTCAATGTTTATTACTTTACTACAGTCAAAGTAGAGTTGTTTGTTACAGCAGTCAGCCTACCCTGACTCATACAGGATTGTAAATAATTATAAAGGGCTTTGCCATCTGTCTTCTCCATTAGAATGGATGTTCCTTGAGACCCTTTTGACTCAGGAGACTCATATTGACCCTATTGACCCTCATGCCTCATGTGTACCTGATTTACATAGAATAGTAACACTGAGCAGTTGTCTGCAGTTAGATTAAGAATAGAGAACTACAGGCTGGGGAGATGGCTGTATGAGGGCCTGAGTTCAATTTCTGAGCACACATAAAGAGCTGAGCACAGAGGTATATGTCTATAATCCCAGCACTTGGGAGGATAACACAGGAGATACTTGGGGCTTGCTGGCAGCCAGTATGACTGAGTCATTGAGTTTCTGGTTCATTGAGAGACCTTGTCTCAAAAAACAAGGTGAAGAACAATTAAGAAAGACATATTTTTTTTATTTTTTATTATCAAGAATTTTTTTTATTCATTTTACATACCAACCACAGATCCTCCCTCCTCCCTCTTTCTGCCCCCAGCCTTCCCCCCAGATCCCCCCATTCCCACCTCCTCCAAGTCAAGGTCTCCCATGGGGAGTCAGCAGAACCTGGTACATTCAGTTGAGGCAGGTCCAAGCCCCTACCCTCTGCACCAAGGATGCACAAGGTGTCACACCTTAAACACTAGGCTTCAAAAAGCCTGCTCATGCACCAGGGACAGATCGCAATCTGTCTCTCCCTCAAACAATTCAAGCTAAACAACTGTCTCCCATATCCAGAGGGCCTAGTCTAGTCCTATGGGGGCTCCACAGCTATTAGTCCACAGTTCATGGGTTTTCACTAGTTTGGCTGGTCCTCTCTATATGGTTTCCCATCACGATCACAATGTCCCCTTGCTCATAGAATCCCTCTTCTCTCTCATCAATTGGATTCCTGGAGCTCAGCCTGGCACCCAGCCATGGATCACCCTGCGTCTGCTTCCCTCAGTAACTAGATGTAGGCTCTATGGTGACAGGATATTCACTAATCTGGTTGCCTGAGTAGACTAGTTCAGGCACCCTCTCAACTATTGCTAGTAGCCTAAGGTGGGGTCATCCTTGTAGATTCCTGGGAACTTCCCTAGCACCCTGTTTTTCCCTATGATGTCTTCATTTATCATGGTATCTCAGAAAGACATGATATTGACCTCTGATTTGCACACACACACATATTTACACACATGTATGTACACACATAAAAGAGAATTAGCTTCTAGATTCTTTACCATTAGGAAAAACTTTCTAAGGGAAAGCTCATTTATTTGGCCTCATTTGGTATAAAAGTACCAAACTGGCAAATTACAGCTTTACTGCTGTGCATGTGTGCATCTCTCTCTCTCTCTCTCTCTCTCTCTCTCTCTCTCTCTCTCTCTCTCTCATACACACACACACACACACACACACACACACACACACCTGTGTGTGTGCACATATGTGTGTGTGTTGTAATACCTTAATAACTATTAGAATAGCTACTTTTGACAATGAAGTGTTGATGTTACACTCTTTCAAACATTGACCTTTTCTTTCTAGATTTGTGCAGTAACAGTCCAACCTTTCTTCATGTGAACCTTTGGGGGACACACTTGTTTTGCCTGTTTTCAAACAGGGTTTCTTTGAGTAGCCCCAGTGGGGGACATGCTCTTATGGCATCTGAAACATAGTTCTGATATTGTAAACGTTCAGGAATGAGTGTGGTTACTTGTATGCTCCAGGGCAGCAACAGCAGCTTCATCCTCTTAGTAGTGTCTCTTGAAGTAGTCACTCAAAATGGGTGTACACACACACACACACACACACACACACACACACACACACACACACACACAGAAGTAAAGCTGTAATTTGCCAGTCTGATATTTTGATGCCAAATGAGATCAAGTAAGCAAGGTTTTCCACTAGAAAGTTTTGAAAATCAATATTAATAAAGTTTCTTTAAAGTTCACAGAGCTATTGTAATTAAAAAATTGGCTTAACTGCTGGTTCCCATTTTTCTAGATTTGGTTGTTTTACCCTAGGAAGGAACCCATTTGCAGACACAAAGGAGTAGAGAGAACTATACCTTAGAAAAACCACGCTATCCGCTACATCAAAGCTTTCTCTGTTTCACTAATGTAAACAAACATAGCCTGCATTTACATAGCGAATCAGGAAGAAATCAGTGACTGCTTTATTGCTCACAGTGTGTTCTCACAGTCCAGAGAGGTAGGCCATCTTCTTATGGCCATCTTCTCAATACTTGAAAACCCACGAGCTGGGTCTCTTAATTCTCAGCATAGGACTTTCTCCTCACAGACCTCTCAAGCAATGTGCATTCAATGTTGACAGCAGCCCATTAGGAACAAAATCAAACAGACAAGCTGTGCTTGAGCACAGTCTGGCCAAACACTCATGCTTGGGAGCCTCATGGGATGAAAAAGTAACAGTAATTATAGAAGAAGAGGTTATGAATTCAAGAGAGGGGTGAGAGGTACCAGAGGAATTACCACATCCAAGACATGTAATGAGTGTTCAGAGGGCAAAAAGACTGTGCAAGCTTGGACAAGTAGGAGAGTGTACACGTGTTTTGCCCTTAGAGATCACAGGACAGCTTTTGGGAGTAGGCTCTCTCCTTTCACCAAGTAGGTCCCAGGGATGGATCTCAGGCCATCAGGCTTGGTAGCAAGCACCTTTGCCCGCTGAGCCATCTCAACAGCCCTTGCCACATCCATTGTCTTATCTGCTCAGCCCTTTTCTAATTCTTCTAGAAGCATATCCTCCCCTCCTGGACACTTTTCTCTCAGGAATTGTCCCTTCCTTATTCTGATCACTTAAGATTAATTGTAAGATGAGGCTGCTAATGTTAGCAACCTGTACTTGGGCCAGTGAAGTAGGCATAGGATCCCATCCTAAGCAACCAGATTTCTTTTTTAAAGTATATATATACTTTTATATACAAACATATATATATATATATATATATATATATATATATATAATATATATATATATTATATTTAAAGACCTGCAACTAAGAAAAGAGAGCCAGTGGTGCTTGTATGAAGAGGGAGGAATAGATGTAGTGATGGTGAATCTTGTTTTCAGAATCTGGGGTGAGAGTAACAGCAGAGGAATGTTAGTGACATCAGAGAACCAAATCCCAGTTGTCCCAGAAGCTTGATGGACTTTGCCTTCCCTTCCTGCAGAAAGCCAGGCACTTTCTCCTTTTCCATTTTCAAGTGGGACTCCAGCCATTTGGAAATGTCCTCTTGACTATGGCACTGGGCAGAGAAGAGAGGGCAAGCCAACCAGGCAGATGGCACCAAATGCACCTGTACTGGAAAGAGTGGGGGCAGAAGGCATCCTTGGCGGGCAGTAAGGAAACCATTATTCCAGAGTCTAGGGTCATTGTAAATCACCTGTTACACTGGAATCCCCTAAGTCTGAACAGGTCAAAAAAAATTTTTTTTTTTTTTTTTTTTTTTTTTTTTTTTTTTTTTTTTTTTTTTTTTTTTTTTATTATTATTATCTGAGGATCAAACCCAGGGCCTTGCGCTTGCTGGGCAAGTGCTCTACCACTGAGCTAAATCCCCAACCCTTTTTTTTTTTTTTTTTGGTTTTTCGAGACAGGGTTTCTCTGTGTAGGTTTGTGCCTTTCCTAGAACTTGCTTTGGAGACCAAATTGGCCTCGAACTCACAGAGATCCGCCTCCCTCTGCCTCTTGAGTGCTGGGATTAAAGGCGTGCGCCACCACCGCCCAGCTGAACAGGTCAAATTTGATTTGGCAACAGGCCATGTGCAAGGAGACATTGTGTAGACAGCAAAGTTTGGGGGGTGGGTCCCCAGAGATGAAATATGCTCAATGCAACTGTAGTGAAAGGAGCGCTAGACTCAGAGTGAGTCAGAGTGAGTGAGGTAGGGGTTCTGAATGTACTAAAAAAATGTGTAAGCTTCAGAGAAGGTTTGTGATTTGGAAGCCATTTGCAAAGAAGTAATTGTTGAAGTCATTGCAATGAAAGTTACCAGGAAAAAGAGGACAGCCTTCAAAAATTACTCAGCCATTCAAAGACAATAGGGGCCTCAAGGAACTGAGGAAGGAACAGTCACAACAGCCAAGTAGGCAGAGTTCAAAGAGGGTGAGGTTGAGCAAAGAGAACCAGGAAGCAGTATTTAAATGTACTTGTTCCCCTTCTCAAACTCACATTGAAGTTAATTGCCATTGTGGCAGGGCTGGGAGGTTGGACCTAAGTGGGAAATACTTGGGTCATGGGGAGCATCCTTCATGAATAGATTGCTGTCTTTCTCACATGGATTAATTTTCATTCTTACAGGACTGGTCTCTAGATCTCTGAGCCTCTTCCCTTTATAAAGTACCCAGTCTTGAGAATTGTGTCTCAGCAACAAAAGATAGACTAAGTCTTAAGTCATTGAGGAAGTTGAATCTGAGAAGCTGGAAGGTATTGTTGGACTTGGAGATAGCTGAATGGCTGAATGAGAAGAAACATGATGTTGTAGGTATGGTGGTGTGCCCACCCATGTCTTTCAGGTTCCTAGTGAGCGCTTGCTGACTTTCCCGTATGCAATCTGCTTCTCTTGGCTCAAGGGATTTCACTTCCTTGAGGGCCAAAAAGGCCATTCTTCCTGAAAGTGGGAGGGAATCAGTAGTCTTCAGGAGCCAGCCCCTTTGATTCCTCTGCAATGATTCGGAGGCATGCATTTTATACCTTTCCTGAGAGTCTCCCCATGGGGTTCATGCCAGCTGTACACTGTGGTTGCTGGCTGAGTAACTCCACATCAGTGGTTCATCCTCCTTTGGGACTTGTCTAGTCTCTGTCTACTGTACCCACTGTGTTCTCTGCACATCTCAAGCCACCTGAACTTAAACCCAAAGTAAGACAGACAGGTGAGCATGTCATTGATAACCCACACCAGGACATCTGTGAGAAGGGGAGAAGAAGATGATGTTAACAATTGTGGTAGTAACAACTGATGCACGTTATGAGTTTTCCTGCCTGGGAGTGTAAACAGGCCATGAAAAGGTCTCTTCCAGGTGGAGTGGGACTAGAGGAGGAAAATGGAAAATTCAAAAATGAATTCCTTGTAACAGAAGGCAAAGATATCAGTGTGAGTGTGCTTTTGGTTTAGTGAGCTTTGTGCTCCCTACGTCATTCCCTGGGACCTGTGGGAAGGAATATGTCAGCCACAGAGCAAATGCATGTCTCAGGAAGGGAATGGACCAGAAGAAGTATGTCAGAGTCCAGCCCCCAGGGAAAACTGATCACTGATCTTGCGCCTTCCTGAAGTCCTGTGATTCTTGGCTCCAGGGCTGTGCACAATCCATCAACCACATTCAATAAGACAGTCATCTTAACTTTCCACTAGTGATTATCAGAACCTCCCTTGCTATCAACGCACAGAGACAGCATGTCCTGCTTTGACAGCGGGTATACAACCTCTCTGTTGGTCCCAATGGCACTGGGATACTCTACGCCAATATGGATTCCTACACTCAAGGCCTTTCCACCTCAGATGTTTTAACACCTCTCTTCTAAAGAGACTTTGCTCTCCAAGAAATGCTTTCAAGAAAACCATTCCATTTCTTGCATGGCTGGGTTTCCTCTGGTGCTCATAGGAGAAGTCTGGGTGTGATGATAAGGAGATGTGGGGACACTAGCTCTCCCTCCTTCTCTGTGCATAAAATAGTTACATCTTGGATGATTTCTATGTGATGTGCGAGTGGCCTTAAGACTCTGCTCCCTAGCACCAGATGTCAAATTAGCCTGGAGTCCTGGCTGTTTCCACTGACTTCTAGCTATGATCCCAACATTCAGGAAGCTGAGACAGGAGGATTGCTATGAACTTCATGTCAGTCTGAACTACATAGTGAGTCCCAGGCCAGCCTGCGCTGGACTGTGAAGTGAAACCCTGTGTTAAGAGTCAAAGTACAATGAGAGAGCACTTTATAGGGATTGTTTCAGAATCAGATTCTCAATTTCCTTTTTTATTAAAAGAATCAATGGAATTTTGAAGGGAAAACTCAAAGTATTTCTTCTTTTTTTTTCTCTCTTTATAGAGTGGTCTAGTGCTGACTTGAGTCTCTAAGGTTTCTAGCAAGCTCTCCATCCCTCTCTTTAGAAGCCATATACCTTCTGGAGCAGATTTGGGGGAGCCTGGCTAAAAATAGTACCAGCAAATATCAATGATGATTATAATAACCACCAGCTCCTTATAGAACAAATTAACCAAGACATTTTTGTTCACAAGCAGGAGAAATTACCTCTGGCTAATTTCAGTAGAAAAGAGGGGACCCAGGGACCTGTGACAGATGTCACTGTCCCTTTACATTTGCCATTGAGAGTTCCAGGTACAAACAACATACAGCTACACCCTTCTGCAGAAATGCACCCTCTGCCAAAAGGGCCCCTTCCCTGGGGGCTTAGCCTCCAGCTCCCGATTGACAAATGGGAGTCAAAGCACCATTCACACACACCCACAGCAGCTGAAGCAGCCAAAACTATGTGAGTCTCCACTGGGCTTCACCTTGCCTAGCCTGCTCCCCATCACTGCTTAAGGTTTTACTCAAGGTCATGAAAAACCCTACATCAACAGTCCCCATCTCAGGGGCTGTTTCTAGGGAGTCCAGCCTAAGATAAAAGGGCACCAGGGATATGAGAAAGGACAATACCACAGCAGCCTGGGAATATCCAGTGAGGAATGTGGCTTCCAGGTTTCACCATGTTTTAAGGGGTATCTTCAAACCATGACACAAACACCTTAGAAGCTATTTGTCCATGCCCTTGCCTTGGAAACATCAGAGAATTTTCTTGAACCTCTGGACCCAAGAAGGGACCGTTTCCAGTGATTTTTCTAAATGACTAAATAAATCTGGATCTAAAAAGGACTGCTGCCTCAGACTTCTGCCCTGCTGGTCCCCAGGTAGATGCAAGAACAGGGAGATGTCAGGATAAAGAGACTCGCAGAGACAGGCAGCAGAGCCTCTCCTGTGTCCTGCCGGGAGTTCAGTGTGGCCTCTCTAACAGACCAGATATTTTCCTCTTGTTAAGATACAGCTCAAGTGGGGATTGCTGTCACTGTCAGTCAAGGGCATCTGAGCTGATGTCTTCCTTTCCCTGGGTTGGAGAAAGTGCCTTAAAAAGTAATTTTAAAGACAATTGAAAATGGTAATTTACTAGTTGCTTAACAAGGCACTGGATCTTCTGAATCAAAGCTTCCTTGTGCAGGGAAATGGAGACAGTGTCCTGAAAACTAAATAGGGTCATGCATTCACAGTGAGCAACCCACCCACGAGGACACAGTAAGTGCCTAATAATATTAATAACTGACTGTTAGATATTTCTTTGGGGAAATAAACTAAGTCTATATTGTTTTAATACAGTGACTGCTTTTTCTGTCTCCCTCCGTATCATTTGTAGTATTTATGCGTGTGGGTCCCTCCCTCTAGGCCTTACATCATTTCCTGCCCCATGACACAATTCTGTCAGCACATCCACTTACTAGTTTAACTATACTCAAAGATTTGAACTTCTGAAAGGCAGATTCCTTAAGTTCTCTTTGTTTGAATAGCCTTCAGCTTGACTCCAGGAATATGTACATATGAATTCTTAGCTTGTTGGTTTGTTTTTGTTTTCCTTCCTTCCTTCCTTCCTTCCTCTCTTTCTTTTTTTTTTTTTTTTTGGTCAGTGTTTCTCTGTGTAATTCTGGCTGTCCTAGAACTCACTCTCTGCAGACTAGGCTGTCCTGGAACTCAGAGATCTGCCAGCTTCTGGTTCCCAAGTGCTGGGATTAAAGGCAAGGCGTAAGCGACCACTATCCAGTTTGGTGGTTTGTAACTATGGATCAAAAACCAAATTCAATTGCAGTGGTTCTTAAATGTTTGAGGGTCATGAACCCTTTCTGAGAATCAAATAAATGTTGTGGACCAATTCTGAGGCAAAGCAGAGCCAAGCAAAATGGCCAAACACTCACTCTCTCCCTACTCTGGCATGAGTCTCCCTGAATTAAAAATCTTAAAATAAACCAAAACAGTTAGAACATGAACTAAGGACTTCAGAGGACACATCAAATTTAATCGCTACAAAAATAGCAGGGTGAAGGGACTTGGTCATGTGAGGTTCAGAGATGGAAATATCAGGAACTCATCCAGTCAAGTGGCTTCACTCTCCTGGTTCATACCCCCCTTTGCTACTTCAGGACTTACCAACCATGGTCACAAGCAAAGGCAAGCTTTCCTGTTGTCTGTATTGTCAGTGAAGAACTGGGGCAGTATGAGACAGCATCATGAGAAGATACAAAAACTTCTGAGCTTGGGAAAGCTATAATCACTGGCTCCTTTCCCCTTTCATTTGTGATAAGTATTGCCATGTTCCAGGCACATACCAGGAACCACATGGTGTGATATGGTGGAAAGAACCACAGCATAGGACTGATCTGAATCCTAGCTCTACCTGTTGTCTGATGAACTTGTGCCTCAACTTCCTTATCCATAAAATAGTGGAATTTTCTTTGCATGGTTGGCCACAAATCAGATAGGCCTATGTAGTGGCAGCAAACTGCCCTAGACCTAAATGGCATCAAAAGTAGATGGGGTCATTTGCCAGTAGACTTTACGTAGTTTAAGTCTTCAAATGAGATCCCTTTAGAGAGGAAAAAAAAAACAGTCTTGGGGACTGGGTAGATGGTTTAGTGGGTGAGACTGTTTGCTGCATAAGTATAAGAACTTGAGTTCAGATCCTTGCACCCACATAAAATGCTGTGTGTGGCCAGGCATGGTGATGCACCCCTTTAGTCCCAGCACTAATGAGATAGAGGCAGACAGACCTATGGGAATTTAAGGCCAATCTGGTCTACAGAGACAGTTCCAAGACAGCCAGAGCTATACAGAGAGACCCTATGATAATCAAAAACAAAGCAAAGAAAGCTGGATGTGGCTGTGTATGTCCTGTGACTCGAGCAGTGCAGGACTGGGACAGAAGCTTGCTGGTCATCAGCCCAGCTCCAGGGTCAGTGAAAGATACTATCTCAATGGGATAAGGCAGAGAACACTAGAACACCACCCCTACGGCCTCCTTGGGCCTCCTTATGTGTACATGGGCACATCACCTGCACACAGACAGATGCACATACCACATTCATATATGTAGACACACATACAATTTTTTTAAAAATGAAATCCTACCCAGGAACAAGGGCAGCCAGGGTTTGAGCTGCCTGTGGATCTCATGACCTCAGACTTCTCAAGTCACACTCAGCTTTGTTTTCCTGGAAGCTGGGAGGAGAATCTTTCCCATCAACCCTCCCTTTCCCACTGTTTCACTGAGGCCTACACTACCACAAAACTAACCCCAGAACTTCACACCAAGGAGGGCAGAAAGCACACGAGCACACACAAGTGTGGTGTCCTCAAAGCCCCTGAACTCACTCTTGAAAGTAAGCTTTTTGAACTAGACTTTGCAGTTAAAGCCACAGATCTGGGAAATAAGGAGTCTTGCCAATTCTGGGACCAGCTGACTGCAGGAGCCCTGTCACATGGTCTTGTCCCCCTCCAGCCTCCATTAGGGAAAGGCCTCAGCTTTTTTTTATTCCATTTCCCTCCAAGTGGATTCCTTCTGCTGGTCCAGCCTGAGAATCCTTCCACACATGGGCCCTCCGATTCCCATGAACCCTCTGCACATACATAGAACAAATAAACAGGGAACGAAGAAACGGCTGTGGCTAGGACAGACTGGAATGGGCTCTGACGCCTTCTTAGGTTCCGTAAAAAATCAGCTTCCTTGATCAATGGGGCTCTTGTTCTGTGTGGAAGAATGTACCGTGGACTGTGCCAATGAGCTGTTCCTTCCCCTCCGGAATGGAACTGGAGGCTGGCAGGGCCAGTCATGGAAAAGGGTTCTTTCTAAAGAACCACTTTGATCAGACTACTTATTCTCTACTGCTTTGCCCCAAAGTTATGATCTGTAAACACTCAAGAGACAAGTGACTGAAGAGAGGCAGGGTGGGAATTAAAGACCATATTACAGGGGATGGTGAGTTGACTCATGATTAAGGGTGCATACTGCTCTTGCAGAGAACCAGAGTCCACAACAGCCTGTAATTCCAGCTCCAGGGCATTTGACTCCTTTTCTGGCCTCTTCAGGCACTGTACTCACACTCACAGACCCACACATGCATACCATGCTGACTAGTTTTATGACAATTTGACACAAGCTAGTCATCAGAGAGGAGGAAGCTCAGTTGAGAAAATGCCACCATAATATCGGGCTGTACACAAGCATTTACTTAATTAGTGATTGATCAGGAAGGGCACAATCCATTGTGGGTGGGGCCATTCTGAGCTAGTGGTCCTGGGTTATATAGAAATCAAGCTGATCAAGCCAGGAGGAGCAAGCCAGTAAGCAGCACCCTCCATGGCCTCTGCATCTGCTCCTGCCTCCAGGTTCCTGCCATTTGGGTTCCTGTCCTGACTTCCTTCAGTGATGAACATTGATGAGGAGTGTAAGCAGAAGAAACCCTTTCCTCCCCAATGTGCTTTTGGTCATGGTGTTTTGTTACAGCAGTAGAAACCCTAACTAGGGTACATACATAATTAAAAATAAAATCTATGAAATAAAGTAAAATGAATTAAATAAGAATAAAATTCTATGAAGACTCTTGGCTACACAACTGGTATTATTCTAGAATAATTTGTTGAAATTACATGACATGCTCTGGATCCCAGTTACTGTGGCCTCCTAGACTCTAAGCATCCTATGCGCACCACTCCTCTTGATTTGCTCTTGTGAGAAAGGCTCTTCTTTACATACAGTTAGAGCTAAGGAAACTATATGATCTGACCAGGATCCCCAGGAGAGAGAAAAGAATTAAGACTCAAATCTGGGTCCTTCTGGCTTTAAAGACTAACCAGGTGCCACCAAGCCTCTCTCATGCTGTTGGAGGCCTTGTCTTCTCACAGAATTGTGAGCTCTGTGCCCAGGATGGGCTTTCAGGGATCATCCAACCTCCTCATTCCATAGATGAGAACACTGGAGTCCAGAGGGACATTTTTTGAAGCCCCAACAGCTTGTGGCCAAATCTGCTGGATATCCTAACACCCCTTGTGCTACTGCAAAACAAACACAAACCAACCAACCAACCCCAGGCAGCCAGGAAACGAAATCCCTCAATGGGACCTCAAAATTGAACTCACCTGTAGTCACCAGCCATATGAAGAAAGAAATACAATGTCCAGCAACCTCCAAACGCTCTCTCACATTCCCTTCCCTGTTTCCCTTCCACTGTCCCAAATTTATCTGGCTCTCATTGTAATATCATCAGCAAAGCATATGTCCGTAAACACGACAGCTCAGTTCTCCGGGTTTTGAGCTTCATGATGTCACATCACACTTTATATTCTTTTGTACCTTCTTCCACTGCTGTATTGTTTCATTCAGAGCATGGCATGCACTGTGGCTTACCATGTCCACTGCACTGAGTAGAATGGTGTACCCCCAAGTTCACGTTCAGACTGTTATCTTGTTTGAAAACAGGATCAGTTAAGTCAGAACGAGTTCATGTCAGATTGGGGGAGTGGGGGTCCTAAAGCTGGAAACCATGTCCTGATGGAAAGGCTGTATGAACAAAGGCAGAGGAGGAGATCTTGTGGTGCCGGGGGTGGGGCTAGTAGTGACAGAGCTGCAGGACCGAGTGCCAGAGCTTGCCAGCTGAGGCAACAAATGCTCCTTACGAGGCTCCAGTCAGAACCAACCTGCTGATCCTTTGATTCAGACTTCTAGCTCCCTGAACTGTGAGAGAACAAACCTTCAGGCTGGGGTATAACTCAGCTGGTACAGTGTTTATCCAGCTTTGATCCTCAGTGCCACATAAACCAGGGGCGGTGGCATACGCCTGTAATTCTAGAACTTGGGACATGGGGGCCGAAAGTTCAAGGCCATCCTGTTTCACACAGAGACTTGGAGCTAACCTGGGACAGAGATGGTTTCTAGGAAAAATGATTTTTTTTTTAATTAAAATTTTCTTTTGGTTGTGCCAGGAGGTGGTGGCGCACACCTTTTAATCCCAGCACTCAGGAGGCAGAGGCAGGTGGACCTCTGAGTTCTAGTCTAGCCTGGTCTACAGAGTGAGTTCCAGGACAGCCAGGGCTACACAGAGAAATTCTGTCGCCAAAACAAAACAAAACAAAACAAAACAAAATTTTAGGTCTAAGTTACCCAGTTGGTGAACCTAGAAAGCATGAACTGACAGCATTTTACTGTAGAAATCAGCCTTGATTGGCTTATAACTAATACACAACCACTTTCTGATCCATTCTGCAGTTGAGGTTGTTAGCTTGCTGTGATGATCAGAGCTGTTAGGAATAATGCAACTGCAAACACTGTTGTCTCTGTGTTGTGCACCCAAGGGCCTGGTTTCTCTGGGTGACACATCTTCAGAGTCCTGGTGATGAGACACACTCAGAAGAAGGAAGAAGGATGATAGTGCACTCGGTCAGAGCCTCTGGTGATGTACCCTCAGACCTGTCAACAGCTCTGGCCCAAATTTCTCCTGCCCTGGCTCTCCTACAAGCCTCCAACCCTCCCCAGCTGTGACCCTGACCCTAGCCATTGCTTCTAGGTTACAGACATCTCCTACTGTCTGTCTCCACCTCCAGCCAGGAACTCCAGATTCTTTTTCAATCCCTTCTTAGGCTGCCTGACTCAGTTTGAAGCTGTTCTGCTCATAGCCGCTATGGGGGACTCAGCCACAACATGTCAGTCCAAAAATATGTAACAATGGGTCCTTCTTACAAAGGAGGCTCCTCATACTTTCTTCCCACATACCAAGAAATCTACTGATTTTAGAGTATGGTTACCCCTGAGGACAGTGGATACCAAGAGCAAAAAGACCAGACCACATGGGGCAGGAGAGGCCAGTGCCTACCCAGTAAACGCCAGAGCAACGGTGCACATGGCTGCAACAGCATCTCCCAGTGGCCAAGTCACAAGGGAAAATAAAAGGAATGCTTGTGTCAGCCTCCAAAGGGCTCATTCCTGACAATGAGTCAGTTCCCAAACTTCCAGGTCTGTGGCTAAGGTTGTTTATCCCATGTGCACTCGGAGTTTGTTTTCATTGCTTTGAGACCACCTCCCAGTAGACTGGGCCACCTCACTTCTGAGTTATGACATGCTCTTGTTATGATTTTGTTCCATCTGACTCCATCTTCATAACATTGGTATTGGTCTGTACAACCTGTTCTGAGAAATTATAAAAATAGAAATATTGAAGTAAATAAGGTTATTTTTCTCTTGTCTTTATAGGAAACTCCTGCTGCTTTGAATTTAAAATCGGATGACAAATCCATGATTAACCCCACCCATCAGTGCCCCAAAGCCGGGAACTGGATTTTTTTTTTTCTGTGATGATTTCATCAGTTAACACTCATTCTCTCTTGGCCAAAGTCCTCCCACAAAGAAGTTCTGAGAAGATGGTGGGGGTGGCTAAGGGTGGTGGTTGAGAGTCAAAATACTTACATGGTGAAGGTGAAGTTGACAAAGGCCTTTGCACTGTGAAGAGTTTCACTGCCTTGTTTTCCGCCTGCTGGCAACAGCAAACATACCTGCAGGGCCGGCTCGTGGACCGGATCAGGGAAGCATTACTATAATGAGCAATTGCTGTGGAAATCAGACCTGGGAAATAAGGGAGCTGGTGAAGCCACACAGGGCTGTCACCTCTGCACTGAGGAGGGTCAGTGCTGGAGCTGCTGTGGCACTAAGAAGGACAGCTGAGCATGAAGGAGCGGGAAGCAAGGAAAACAACAGCCTGGGAAGATGTGAATTCACAAAGACAAACTAAAACCCATGAGTACTGTGGTAATTTGAATGCAACTGGCCACCATAATCTCACAGGGAGTGGCACTATTAAGAGGTGTGGCTTTTATGAAGTTGGTATGGCCTTGTTAGAGGAAGTGTGTCACTGTGGGTGGGCTTTGAGGTTTCCTATGCTCAGCCCAGTGTCTCAGTTGACTTCCTGTTGCCTGCAAGATGTAGCACTCTCAGCTCCAGCACCCCATCTGCCTGCATGCTGCCATGTCCCACCACGATGATAATGGACTGAACCTCTGAAACTCTAAGCAAGCCACCCTAATTAAATGTTTTCCTTATAAGAGTTGCTGTGGTCATGGTGTCTTTTCACCACAATAAAAACCTTAGCTAACACAAGTACCAACTACAACCCTAATCTAAATCCCTCTGTTTCAATGTCTACCACACAGGTGATCTGCAAACTAGACTTTTCATCACAGTTACACAGACACCCCATCAGGACACAGAGGAGCTGCATGCACAAACAGGAAAGAATAAAATTAATATGGGCCAAGATGCTGCCTTGTATCAACAGGGTGGTCTTGTATTGGTTATTGCTGGATAACAAAGCAAACTAAAATTCAGTGGCATAAACTACAAACATTCACTTTTGCTTCTGGATTTTAGAGTTGGCTATGACTCTGGGAATGTAGGTTGATGGCAACTGGGTGGCTCTGCTCCAAGCTAAGGATCCAGCTCAGCTCTTCACTGATTTGGGGGTTCATTGTTTGCTGCGTGTATGTTCATTGTGGGTAGAGGGCAGCAGCCATCTAGATAAATCTCTTCTTGTGATGGAAGAGATAGAAGAGTAGCAAGTAGAGCCAGCTTGTATCCCTTGAGCTCTAGGCTCCACTCAGTTATGCCATCAATTGTTCCTGTATCTCACTGGCCAAAGAACAAGTCTAGGTTAGGGAGTAAAAATAAATACACACAAAGAAATATCAATAGCAGAGGATATGAATAGAGATCGTGAAAATACGTGGAGTTAATAATTCACAATGTTTTGATTATTAGAAAAGCAAATAGCCATCCTCAGATTCTCTTTTAAATATATTTCTACATCTCAGAATTCTACCTCTTAGCACATACATGGAGAAGAGACATTGCTCAGATCGGAGAGCTGAGTGGACAGCAGAAAAGTGCTTCAGAGCTTTTGTCTGTGCTTGCTTTATGCCAAAGCAGTTTCTGCCTGTAGTACCCATCCTAAATCCCTTTGACCACTGATACAGTCCAGGCACTGGCACTAGCTATGTGTTGCAATCCTTTCCAGTACCAATGCCAACTGTGCCTCAAACATGAGTTGGTATACTTAAAGCCTGACCTATGAGGCAGTAAGCCCGTCCTGGATTCCCTCTGTCATCCATCTTAACCAAACATCTCACTCAAGAACATTTTATCTCCATAAAAAAAAGTCTGGACTGTGATTCTTATAGACTTCAGGGACAGATTGTGTGTTGAGAGAAAACCACACTCACACCTGGTGATTGGGGTATACCAGAAGTCCATGGTTTGAATTCCTTAATTTCCAAGTATCTGCCTCCTGGATCTTCCTGCTTATTCGTTAAGTTAATGTGCTATTTGTTTAAAACATGTTTTGTTCCCATGGTAGAACACTAATATTCCATCTATATTTAAGTTCTTGGGTGTGCTTTGTACATTGTTTTTCTTCAGGAAAAAAAATATAAAAATTTCTTGGAACAGACTTGACACTGGTTGGCTGAGTTCCTCAGTACTCTCTCCAAACAACCCTTCACTTCCAGAGGGCTTAAGTAACAATAGCATCAAATCAAAACCAAACCCCATTACCATGCCCCACCCCACTACAAGCCCCTTGGGGAAAACGAGCCAAGTCTTCATGTTTAAATATGCCCAAGGCTCAGCCCAGTTGGAACTTAAAATATCCTTGTTAATTAAATAAGTGAATTCCAAACTCTGTGACATGCAGTCCATGGTGGCAACACTTCTAAAAACAGTAACAACAACATGTTTAGTTCCTGTGGGTTTAGATAGTCTTGGGACCCCATTTTATAGAGATCTATTAATTTTAGGTAAAATTATGACATGAACATAAAATCATCTCCATGTCTCCATAATGTGGGCCCCTCTAAAAGGCCAGCCAACCTACCTTTCTCTGATTTCTTCCCTTGGTATGAAACATTGATGGAGTTTAGAGAGAATTACAGTTTTGTTCTGTTTTGGATAGGGTCTCATGCAGCCTGGGTTGGCTTTGAACTTGCTATGTGGCTAGTAATGATGAACTTCTGATCCTCCTAACTCTGCCTCCCAAATGCATCACAAAGAGCAGTTTATGTAATGCTGAGGACTGAACTCAGAGCTTCCTGTGTGCCAGGCAAGTATGCTACCAACTAATCCACACCCCCAGTCCAGTTTTTTCTAATCAATAATGGTTTATTAAATGTCAATTATAAGCCAGGTGCTCTGTGTTAGAGGTTAGGAAAACAGAATTGAAGACAGCATTAGGAATGTCACTGTTGAGGAGGAGATAGACATTTCTCCTGATGACTGTTCTACACCATGACAGATTCCTAACTGCTATGGGCCTCCAAAGGAGGTATCTTTTGTGCTTCCTGGAAGAGGTGACGTGTGCAGTGGTTCTTGGTGGACAAACAAGAACTGGGGCTAAGATGTGGTTCCAACAGAAAGAACAGCCTGTACGAGGACTTGGGCTGAGGAGAGTGAACGTTCTTGCAACACCATGGAGTCAGAGCAACTGGGGGGGGGGGGGGGAGGACAGGACAGTTTGGGCGTGGTTAGAGATGGACCCAGGGAGTGAATGGGAGCCAGATCAAGCCTGTCAGCTCTTAAGGATGCTCGAGGTGTTGGTTTATCCTGAGGTCAACGAGGATACCCAGAAGGTTTACCAATAAGAAAATGACCTGATCATATCTATTTAAAAGTTACAGACTTGAATTAGAGAAGCCACGTACAGTCCATTGTAATCACCCAGCCAAGAGATAAGTGTCTACCTAAGCATGAGCACTCTACAGCTGGAGGCCCCTCCCCAGAGATCAGTCTGGTAAGATACATGGTGTGGCCCACCAGCACCCTCCACATGCTAGGCCTGCATGAGCCGAATAGACTATAGTGTGGCTACTTTGCTGACCTTTGACTCATATTTCCCCCTTTGGTGACCATTTTATCCATCCAAGTTTGAAGCTCATCGTCTCCAACATTTGATAGCTTTTTGGCACATAATGTACAGGCTTTTCTTTCTTTTTAAGTGGAAAACGGGGGATTTTTCATACTTGAAATCCAAATTTGCACAAATAGCTTAATTTAAAATTCTCCTAAAAGATTGACTTTTGGGTAAAGACCAAATCTAAATTTCATGCTGGAGTTCAATAACAGGTTTGGACAACCTTGTGATTTTTCTTCTCTTGAATAAATGAAGGGGGTGGTGGGGCTGGAGAGTGGCTCAGTGGTTGAGACCACTGGCTGAACTTCCAGAGGATCTGGGTTCAATTCTCAGTGCTCACTGGTGGGTCACAACCATCTGTAACTCCAGTCCCAGGGGATTTGACACTCTCTTCTGGTTTCCTTAGACATGAGGCACACACCTGGTACACAGACATACATACAGGAAAACATCCATACACATAAAATAAAGTAAAAATAAAAATTAGGCTGAACAGATAGTTCAGCAGTTCAGAGCACTTGCTGCTGCTCTTCCAGAGGACCTGAGCTCAGTTCCCAGCACCTAAATATAGCAGCTCACAACCATCTGTAACTCCAGCTCCAAAGGACCTGATACTCTCTTTCTGGCCTCTATGAGCACCTACACACATGTGGCATACACAGGTACATACGCTATACATAAATAAGAATTCTTTAATGGGGCCAGGAATTAGGGGGATGGCTCAGTGGGTAAAGTACTTGACACTCAAGCATGAGGACTTGAATTCAAGCCCTAGAGTCCACATCAAAGCCAAGCATGGGCATAAAATTGTAATTGCGGGGCTGGGAGGTACAGCAGGGGTAGCCTGAGGGCTTGCTGGCTGTCCAGTCTATCCAACTGGCGAGCTGAAGTTTCAGCATGAGACCTGTATCCAAAAATAAAGTGGATCAAGATAGAGATAGACACCATTTACTTCTGGCCTCTACAATGCACATGCATGATCGTATATCCACACACATAGGTATACCCAACATGCATGAGCATGCATATTGATGAACGTGTAAGCTCCTGGAAAAGAAACAAATGCCTCATTCTCCCAAATAAAGACAAACCGAAGGACATTTGCTCCCTTTCAATGAACATCACTTGTCAGTTTTCATTCACACCTAAGCAGGGAAGCCAGAATATTTCCTTTTCATAGGTCCTCCTTCCCTCAACAACTCAGTGCCCGCATTCCCACTACTATAACCTATTGCAATGGGCTCGCACCTTGTTGGACGAAAAGCCAAGAAGTAAGAATGGAGAAAGATTTGTTTCCTGCAGCAGGGAAGGACAGCACTGGAGTTGCTTTCTTCTGTGAGCAGACAGAGTGTGAGATATTACCTGGGGTGCCTACACAGTCACGTGAGAAAGCTCATTAGGTGGGAACATTCCTGAGCATGCCCAGTTTGAAGAGGTAGTTCAAGAAGGAAAGATGGCAGACACGTTTTTTTCAGACACAGGTAAAGTTCAAAGTCAAGAAGAGTTTGGGCATGTTCAGTTTGCCTCATGAAGATGGAGGATGAGAACACTTTCTGGGTGTGCATTTGTCTTTCTTCAAAAATTTTAGCTGCAAAAAGAAAAAAACTGCTTTGAAGATGCATCCATAGAGGAGTTTGGGCAGGGTGGATGGCACATATCTTTTATCCCAGCACTTGGGAGATAGAGGCGGAAGGATTTCTGTAAGTTTGAGGCCATCATGAAAAAAGTCACACTACTTTTAAAGACCTCCAAAGCAGACTTCTCCACATTCTGTTCTGGTATGTTCCTATTTCCTTGTGATCTGAGAAAATTCTTCCCAATGAAGGCTCAGGCCACCTAGCCACGGGAGCCAGAGGAAACTCTAGCCATCTTGGAATTCTTCTTCCTACATTTTCCAAGACTAACAACAAGCCATGAGGTCCCCACCAGCCTGTTTTCCACTGCTTCTACTGGGTTTTGGAGCCTGGTGTTGTGAAGGTTCAATGCTGGACTTTCTCTCTCAAAAAAGTGGTCTCTTCACTGGCCGGGAGGTGGTTGCAAGCAAGGTCAGTTTGGCGAGTATGTGAGTGAGTGAACCCGAATGAGCGCCGCACCTATTCTGACACACTTCCAGCTGCTCGCCCAGCACACTGCTTGAGAAAATGGCTCTCCTTTCTTTTGGTCTTCAAAGAGTCTTGGCTAAAAGTGCCAAGAAAGGGGAGCCTAACCTGAGAGGAAAAGGAAACTCAAAAGCTAGGTCAGAGAGTTCGCTGCCTTTGGGGGATAGGATGCATCTGGCCTCCGTGTTTCAGAGGAAGGAAGGAAGGAAGGAAGGAGATCAGATGCTGGTAGCTTTCTCAAGGCTGCCCAGGTTTTTCCCCACATGACTCTGGTTGCCAGGCTGAGATTCAAAACTGGCTTGGAAAATGTCTTCCAGCTCACACCCTGATTCTAATGTAAATGTAACACAATGGGGGCTGGAGAGATGGCTCAGCCTTTAGCTGCTCTTCCAGAGGACTCGGGTTCAATTCTGAGCACCTACATGGCAGCTTGCAGCTGTCTGTAACTCCAGTGCCAGGGGATCTGACACCCTCACACAGATATACATGCAGGTGAAATACCAATGCACAGAAGATAAAAACAAAGAAATCATTTTTTTAAAAAAGGACCGTAAGGATTAGAAAGGAAAAGATAACCAAGAAGGGCTGTGAGTAAGCAAAACTCTGTGTGAAGACGGGTTCTGCCTGAAAGAAAGAGTATCCCTAGATCAATGCACAGTTAAGTCCACAGAACCCCCGGATGGCATGGAGGCCAGCCCTTAGAATGAAAGGCATGCTGACTTACACAGCTCTGGGGTAAAGAGCATTGGTCTTGAAGTGGGAGGCATGGACTCCATCTTAATCTCTGGGAGCACCTGAGTCTTAACCTTTCTAGGCTAGCTTGGTGCTTCCCACAGAAGTTTCTTGTACTGTGTTAAGATGTTTCACAGACCTTCTACCTGTGGGCTAGTACTTTCCATGGTGAGCTGGTTTAAAGATAAAAATATAACTCAGGAGGCAGAGGCAGGTGGATCTCTGTGAGTTTGAGGCCAGCATGGGCTACAGAGTGAGTTCCAGGAAAGGCTCAAAAGCTACATAGAGAAACAGAAATTCTGTCTCAAATATATATACATATATATATATACATATATATATACATATATATATATATATATATGTATATATATATATATATATATATATATATGATAAAATTATTACCCTATTCCCTTTAAAGGTCTTTAGACTGGGGAGATAGCTTAGTTGCCAAAATGCTAGTCATGTGAGTGTGAGAACCTGAATGTGGTACCCAGAACCTGTAGTGAGAAACTGGGTATGATGGCACATGCTGGTAACGCCAGTGCCACAGGATCCCTAGGGTTTGATAGCCAGGCAGCCTAGCCTACTCTGTGAGCATGAGGCCAGTGAGAGATCCCATCTCAAAAAACAAGGTGGAGGGTTTGAGGCCAGCCTGGTCTATATAGCAAGTTCTAGGCCAGCCAGAGATACATAGTGAGATGTTGTCTCAAGAAAGGAAGGAAGGAGGGAGGGAGGGAGGGAGGGAGGAGGAAGGAAGGAAGGAAGGAAGAAAGGAAGGAAGGAAGGAGGGGGGGAGAGGGAGGGAGGAAGGAAGGAAGGAGGGAGGGAGGGAGAGAGGGAGGGAGGGAGGGAGGGAGGGAGGAGAAAGGAAGGAAGGAAGGAAGGAAGGAAGGAAGGAAGGAAGGAAGGAGAGAAAAGAAAAAAAAAAGATGGGCAGCAACTGAGGAACAGCATTTGAGGTTGATCTCTAGTCTTCACACATGCACACATGTGTAAATGCACCTGAACACACAGGAACATACACATATACATGAACACACACAACCAAAAATAAAAACCCTTCAAACTACCCAGAAGTAGGAAAACACACTATATTTTAGAGGCTTTTGTAAGATTTGAGGCCCACCAAGGAGAGCATCACATCCAGATTCAGCCTAAGCATCCTTTGATTGCCTATAATCAACAATGCTATCAAATGAATGTGGATTTAGTTTTGTTTGCCACATGCGAGGGTTTGAGGAGTCTGGTTTTTTTTTGTTGTTGTTCTTGCTGAGACTGCACAGTCCAGTTTGCATAGGTTCAATATGTGTATAATACAAGTATATACGAAATGTTTTCAAATATTTGTTCATTAAAACAATACACAGGGATGCGACTAGACACTAAGAGTGTTGATATGAACTTGGCTCTTGTCGGGTGCAATAGCACCTGTGAAGTTTCCAGGTAGAGGCGACGCTGTGGGCGGGCGGATGAGCTGGCCAGGCAGTCTACCTGAGATGTCCAGGCGGGAGCGGAAGGGTTAAGACTGTCTCAAGCCTCCCCAGCCTTAAGGTCCCATCACACATCCATACCCACTGACTAACAGGGATACACTGCCTTCAATTCATGTTAGAACAAGGAGATGGGACTGCTATTTAGCTCTCTAATTCAGATTATGCTTTTTCGGTTGCCTCGGCATTTTACATTTTCTGGTTGTTTATTTGCTTTACTGTCTATGGTTCTCAGAGAGCTCCTGGGAGACAAAGGACATCATACCACCCATTTGTCAGATTTTCAAACTAACCCTTCCCAAATCCAGAATCTTATCTGAAATCAGACATGCTGAGTGATGTTAGAGCTGGAAGCAGAATCTGAGCTTTCCAAATTAGGAATATTCAAATGTTTCAACTTTTCAAAACTCTAAATATCACCATCGTTCACTGGGAGGATTTGCTTAAAATCCTTGTTTCCAACAGAGGCCTCCATGACCACTGGACTTCCCACCAGCCCTAAAATAATATTGAAATATTATTTCTTCTGGATGGCTGGAATTCACAGGAGGCTGTTCTTCTGTCGCCCTCTGGTGGCCATTGCACACATAACACATCACACAGTCCTAGGGTTGTGGTGCCTTCTCTTTGGTCATTTGTTCATTCCTGCAATGGCAAAGGGCTGCCACACTCTGCACTGGGACACGAGGAAATTAAGATAAGCCATGTATGGTGGTGTATGCATGCCTGGATCCCAGTACTTGAAAGGCTGAGATAAGCGGACGGTGAGGGCGGGGCCAGCCTGAATCTTACTAAGTATAGTAAGACCTGTGTCTGTCAAAAAAGAAAGAAAGAAAAAGTAATTATTTTAAAATAAAGGTTTTATTTTATTTTAAAAATAAAGACAGAAGATAAGATAAAGCATGGTCCTCAAGGTCAGTAGGCAATAAAATGTTAGATGATAACAAAATCATGGGACCAATGTCTTAAAGGTGTATGCAGAAAATACACCCAGCCGGGATGTCTCGAATGCTCTCATCAGGGTAAAGGGCTGAACTGAGCTCGGAAAGGCAGGCAGGAGCAGGGATGAGTGGGGGAAGTTAGGAACTCAGGGACCTATCAGCATGCATGGTCACTGTGGTGGAATTCAGAACATGGGTCTTGGTGGGGGGAGGGGGAAACTAAGATCCAAATGTAGATGGATCAGATAATGAAAGCATTTTTATGTCACAGCTGCATTTGGGCTTGTCCATTAAGCTAATGCCACCCTTTTTTTAAAAATCATGTTCCCATCAATAAAAATATTTAGGTATCCATCCTTAATGTTTATGTATATATTTTATTTGTGTGTGTGTGTGTAGGTCAGAAGACAGTTTTGGGGAGTCATTTATCTCTCCACACCACATGGGTTCTATTGATCTAACTCAGGTCATAGATCTTGCATCAGGTTCCTTGACTAGCTGAACCATCTTGATGGCCAAGGCTCCATTTCTTGAAGGTTCTACCTCCAAGAAATATCACTGCACTGTGTCCTGAGCTTCCAACAACTGGACCTTTGGAGGACACACTTGAATCAGCTCCATCCTGGTAACACTTGGGATCTCAGCCCTTGGAGGAGGATTACGAGTTCCAGGTCAGTCCTGTTCACTCACATGCAAAAGTCTCAGCTGCGAGAGTACTGATGGCAGCTAGCTGATCCTGTAAAATAATGTGAAGGTTTTATCTTTTCACAATGGCAACAGGTTAATTCATTTTAGAAGATTTTTGTAAGGTGTCTTGGTTTGGTTTCTATTTTGTGATAAAACACTGAGCAAAACTAACTTGGGAAGACAACAGAGTTTATTTGGCTTACAGACTACAGTCCGTTAAGGAAGGAACTTGAAATAGAAACTATAAAGGGACAAACATTGGTTACTGGCTTGTCCCCAGCTCACGATTAGCTAGCTTTGCTGCTACGTCACCCAGGCCCACCTAGGAATGTCACCATGAGCTGAGCCTTCCTACATCAGTTAGCAATTAAGAAACTGCAGCACGGATGGAGGCAATTCTTCAGTTGAGTTCCCCTCTTCCCAAGTGACTCTAGGTTTGTGTCAAGTTAATAGCTGAAGCTAACCATGACATAAAGTTAGAATTTCTTGTTTGCAGCATTTGAAACCACATGCTCTGGTTTTTATAGAAGGTACACTTACATCATCTTCAGCCTCAAATCACCTACCCATTTTCAGCATCCTCTCTCCAAAGCATGAGTTTATTTTGAAGGGCTCTTACTCTTCCCACACTGTTGCAACAATGGATAACCATTGTATTTTTAGGTGTGTTTTACTGACCCCACTTTTACCAGGGTAAACATCGGCAAACTTGAAATACTGTCTGTTCATAAAGGGAAAGTTCATGCTCACTCTTGTATTAACCACAAGGAAACCCTCTTCACCTCGGGTAGCACTGAGGTCGAGACAGTGTGTTTTGCAACCCATTTATTCTTTTTTTTTTTTTTTTTGAGATTGAGCACATGGCCTTGAACATACCATATAAGCAATGAACCACTTGAGCCACACTGCCAACTCTGGGAAATTGCCTTTTCTGGCCTTGAACTCTCTTATCATTCTGGTTTAGCCTTCTTGAGTAGGGATTACAAGCCCGAAACCCTACACCTGGTTCACTTATTTTAGTCGTATATAGGAAACTTCTATGTGATTTTTCTCCCTCTTTTGCTGAAACATATGCACACACGTAGAAAATGAGAAAGACACACACAGAGAGAGAACATGTATGAAGCCTGCTAACATACTCCTAAGCCAGTGACATGCTGTTCAATATTTAGCAACAAGTTTTCTAAAAAGAGCAGAACTTGAGGCTGGAGAGATTGCTCAGTGGTTAAGAGCATTGGGTCATGGGTTCAGTTTCCAGCACCCACAGGACAGCTTACAACCACTTGTAACTGATCTGATGCCCTCTTCTGGCCTCTTTGGACATGAGGCATATATGTGTTGTACATATACATATGCAAACAAACATACAAATAAAATAAATAAAATTTTAAAAGAGAAAACAAAAACCCAAACAGATCTTAACCTGTGGGGGCCCTCACCAGTGCTGGAGTTTGGATCTTGAATGGCTCACAAAGCATACATGTCACAAGCTTGGCTGTGCATCTGGGCACTGCTGGAGGAGGTAGAAATGTAAGAGGCAGGGCCCAGTGAGAGGCATTCAGGTCATTGGAGACATTAATGGCATTTACACTAAAAGAACAAAAGAGAGGGAGGAAGGGAGAAAGAGAGGAAGGGAGAGAATGTTATTAAATAAATAACATTTAATTCCAAAGAAAATGTTTTATGTGACAATCTGATTTATCTAATATAGTAAAATTTCAAAGTTAAATAATGTTCTTAAAAGAATAATTTTAAGGGCTGGGTAATAGTTCTGGTGATAGAGCACTTTCATAGCATTAAGTCCTGGGTTCAAATCCCAGTGCTACAAAACAGAGAAATAAAAATAATAGCAATGTGTTTATATTGACAAAAAATTAATTTATAGTGTCTATAAAAACATCGTAATACGTATTATAACTCCAGTAATCAGGATGCTAAGGCAAGAAGTCCTGAGTTTGAGGCCTAGAGTAGGCTATACAGCAAGCCCCTAGGATAATCGGAATGTTAGAACAATAATTTCCAAGTTATACATGTGCATGTCACTCCATGCGCGCATTCTTTCTCTTTGCCTCTCAATAAAGATTTTGTGTTAACCTTGTACTGTTTTTAAGTGTACTGTTTGTTAATACATAATTCTGATTGCCATGGTGACTAGAATGTGCCTTCCCCTGATATTTCCAAACCACCTGATGTTTACACAAATACTATTGCTTTTAAACATGTATCTATCATAGATTGGCATCTTAGGAAAAAGAGCCGCTTTGCCTGTAAAGCACAGCTAGGGAACAAATGGCTGTGGGAGTGTGGGGGGACCCCTGGCCCTTCTGCCTCACCCAACGCCGCAGCTTAACCTTCCTGGAGCCAGAGCAGTTTCCTTATCTGATAAATAGTCAGTGACAGATGCACCTCACCAGAGTCTTGGGGTTTGAATGGAATCGTGCCAGTAAAGCACTTAGCAGAGGCTTGCAGCCAGGATGCACCTAGCTGATGCGAAAGTGACCACAGAGTCTTCAGCTTGCTGTGGGAACAATCACACCCATAGACAGCAATACTTTAAAAAATGTATGCTCCTTTATCATCCCTCTCTTTCCCTCCTCTTCTTCATTTCCTGTTGAACAGAACTGACCTGGCCCACATTTTACGTGTGAATGGTAACCACACTGCAGGCCTCCTAAGCCTCCTGCTTGACTCCATCACATGCTGCAGCTCACTTTCCTTGTTAAATTTAATCATCATCATACCCCAGGAGTCTCCATCCTAGTTATTGTTAAAAAAAATAAATAAATAAAAATAAAATTCTTTTGACAGGATTTTCCTCTACAGCCCAGCTGGCTTAGAACTCACAATCTTCCTGCCTTGGCCTCTCAAGTACTGAGACTAAAGAAACCATCTAATGTCAGGGTCCATCCTTCCCCCATTTGACTCGTCACTGTTTTAATTCACATATCTGGTCATTGCTGCGTTGTGAATATGCAAAACAAGACGGAATTATAAGAAGAGATAAGCGCTTCATCCTTCCCACTGGCCCCATTTTCACCTCAAAAGACGCCACCTGTAACTAACACTCATTCTCACACACACACGTGAAGGTATGCGTTGTGCAACTCCATTTCTTCACTCTCTCAGGGCGGTGCTGTAATGAGGCTTAGTCCACACTGGGGGTGGTTGTTTTCTTTCCTTAACATATCAGAGTTTGTTGCTGTTTCCGTGTATAAAGTCTAACACACAGTGCTCAACCTCCACCTCAGACTCTTCCCTGTCACAGACACTGTGGCTCAGTCATTCTCTCTCTCTTTTAAAGATGTATTGATGTTTAGTGTGTGTGTGTGTGTGTGTGTGTGTGTGTGTGTGTGTGTGTGTGTGTGTGTAAAGGGAGGGGGGGGGGAGGGAGGAAGGGAAGTCAGAATTTCCCAGAGTCAGTTCTTGTTTTCTACCCAGTGGGTTGCAGGAATTGAACTAAGGTTATCAGGCTTGGCTGCGAGCAACTTCACCTGCTGAGCCTTCTTGAGAGCCCAACAGGAAACATTCTTGTACAAACATTTTGGATCCCTATTTCTTTAGGCCACAGATAACTTTAAGGAAAATTGCTAAGTCAAATTGAACACATTTCTAAATTTGAAAGACCATCAAATTACCCTCTCCCCAAAGCCATGTTGATAATTTCCCACCAACAATGTGTGAGATTTTTTTTTAAATAGAAAAAAACATACATATTCAAACATTCAAAACAAACAACATAAACAACAGCCTTGCTCATGTTCCATTGCTCTTTTGTTACACTATGTGTTTGATTTGTTGGTATTTTTCTTAGCATTCAGGGGATTGTACTCACATCTGGGACTGTAGTAGATGCCTGCTACAGGTTTAGACAACATGACATTTCTAATTAGGTATCATTCAGCAGTGTGTACCCCATCTTCTCCTCTGCTCTGGGACAATCTAAACCATGTGGCAACTGTATACTCCATGAAGTTCTAACAGAATTAGTTTGCAAAGTCTACACTTATTATGGGAGAGCCTTGATATCTCTTCACTATCTTCTATGGCCCTTGGTATTCTTGTGTTAGTCTATTTAACAAAACTTGACCATTTATGTTTTGTTTGAAAATCCTTCATACCCCGCCCCTGGATTTCACAACTTTTAGCATAGTGTTGTGTTGTAGAATATCCCTTTATACTGTGTGAAGGTGTGTCACTGTGGTTGGTTTAATAAAGAGCTGAATGGCCAATAGCTAGACAGGAAGAGGTTAAGCAAGACTTCTGGGGACAAGGAGGTCACAGGGAGGAAAAAGGATAGGGTCACCAGCCAGACACAGAGGAAGCACCATGAGCAGATCTCAACAGAGAGATGAGGTAATGAGCCACGTGACAGAACGTACATTAAAATAAGTGAATTAATTTAAGTTATAAGAGCCAGTGGGACAAGCATAAGCTAAGGCCAAGTTTTCATAATAATAAGTCTCCATGTAGTTATTTGGAAGCTGATGGTACAGAGAAAGACTTGCTACAGAGTTGAGCATAATATTCTGCTAATGTAATCTATAAAAGGGCAGGACACCTATAATCCTGGTATTTAGAAGACAGAGACAGAGGTTCACAAGTTCAAAGTCAGCCCTAGCAAAACAGTGAGCTAAAACCTGTAAATCCATTGTGTTGCCCTTATTTTCCAATTGTGTGTGTGTGTGTGTGTGTGTGTGTGTGTGTGTGTGTGTGTCCTGAATTGAATTTTCTCTTTTCTAACTGTCCATTTCTGCTTTGTCAGTTCCTTCTAGTTAACTTGGTGATATTCTCTTGTCAATCTTTTGAAGCTCCAATTGGCCATTTCATTATAGTCTTTTTCCTCATGTTCAGTCACTAATCCCCACACTCTTCTTGTGCACAGCCTCAGCCTGCACTGTGGAATATTGTCATCATTCTTTCTAAACAATCTGTAGCTGCAGTCTTTATTTCTCATCCATTCAGAGGCTATGCTATGTGGGAGTGTGTTGGTGTTTGGTTCTTTCCTCCTCCTCCTCCTCCTCCTCCTCCTCCTCCTCCTCCTCCTCTCCCTCCTTCTCCTCCTATTCCTCTTCCTCCTCCTAAGTATTGGCATTGATGTTGTTTCTCTGCAGTATAATCCAAGACTATGAGCACTATAATACTTTTTTCTTGGAATGTATTCATTTTTTTCCATGAAGACTGATAACAGATCACTCACTGTGGTAGTTTGAATGAAAATGGTCCCCATAGGACCATAGGGAGTGGCACTATTAGGAGGTGTGGCCTTGTTGGAGTAGGTGTGGCTTTGTTGGAGGAAATGTGTCACTGAGGATGGGCTTTGAGGTCTCAGATGCTCAAGCCAGGCCCAGTATGGCACTCTCATCCTGCTGTCTGCCAACACAGATATAGCATTCTCAACTACCTCTCCAGCAATGTCTGCCTGCATGCCACCATACTTCCCATCGTGAGGATAATGAACTAAACCTCCGAACTGTAAACCATCCCCAATTAAATGTTTCCTTATAAGAGTTGTTATGATCATGGGTGTCTCTTCACAGCAATAGAAACCCTAACTAAAGCACCCACAGTGTTTAATGACCTAAAACAGAGAACATCTAGACTTGGAGAAAGGTTTTGATAGAACCGTCTTCATGTAAGTCAACTAGATTGCTAAGTAGAATTTCAAGTTCATGGGAGACAATGTGTTTTCTTATTGCAAGGCCCATTCTGTTGCAATTTTAGAAGACAAAGGTGACGGACATGTAGAAAATAGGAGAAGAGACAAGAGGAAGGTAGGGAGTTGGTCAGCTCAGAATTACAGAACCAGGGTTTAAATCTAATGCCCTTCTTAGCAGACAAGCCAGTTACTGAGATTTCTATTTAAAGGATACAAGAAACAATAGTAGAGGGGACATGAGAAACAAGAGTGGAAAAAACACAGGAAATGATGGTGGGGAGGACATAAGAAATGATGGGAAGATAACTTCCATGTCAGAACAGGCAAGGACATAATGCAGACAGGACAAAGCTGGGATGGAGAAAAGCCAGGAAAGTGTGTGTGTGTGTGTGTGTGTGTGTGTGTGTGTGTGTGTGTGTGAGAGAGAGAGAGAGAGAGAGAGAGAGAGAGAGACAGAGAGACAGAGAGAGACAGAGAGACAGAGAGAGAGAGAGAGAGAGAGAGAGAGAGAGAGGGAGAGAGAGGGAGGGAGAGGGAGGGAGAGAGAGAGAGCACTCTGACTCTGTCAGGCTGACGATGGTCACTTGATGCAGGGAGTGAGTGAGGTTTGAGAAACCCGCCTCTACCTTGGAGCCCTTCAGAGGAAAGAAACTGAGTGTTCCGTGCCAGCACAGAGTGACAAAGGAAAACAGTGGCAGGGCTGAGGTACACAAAGAAAAGATCTTGTGACTTTAGAGGATCTTCAACACAATTTTCATTCTCCATGTCTATTATTATTTTTTTCTTGATGGAGGAAGGGCAGTGCTAAGATTAACCCCAGCACCTCATGCTTGCTAAGCAAATGATCTATCCCTGAGCCATATCCTCAGCTGTTGGTGTTTTTAAAACAGGGTCTCACTGTGTATCTCAGGAAGACCTGGACTTAAGTAGTCCAGGCTGGCCTCAAACTTTGTCTTCCTGCTTTTACCCCCTGAGCATTGTGAAAACATCAGCTTCCGTGTTTTTTAAGCTGCTCCTGGATGTGTTTATTATAAAGCAAGTGTTCATTATTGGCCCGTGTCCATATACTGAGCCAACCCAAATGTAAACAGCCAGGGCTCTTTCTTTTCCTTCCGATGGCCTCACAGAGCCCAACATATGACCATAGATGTGTGCTTAGGGAGGACCCCTGGTAAAACTGTGGTGGGGCTGTGGGGACCTGGGCTCCTGCTCATTGATCTATTCAGAAAGTCTCTGGTCCTACAGGGGCTTGTGTCCGGGTGTCCCATCTCCATCTACCAACAGATTGCTGCTCAGCCCACTCAAATTTATGACTTAGCAGGTCTGATAGCTTTCTGTTGTGGGTTATTTGATCACACTGTGAAACTCCAAGACTGTGTTAATCAAATTAACCTTGGATCAGGGGGCAGAGCCAGCAACTAGTTGATAAGAATTATTCATAGAGAGTATGGAGGACCCAGGAAAATGGATAGAGGGACCCACAGGAAGGAGTAGAAAGAGACTTGGAGATTTGCAGCTCTTTTTGGTTTGGGACAGGTGGAAAGATGCTCTCTTGCTTAGTCTCTGGTCAAAAAGGAAGGTCAGCTGGTTGTTTCTGGTCTTCTCTGATCTAGCAGCTTTTCACACTAACATCTTACTTCTGAGTCTTTATTGGTAAGTAGAACAATTTAGCTAAAAACAAAAGCTTTCTGTGGGAAATAATCCCAATATCAAGTCAGGAGTCAATGGGAGCTAGATGGAGCTAGATTTACTCCTTCTTTGGTTTTAGGGTCATTTTAGGCTTAAAAAGATTCCCCATATATGTTTATTTAGTTTTTTGAGATAGGGTTTCTTCATGTAACAGCCTGGGCTGTCCTGGAACCTGCTTTGTAGCCCAGGCTGGCCTCAAACTCAGAGAGATCCTCCTGCTTCTTCCTCCTGAGTGCTGAGATTAAAGGCTTGTGCCACCATGCTCAGCTGATTTCTTCTATGTTAATAAAAATGAAATAAAAAAGATGCCTCATGCCTCCAAGGTGCCATAAGTATAAGCAACGAGGATGGGGCAACTTGGCTCAGTGACAGTGGAGGCCTAGGATTTGGGGAGCAACTTCCGGGGCAAGAAAGACTAGTTGCAAATGGAGCTAGAGGTAGGGAAATTTATAAAGTAATAATTTGACCAAATTGAGAGCATTCTAAATAGAGGGTATACATATTTGGGGTACTCAAATGTTCACAGCTCTTCACTGTGTTTCTGTGTATCTTCTGCTTACATCTCCTTTGAAGCAGAGAGGTAAGATAAAGTACCACGCAAAGTGGAGACTGACTACCTACATCTCTGTGCATGGATTCCAAATAGTCACATCCTTCCAATGGAAGATGGAGTCCCATCTGTTTGAACACAGCCTGAGTCTGTGCTCTGTGTGCACCAATTGAGTCTGGGAAAATTGTCATTGCTGTTCAGTCCATCCTATGCCTTAAGACCACTGTGCTTTGAGATGGCCCAAGTCCCCAAAGAAGGAGAGACCAAATGGAGGGGTACCAGGGCAGCCACCACCTAAAGATGGCATGCTGCCTAGTACATGAAGGCCATCCAGCTGACCCTGGGTGACTGCCACTTAGAGGTGTAAGGAAATTCAATAGGTAGGTGTGTGTGTATGTGTGTGTGTGTGTGTGTGTGTGTGTGTGTGTGTGTGTGTGTGTTCATTCAGGTGGATGAACATGTATTCAGTATTTAGGTACATGTTTGGATGCTAAAGGACAACCTTGGGTGCCATTCCTCAGTAGCTGTTCACCTTGTTTATTGGGGCAGTCTTCCATTGTCCTGGAATTCACTAAATAGGCTACTTTGGCTGGCTAGCAACCCCAAGGATCCACCTGTTTCTGCTTAGCTAGTGCTGAGATTGTGAGTGTGGATATTTTTTATGTGGGTTCTGGGGATCAAATGCAAGCCCTTGTGCTTGCAAGGCAAACATGTTAGCTCCTAAGCCATCTCCCCAACTCAGTGGCTGTTCTTCTAAGCCACTGAGGTTTGAGGGAATCTGTCAGGCAAACGGATTGCTACAAGATGACCTCAGTGTCTAGTGACAAGGAGCTTATGGAAGTGAGTCTTGAGGCTGACTCATAAACCCCTCAGACAAGTCACAAATGAAGTCACCAGCCATCCAAGTAGGAGGCACAGCAAGGGACTTAGGGAGGATGCCTCAGAAAGTTTGTTCCTTTACATGGAAGCAGTTTTCTATTTGATGGCCTTGGGCTCCCTGCCCCACAGCAGGCCCTGGCTGTATGAATTCAGTTGCTCACATGACTCAGCTTATGTTGGTAGATCCTTCCTCCTCAGCCACGGGCCTCTCTCCCTACCTCCAGGATCTCTAGCACCAACAAAGACCGCTTGTTAGAGTTTTGTGCTGCAAGTGTTGATGTAGGGACATAGTCAACCAAGTAAAGAGGCTTTTTAAATAAGACCCCACCATATTGTAGAGTCGTCACATGACTTAACCATCTTCTTAAACTTGGTGAACAAATCAATGTGGACATCCCAAGAATATCTGTCCACTCAGTAACATAGGGAATCCCCTGGAACTTGCCCCTAAAGTCAGTTGTAGGTGGAAAGCAGATGGACAGCCAATGGTGGATGTGGGCTCCAGAGGAGAGGGACTGATTTCTGCTACCAGATGGCTCAGTGTTTCCAACTTAGAGTAGGCCTTGCTTTCTTCATCTCAAAGAGTGCTCATCACATACCAAATAGTCCTTGAGTTCCTACTACTTGCATGTTGTAGACACCTGAGACTCACTAGCAAACAAACTAGACAAAAAAGACAGCCATCTGTGTCTTCTTAGACATTTCCTATCTACTGGGTAGAGAACAAAGGTAAATTTGTCCTATGGGAATAGCGGAAGAGGAGTAGCAAGGGACTAGAGACAGCCTCCAGGCATAATTAGCTCCATTCAAAGGGTAGGCTTTTCTGAGAAGCGGAGGTTTGCAGGAAGACTTGAGGAAGTGAAGGAGTGAGTGAGAGCATCTTCGAGGGAAGAGTGTGGGCCAATGTTCTGGAGTGGGAGGGGTCTGTGAGCATAAAGAACAAGAAGATTGTGGATGGGAAGGAGGAGAAACTATAGTATGGAATCAAATTTGTAAAGGCTTAAGGGGATAAGAGTAGATCCTGTAGGCCAGTGGTTCCCAACCTTCCTCCTGCTGCAACCCTTTCAGACAGTTCCTCATGCTGTGGTGACCCCCAACCATAAAGTTATTCTGTTGCTACTTTGTAACTGTAACCCTGATACTGTTACAAACTGTAATGTAAATATCTGTGTTTTCCAATGGTCTTAAGTGACCCCTGTGAAAGGGTTGTTCAGCCCTCAAATGAGTTGTGACCCACCGGTTAAGAGTCACTGCTTCAGGCCCTCCCTTGTCTTACTTGTCTTACCGTTGTTTTGAGACACTATTTAATGTTGCACAGGCTAACCTCCAACTTTTCAAGGATGACCTTGAAATTCTGATCCTCCTGCCTCTACCTTCCACGTGCTAGGATTCCTGGCATGGCACCAAACCTTTTATGCAATGCTGAGGAGCCAACCCAGGGCTTCATTTGTGGTAGGCAAAAACTCTACTTCTTGAGGGTAGACATGCAGGGGACAAGGACAAACACAGGAAATCCAGGAGAACAATGATGATCTGCTCCCCAGTTGATTTTCCATAGTAGACTTGGAGGCGATGGAAGTTATAAGAAAGAAAGGGAGAAGTTAGTGAGTTGTCCTAGTCCCTCTGACATGACTACTCCACACTGGGCTGTGATTGGAGATGGGACTGGTCCCTGATGACTTTCCCCAGGTGTCACGACTGGTATGATGGATTTGTTTCTCCTTAAGCTTGTTGATAGAGCTCATCTTGCAGATGTGATCTGGCAGCCAGAGGTAATCTGACCCTGGCTTGGGCTATTTTAGGGAGCTGGGTGATCAGATATTCTGAAGAGGAAACTCAGATAGCCAGTCAATAATGACTGGGACTTAAAGACTAGGCAATCTGCAACTTGGTCCCTGCACAGGGGTGTAAGGAGGAGCTTATAGCCAGGATGTGCTGGGAAGTAATGGACTGGGGGGGGGCATTTCTCCTGGGCTTTTGATCCAGTTGATCTCCTTCTACATGATGCAGGGAAGTCCAGTACATGCCATGGGCAATGATGTGGTCAGAAAATGCAATTGAAGAAAAAACAAAGAAGTCAGGAGTGGAGGTGCAAGCATACAATCCTGGCACTCAGGAGGCTGAGGCAAGAGATCACAAGTCTGTAGTCCAGTCTGAACTATGTAATGAGACTGTACCTCAAAAATCAAAACAAAACAAAGCAACCTGTTTAAGGAATTAGCTACTGAGCTGAGTTTGCCCATGTCAAATATCTGGAATAATATAATTTCCCATTAACTAAGGAGCACTTGGGAGCTGTTTCCTCTAGGTTGGGTCATAGCCAACTTGAATCAAGGGTTGTTATGATGGTACAGTCAGTCAAATAACTGCATCATGTTCAGAACTTGAAGAACACTAAGAAAATGTTGATGTTGTTTCTTAGATTCAGTTGTTGTTTTGGGTTTTGTTTCTTGAGATGGGGTCTCTTAATATAACTTGCTACATAGACCAGGCTGGCCTCCAACCTGCTGTAATCTTCCACCACACTAGGCCTAAGAAATTAAAGGTTAAATGAAAATCTAGAGTCTTGTCCTTATTCTGTATACATGACTGCACTATTTTCTCTCTCTCCCTCCTCTGTCTCCAGAGCTTTCAGTCAACATCTTTTGGTTATATCATTTGTTCCAACCACTGAACTCCCCAATAGCTGCTTAGAGCTGAGTTTTCAAGGCCCTCTTCAGCTCTACTTTCTCTAGAAGTACAGAGAGCTATATAGAAGCTGAGGCATTGTTCACAAGGGCTATTACACAAGACCCCAGTGAGGGAGATTAGACTCAATGGAATTTGGAAAGCAAGATAAAGAAGGAAATATATTTATAGCAAAAGAAATGATACTTAATAAATACAACAGCCTCAGCCCAGAAAAATAAGAGTTTTGACTACTTATTGTGTTTATTTTAACATAATCTATATGTAATTTATGTTAAACATGTAAGTATTTATATAAAAGTGTAAGTATTCATATTTCATGTAAACTATTCTGAAAGGATTTGGAACATAATCTATAAATAATGAGACTTAAGATTTTCATTGTTGTAAATTCCATTTAGCCAGTTAATTCTCACAAAATAACACTAATTTTATTCAATTCCTGTATCCTATATAGTTGGCACCAACCACTGAACACTGCTATGACATGAAGATGAAGGTGTTTGATATTTTTGCTTGCTTACATTAACAAGACAAGAGCAAACAGAAAAATCTGTACCTGAATTTCACTCATTGGAAAACCCACAGCTTCCAGGATGGTGATAAGGTTTCATTAAGTAGCCCAGGCTAACCTCAAATTCACGATTCTCCTGCTTCAGCCTCCTGAGTTCTGGGGTCCCAGGCAGGTGACATCCTGCTTGACTAACAACTATAATTTCTTTGCTAAATCAAATAATAGTTTCAAATACTGAGAAAATAATTACTCAGACTTCCATACTATTCATAATATATCTGCTGTAGACCTGACACATTTTAAAACTTAATTTGTATTATTAACATTTACCCTATTGTTCTTTTATGTCAAAACAATGAAGAAAACAATGAATCAAGCTCCAGTTTGTGTACTTTGCTGATTGCTGTGGGGTAAACACTGCTCCTGTTGCTAATTTCAAACCACTGTTGTGACAAAGAGATTCAGGGTGTCGAATCATTTTATGGAATTTCTGATGTGCAGGACAGTAGAAAGGAACAACTCCAAGGACATGGCAGTCAGTGCACTGAAATGCTTAGAGTATGGTGATGTGGGGACTCACCACCTTTGCTTTAATATAGTTAATTAGGTTGATAGAATTTAATTTTTAATAATGGCTGTGTTTTTCTGCAGCCTTGTGGAATTTTCTGGAAATGAGCATTTGGCTTTCAAGAGCTTGTCCAAGACCTCTTCTGCACTCTGTTGCTCCTAACACACAGGAAGAATTCAACACATGGCCATTGGTTTTCTTTCATTATGGGACAGATTAGCAGAGATAAACAAAACGAGTCCATGAAAAGAGATTTCCAGAAAGCCTTGGTGGTGGCTGCCCCATCCTTTGTCTAAGACTTGTCAGACTCATTTCCTTCCAGAAGTGTCATGCCTGCTCTGTCCCATATCTGCCAGCCTCCTTCCTAGGCTGGTTGAGCAGTTAAACCACTGTGCTCACCCACACTGAGATGGAGATGACGAGACCCATGTGTTCCCTGGCAGCAGCACGGGCTCTGTGCACCAGTACTTAGTTCAGGACAGCTTCAGGTGCTTGCTCCCAGGATGGCAAAGTACTCCAGGTGAGGAGTCCAAGGTCTGGTAGAACAGAACAGCACCTTTACTTTGAAGCCTCAGCAACTCATATCTGTAGCCTGGAGACTGCAGTCGGTTTTAAATAAACATACCTCAGAGGAACGTATGTTCACAGCTAGATGGCCTTGACCATAGCAGTGACCTTTTTAGATGTCCAAAAGAAAGAACTGAATTCTCTTGTGTGATGGTCTCATGATAGATACCTGTCATCATGCATTTTGCGGCATCTGTGTCATACCTTTCCAAGTCTATGGAAGCCATAATACCAAGAGTGGACCCTAATGTCAGTTAACTATGAACTTGATAATGAAATATCATCACAGGTTCACAAGCTGTGGTAACTGCACCACTCTGGTGGTGTGTTGCTAATGAGGCTATGCATGTGTATGGACAGAGAACTTATGAGAAATCTCTGTACCTATTGTTCAATGCTACTGTGAAACTAAGACTTCTCTAAAAAAACATTTAAGTGCAATGCAATTTAAATAATAAATTTAACTTAATTAGAATAGAGATAAAATGAGAATAAAAATATGATATGCCATTAGAAGCATATTCTTAGTTAGGGTTTCTATTGCTATGAAGAGACACCATGACCACAGCAACTCTTATAAAGGAAAATATTTCATTGTGACTAGCTTACAGTTCAGAGGTTTAGTCCATTATTGTCATGGTAGGAAGCATGGCAGCTCACAGACAGACAGGGTGCTGGAGAAGTATCTAGGAGTTCTACTTCTGGATGCTCAGGCAACAGAAAGAGAGAGTGACACTGGGCCTGGCTTGAGCACTTGAAATCTCAAAGCATGTCCCCAGTAACACACTTTCCCCACACCTACTCCATCGAGGCCACACCTCCTAATAATGTCACTCCTTTTGAGCCTTTGGGGGCCATTTTCATTCAAACTACCACAGCACACTTAAAAAAAAAAAAAAACCTCAGACATTAACCCCAAAATGTATGGACTCAGACATAAACAATAACATTTACACAAGCATACTTTAAATTATTACAGTAAAATTAATATTTTTTATAAATATATCAAGAAAGAACATTTACCATTGATACTGCTTAGGATCAAGAACATTTGGAAAGAAAGACAGACTCAAAATTTGAACAGACTAGTAGGAAGTAGTGAAACCGTGGGAAGTGGGGGCCAGGTGGAGAAAATAGTCCTGTTAGGAGCTAATAGATCTTGTCCTGGCCTCTTCCTATTAGGACTCCCCTCTGCTTCTTTTCAACAATGAAGTAAAGAAACACTTCTTTTACATACTCCTTCCATGATGATGTCATGCCTCACAACAGGCCCAGGCAAAATCATCAGCCAAAATAATATTCTCTTCCTATATGTTGATTCTGTCAAGAATTTCATCACAGTGATTGAAGGTCTGAATGAGAATGGCCCCATAGGCTTATATACTTAAATGTTTAAGTCATCAGTTGGTGGAACTGTTTGGGGAGGATTAGGGGGTGTGGCCTTGTTGGAGGAGGTTGGCCACTGGACATGGGCTTTAACCTTTTAGAAAAGATCATGCCATACCAGTCTGTCAGTCTCTTTCTCTTTCTCCCTCTTCCTCCCCTTCTCTATCTATCTGCTGCCTGAGGAAAGGATATAAAACTCTCAGCTACTGGCTACTGCTCCAGTGCCATGCCTGTATGCTTCCCACCATGATGATTCATAGACTAACCCTCTAAAAGTGTAAGCAAGCCCCTGGCTAAATTATTTTGTTTATAAGAGTTGCCTTGGTCATGGTGTCTCTTCACAGTAATAGAACACTGACTAAGACAGTGATGCAAAAGTAACTGTTATGGTTTGAAAGTAAAATGTCCCCTACAGGTTTGCGTGCTTGAACACTTGTTTCCAGCTGTTGAACCTTGAGCTGAAGGAAGTGGGTCACAGAGGAGGAGGACTCAAGGACGAGTAGCCTGTTCCTACTTCAGCCTGTGCACTCTTTCTTTCTGATCTACTGAGATATGAAGAGCAAGCTGCTTCAGCTACCATGCCTCTCCCACCATGATGGACTAACTGTAGTCCCTGCAATAGGCAGCTAAGTAAATCTTCCTCAATCTAAATTGCTTCTGCCAGATACTTTCCCAGTGACAAGAAAAGTAACTAATGCAAAAGATTGGTACCAGGAGTGGGGTTGATGCCATAAGCCTGATGGTCAGATTCTTAAGACTTCAGAAGTGGTGTATAGGAATAATTTAGAAAACTTTGAAGTTTAGGCTGGCAAAGCTTTAGAATAAATACAATAAGTATTGTAGTATAGAATATTGTAAGATTGTAATTCTATAAAGCTTATAAGTATTCTTATGTAATACCATAAGATGGACAATTCTGGTGGGAGTTGAAAAGACCAGAATGCTAAGAGAAATAGAGGGAACAAATGGGAATGTGAACTCTGCTGGCAATTGGACTAGAGTCTATTTGTACTACATTCTAACAAAGAAATAGTCCATGTTCTGCCTGTGTTGTAAAACTTTGAGTGAGAAAGGATTAAAAACTAATGGTGGAGGAAATCTGAAGACAGTATAACATGAATATTGCTCGCTGCTTTTAGACACGTTCACAGGGAAATCAGGAGCAAAAAGCAGAGCAGAAAGTTTTGAAAAACATGCAGTTTGACAAAAAAAAGGGGGGAGCAGATGTATTTGAAATGATGAAAAGGGTGCCACAGTTTTTAAAGAAATTAGCACCACTAAAAAGAAATCTTCAGCAGTAGTGGCATACACCTTTAGTCCCAGCACTCAGGAGGTAGAGGCAGGTGGATATATGTGAGTTCAAGGCCAGCCTGGTCTACAGAGAGAGTTTCAAGACAGCTAAGGCTACACAGATAAACTCTGTCTCATAAGGAAGATGAAGGAGGAGGATGAAGAGGAGGAGGAGGAGGAGGGGGAAAAGAAAAGCAACAACAACAGCAGCAGCAGCAACAGCAAGAAGACAACAAGGAGGAGGAGGAAGTCATCTTCAGGGCTAGGAGGATGGCTCAATGGTTTAAGGTGCCTGCTGAGCAAGCCTGGCAACCTGAATTCAATCTCCAGAACCTACCTAATGGTAGAAGGAAGAAAACCAACCCTACAAAGTTGCCCTGTGACCTCTTCACTCACATTATAGCATGCACATTCCTCCACACATCATGTGTACACACATATACACTAGAATAAAAATAAATGTTTTTTAAGATCTTTGGCATAATGGGGAAATGATGCAGTGGGTAATGGTACTTGCTGTGTAAGTAAGAGGATCTGAGTTAAAACCTCCAGCACCCATGTAAAAAGCCTGGCATGGGTACATATGCATAGAAACCCCAACGTTGGGAGACAGACACATAAGGATCCCAAGAGTGCATTAACCAGCAGAAAGAGCAAACTTTCTATTCAGTGAGAGATCCTGTCTCAGGATAATAAGATACACACACACAGTACAGAGAAAGATGCCTGATGGTCTCCACATGCATACACAGGCCCAGGTACCTGAACATTCATAAGCATGCACTAAACACAACATACACATACACACAAGAACCCTTGCACTTTGCACTAGACAACAGGACAATCTCCTTGAGGATGAGTCCCCGCCATTGAAAGGCCCTTTGTGTAAAACCGAAAACTCATTGAAAGACTTCCTTCTGATGAGATCCTAGTTATTCCCTGCACAAACAAGCACCTCAGAAAGTATTTCTCCAAGTTCAATCATGAAGGCACTTAGAGGACACTGCAGTAAGGTCCGAGAGGAACAGGATACTTCTCAGGCTATCAAAAGAACCTGGTATTGGCCATAGGGCCCTGGTGTTTCAGGTATGCAAAATAAAAGAATTATGGATCACAGAGGCTTGTCCCCAGACTTTAGAGAAAAGCCTGGAAGGCAAGGCAATGAATGCAAATATCAGAGTCCTTGCAGGTAGGCACCTCTGACTAGGCCATGTCCAAAACTCAAGGGGAAGCCTAGGTCGCCCTGGAGATGTTAGGATGCTAGAAAGACCAAGAACACGGGAGAACGGTCAATGAAAGCTGCAGTCACTGAAGGGAGCTAGCGTTCATGTGGCAGGCACCAGAACCAGAGTGGCAGGGCTTCTTAAGCCTCTTGGTGCCTATGTCCCATCATGACACCCTGTGTAACATGAAGATCAGAGAGACAGAACAAGCTACAGCTACCTCACCTCACCTGTTCCTCAGCTGGTCTTGTTTCCTCCAACTGCAAGCTTCTGAGTCCTCATCCAGAATGAATCTCAGCTGAACTCTGTTGCTCCAAAGCCTAAAAGCTTAACCAGCCAAATGCTTAACCAGCCAAATATTTCTAGTTTCTGGTCTTCACGCCTTATATAATCTTTCTCTTTCTGCCCCCACTCCCTGGGATTAAAGGCGTGAGTCACCATGCCTAGCTGTTTCCAATGTGGCCTTGAACTCACAGAGATCAGCCTGGCTCTGCCTCCCGACTGCTGGGATTAAAGGTGTCCGCCACCACTGCCTATCCTCATGTTTAATATTGTGGCCATCCTGTTCTCTGACCCCAGATAAGTTTATTTCGGGGAACACACAGTATTTCAAGGAACGCATACTACCTCAACCCTGTGTGTAGGATTCTGAACCCAGAGCTGTGGGATCTAATGTTTGCCTCCCTGAGTTTCAGTTTTACTTTGTCCTGTCTTTCCTGGCCAGCTTTCTGCTTATGCCTCTTGCAATAAAAATGCTATCCTGCCACTGTCTTTTGAAGTGCATAATTTTCTTCTTATTTCACAGGGGCTCACAGATAAGAGTTTGCCTTATATCTCAGAAGAGCCTTTGGACTTTGAACAGTACTGTATTGTTAAGACCATAGGGACTTGGGCTGGGCATGGCAGTGCACTCCTTTGTTCCCAAGACTCAGGGGGCAGAATCGGGTGGATCTCTATGAGTTCAAAACTAGCTTGAACCTCCAGACCAGCCAAGACCCTGTCTCTAGTATGCACCAAAAATGAATACAGGGACTTCCAAAGTTGGACTAAATGTATTTTACATTATGAGATGTGTCAAATGTGGAATGTTATAGATTGTAAAAATCCTGACAGGTTCATATTTTGAGAGATTTTTTCTCATCCGAAGGGCACTGTTTGGAGGTAAGGCATGGGGCATTTAGGATGTGGGGCTAGCTCACAGAAGTAGGTCAGCAGCACCCAAGGTCCACCACAGTGAGGGTTATAGCCCCTCCCCTAGTCTACTACTTCCTGATCTGTATGATGTGGTGAGCTTCTATCCTACAGTCCTGTGACCACAAACTCCGCCATGATGGACCAAGAGCCCCTGAAGCCAGGAGCCAAAACAGCTACATCCAGGAGTTTCTATTTGGTGTCACAGTGACACCAAATAACCAAAAACCTGTCATTCCTGCCATCTCCATACAGTAGGAGGCACTGGCTGATAGCAAACCATCTTCATGGTTTTTTGTTTCGTTTGGTTTAGTTTGGTTTTGTTTTTTTGACAGGGTTTCTTTGTGTAGCCCTGGCTGTCCTGGAACTCACTCTGTAGGCCAGCCTGGCCTCAAACTCACAGAAATCCACCTGCTTCTGCCTCCCAAATGCTGATATTAAAGGCATATACCACCACTCCTGGCTTCTTCATGGGTTTTTAACCTAGAAGCCTATGCTTGAAAAGGCAGGGAACTTGTAAAACCAAAAAGGAAGAAATTACATCTTTATTTTCTGTAACCACTAACCGAGGTTGATTTTTGCATTTCCTTCAATCATAAAAATAGGCAACCCCCAACCAGAACCCTGACAGCACCTGTGAGTATAACATTATAGTTACCATAGATGGCCCAGAATAGCACCCCTGGTCGTCCCTGTTTAACATTATTACAGTCATTGGAGTTTAATAGTTCATGATTCTAAAGCACATTTGTTGCCGTACTATGTTGCAAATATTTTGATAGTTGCATCTTAAGGTAATATGATGGTATATTTTAGGCATTTAAATTTTTATTCTGCAGCTTCACTTGGAAGGGATGAAGCCCCATCCTAGAGCCAGCAAGGCGCCTACTAGAGCAATTCTTCAGCAATCTTTTAAACAATAGTCTCCCTGCCCCCACCTCCGCCCCGCCCCCACCCCCACCCAGCTTCCACCCCCGCCCAGCTTAGTCCCTTTCTTTAGGGCCTGCGGTTGTGCTACCCAGTCCTCTCAGAGGCTGTTCATTCAGAACTCTTTAGAGCTTAGACCACACGGCGTCCCACACGGCGTCCCAGGAAAAAGGGGAAGCGGGGAAGTTTGTTCTTATCTGATTCCTTGGCTCCCATCAAACCACGCCTCAAGCAAGAACCATGTGGACGCTTTTCCAAATGACCTGAGGGCACCTAAGCAGCCCAGAGATGGCAGCTTGGTTCTTACCTCCCGGCAAGGCAAGCCCAGGGACTTTTCTCCTGACCAGACATGCCTTTTCAATGTGGTGCATAAATGCCGCTTTCCTCCCCAGCAAACCCTCCCAGTTTCTCCTTGCGTGGTTCCAGGAGATGTTAATAAGCGCTATTAATTGGGGCCTAATTTGCATGCCTTGTGTGTGAGTAGCGGTTTGCAGCTAGCGGGGATCAAAGCTTGCTTGTAACCGCTCTGCCCCACCCACCACTGCAGGGGCCTGGATTACTGTGACTCTCCTCCTCTATGCTTGGTGAGCTCAGAGGAATAACGTGTTTAGTATGCTAGGATCCAGGGAGTCCTGGAAATGGAACTGACAGGCTTTCTCCAAACCCTGAGTGACACAAAGGAAACTCATCCACGGTGCATGATTGGGAGGGAAGCCGCATGACGTAGGGTGGACGCTGTGTGATTCAGTCAGTAGCGGCAGATTTTTGCAAGCGTCCCTGCTCCTAAACCCCAAATCACAAGCATGCTGACATTAGAATTCTGAAGAGGTGTGGGGGGGGGGGGGGGGTGGAGGGGGTGGATTGAACCTTTGAGCACTTTGCATTTCTAATTAGTCATAATCCTGGTGATGGCTCAGTTGGTATCACTGTGCACATGCCCGCCCCCTTGCTTGCCCAAGTGCTGGTAATTAGCCCGGCAAAGACCGGCAAGCCTGACAAGCAGCAGCTTCTGCAAAAGGCTCCCCAGCCCTCTCAGCAACAAAGGAAACCCTCAGCATCTTGCATTACAGCTGTCATCTGATCCATGCTTTTCCAGTCTGCCACCACTGAGGGTTTGGAGTGTGTTCGTGTTTGAAGTGTTGGCCCCAACGTTCTGGTGGAAATTTGTAAATCTTACATATGAGGGCAACGTCCTGTTTGAAATTTGCCATGACCCTTAAGGGAACAGAAAGGGGGTGGGAGTGTTCGCTTGTAGATTCGAATGGGGTAACAGTGTGGAAAATGGCTTGGCTAACCCTAGAATTATCCTCTGACCCAGCCATTGCACACCCAGAACAACAACACAATTGTGGCAGGTGTTTCTTCCCCACAGAAGCACCGGGCTGTGTCCCCCAGCTCTGTTTGTAAGAGTCCCAAACTGGAAACTGCTTAAATGCTCCAATAGAATAAACGTTTAATTGTGACAAATTCATACAATGACACACTATATGGCACTAAGAATTACATACAACTACATATATGAAATCTCACAAATTTAGAGTTGACCTGAAAAAAAGGCTATCCATAAAGAAAAGAATGTTCTGCACCATTCTATTATAAAGGCACAAAAGTTGGCAGAAACCAGGCAATTCTATGTATGGTCTAATTAGTGGTAGACCTTTGGGGGGATGGTGACTGAGAAGGCTCCCTAGTAATTAGGAGAATTAGGGATGAGTAATTATACTGTTACTGAATCTAAGGGTTGCATCTGAGAGCATATGAAAATCTACTGAACAGCCAGGCAGTAGTGGTTCACATCTTTAATCCCCGTACGTGGGAGGCAGAGACACGCAGACCTCCGATTTCGAGGATAGCATGGTCTACAGAGTGAGTTCCAGGACAGCCAAAGACACAGAGAGAAACCCTGTCTTGAAAAACCAAAAAGAGAAAAGAAAAAAAAAATCTACTGAATTGTAGACTAATATGTGCACCTTCCTGTATGAATATTAAACTACAGGAAATCATTTTGGTTTGGAATGGGGCCTTAAAGGTTTATTGTTCAGTAATTGGAAGAACAAGACTGATTTGGCCTCCCTAACCTGTGAACTGGATCAAGGTGTCCTAGGGAGAAATTAGGTCTGCTTTGAGGGGTGCTCCAGCCACAGGCTCAGTCTTTCTAGCAGCCTTAAAGGCAAGAGCCCCAGTGGAAACCTGAAAGTTGATGGGAAGAAATGCAGCCACAGAGAGGGGAAATCAGGCATTAAGAGCAGAGAGGATGTGACTATGTCCAGAATTTACTAATAGTGTTCTCCAGGCATTCCTGGCATGGTGCCAAAGATCCAGGACCATCTCAAAGTCCAATGAAAATATGTAAGGGTTGAAATAATGCCAAATGATCCAGAAATGAAAAATAGAAAATACAATTAGTGTGGCAAATATTTATTTGAATATCCAAAAACAAAACATAGCATTATGTTCAAGTAATTCAGTGTTTTTCATACACTAACAAGTGCATGAGTATCAGGGGTCCTTGTTGGACAGCAGATTCTGATTCAGTGTATTTAGTGGGCCTGAGAGTCTCCTTTTACGTCTAGCTTGTTACCATGTGTGTCAGAAATTCATTTTGTCTTAAGGGTGAACAATATGCTACCGTGTACACATCTACAGTGGTCTGACCATTTGTATACTCCACAAATGTATATGCTGAAATCCTAGCACCCAACATGGTGATATTAGGAGGTAGGGACTTTGGGAGGTAATGGAGTCACAGGGGACAGGCTTAGAATTAAAAGATACCACACAGAGATTCCTCATGCTTCTCACTATGTGAAAATACTGCAACAAGAGATGTCAGAGAAAGCACTCACCAGAAACTGAATCTGCCTATACTTTGCTCATGGATTCGCCAGTCTCCATACTGTTAAGAAACTTCTCTGGCTTATAAACCACTCAGTCAGTGATACTTTGTTATCAAATGGTTAAAGGCAGCATCCTATTTTGTTTAGTCATTTATCCACCAGTGGAACCTGAGGCAGTGCCCACCCTTTTTGGCTGTGATGAGTGATGCTGCTATGGACACTGGTGTGCAGAGACTCAAGTCCTTTCTTTGATCCCTTTACCCAGAAAAAGGATCACTGAGCCATGTGGTTATTTATTTCATGTCTCATTTATCTGAGATAACAAAAGAACAGCTATTTTTAAACCTTCTTGACTACTATTTTAATGGCCCGGATGAGCACCTTCCTCAGAGCTGCCCTTCTGCCGTCCTCTCCTACAGACTGCAGGCCAGCTCCTCAGTGCTTTCACTAATCAAATACACAGGAAGTAACACTTGGCCACTTCCCAAAATACCCCTTAATGCACCTGGCAGCTTCTGCTTCCTCCATCTTGGAATGCTTACTGTTGGCATAGTCCTCCTTGGAAGCCAGCCACCATGTTGTAAGGCAGTACAAGAAGCAACATAGAGGCCAGGAGAAGAATCAAGGCCTGCATTCAGACAGTCCTGATTCAACTCCTAGTGAAGGTCCATCTAACTCCTAAAACATTGGCATTTCCAGCCATTCCAACCTCAGCCAAAGCCTTGGTCAAGCTTTCAGAAGACTGTAGATCCTTACTGCCCTAACTTGATGAAGAAGACTCACTCTGTGAGAGACAATCCACTGTTATTTTAAGCCACAAAGTTTTGAGGTCACTTGTTAGACAACATTAGCTGACTGAAACCAACTCACTTCAAACATTTAGAGAAAAAGCAAAACACATAATTATATTGGATCAGTATAGGTAAAACTTGAGATATCGATATAGGCCTTAAGACTTTAAATATTTCAAGATTTTACAAAACAGATAGGGGTTGGGGATTTAGCTCAGTGGTAGAGCACTTGCCTAGCAAGCACAAGGCCCTGGGATCAGTCCTCAGCTCCAAGGGGGGAACAAAAAAACAGATGAAGGCAGATGGTGAGAAATGGCCCCTCAAATATTCCAAGCCTACCTAAATTCAGCAGTTGGAGCGTGTGTGTGTGTGTGTGTGTGTGTGTGTGTGTGTGTGTGTGTGTTGTTTTGATTTGGTTTTGGGTTGGGAGGGCTTTTTTGAGACAGGATCTCACTATGTAGCTCTGGCTGCCCTGGGACTCAAAGAGATCCTCCTGCCTCTGCCTCCCTAGTGCTGGGATTAAAGACATGTATCACTACATTCAGCTGGAATAAATTTTTTTATGCAATTATTATGATGGTAGATGTTTGGTTAAGGACCCAGCTAGCCCAGAACAGGACATCAGTTACCTTTTACCATCCTTTTACCACAGGGTGCAGCCAAGGGCTTCTCTTACATGTATGGGAGGACTTGAACTCTTAATTGGAATCTTTCTTTGCCCAGAAATTACTCTGCAGCTAAGGCCCTGGTTATACTTTCAGAAGATTGCAAGTGAAGTCAAGCAAGTCTGACCTCAGATTCCTATCAGTTCAGAAAACACTCAGCCTGAACTTGAAGACTCACGGAGTTGGTGTAGATATAAACCCATTCCTGTAGTTCTGGATCCCTGAGCATGATGAACATGGACTGTGTGCTACACAGGCCCTAAGCTGGGCATTGGGCATATGCTGGTAAATAATATAGACATCTCTTCCTGTCACAGAGACTATAACCCAATAGAGACATGAAACAAATAAGCCAAAAGACAACATAAGTGCCATATCTGTCCCTGTCCTTAGAGCCATTTGCATGGTTGTGTTTCCTTGAAGTGTTCTGCCCCATGGATGCTGTGGGATGTTCTATATGCTGTGAATGTGTTGCTCTGATTGGTTGATAAATAAAATGCTGATTGGCCAGTAGCCAGGCAGGAAGTATGGGCGGAATAAACAGATAAGGAGAATTCTGGGAAGTGGAAGGCTGAGTCAGGAGATGCCAGGCCGCCATCCAGGGAGCAGCATGTAATGGCACACAGGTAAAGCCACAGAATACATGGCTGCATATAGATTAACAGAAATGGGCTGAATTTAAGTATAAGAGCTAGTCAGTAGTTAGCCTGAGATAATGGTCAAGCAGTTTTAATTAATGTAAGCCTCTGTGTATTTACTTGAGTCTGAGCAGCTGCAGACCGGGTGGGACACAGGAAAAATTCAGCTGCATGTGGGAGTCAGTTTAAGTATAACCTCCTTGCAAAGGTCTCTCTTCTACCAATCCACCTAGAGCTTCCCTCAGAACTCATTTTCTGAGTGGCAGAAACTGAGAACATAGAAGCTGGTGTTGTGTTATGTATTCATTGATTTGTTATCTTTCTCCTCATAGAAGGCAGTATCAGGACTATCTTCTTCCCTAATGTTATCCTAATGTTTCACCAAAGACACTGGCTAACACATAGTAGGTGCTCAATAAACTTGAAGAAATGAGCAAAGCCACGAAATTGTCATCTCCCATTTTTACCACCAAAGAAACTTTTTTTTTTTTTTTAAATCCCTGCCACTTAGCTGGAAGTTTTACTTACTCTTCATCCAAAACAAAAAACAACTACCACAGGCACATGTATACTGAGTCTGATATAGGTCTTATTCCCTATAAAATATCTGGGGTTATCAAAAAGTATTCTAGTCATAAACGAAGCATTTTGTTGGAGGAGTTTCTTGTCCCAAGTGAATGTGTGATGTCCAATAGGGGTTTAGAATCATGAAAATAGTGCTGGGTCCCCTTCATCACTGTCACAATCTCTTGGAGGCTTTGCTGCCCTTGAGGACCTCCAGGCAACATTCAAGAATTTGTCAAAGAGTGGATGCCTTCTAGAAAACTTCTGAACACCCTTCTGCCTAGTGTGACCCAACATTAGGTTTGATTCAAGTGTGCAAAGATGGGGCAGGCTTGGCATCTAACCTCAATGTGTTTGGATGCCTAGAGGAGTTTCAGACCCAAAGCAACAAACAGAATATCCTGTGACTCATACAATGATGGAGATCGACAGAGGGTGTAGGAACACCCCAGAATAACACCTCCTAGGATGCAGCATGGCCAGGGTAGGACTGCCTGGAGGAGGTGTTCCCACATTTAATACAGGAGGAAGGGGAAATCCGGTGGGGAGAACTCAACAGAGACAGAGAGGTGTGAGCATGGGGAAAGGAACAGTTTGAACACTTGGATAGTAGTGAGCAGCTGTGGGGGCAGCAGAGGAGAGGAAAAGCAAGAGGGGAGGTGGCCTCAGTCTGTCAACAGAGCCTGTGTGGTAAAGCATGGAGCCCAGTGCTAACAATCTGATTGTGACTTCTTTCTTGTTTCCTCTCTGTCTTATACCTCTGAGACCTAGGGACCCACAGGTTGGGTTTCAGGGTTCAGTTTTATGACGACAAGCCTGACCACTGTGGTCACTGTCTTTCACATCTCTAGGAAGGCTTTGCTCCCTATCCCAGAGAGTCGGTATGCAAGCCTCTTTCTCTTTTATTTCTGTCTCCTTTAGTAACAGATAGCTCTTTCAAACAACAGCATATGTCCACTGACTTAGAGAAACTGCAGCAAAGAATTTGGGAAATTTCCTCTATTTGGACAACTGGCAAAGAAAACAATTTTCTCTGTGTGTACCAGGCAACACTGTCATTAGAGAGAGATCTGGGGAGCAAATGAAAGAACACATTAAGTGTATTGGGGACCTTGCAGGCCCTGATTCTGTTTCCTTTGGTTTTGATTAAATTTATTTTAACTAATATATGCTTATATTTGTGGGGTTCCATGTGATCTTTCAATCAAGTAATTCTTAAATTGGGTTAAGCATCTCCATCTCCTAAAACATTTACCAATTCTTGATGATGAGAATGAAATGTATGGTTTGTTACTGGCATCTATACTTACCCTTCTGGGCAATACAACCAGTACTTCTTGCTCCTGTCTTACTGTAACTTAGTGCCCATCAGTCACCTCCTCCCATTCCTCCCTTCCATACTGTCCCCAGCCCATGGGGACCCCATTCTACTTTCACTTTCTATGAGACCAACTCTTTTAGATTCCACATATCAGTAAGATCACATACTACTAATCTTTCTATACCTGGCTTAATTCTCTTAACATAATGATTTCCAGTTCCATCCATGTTGTCACAGATGACAGAAGTCCATTATGTTTATGTCTGAGTAGTATTCCATCATGTAGACGTACAACACTTTCTTCATCCATTCATCAACTGACAAGAACAGAGGTTGTGCCCATTTCTTGGTTCTGTGACTTATGTGCCAATAAATTTGGAAGTACAGAAGTTTCTTCAACATACTGACTTCATTCCCTTTGGATGTAGACCCAAAAGTGGGTTAGCTGGATCATTCAGAAGTTCTATTTTAAATTTCTTGAAGAATCTCCCGGAGGGCTGTACTCACTTACATTCCTGCCAAAGCATCAAGGCTTCCCTTCTCTCTAAATAATAATAATAATAATAATAATAATAATAATAATAATAATAATAATAATAATAAATTACTAAAATAGGATCTGTGACGCTGTGAAACCCAAAAGAGAAATTTAGAGAAAAGCAGGACAAAGGTAGACCTCCAGTTGCCTTCACCAGCTGTGGTGGTTTGAATAGGGATGGCCCCATAGGCTCTTGTGTCTGAATGCTTAGTCTTTAGGGAGTGGTGCTGCTTGTTGGGGGGGGGGGGCTTAGGTGTGGCCTTGTTGGAGTAGGTGTAGCCTTGTTGAAGGAAGTGTGTACTGCGGGGTGGGCTTTGTGGTTTCAAATGCTCAAGCCAGTCTCTCTCTCTCTCTCTCTCTCTCTCTCTCTCTCTCTCTCTCTCTCTCTCTCTCTCTCTCTCTTCCTGCTGCCTGAGTTTCCAGAAGCAGAACTTTCAGCTACCTCTCCAGCACTGTGTACTGTGTCTGCCTGTGTGCCACCATGCTTCTGGCCATATCGACAGCGAACTAAACCTTTGAACTGTGAGCTAGGCCTAGTTAAGTGCTTTCCTTTGTAAGAGCCACCATGGTCATGATGTCTCTTTGCAGCAACAGAACAATGGCTAAAGCACCTGCTGTTCCCCGAGGAACAAACCTAATTCCTTTTAGCTTCAGCTGTACAGCAAGAAGCTTGCACACATTTAAACCAGCACCCAGAGGTCCTGTTAATCTCAAATCTATGGGTTGGACTCTCACACACTCCATAAGGGGTACTGACACTTCATTGACACCCAGGGTGGTGGCAATTACTATTAAACACACTAGAGAGAACTGGGTATGGTAACACAGGCCTATAATCCTTGTACTCGGGAAGCTGAGATGGGAAGATTATGAGTTCAGAGCCAGCCTGGACTATATAGCAAGAGCCAATCAATCAATTGATTAACCAATCATCAACCAATCAACATTGAGAAGACAGAGACAGAAACTCTAAACGAGCATGTAACATCCAGTCTAGTGTCAGCTGCACCAGTGTTGGTGGCATAGGAGTCTTGGGGACAGGAGACAGAAAAACATAAGGGAAGGCAGGATAAATATCAGGGAAAAAGCCATCCAAAAAGCATGAAGATGCTCTGGTGCCACAGCAATACAGCCTTTAAAGATAGTGGTGAGTTCTAGAACAAAAGTAAGAGATTGACTTTGAGGCAGCATTGCCAAATTTAGCTCTCAGTTAAACCTGAACTGCTGAAAACCAATGTCCTTCCACATGCTGCTGTTACTGTTTTCTTTCCTCCCTCATCCTTTAGCTCCATCCCTTCTTATTTCTTATCAACACAAGGAAGAATCTAGCAACAGCTTCCACACACCGAATCTCCTTCAATGCCAGTGTGTTCTCTTGCTCCTAGTTACATGATTAGTCATTTGTTACTGAAATCTGAAAGTTCTTATTCTTTGCAAAAATGACCCCCAAGACACCTGGAGCCAATGGGGGGGAGCTATGGGCAACCTGCTTCAGCTTCTTTTCATGCACATAGACCATTCTTGAACAGTTTTTGCCAGGCCCACTACCAGCACTTCCCTTAAGAAATTCAGCCCACAGCCTCCTGTTTCTTAATTTCCCTCAGGGAAGGGAGAAAAATGCAAACACAGAAAAGGAGGCAGAGGCAGAGCACCCAAATACTGTGGGACAGTGTCTGGAATCATAGTAATTTAGTTTACACATCCGAGTTTACACATGGAAGGATCATTAAGTGGTGGGTGGTATCAGAGAAAGCTATCAAGGTGGGAGCTGAGATACTGGAAACACAACAAAGAAGGAGAGAAAAGTTAAGTGGATTTGGCTGTGTGGAAGTAATATTAATTATAGTCATTTCAGTGAGCCTCCTACCACATGGATGCCTGATTACCATACGGCACCATAATGCTTATGGGAATCATTATATAAGCCTTGAATTAACTTTGTGATAAAGTATAATTTGATTGAACAGGAGACCCAACAAGTACTGAGCTGAGCCTTCTCATTGTGTTCCTCTTGCAGAATGGCTGTCACTAGTCTTGAAAGCTTAGCACCAGCCAGGTCTCAGCAACACTGAAAGAAAGGTGACTGGCATCGACAGTCTGAAAAGGACTCCCAGTGGCCTCCACTTCCCTGTGTCCCTGCCTTTCCTCACCATGTCGAGGAAGAGAGGCTGAGCGTCACAATGCTCTAGCAATGTCGTGGATGGAACTTTTGATAGAAACACATGCTTTGACAGCACGCTCCGACTGGGCTCTTAGGCAGAGACTTCCTCCCTTCTATCTGCTTCCATTTCTTCCTTCTTTTCCTTTTGGTGCTGAGGATCAAACCCAGGACCTGGTGGGTGCTAGGCAGTTGCTTTTTCGTTGGTCTACATCCCCAGCCCTTTGACCTGTTTGCCTCTCTTTTAACTGGTCCTCTAAGCATCATGGCAGCAAAAGCAGCTTCTGCCGCAGCTGTTTAATCTACTTTGCAGCTTGCTCGGTGCCTAAAGAAGCAGCTTCATATTGGCCCTCACTTGAGACACCAGCACCAGCCAAGTGGCCCACTCTTCAGAGGGTGGGGCCCCAGGTCCCAACACTCTGCTCTGAATTTCTAAGCTCTAATAGCCTCCACCTCTTCTGGTGGCGGCTCTTCCTTATTTCACTCCTTGGCTCTACTTTACCTGCTCAGTTAGTCTGTCAACAGTCATTCCTATTAAATCCCTTCTGTGGAAAACCAGCTGGGGCTGGCAAGATGATTTTGTGGATAAGGGCACTTGCAAGCCTAACAATGACAATCTGGCTTTATCCCCAGGCCCCACGTGGTGGGAAAAAAAGAACCAATCCCTACAAAGTTGATCTCTGACCACAGAGAGAGAGAGAGAGAGAGAGAGAGAGGGAGGGAGAATAAGTAAGTAAGTAAGTAAGTAAGTAAGTAAGTAAATAAATAAATAAATAAATAAGTGAATAAATAAATAAGTGAATAAATAAATAAATAGAATTTTAAATTTTAACCAGGTGACTTACTTACCTAATCATATCCTCCTTCCCCTAGACAAACTCCATCCCAGTTTCCCATCTTAGTTTTATAGAGGGGTTGTCCACCCTATGCTTATACAACCTTATGAGTGATGATGTCCTCCTCTTGGGGAGTCCAGATGTGGCATTCCTGTCTAGCTCCTCGATTGAATCAACTGCTTCAGACCCCCCACCCCCCAGCCTTCCATTCATGTCATAGGAACCTTCTCCCTATGACAGCCAGCCCAGTCCTTCCCATGTGTAGATTTGTGTGCCAGTACCAGCTGACTATGAACAAGAGATGTCTCTAGCAGTGTCAATTCCTTATCATCTGTCTTAGTCAGTGTCCTATTGCTGTGCAGAGACACCGTGACCATGGAAACTCTTATAAAGGAAAGCAGTTAATTGGGGCTGGCTTACAGTGTCAGAGGTTTAGTCCATTGTCATCATGGTGGGGAGTATGTTAGCATGCTGGCAGACATGGTGCTAGAGAAGTAGATGAGAATTCTACATCCAGATCCTTAGGCAGTGGGAAGACGGAGACTCTGGACTTGGAATGGGCTCTTTGAAAGCCCACCCCCTGTGACACACTTCCTCCAACAAGGCCACACCTCCAGATATTTTTCAAATAGTGCCACTCACAGATGGCTAGGCATTCAAATATATGATCCTATGGGGGCCAATCTTATTCAAACTACCACATTGTCCTTTATAACATTTATCTAAGAAATTATTTACAATTATTTGTTGCGTGTCTCTGTCCATTCAAGAGTAAGAAGTTGGATGTTGCTTATCACTATTGCTATCTGCATCTGGCACCCATGTTTAGATCAATAAAATTTACTACTGAACTTATCCATCCCTTCATTTATTTACTAAGTGCCGAGGGGCAAGAACTATAATTAAGCAGAAATAACAATGGAGATGAGCAACAGCCTTCTAGGAAAAAGCCTCCAAGAGAGGCAATGAGAATGGACAAATCATAGTGTACTCAGGCAAGGCAGGCAAGTGTCAACAGAGCTCTAAGACATCAAGTGTGAGGGCATAATGAGTGAGGGAGGCCAGGCACATACCAAGTTGGCACTATTCCTTCTGGAAGCTTGTTCTTCAGAACAAACACTAGCTGGCAGAAGCCTGCAAAGATCTATGTGTGTAGGGGTCACTCCCAACTGTTTGTACGACCCAGAAACATAAGGAGTAGGATCTCTATTGAGCAGGAGGAAAAGAGCTACATAAATAAAAGAGCCTCTATACCATGGAGCATTGCCTCTATTAGAGTCAGATCAGGCCATAGGTATGATGTAGACCAAGACATGTGACAGGATGTTAGATAAGAAAGGGAAGTAGAGAGCAACATTGATGTGTTGATACCTATTTGTTCAAGTATACACATAGACGGTGTATTTACAGGAAGTCACTTGTGAGGAAACTGACTGCTCAGCTGTTTGACAGTGGGGAGCTATGGGACTGAAATAGACAGAAAAGGAGCTTTTATTTTAGGGTATCATTTGAATTTGCTGTCATTCACATGGGCTAGCCTTCCAATTAAAGGAGAATAAAAAATGTAAGGGGGTATGGCTACCAAGTATCAGGGACAAGCCCAAGGTTCATAAGTCCAAGATCAGGAGGATTGGTTGAAGCAGGTCAGGAGGTTAAGGCAGACAGGAGACAGAAGATAAGCAGACAGCTGGAAGGTCATTGGCAGGGTAATGGGGAGGGGCAGAAACCTAAGTAAGCTGATCTTGAGAGGAGACATTGACCTGGGCCCTGCCGCTCCTCTAGACAAGTCTCATGTGTGTGTGTGTGGGGGGGGGGGGTGGCAGTCACAATTACCTGTAGTTATGCTCTGACCCTAATGGAGACAGGAATAGAATTCAGATGGCAAGTTTCTCTTAAGGTGGGCCACTTGAGAGATATAGCTGGCTGTAACCAAGTCCTCCCTAGATCCCTGAGGAAAGAGGAGATTGTGCTACCTCTCTGTATCTTTTCACAAAGAAAAGGTTTTTCTTTGCTCCTTCCCAAGCTTTCAGAGTTTTAAAGTTTTGTTTTTACAGCCCACTCTGGGTATCTCCAACAGGAACTGTGTGTAGTATGTCCCCAGTATGAGCACACCTTTCCTAGTTAATACACTTTAACTGCCATCAAATTTTAGTTACACAAATATTGTTTAGATGCTGTCTACATAGAAAGAATAAATAAATCTTTCTGGAAGAAATGGAGAAGGAAGAGGGGAAGAGGAGGAAGAGAAGGAGGAGGAAGAAGAAGAAAAGAAAGGGGAGAGAGAGGAAAAGGAAGAGGATGATGAGCAGATGAGAAGCACAGTGCAGAGTCTAAGGCACTTCAGCCAACACACAGCCACATCAAGGGCCCAGACTGGAAGGGAAGGCCCACCTGAACCTACAGGTAAAGACTCATGCATGAGCCACACACCTCCATGTGAGCAAAGACCAGCCAATGCCCCCACTTCCTCTTCCTGAAGTCTTGACCCAGAGAATCTTGAGCAATCATTGGTCTGCTTGGCTTTGGAGTGTCTTGTTACTCAGCAAGAGGTAATTGATCCATTATCCATCCTATTCCCAAATCAATCTCCTCCTCTCCTAAGAAAACATTATCCTCAAGGTAATGTTTCAGTTATTAATTTCTTGTTTATTAATAGCTCTACCACATGTCTGTATCCTTTGTCTCTTTCATAATGCTGAGCTGTTTTTAAGCTTTATAAATACATGGATTCATGTTCCATGTACTGAAGGGAAAATGAAACTGTAAAATTCCCATGCCATAAAATGTTAATAACATGAAAATGGGCACATCTACACATGATACTATAAGTGAATGAAGCTTAGAAGCATAGTGTTGAATTGAAAATGGCAAGTTGGGGGCTAGGAATGTAGGTCAATGGTAGAGTGCTTGCTCAGTATGAGCAAAGCCCAAGGCTCAATGCCCACCCTGCTGTGGATATCGCTCTGTGTAAATAAAGTTCTGATTGGCCAGTGGCCAGGCAGAAAGTATAGGCGGGACAAGAGAGAAGAGAATTCTGGGAAATAGAAGGCTGGAGAGACACCGCCAGTCGCCGCCATGAGAAACAACGTGTAAAGACACTGGTAAGCCACAAGCCATGTGGCAAAGTATAGATAAGCAGAAATGGGTTAAGTTAAGGTAGAAAAAGTAGATAACAAGAAGCCTGCCCCAGCCATACAGTTTTTAAACAATGTAAGTCTCTGTGTGCTTTCTTGGTTGGGTCTGAGTGACTGTGGGACTGGCGGGTAAGAGAGATTTGTCCTGACTGTGGGCCAGGCAGGAAAACTCTAACTACAAATGGCGCCCAACGTGTTGGCAAGAATTTCCACCTAAAACCTGAGGAAAAAGATTCTAAGACGGAGCTAAAAACAGCTTCCTAATTGTCTCTCTCAAGTTAGCGGCAGCCTGCCGGTTTCAGCTACTATGGCGGGTTCCTGGCGTGTGTGTCTGACCTACAGTGTGGTGGGAATGAGGAGTCTACAAGCAGCACTTTACTCTGCTGCATGGTGGATTTAGCCTTTGCTAGTTAAAAAAAAAGTTTCTGGGCTATGCGCTGCTTTGATAGAACTGCTTCTGATAGTTGATGGTATACATGGCTCCAGACACAGAGCTGGCAGTAAACTGTACCACCGCCATGTTGGGAAGCTGAGGTGGGCGGAGTCAGCAGCAACAGCGGCGTTTCAGTCTTACAAAGATGGATATTACACAGAGAATCTGGTTTATGTTGTCTTTGGGATTTTTAACTACAGAAAAAGATTTGATCATAAAAGCTGTTAAATTAAACAAATATGTAAATTTTAAAGGTACCTTGACTTCAAAATTTGGATATAAGGATATGTTGCTTTGGAAAGGAGTCTCTGCTTTTGTTTCCACAGAAAGCCAGAGGCTATGGATTTGTTCCAGATTAAGATACATCAGGTTTGATCAGCCAAGACCACCTGAAAGGTCTCCAATGACACCATGGCCCAGATGATCCAACATCCAGAATGGTTTCAAGGCAACTGGCTCAGAGGTTCACCCTAATGGACTACTCCATAATCCTAAAATTTTCTTTGTATCCCCATAAGATACAGCGCCCCCCTCCAGCAGAAAGTAGTAAGAAAAACTATGCCCACATTCCCAAAATTATCAAGCTGGCTTTGGAGATGGAATTGGCTCGCTCCTTCTCTAAACCCAGACATATTGTTAAAAGAAAAGGTTAAGAGATTCTTATGTCCCAAATCAGAAGAGCCCTCTGGTGTGGGACAGAGAAAAACCAATATTTTTCTTTAAAGTAGATTGATTATAAACACAATCTCTTTCTAAAGAATAAAAGGGGATATGATATAGATATAATAGGATAAAAGGATAGATTAAGGAACTTACTTCTAAAGAGCAACAACTTGTTTAAAATGTTTTACATTAGTATAGATTTTAGTCTATTGATACAAACTTAAAGTTAATTTTGTTATACTGTGTGTATATTTCTACTCTTGTTTAAGGTATTATGTTTGTACAGCTCATTTTAAATTAAAATGGATAATTAAAAATAGATTAATGATTAGTCATCTATGATAATCATACTCGTAGCCATGTTAGTTAGTCTTCTAGATATACATAGAGATATTTCAGATAGATAGGTAATCTTCAAATACTTCAAAGACCTACAGAATATGACATTTAAAATTCTTTTAAAATTTAGACTTTCTGGACAGTGAGACATGTCTGCTCCTGGCAGCACCAATTTACTTCAGAGAGGAGGATGGGCATTGAAGACACTTCATATCTTATCTTCACCTTGGCAAAAATAGCCATTTGGGCAAGAAACTGTTCTTGCCTGGACTGCTTGATCTACTGGACATGCAGGACCCATAAAAAGGTGACCACTAAACTTTGATTGACAAAATGGTCCTTCAGGTTCCTGCTTCACAGAGGAAACTGCCAGACATTCTACAGGACACTGAGAAAAGTGACCGAGAGACTCTAACCCTGTGGGCTAAAGACAAATGCCCCAACTTTACAAAGGAACATTAGGTGACTGTTCAGGCTGCCAGCTGTCTCTGTCTACCCTGCAAGACTCCCGAAAGTTGCTTGCATCCTTCTCCCGGTTCTCAGGTAATATTATATCCTTCTGAGGTCTTTGATATGGTTAAAGACTAGATAGTTATAATTGTCTCAGTTATGATAAAAGATAAGTTAGATATAAAACCTTGGACTCACAAATATAAGATAGGATATGTTTTTTAATATTGTAACTATAATTCTTGTTTGATAATTGTTTTGTTATATGTAGTTGTACTATGTAAAAGTTAAAACCTTCCTTAAAAAAAAAAAAAAAGAAAAGGGGAAGTCTGTGGATATCGCTCTGTGTAAATAAAGTTCTGATTGGCCAGTGGCCAGGCAGAAAGTATAGGTGGGACAAGAGAGAAGAGAATTCTGGGAAGTAGAAGGCTGGAGAGACACCGCCAGCCGCCGCCGCCATGAGAAACAACATGTAAAGACACTGGTAAGCCACAAGCCATGTGGCAAAGCATAGATAAACAGAAATGGGTTAATTTAAGATAGAAAAAGTAGATAACAAGAAGCCTGCCACAGCCATACTGTTTCTAAACATATACAAATATAAAAAGTTTATATTTGTATCAACATATAAGAATTCATAACAGTACAAAGGCTGTTATATTACTAAATTTGTTTACTAATGTATATGATAGTCTATCATAATATCTTATATGTATCCATTCCATTTCTTCTTTTCCCTTTTTTTTTTTTTTGAGACATATTTTCTTTCCTTAAGGAGAGTATTGAGTTTAACCATTTCTTCCACCCCCAACCCTAGAACCATTATCCATAACCCTGAGAAATATGAAACCTAAGGGATAAGGGGCGTCGTTTTCTTAGAATTGCTTCCTGCTGTTTAGGGGGCGATGGTATCTCTGTTGGGTATTGTGAGAAAGCTCAGATAGTTAAATCTCAGTTAGACTAACTGTAGATTCTGCAGCAACTCTTAAAGTAATGGGTAAGATTGTCTGAAATTCTGGCAAGAAGTGTAGTATGATGATGATTACCATGGCATCATTGTGGATTGGGTAGAGTTGTTGTTGTTGTTGTTGGGGCCCCATCTTCCTTCTGGAGACTTCAGAGATTGCCTGTGTAGATTGGTACCAATAGATTCTTTCTTTCTGCTGTAAACATCCGGATATCCAAGGCCTTATGATTTTTGGAAGATGGGTATTTCCATTATCCTGGAAAGACAAAAACAGAAGCCTACCCCAACCTTTGATTGTTAACTTTTTCTTACAACCTGAAGAGATGTCACATTGGTGGATGATCTTTTATTTCTCTTCATCAAGGGGCTTCTCCTGTTCGAATTGAATTTTTATTAATTTTGTTGGTATCCATAGCTTTTCTTCTCCTGTGGAAACAAAAGCAAAACCCCTTCCCCAACGTAGGACATATCCAGGTTTCCATTCTGAGGTCAACACATCTTTGAAATAAACCGGTTGGTTTAGCTCAGGAGTTTTGTCTGTCGTCCAGTGTCTCTCCGCAGCTGTTGTTCCTTTCTCATCAGCACTGAGAAAATTCAAGGTTAATAAAGCACTATGCAATCTATTTCTAGGAGTCATTGTTACCTGTTGCTGTTTATTTAGCATATCGGGACTGGCGGGTAAGAGAGATTTGTCCTGACTGTGGGCCAGGCAGGAAAACTCTAACTACACCACCCAGCACAGCAAACAAACATAGCCAACACATTGAAAAAAAACAAAAACAAAAAAAACTACAGATCATCTTTCCATGTAACTAGTGACCATTTCTTCTTTTCTGAAGTTCTGGTTTATTTTCCATGTCTATTTTTCTTCAGATGTTCCACCATTGATTTACTGGATCTCTTTTTATATGTTAAGAAGTGTCTCCTAAGAGTAAAATACTGTGGCTTGCTTGAATCTTGAGAAACTCCCAAGAATAGAATTTAAAATTTACAGACAAGCAAAAGCACACTGTGTAAGGTACTAGAAAAGAAGAATTAAGGATGTGGTGGTGCACATCTGTAATTACAGTTCTACGGAGCTAGAGGCTGAGAAATTAGGAGTTCAAGGATAGATAGCCTTGGCCACCCAGTAAATTCCAGACCAGTCTGAGCCACATGAAACCCAGTCTCAAAAAAAAAAAAAAAAATCAACAAAAACAAAAACAAACAAACAAAAAACATGAAGAAGAAGCAAAAACATAGGGGAAGACATGGAAGAGGAGGAGGAGGAGGAGGAAAAATAAGAATGGACTGTCGCGTCCGCCCCGGGGGGAGCCCTCCCTCAGCCCTAATAGCCTCTGGGTAGCCAACCCTAAACTGCCTCGTGGGGATCGCAGACAGGTCCAGGTATACGAAAGCAAGCCAGATCCTAAAGCCAAGCCGAATATGGGATTGTTTACCACCGAGAGCGCTCGCCATCGGGAAGGTGGAAGGCGAAGCCAGCGCCATCTCTAGGGTGTGGCACACGGCTCTCTACAGTGGACAAAGTAATGACAACTTACACAAGCTCTTTGAGTTCATAGTGGGAGTTCCAAGAGGCAGATACACAGCAGAACTTTGAGGCTGCAACGCCCAGAAAAGAACACAGAGGTGCCAATTTCATATTTCCATTGCTACCAAAAAGAAATATATAATTAAACTTGAGACATGACCCCATCAGCACATCTCAGGATAGGCCAATGAAGTACTGTTCTTCCTAGTGGTAAATTTAGATGGCACCAAGGAAAACTAGACTCTTTACCCTCTGAAGAGTCATATTTCCTACACTACTGTCGTGTGATAGAACCCTTATAGACTCAGATAAGACACAGTTTAATATCTGGCAAATTTCTTGTCCCTCGTTATTTATTAAAAGAATGTATCCATTAGCAGTCATTAGTGCAGTCTACCTAGATGGGGATTCAAATATCTTGAAAAAAATGGTTTTTAAAGAAAATTCATGGCATTAATTGCTCAGTGGAATAGATACGGCTTTCTCATTGTAATCTCTCCCTTCCCCTCCCTCTCCCAAGAGGAACTGGACACTGCTCACTTCTGTCAAAGATCCAGGCCATTTTCTCCCTGGGCTATGGGTCAGCTCTGTCACTCCAGCCTCTCTGGTGACATGCCACTATCCACAGGGAATAAAGAAAGCTCCTTAGCCTGTCACACCAATGCTTCCGACTCTACGTCATCCAAGGGAGAAAGGCAAGGAGATGCTTCATTTAGTTAGCGCTCTCCTTTGAAGGGACTGGGTTTCAGCAACAGGAAGCAAATCACATTAGAGAAAGACTCAGCCCTCTGAAGCTCACAACTGAAACTGATCTCCTTTTTGACCTTTAGTCTGAAACACAGGCTCTCTGGAAAATGCACCCGGGGTAGACCAAGGGAGAGGTAATTCTAGTGATGGGTGGGAATCTTGACTTTTTATTATTATTATCATCATTATTATCATTAGCACATCAAGTAATGGATTTCAGTATAACATTTCATATATATGTTAATACGCCTTTCTTTTTATTTTATTTTATAATTTAATTTAATTTTACATATCAGCCATGGATTCCCCTGTCCTTCCCCCTCCCCCTCAATAGGCCTTTCTACTTGTCCCCTTCCCCATTGCCCTCCCTGTTTCCCTGTCCCCCAAACCCCTCTCTCCAGTCCCCACCTTCCTTCAAAATAGCCCCCTTTTGTTTTTATATCATGCATATTGTTACACTCTCTCCCCACTTTCCTCCTCAAACTCTTCCTCCCATATCATGGTTTCACTTTTAGCTTCACAACACAACAAAACACACACACACACACACACACACACACACACATAATTTTCTTTTGTATTTTAAATATATTTATTTATTAAAGTTTTTTTCACTTTACATACCAACCCCTTCTCCCGCCTCCTCACCTCCCTCCCACTCTACCCCCATCCACTCCTCAGAATGAGTAAGGCCTCCCATGGTAGTCAACAATGTCTGGCATACCAAGTTGAAGGAGAGCCTAGCCCCTCCCCATTGTATCAAGGCTGAGCAAGGTATCCCACCACAGGGAATGGGTTCCAAGGCCAGTTCATGCGCCTGGGATAAGTCATGGCCCTGCTGCTAGGGACCCTACAAATAGATCAAGCCACACAACTGTCACCCACATTCAGCGGGTCTAGTTCAGTCCCATGCAGGTTCCCGGGCTGTCAGTCCAGAGTCAGTGAGCTCCAACTAGCATGCATCAGCTGTCTCTGTGGGTTTCCCCATCATAATCTTTATCCCTTCTTCTTCTTCTTCTTCTTCTTCTTCTTCTTCTTCTTCTTCTTCTTCTTCTTCTTCTCCTTCTCCTCCTCCTCCTCCTCCTTCTCCTCCTTCTTTTTTTTCTTTTGAATGCTGAATGCCGCTTATTGAAAGAGGGAGGAGGTCTTAAATACAGGCTTACAGCACAATGGGAGAACCCTGGAGGGCAAGGCAGAAGTTCGCTTCTGATTTTTTTTTTTTTTTTTTTTTTTTTTAGCTGAAGATCTAACCCCAGACCTTGCACTTGCTAGGCAAGCACTCTAATATTGAGCTAAATCCCCACCCCCACTCCTGATGTTTTACAATCTTGCATCTAAGCTGTTAACACCCAATATGCTGGATACAAGCTGTTAACGCCCAATATGCTGGATACACAGACAAGGAGCTTCCCTTAAGCATTCAGGAGGGTGGAATCTTGCAGAAAATTAGCATAGGGAGGATATCATTGTCAAGGTCAGCAAGCAAGGCAACAGTTACCCAAAACAGGAGCCAGGGCCCTACAGGTCCCCTCCTATTAATAAAAAATGAGCTTCTGACTTAGGTTGTGTGGGATGTCAGCAGGTCACCTTATCTGTCATGGAGACACCTGTCCAGGCCACACAGGTGTTCTGTTTTAGGTTGGTGAGTGCCCCCCAGACATTACCTGTCTCTGAATACTCATTATCATACAGGCTCAATTGTGTGAGAGCTGCAGAGTTGATTGTTGCCAAAGATCTCTAAGTAGCGCTGGGCTTGCAATCTGACACACATAATTTTCAACCTAAATTCCCCATATGAGAGAGAACATGTGCCATTGATTTTTCTGACTTAAGCTTATTTCAGTTAGCACAATAATCTCTAGTTTCAACCATTTTCCTGAAATCATCATGATTTCACTCTCTTTAGAGATGAATAAAATTCCATTGTGAATATATACCACATTTTCTTTATCCATTTGAATTAGTTACTTTTCTACTGCAGTGACAAGACACCATGACCAAGGCAATGTACAGAAGGAAGCATTTAATCGGGGCTTACAGTTTCAGAGTATTAGGACCCCACGACCATCATGGCAGGGATCAGAGCAGCAGGCAAGCAGGCACAGTGCTAGAGTAGCAGCTGAGAGCTTACATCTTGATCCATCAATAGAAAGCACAAGAATGGCACAGTCTTTTGAAACCTCAAAGCCTACCCCAGTGGCACACCTCCTCCAACAAGGCAACACGTCCCAATCCTTCCCAAACATTTGCACCAACTGGGGACCAAGTATTCAAACATATGAGCCTATGGGGTCATTCTCATTCAAACTGCCACATCATTTATCTGTTGATATACATATAGACTGCTTCAGTTTCTTAGCAATTGTCATTGGTGGACTAATAAACATGGATGTGCATGTGCCTCTGTGGTTTGATGACTTAAAGTCCTCTGGGTAAATACCCAGGAAGGGTAAGAGCTGGTCATATGATAGTTCTATTTTCAGAGGATTGAGGAACAACCATAGTGATTTCCATCATGGTTGCACCAGTTTGCATTCCCACCAGCAGTGAATATGTGTTTCCTCTTTCCCCATACTCTTGCCAGCACTTGGTTCTCATTTGTTTTTTAAAGACAATAATATAAGTTGGGGGAGACACTTTAAGATATAGGCATAGATAAGGACTCTCAGAAAAGAACTCATAGCGCAGAATATAATGCCAAGAACTAACACGAGATTACATGAAATTAAAAAGCTTTTACCCAGTAAGAACAAGGACCAGAGTGAAAAGACGCAGCCTACAGACTGGGGAAAAAGAAACCCTTACCAACTATACACATCAGGCAGCTGACTGGTTTGAACAAACTTTTCATGTAGACTTCATTTCTATTTTTATCTATTATTATTACATGTACATATGTGTATGGTGAGTCGGCAAGGAGGGAGGAGCATGCACATGCCACAGCATGTGTGTGGAGGTCAGAGGACAAGTTTGTAGAGTCAGCTTTCTCCTTTCCATTTTTACATGGCTTCCAGGGATCAAACTCAGGTTGTCAGGCATGGTGGCAAACACCTTCACGCACTGAATCATCTATCTTACTTACCTGAGACTTCATTTTTAAGTTAAAACTCTTAACATGTAATTCACAAGTGTATTCCACCTCCTAAACCTGGATCTATCTCCAGGCTTTATATTCCCCTCTCTCAGGCCACACCCATTCTCCCAGACATTAATAACTACATCAGTTTAAATACCTTCAGCTGAAAGCAATAAGATACCAGCTAACAGAGGTTGACTATAGGCATTTGATATAAACACACATTTAACAGTAAGTTTGGAGAAAACAGTCCCAAACTTGGCTCTGCAGACTAGGAAAGTGACTAATGACTACTGGTTTTGCTTTCTGCCCTTGACCTCATCAGTGTTCTTGCCACAGCAGTCAGGATGGCTGCTTTCCAAAGACTCCCTTGATGGGTCACATGCATGAAAGAAAGAAATGAAGGCAAAACCAGCCTCCTCCTCATTGATGCCTCCTAGGAAGAAAAAAACCCACTTCTTCCCAGATGTCCTTCAGTGTCATCGATCAAAACCAGACACAGTTTTATCTTACCAATCAAAGGGAAATATTTTGGTATGTTGTGATATATCCCTCCATCTTGGACATCACAATCCAAACACAGTTGGTGAGGAGCCAGCTGCTCCAGGGTCCTTATTTCTGCCCCTGACAATGCTACTTCCTTGTCTTGGCATCACTTCAAACTCAGACTACCAAGAGACCAATCCTTTTTCTTTTCTCCTGACTCTGGATGTCTTTTCTGCCTTCCTTGACTTTTCCAGGGGTTGTTACATTTGCTCATCACTAAGCCTATGGACCTCAGGATCATTTTGCATGCTTACTCCATCTACATGTCCATTTCCACTTTGTCACTGAGGATACAGATTATCTTTCTCCCTAATATCTCCTGCTCTGATCATTTCTTTCTATCCTTCAACCAGCCTGGTCCGTTTGCACATGGACCACCTCATTTATCTGTAAGTGGGCTCCTGGTCCGTTTGCACATGGACCACCTCATTTATCTGTAAGTGGGCTCCTGGTCCGTTTGCACATGGACCACCTCATTTATCTGTAAGTGGGCTCCTGGTCTGTTTGCACATGGACCACCTCATTTATCTGTAAGTGGGCTCCTGGTCTGTTTGCACATGGACCACCTCATTTATCTGTAAGTGGGCTCCTGGTCTGTTTGCACATGGACCACCTCATTTATCTGTAAGTGGGCTCCAGCCTCCAGAGTCAGGCGCTACGCAGCTAGTCTCACTTGTCAAAGCCTTTAACCTTTGTCCTGGCCTTCAATACTAGCCTTGCACATATCTACAAAAAGAAAACCACAGCCTTGTGAGTTGGAGTTTTAAGGGCGTATTTTTCTTTCTTCTTTTAAAATTAATTTTTTTAACTTTTTTTAATGTGCATTGGTGTTTTGCCATGGGTGTCAGATCTCCTGAAACTGGAGCTACAGACAGTTGTGAGCTGTCATGTGGGTGCTGGGACTGAACCTGGGTCCTCTGGAAAGTCAGTGCTCTTAACCACTGAGCTATCTCTCCAGCCTGGGGCTTATTTTTCTTTACATTGCCTTTCAAAAAGAACTCTCCGTCACCTCCTTCAGACAGATTGGTCAGTCGACTAAATGCTGTATACATTCCTTCCACTACACCTGTATCTGTACCACTTTCTTAGAAAAGAAAACTTCTCTAAGTCAGAATTGAAGATATAGACTTACAATTTCAGCATGTAGAAAGTTGAGGCAGAAGGATTGCAAGTTCAAGGCCAACTTGGGCTACAAAGTGTGTTTGAAGTAAGTAGGCTTCAGCTACAGGGTGAGGCTCTATCTCAGCAATGCCCCTCCCCTGCCACTAGAGTTTGGCCGAGGTAGCTCAGCTAGTAGAACACTTACTCAATAAGCATAATGTCCTCGGCTTGACCCCAGCAGCACCTACAATCCCAGCACTGGGAGGTGGGGGTAGCAGTAGGATCAGGAGTATCAGATCATCCTTACCTACATAGCAAACTCAAGTTCAGCCTGGCTACATATGACCCTAGAGAGAAAGAGGGAAGCAGAGAGGCAAGGAAGGAGGGAGGGAGAGGAAGAAGAGGGGAGAGAGAAAGAGAGAGAGATTTTCATTCTTCTTCTCACCTGAACCCCACAAGGCTGACTCAGGGTCCGCTACTGAGATCTCAAATATTCCAAGCTACAGGGTTTTCTTCTCTGAAAGCTTATGGAATTAAGATCCAGTTTTTCAAACATAGACTTAAAAATCAAATGATCACATAAGTGTAACTATGTCATGGCCAGTGTCTACCACTGTACACAATGATGCTCTCAGGACAATGAACACTAGCGTGCCCATTGTTAAATACTAAGAAAAGCCATTCAAATAGTTCATTCTAATAATCAACCAGCAGCAAGTTCAGAACCCTGTTAAAAGCAGACAGTAACCATCTAAATTGGGCTATCACAGAGTCTTCCAGAACCACAGCAGTGGGAGCTGGAGAGATGGCTCAATGGTTAAGAGCACTTGTGTTCTTACAGAGAACATGGGTTCTGTTCCAGCATCTACATGGTGGCTCAGAGAAAACCGTAACTCCAGTTTTAGGGGATCTGTTACCCTCTTCTGATCCCTGAGGGCATTAGGTACACATGTGGCACACATACATACATGTAGGCAAAACAGTCATATACATAAAGTAAATAGATCTAAAAATGTTGAAAGGAACAGCAGCAGTAGACCTCTTAAATATGATGTCATCTGTCAGTGGAGAGATCATTCATTCATCTAGTTATTTGTAGCCAGGAAAATGCAACTGTACTGCTTGACAGCTCCAACTAAATTTGGCAGGAGGACTTCGTATTCAGGAAAGCACCTTAACAAATTGCTTTGAAATAGGATGTGAAGGCCAGATAGGCTCAGACTGCATTATTTGGATCCATATGCCAAGCTTGTTTGTAGGCAAGCAGAGGGCTGGTTGTTATGATTTGAAGCTGGAATGTTCCCCACAGCCTCATGTTGTGATCATTTGGTCTCTGGCCGATGATGCTGTTTTAGAAAGCTGTAGAACTGTTAGGAGATGGGGCCTCGCTGGTAGAAGTAGGTAACTGGGGATAAGCCCTTGAAGGCTACAGCCACAACCTCAGTTCCTGGCCCTGTTCAATCTTCTTCCATACCCACAATGATGTGGAGAGCCTCTGCCTACACTCCCACTGCCACAGGCAGAGCTGCTCTGCCATGCCTTCTCTGCTGAGATGAATGGAAATGTCTTGAAACCATGAGCCAAAATAAATCCTTTGTCCCTCAAGCTATTCTAGCAGGTGGTGTGGTCATAGGGACACTGAAGAAATTAATACACTTACCTTCTTTTGTTTGTTTGTTTTGTTTTGTTTTGAGATAGGGTCTCTCTACATAGCCCTGGCTGTCCTGGATCCACTCTGTAGACAAAGCTGACCTCAAATTACAACTTGGGCTTTGCTGTTGTTAAATCTAGGATTTTGGAGGCTAGCAGAAGCCTGTGCACCACCACTTAGCTCTTTCAAAAGTCTCTGAGCGTCTTTCTTTGTTTGTGACACAGGAGGGAGAGCTTTACATTGTCTTTCCTGTGTGTGCTCACGTATTTGTGCTAATAGTATTTCAGAAGACCAAGCTCTCTATTTACCATTCACATTTCTTTGGCAAACATTGTCTGTACTGGCAATGATGCTTCAGGTCGTAGCAGACAGAAAACTCCATGCTGATTGGTATATGCAGTAAAAGGGATTAACTAGTCAACTGAGCTGAAAAGGTCTAGATGCTGGGTACCACCAGCCATGGTCCCATGGGCCATCAGCTCTGTCTGTCTAGGATTTGCTTACCCCTTCTCTCTGTGTGGGTTGGACATTTTCTCAGGCAGTCAGCAAGGTGACTGTAGCACCTTTTGGTCTTGCGATCTATCTGCTTTTGCTTGATTAGAAAGTATGAAGACCTGAATTTAGTCTCCCAGTACCCACATTAAAAAGTCAGACGCAAAAAAAAAAAAACAAACAAAAAACAAACAAACAAACAAAAAAAAAACACTTCATCTCTCATTGCCAGGCTATGGTGGCACATGCCTTTAATCTCAGCACTCGGGATGCGAGGCCAGCCTGATCTCCAAAGCGAGTTCCGGGAAAGGCGCAAAGCTACACAGAGAAACCCTGTCTCGAAAAACAAAACAAAACAAAAACAAGTCAGATGCAGCAGGGTGTGCCTGTCATCCCAGCACTGAGGAGCTGGAGACAGGAGGACCCCTGGAACTCTCTGGCCAGCCAATCAAGGTGAATCAATGAGCTCTGGGTTCAGTAAAAGATGCTATCTCAAAATAATAAGGTGGAGAGTGATTGAGGAAGAGACTTGACATTGGCCTTTGATTTACACACACACACACACACACACACACACACACACACACACACACTCTTGACCTGAAAGTCATACAAAACTTTCCCATCTTGGATTGTCTTTTGGCTGGCTTGTTTTGGCCAGAATGATCACATGCCAGTTCCTAAACCAAACCACTTGGAGAATACCATCCATTTCTTATCTAAGATCTGGACTTCTAAACTCCTCAGTGTAGGTTGTGAGGGAATGGGATTCCTCCATAGACCTATAGTGTCCACACCACAGTGGAAAGCAGGACCAGCCTCCTTCAGCCTCAGGTCTGTCCAAGACTGGAGGTATCCCTGGATGAAATCAGAGAGCTGTCTAAAGCATGTAAGAGGCAATGAACATGGTTTACTCTTCAAAGTTTATTCTGTACACAATTATAGAACACAATACGTCATCAGAGGTGAACGAACAGGATGCTAACAATTCTGACCACCAAAGCAGCACCAGGCACAGAGCCGAGTCTGCCAGATCTTTATCTATGAAAGCTGAGGATTTCCAGGAGGAAGCAAGACCCAAATGAATAATCCCAGCTCCCAGGTCACTGGGCAAAGTCAATTGTTCCCACTCCATATGGAACCCAAATCAATTTCATCCCAAGGAAATAGTAAAGGGGGATGCTGGAGAATCCTAAGCCTCCAGCATGGCATCAGAGGGGAAAAGAACTTTAAAAATAAACTCTCCTCAAATGAAAAACTAGATAAAATGTGAGAAAGAGTTGAACTGAAGTGAAACAGTCTTTAATTGCTTTTTCCCCCAACCAGGGAACATAGAAGTGGGAAAACACAGTCTCTTTGTATAGAAAAATAAAAATAATGTTGAAAAAGAGCAATTAATTTGGCTTTTTGTTTATCTCTGGCTGGCCCAGAACTTGCTTTGTAGACCAGGCTGGCCTGGAACTCACAGAGATCTGCCTGTCAGTTGCTATTTTTAACCATCCATTATCAAGTTCCATTTCCACTCTGTCACCAAGGTTTTTGGGCAAGTATGATGTTTATTGATTTTTTTGCCCCATGTGTGTGTGTGTGGGTGGGACGTCTGTCAGATCCCTCCTTGCTGTAGACTGAAGGCAATTTAACCTTAACTGTACAGCTGCCCCACTCCTTTGGCATCCATTGAGGGTCACTGGTGTGCCAGGCTTCACTGTCACGCAAGCAGTGGTCACACGGTCAGCAGCTGTCTTCCTTCCTTTCCAGAGGAGAAGGGTGCTTTTAAGATCACGTCCCTGGAGGCACTGGATACTTCTTCTGAGCATCATGGTCCTTCCTCTGAGGTCAGTTCAAAGGGTCACCACTGAATGACTGAGCTCCAACTAACAAGAGAGAACTGGGAAGCAGAGAGAAGTCATTGCTTTAGCTCTGGCTTGTGGGAACCTCACAACCTTCCCAACATAAAGCCCACCAGGAACGGATGAGGATCTCATCCACCTCAGGGTTAATGAATGGGCCCTGAAGGGCCGGAAGGGCAGAAGTGATGCGTCTCTTCCACCTCCTTGAAACCAGTATGTACACAGAGTGGGTAGAGAGCCCATCAGGAGCAGTGGGAATGGAGAACAGGGTAGGGGCTATACTGTAGAAAGTCCTGGAAATCAGCGTTCTAGAACCAGTGATGTAACAAAAAGAAAATTGATCTCAAAGGCAGGGTGTGGTGCCAGTATGTCCTCCCCATCCCTTAGGAATCCCAACACAATGTAGAAGGAAAGAATACAGTCTTCACATCGGACCAGCCATTGGTTTCATCCTGGTTCAGCTACTTTGCAGCCAGGAGAAAGCTGCATACTATCTCTGATGTGCAGGGGCCATCAAACTGCTTACATGTACGAAGAATCAAAGCTCTTGGAGCCCTTGGGAACCTTGAGGCAATCACCATACGAATGAGACAGGCTAACCCGATGGATGACAAAAGGCAAGAATCTCCCTGCACCAGTTGACATTGGGCCAACCACCAAATATGCAAGTGGTGTTATTCCATCAGCACCAAATTAGCTGCTCCATCTGACCCACAAAACCATGAGAAATGATTATGTTTAAATATGTTCTGGGGGTTTTGTTTTTGTTTTGCTGTGCCTCAAAGACTGCTGATAAGTTGTAGATGAACCTCCAGATGAACCCTTGGCAGAATCTTCAGTGTGTGTGTGTGTGTGTGTGTGTGTGTGAGTATGTGTGTGTGTGTGTGTGTATGTGTGTGGTGTGTGTGTGAGTGTGTGTCTGTGTGAGTATGTGTACGTGTGTGGTGTGTGTGTGAGTGTGTGTATGTGTGTGTCTGTGTGTGGTGTATGTGAGAGTGTATGTGTGAGTGGGTGTGTGTGTCTGTGTGAGTGTGTATGTGTGTGTGTGCATGTGTGTGTATGTGTGTGAGAGTGTGTATGTGTGAGTGTGTGTGTCTGTGTGAGTGTGTATGTGTGTGTATGTGTGTGTCTATGTGTGTGAGTGTGTGTCTGTGTGTGTGAGTGTGTGTCTGTGTATGTGAGTGTGTGTATGTGTGTGGTGTGTGTGTGAGTGTGTGTATGTGTGTGTATGTGTGTGGTGTGTGTGTGAGTGTGTGTATGTGTGTGTATGTGTGTGGTGTGTGTGTGAGTGTGTGTATGTGTGTGTATGTGTGTGGTGTGTGTGAGAGAGTGTGTGTGTGAGTGAGTGTGTCTGTGTGAGTGTGTATGTGTGTGAGTGTGTGCACATGTGTGTGTGTGTGTGTGTGCACACACACGCGCTTGTGAAGCTCAGAAGATAACTGGCAGAAGTTGGTCTTCTCTTTCTGCCATAGGTCATTGTGTTTGGAGAAAAGCACCTTTACCTGATGACCCATCTCACCAGCCCCGGTTCTCCAACTCCTTTTGAGCATAAACCCTTTTCTCTGGCAACAAAAATCACCTGGAGTCTAGAGAGATGGCTGAGCACTTCAGAGCTGAGCTATTTCTTCCAGAGTTTGATTCCCTACACTCACATGCTGGCTCACAACCATTTGTAACTTCAGTTTCAGGGGATACAAATCCTCTTCTGGCTCCTCTGGCCTCCTCCAGCACCAGACATGCACAAACACACACGCAGGAGACACTCTCATGAAATAGCAATATATTATTTTAATTAAAAAGAAAACAAATCACTGAGACACCTTGCTCTGGCAGGTGCTTACCGATGTCTGTTGATCACAAACATCCACACAGCCACCAGAACTTGCTGCAGTGGCACGCCTCTGAGAGACCAATGGATCCACTAAAAGACACTGCAACTTCCTCTCAGGGCCAGTTCAACCTTCAAATAATGCGAGTATTGTGTAGGTGGGAGGCCAGGCCTGTTCTTTACCCTTCGTGTGAACTCCCTTAGCTAGATGTCCTTAGGCACATAATGTGGCCCTGGTGACCCAAAGACCTGAAAGTTTAGTGCAACTTTGAAGTTAAGTTGTTTGATTCATAACAATGGTGCCTGGGTGACTCAAGGAAAAAAGTCATTCTTTCTTCTACAGACAAAGCTGTGGAGGCTGGATTGGATTCAGACTTCCTGCCATAACTGAACCCCAAGTACCTGTAGCCCTCAGCCAGGCTCCGACCACTCCAGATTGGGTTTAAGGTCCAGAAGTGGTCCAGATTCAAGGTTGGGCTTTATCCATCAGAGCCCAGGAGTAAGTGTGAACACTGGGGAGGGGATAGGTAGCATCACCACCACACTGCAACAAATGAACCACAAGATTCAGCAATAAATGAACCTTTACATTTTGTTCACATGTTTTTAGAGTGTGAAAATTGCCTATAAATGAAAAATCTTAACATAATTATGAATTATCATAACCCTTAGTTTTAGCCAGGAGTTAAGCTCACATACCCCAGAATGACCACAATCTGCCACCCTAAAAACTGCTACAACCAGTTGTTGTGGTACACACCTATAATCTCAGTACTTGCCAGGTCGAGGCCAGCCTGGGCTACACAGAGAGACACTGTCTCAAAAATATGCAAACAGTGATTGGGTTATGTCAAGGGCTCTTCTAAGTAAACAGGTTCCAAAGATCGGGTGTGAGAATGCAGTCAGTAATCTGACCCAGCCACACACCAAGTGGAACAGGTAAAGTAAACCTTGCAGGCCTCATTTTCTAGCTTTCTATATAAGCATCTGTTCATTGTTCCCTTATGTATTTGAGCTTTTATAATGATGGCTTGTGTACATAAAAGGTTTTCACTTTGTAAATTTGAATTCTGTTAACTCTTACTGGGAGAGGGTCAAGAGGACAACTATGTCAAGTTCTCTCCTGCCACCTTTCTTGGGGATCTGGGGATTGAACTTGGGACATCAGGCTTGCCTCTTCAGGCAGCAAGCACCTTTACCTGATGAGCCATGTCACCAACCCCCAGGCTTACTTTTTTTGAAGGACTTTCAATGAACCACAAATTGCCAGACATGGGGGTGCACGCCTATAATCCTAGCACCTAAGAGGTAGAGTTAGGAGAATCAAGAGTTCAAGTCCTGCTTAGGCTACATGAGACACTGTTTCAAAACAAAAGTAACAACAAAAAAAGAAATAAAAAATCATAAGTCACACAATTATTTTCATACTAAAAGCAAAACATGTTCACAACAATCTTCTAAGATAACTCAGGAATAGATAATGCCTGCTTAAGGGATGGGGAAATTGGAACACAATGGTTGTTGTGGAATATTGTTTTAAGATGTGTTACATTAGCCGGTTGGTGGTTGCGCAAGCCTCTAATGCCAGTACTCGGGAGGCAGAGCCAGGTGGATCTCTGTGAGTTTGAGGCCAGCCTGGTCTACAAAGTGAGTTCCAGGAAAGGCACAAAGCTACACAGAGAAACCCTGTCTCAAAAAAAGAAAGGAAGGAAGGGAGGAAGGAAGGAAGGAAGGAAGGAAGGAAGGAAGGAAGGAAGGAAGGAAGGAAGGAAAAAGGAAAGAAAAGGAAAATTTGGGTTCTTTAAAGGATATATCTTGCTTATTCTTTATTCTTTGACAGTTTCATACATGTATACCATGTATCTTGACCATATCTACCCTCAGCTTTCCACTCCCCTATTTCCCTAACACACCTTCCCACCTTCATGTCCATGTTCTTCCCACCCCACTCCACCCCCTCTCTCTCATAACCCACTAAATCCAGTTAGTGCTGAATGATGTAATGCGGCACGATCTTGTTGACTTGCTCTTGTGTGGGTCTTGTCCCTATAATCATAATTTCAGCAGGTTCCTGAGTACAGCAGCCATGTCACACCCAGAAGACAGGATTTCACAGCACCCCTCCCATCCTCAAGCCTTTACATTCTTTTCACTTCCTCCCCTACGATGCTCCCTGAGCCTTGGGGGTGGGGGTTGAACTTTTGAGGCAGGACCTCATCAAGCCCAGGCTGGTCCCCATCTTACTACATACCTGAAGACCTGAAGATGTCCTTGAACTCCTGATCCTTCTTCCTCCACCTCCCAGGTGCTGTGATTACAAGTGTCTACTGTCAGGACTGGCTCTAATTGAATTTTAATGACACTGTATTTCACAAGCAGCTGACCCAATTCTTGAAATTTTAAGGACCAATTCTCACCAGCCTGTAGGCGTTAAATCTACTCAACACTGACCCAAAACCTATAGAGTTATTTTGAAATTTAAAATTAGGTAAGATAAATGTGCCCTAGGGGGAATAGTTAGCTATATACCTTGTTATTAGCTGCCCTTATCAACACACATGTTTTGAAAACTTTAGGATTATACAAGTAAATTTTTCATCATAGGGTAGAGATGGCATTACAATCTGGTATAAAAGTCAAAGAAAATAACTGGAGCCAATGGGGCTGATGCTGGTGAGAAGGTTAAGGTTAGGAGGAGCTGGGCATTGTTCTACATCTTTGCTGAATCACAGAGGGGAAAAAATCTACCTTTCTATTGCAGAGAAAGAGAGCTTTTCTAGTTTAAACTATTCATTGCTATTGGCCAGATTCACCTAGGTAATTATGAGTATTGCTTTGATTGGTTCTCTGTAGGCCTAAGCTTTTGGTATAGGACATAAAACATTAGCACCGGAAAAGGCTGTGGAAGGAGTCAAGCCCATCTTGCTTTGCAAACAGGGAAGATGTGGGAATGCAAAAAGTTAAACGAGATGCTGAGGTAACAATATATAAGGAGACACTTGTTGGGGAATATCATTTTAAGGTGTGTTACTTGTGTTCGTGTTGCATTCATTTAACTGTGAAGCTGTGTTACTGTGCCTGTCTAAAACACTGATGGTCTAATAAAGAGCTGAATGGCCAATAGTGAGGCAGGAGAAAGGACAGGCGGGGCTGGCAGACAGAGAGGATAAATAGGAGAAATCTAGGAGGAAAAAAGAAAGAATGAGGTAGGAGGAGAATGAGGAGAATTCCAGGGACCAGCCACCCAGCTACACAGCAGCCACAGAGTAAGAGTAAGATTTACAGAATTAAGAGAATGGGGAAAGCCCAGAGGTAAAAGGTAGACAGGATAATTTAAGTTAAGGAAAGCTGGCAAGAAATAAGCCAAGCTAAGGCCAGGTATTTATAATTAAGAACAAGCCTCTATGTGTGATTTATTTGGGAGCTGGGTGGTGAGCCCCCCAAAAGAGCAGAAACAAATAACAGACACTTTCTTCCTTCCTTCCTGTCTTGTCTTCTTTCTTTCTTTTTTGTGTGTATGCATGTTCACTTACACGTGAGCACACCTCTGTAGTGCATGTATACATGGACAGGCATGCATGTGGAGGCTGGAGGTTGATGTCATCACTCTTTCATCATATTCACTGGAAGCAGAGTCTGTCAGTCAAACCCAGACCACCCCAATAGGGCTAGTCTTGACAGCCAGTTTACTCTCAGAATCCCCTATCTCCACCTTCTGAAGCTGGAATTATAGACTGAGTTCCAGAGTCACCACCGCCACTCAGAATTTATGTAGGTTCTGGGGATCAGACCTCTAGTCCTCACACACAGCAAGCGTGCTAACCACTGATCTGTCTCCTCAGCCTTAGGAGATGCATATTTTCAGGATCAGCACAGTCTGCCTTGATAGTGTCTCCTGAAATTATGTACCCAAAACACCCTTGTCCTGACCCTGAGACTAACCACAAAGGCCAAGTTCGAATGTCTAGTTGGCATCAGAACTGTGACTACTTCAAATTGTGAGGTTTCTGCTCTAGGATCATCCCCTTGCCATTTTTTATCACTGTGTCAGGGAAAGACCTCCAAAACAAAGCAAGAGTTCCCATGCACAGCTGGAACAGTGGTTTGAAATCTGGTTGGCATGTTAGAGGGTTTTTTAAGTGTTTGATTCTTCTCTCTGATGGTTCTATTCAACTGATCTTGAGCAAGCCCAGGAGTCTTTTTTGCTTATTTCTTTTCCAAGATCCTTTGTAATTATTATATGCAGCCAGAGTTGAGAGAGCTTCATCAATATAATAATAGTAATCATTGTTAAAATGTGAAAAAGCAGTCAGGTGTGCACTTGTAGTCCTAGATCTCTGGAGTATGAGGCAGGAAGAGTACAAGTTTGAAGCCAACTGGAGACTGTACATTTGATTAATAAATAAATAAAAATAAAAATTTAACATGTAAAGGTGTACAAGATATCAACTATGTTAGTAAATGTAAAATGGTGGGTTTTGAAGTGTGCCTGTGCCCATTGTTTTTGTTAACTCAGTGTCTGCTTCTATGAGAAACACCTCATTTAAGGAAAAGGAGAGGAAATGAGCAGGGAGCACCCTGCCCTGTGTTAAAACCCTGAGCCCAATTTAGTCACAACACAGTGACCCAGAGGACACAGTAAGCCCTTCCAACTGCACTGAAATCCCAGTACCTAGACAGGCTAATCTTTCATATTTTCATTGGGGAAAATGTACATCAGGCAACTTGGTATGTGTATGCAGAAGAATGTTTCTTTTTCCTAAGAAGGAAAGCCAACAAATTAAGTACTTATAAATTTTTTAATAAAGCATTGTGAAGAAGTGTTGACTTTGCTAGTCCATAAATTGTTCCTCCTATTGATATGCTAAAATTGATGCTTTGGGCATCAATGTTTTCTGTAGGTATTGGGTTCACTAGAGAAGCAGAACCCACAGAAAATGCACATGTCCATCTGTATGCTATAGGTGGAGATTATAGGAAGTGGCTAGTGTAATTACAGAGGCTGAGGTATCTGCTGTCCACATGCTGGATACCAGTGAAGATGCTGTTCAGCTCACAAAGGCAGTATAAGATACCCCACTTCAGGTTTTACAGTACTTGGAGCCTCAGTGAAGGTGGGGGTGGGAATGCTTGCCCAGCCTGGGGAAACCATCTACTTTAGTCATTTTACCAATTTAGATGCTAATCCCTTCTGGAAACACCTTCCCAGATACAGAAATAAGGTTTTACCAAAGTTGGTGCCTCCCTTAGGCCAGTGAAACTTTTTGCAGTCTAAACAAAACATAATCAGTTTCAGTTATAAGAGCTCTTCTGTGCTAGTTCAACCCAGTATTATTTCTTCCCTAAAGCTGGAGACCTGAGCTACCGCCATGGGTAACACGTTCTTGTCACAAAACATTCATTTTTGAGAACCAACAAAATTAGATATTAGGACTCACATAGAATTACCTTTTAAATTTAAGTACGGTGAGCTAGCAAGTGGGCTCAGAGGGAAAAGGTGCTTGCCACCAAAGCTGATGACTTGAGTTCTAAATTTAGGACCCACATGGTGGAAGGAGAGAAAAGACTCAGGCTTACACAATCTGACCTCCACATTCCCCCGCCCATTGCACCCTCCTGCCCTTCACACACCTATAAATAAATATAGTATTAATTTTATTACTTAAGTGTGTTAATAAGAGTTAACAAAAAACAAATATTTCCCACTTGCCAGACACTGTGGTGACACATAGGGATGCAGTTACCAGCTCCTTCCAGACACTGTGATAACACATAGGGATGCAGTTACCAGCTCCTTCCAGACACTATGATAACACATAGGGATGCAGTTACCAGCTCCTTCCAGACACTATGATGATAACACATAGGGATGCAGTTACCAGCTCCTTCCAGACACTATGATAACACATAGGGATGCAGTTATCAGCTCCTTCCAGACACTATGATAACACATAGGGATGCAGTTACCAGCTCCTTCCAGACACTATGATAACACATAGGGATGCAGTTACCAGCTCCTTCCAGACACTATGATGATAACACATAGGGATGCAGTTACCAGCTCCTTCCAGACACTATGATAACACATAGGGATGCAGTTACCAGCTCCTTCCAGACACTATGATAACACATAGGGATGCAGTTACCAGCTCCTTCCAGACACTATGATAACACATAGGGATGCAGTTACCAGCTCCTTCCAGACACTATGATGACACATAGGGATGCAGTTACCAGCTCCTTCCAGACACTATGATAACACATAGGGATGCAGTTACCAGCTCCTTCCAGACACTATGATAACACATAGGGATGCAGTTATCAGCTCCTTCCAGACACTATGATAACACATAGGGATGCAGTTATCAGCTCCTTCCAGACACTATGATAACACATAGGGATGCAGTTACCAGCTCCTTCCAGACACTATGATAACACATAGGGATGCAGTTACCAGCTCCTTCCAGACACTATGATAACACATAGGGATGCAGTTACCAGCTCCTTCCAGACACTATGATAACACATAGGGATGCAGTTATCAGCTCCTTCCAGACACTATGATAACACATAGGGATGCAGTTACCAGCTCCTTCCAGACACTATGATGACACATAGGGATGCAGTTACCAGCTCCTTCCAGACACTATGATAACACATAGGGATGCAGTTACCAGCTCCTTCCAGACACTGTGATAACACATAGGGATGCAGTTACCAGCTCCTTCCAGACACTATGATAACACATAGGGATGCAGTTATCAGCTCCCTTGTCTACCGCTGTCAAGGTCCCTTATTCATTTCAGCATTTCTAGACCCTAGCAGGGTGCTTGTTTAAAAACTGAATAAAGATGAATGAACAAGTGAGTATGGCTTTTAATGCCCTTTTTAATGCCTATAACCAGAGAAAACATGGGCTGTTTTTCTTTTAAGTTCCACAAGAGTTAATGACAACCTGAAGCCACTTCTATTGGCTCAAGTGAACTACATGATAATTAAAATTTCAGGAGTTCTGCCAATTTGCTGTTAAATGCAGTCATAATTAAAAACCAAATGATCTTAGCTTACATCTAGAAATTATATTAAAAATTGAAGTAAAGGCACTAGGGATGTGATGTGGCTTAGCTGGGAAAGTGTTTGCCTGGCATGTGCCAAGTCCTGGGTTCAATCTTCAATACAGCATACACCAGGCATAGGGTTATATACCATTAATCCCAGCAGTGAGGAGATGGAGATGGAGGCAGGAAGATCAGAAAGCCAAGGTCATCCTTAGCTACAAAGTGAGTTCAAGCCAGCCTGGAATACGTGAGACCCCTATATCCAAAAGAAAAGAAAAAGTTAAAGTCAAGCATTCAAGATACACTGCTTCCTGATTATTATTCTTCAGTTAGCAATTGCCACCACTCTGGGGCAGGGAACCTGTGTAATGGTGCACTCTTGTACACTTCTCCCAGAACCATACTCTGTGAAGATATACTTGTAGTGGGAGACAGGCCATGGGGACAGGGTTCCTACCATGCAAAGTAGAAAACACCTGCAGATCAGGAGTCCCCACTCCCCAGAACCTGCCATGAAAACATTTGCCATCATGCCGCTGGCTATGTCATATTTTTCACAGGATCCTCCAGATAGCAGCCTTCTTCTAGGGAGAGAAATCACACACTCCATCCTTCCAGAGCCAGCATCCTCTTCTGCACTATTGAATGAACAGTTTTTCTTTCTCTTCCACCCATGCCTTGATGGCATGCAGAAAGTGAGCATGCACTGCAGACAATCAAATAGGTTTTCACCTCAGTGCAGGTGACTCCTCCCCCAAACCCCACTAGGGATCTTCTTCCTCTGGGTTCTGAGCAGAAAAGGTTAGATGTTTGAAAACCCACTCATTGTGATAGAGCTGAGCCTCAACTGAACTGGTTATAGAACGTGGTTCTCCAACATTTTGTTTATTTGTTTGTTTGTTCTAAGACATGGTTTCTCTGTGTAGTTTTGGTGCCTGTCCTGTAGCTTTCTTTGTAGATCAGTCTGGCCTTGAATTCACAGAGATCCACCTGGCTCTGCCTCCTGACTGCTGGAATTAAAGGCATGCGCCACCACCACCAGACCCGCAACCTTAAAGAACTCAAAGATGGCTATCCCTGCAAAATGAAATAAAGCAGGTTAAAAAATACAAATATCATGTTTGCTCTCATATGCAGAATCCATATTACAGTTATCTATATGTGACATGAAAACAGAAGGAGCTGTTGGGGGAAGAAAGGAGACCAGAAGAGAGACAGAGAAAACAGGTATAGGGGAACAAATATATCATATGTACCAATGAAAGGGTCATGATTTTTATGCTAATTAAAAGTAAATTTTAAAAATGAAATAATTTAATTATATTTTTAAAAAGAAATAGGAAAACACTTTTAAAGTAAGTACAGAGCAGAAGTCCAGCCTGACCCTGTACAGATCTCAGTCCTGTGACAATGGGGAGACAGACCGACTGGAACACAACCTCTCTCTGATCATTTATCATTTTGTGTATTTACTTCAATCTTCAATTCTCTCTCTCTCTCTCTCTCTCTCTCTCTCTCTCTCTCTCTCTCTCCCCTCCCCTCTGTTTATTTGCTTATTTATACTTATTTATTTATTTTGTGTGTGCATGCAAATATGGAAGCCAGAGGTCAGCAGAATGTTTCTTCCTCCCTTTCTCTCTCCACTTTATTTTTTTGAGACAGGCTTTCTCACTGGCACCTGGAGCTCGTGAATTCAGCCAGAGTAGTTGTCCAGTGAACCCCAGACATCCTCCTCTCTCCCCAGTGCTGGGATTACTGACACACGGCACTGTGCCTGGCTGTTTACACGGGTGATCTGAACTCAGGTCCTCATATTTGTATGGCAAACACTTTACATACTAAGCCATTTCCCCGGCCTCACATTAGCTTTCTTGAAAGACCCAAGGAACTGAAACACCAAGATCAATCAATCCCTTTTTGCTTTTCAGGCTTGATCCTTGGCAAATAAACAAATTCTCTCTGCCTCTATATAGGTAGAAACTAGCGCTGGGAGACATTTTGACTATGTCCAACCAACCTGTCCTCCAGTCTTTTCCCAACCCAGCCCATCCACACACTGATCTGAGTTTTTATCACCACCACTCAGCTCAATCTTGTATTTGTTTCTCTTATGTAGAGATCTTTTAGGTCTCATTGGCAGGGTAAATTACAACAGAAAGAATGAGACAGAAACTAGAATAAAGGATGTGTATTAAGGAGGGGTCAACACCTGTGGCAGGGAGCAGAAGAGGCAGGAGTGGAGACATGGAGAAGTTGAGCTTCTAAGTCACCACAATAAGGCTTTATGTTTGTTTGGGTTGTGTGTAAGTATAGGTCAGAGGACAACTTATGGAAACCAGTCCTTTATATGTGGGTTCCAGAGATCAAACTCAGGTCATTAGGCTTGGCAGCAAGTACCCTGACCATTTATTTCACCAGCCCCACAACAAAACTTTAGCTATCCGCTGAAGCTGAAATGTTCTGAATGTGTATACAGACAGGTCATTCAGTACAGGCTACCCCCAGGAAACCACATGAGCTCAGGCCAGAAGCTGTGTGCAGAAAAGAGATTCCAGAAAAGGGTTAATGGTCAGTGCTAGTAGCACTTCCTAGAGTGCCTCTTCTTCACAGAGGAGCCTTACAGAAATGAAGGGCATCAATGGCGGCACATTACAACAGCTATCCAGCTATCTAGTTACTAGCAGCTTTGAGGAACCCCACTGTGGACACCAAATGTTAACAGGGAAATTGGGGTTTCCTCTTTGGGCTCTTAGGCTTGTAAATAAATAAAAGAATTTAAAAATAAATTTGGAAGAATGCTTGAGAACAATTTTATTAGAGTTTGAGAGAAAAATAATAGAGCAGACAAGCTGTAAATCTTAGCAGCAGCGGAAGAGGAAGAGGAAGAGGAAGAGGAAGAGGAAGAAGAAGAAGAAGAAAAAGAAGAAGAAGAAGAAGAAATGGAAGGAAGGAAGGAAAGAAAGAAAGAAAGAAAGAAAGAAAGAAAGAAAGAAAGAAAGAAAGAAAGAAAGCCAGTTAACAAGCAATGGCATAGAAGAAGCAGAGAAAGGTATAAAGCTTCACATAATGAGAAGGCCTATAGCACTAGGAAAATGTCCAGGTTTTGGTCCATATCTAAAAGAAATAGGAAAATGTAAACAAAAGTTCCAGAAAAGAACTGAACCTCCCATTGAACCTCTGCAAGGCTGGTTACCTGATACGAGCATCCGTGATGGTGGACCCATTGGACCTACCCAAAGCCTAATTACAACTTATCTTGAGCTATCTTTATCTCTCCAATAGCCAGCCATTTTTGCCATGTCTGTTTTTGACCAAACATCCTTATAACAGATAAACTTTTTTTAATGTATTACTTAAGGGACCATTAGCTTCCACTAACCAAAAGCTGAGTGACATCAGAAAGCACAGAGGCCTACAGCAGAGACTTTGTTTTGCATTACCCTACCTACCTAACATTTTCATCAGTGTATCTGAAAAGTGCTTCAACTCATAACTTTCTTCTGTTGTTATAAAAATTTCATCATGGAATTTGGAGTAACCTAAATCTATCATCACAGGCTATGGTCACTCATATTTGGACCTAGAATAAGTGATCTCTTATCCCACATGATGTGAGAGCTCTGTTTTTGCATTGACAAAAGTTATGTTTTTCTGAGTTAAGACTTAGAAAAGTGGATGAGTCACAGGGCAGAGGCTCCATGGTATTGCCTGATGGAAACTCTGCAAGCAGCTGCCTGGGGGTGGAGTTCCCAGGGACAATAAGTACTTTATCTCAGTAAAGGGATAATTATTCCTCCCATCTCTTAAGCATGGCTTTAGTAATCAGCCTTCCCAAGTAGTGGTCTCTTGTCTGGGTAATTGACAGGCTCAGCTAGATTAACTCTTAAGGGAGGAAACAACAATATGCAATGTCTTTTGGTCTTTTGGTGCAGAGCAGAATAGCATGTTTCTACCCAGGGACAGAGGTACAGTCCATTCTTTGACCAGGAGGAAATAGCTTTCTTTTAACAGGCCTCAACAGAAGCCTGATATCCATCCCCTATAGCTGCCAAGACTACTGTAACAATTGTACTCTCCTGGATCAACAGAAGGCTATCTATCTCCTATGTGTGACATGAAAAGCACCTGCAATTTAAATCCTGCTACCTCTCCAACCCCATCTTTCTCCAGCCCTGTGCTGGCTAGTTTTATGTCAACTTGACAGAAAATAGAGTTAGCAGAGAAGAGGGACCCTCAAATGAGAAAATGTCTCCAAAAGGCCAAACTGTAGGGAAGCCTGTAGGACATTTTCTGAATTAGCGATTCATGGGGCAGTGCCCAGCCCATTGTGAACAGTGCCACTAATGAACCAGCCTGCCTCCATCTTAGGCTTAAAAGCCATTTTGTAGTAAGACAAACTAGGTTCATTTCTGTTTATGATTAAACCTCTGTTTCTCAAGGATTGGGCTATGCCCCACCTGTAACCTTAGCTACAAATGGTTCTGTACTGCCTGTTCCAGGAAACAGCAACATGTCTTCATTTCCAAAAGTCATTATAACCATCTTGCAACCACCTATTTTTGTTTCGAAAGGTTGTTATGACTACCTTGTTACAACCGCCTTGCAATCATGTCTTTGTTCCAGGAGGTCATTATGAATAACTTGCTATGCTTATGCTCTGCTCCTGCAACCTTACCTATTTTGCCCACCAAATCCCCCATTGAAAACCCCCTACCCCTGAACTATAAGAACCTTGTCTTCCTCAAGTCCAATGCTGATCTCTTTAACCCTACTTTTAGGGAGAGACAGCGTGTGTAAGCAAATTTTTAAAAAGTTTGCTTTAATTGATTGCTTTAATTAATTTGGCCATGATGATTTGGGCTGATGGTCCTGGATTTTATAAGAAAGCAGACTGAGCAAGCCATGGGAACAAGCTAGCACGTGGATCCCTCCATCATAGCCTCTGCATCCTGCCTGCTCAAGTTCCGGCCCTCACGTCTTTTGATGATGAACTGTGATATGGAACTGTGGGTGAAATGAACTCTTTCCTTCCCAAGTTGCTTTGGTCATACTATTTCATCCCAGGAATAGTAACCCTAACTAAGACAGCCCCCTTGTTTCTCACTTACACACTTTGTCTGTATATAGGATTCCTACTTGCTAAAATGCCCTTTCCTGTTGTACCAGCATCCTGTGGCTGCTATAACAAAGAATAACAGATCTGGTGGTTTCCAACATCTTATGTGTAGCCGGAAGGTTTTTCTGGTTCTGTCCGACCCTGTGGTCTTGCAGCCACTTATAAAATAATCACTCAAAGGCTTAATATTATTTACAAACTGTATGATCTATGGCAGGCTTCTTGCTAGCTAGCTCTTATATCTTAAATTAACCTATTTCTAGTAATCTATGTTTTGCCGCGTGTACTGTGGCTTTACCTGCATGCCATTACATGTTGCTCCTTGGGCAGCTGGCTCATGTCTCCCCAGTCTCTGCCTTTCTCTTTCCTGTCTCTCTCCTTTCCTGCCTGCCTCTAAGCTGCCTTGCCATAGGCCAAAGCAGCTTATTTATTAACCAATGGGAACAACATATATTCACAGCATACAGAAAGATATCCCCCAGCACATACATATGTTCTCTAACAGCCCTGGAGGTCAGAAATCCAAAACTGGTTTCACTGAGCTGAAATCAAGGTGTCCACAGGCCTGGCTCCTGCCACAAGTTCCAGGGAAGAGTGGGATTCCTGGCCAATTCCAGCTCCCAGAGCTGCATTCTTTACATTCCTTGGCTCTGGATCTCTTTCATCTTTAGAACCAGCAAGGAAGAATCTTGCTTTGCATCACTTTGCTGCTGCAGCATCTCCTTTGTGTCCTTTTTGTAAGGACATTTATGATTGTGTCCCCTGGATGACAAAGGACAATTTTCCCTCCATCTCTGCACACTCACTTTGATCACATTTGAAGAGAGGGAGAGAGAGAACATATATGTAAGTACTGTAGGTAGAGGCAGGAGGTTGGCATCAGATGCTTTTCCCACCTCTATTTTTTGAGACAGGGTCTCTTGACAAAATCAAGCTGGGATAAGCTGGCTGGCAATGAGCCTCACAGATCTGTCTCTCCGAGACACAAAACCCTGACCTTACCTGCTTCTATTTTATTAAAGAGAGACAAACATTTTCTTAATGAAAAAAAAAAAAAATGTGTTAAAAAAAAAAAAACAGGTGCTGAGAGAGAAACAAGTAGAAATGGTGTCGATTAAGGATGCAACAGAAGTGATAGACAGCTGAAATCTAATAGGCATCGTGGATAATGACATTTGATAAAGTCTTAAAAGCTGTAACCTGTCTTTCTTGTTAGGATAAAGCTGAGGAAGGCACCTTGGCAGGCAGGGACCAAGGTGTGTTGCTGAAAGATCACAACACACAACAGATCAAATGCAAGAGTGAAAGGCCATCTTGGAGTTGGAGATAAGAGAGAGACAGAGAGAGAAAGAGAGAGAGAGAGAGGACAGAGAAACTGAGAGGCAGAAAGGATGAATAAGACAGAGAGAGTGATGGGCTAGGGACCTTTTAAAGGGGTGAGTGTTGATACACAACTCATAGCAAGAGCAGAAATGCACCACACCTGGTGGTGGCGGATGATAACATAAGCTACCAGTACTGAGTTACAGAAAGGCAGGCTGGCAAAGTGTCAGATTTACAACACTTCTAGATAGAACTGTCCATGCAAAGGCCCTGAGGTCAACATGGCAGAGAGCAGAGAGGAGAGCTAGTTTTGTGCCTTTCCTGGAACTCCCTCTGTAGCCCAGGCTGGCCTCGAACTCACAAAGATCCGCCTGCCTCTGCTTCCTGAGTGCTGGGATTAAAGGCGTGTGCCACCACCGCCCAGCAAGATGTGGCTTTTAAAGGGCTCAGTTGTCCAGGGCTGTGACACATAGCCACACAGAACACACATTCCATAGCACATTTGAGGTCAAAGGGTCCCCACTCACAGACTGTACATGCAACACAGCAACCTTAAAGCATATGGCTAAAAGGAAACAATGGAGAAAAGGCCAAGGTAGAAGCAGGAGGATCCACAAGAAGGTCTTCATATTAATCTCAGGACTATTGTGCCCAACATCTGGTGCCTGACCAGGCTACAGATTTATACCACAGCTTAGGTGGGACCGAAGGGACAAGGTCTCCTTAGCATTTCAGGATATTGACTGGTTACAGATATCTTGAATGAAAGTCAGAGAAGATGATCTTTCAAATCTAAAATCCTGTCACCTCAGCCATCTCCCTTAGTCCATTCTACATGTTGAAGAGAGCTCATTTATTTCAATGTTCATCTGAACCTGCTCTCAACTTCCTTTTCTGTGGCCAGAAGCATCATTTTTCCATGTACCTAAATCTTTTTCAATCTCTCCCAGGCCCATGTCTTAAAATATCTTCTTTCATTCCAGGGCCAACACCCTAATTTTGCTCTCAGTCTCTTCCCAGGAACCAGCAGTTCATTCCCACCCCTGTGCCATCCTTTGGCTGCTACCAAGTTTCTGCATCTTTCATCCTTCTCCATCCTGAGAATGCTCACAGGATCTTTTCTCCACCTTCAGCATCTTCCTTCAAGCCCAGCTCATGTGTCAATCTTATGTCTTTTAATTCTCCCTTCAGATACCACCTTGCTAAGTAGCCCAAGTTGGCCTGGAAATAATGATCCTCTTGCCTCAGCCTTCTGAATACTGGAATTACAGGTTCCTATTAATACATAAATCTTCGTGTATGAATCTTCCTGTGTTAGTCATCAGCTGACTCTACTTCTCCATAACCTTGTCCTTCTGAGAGTTTTTTCTGCCCTTTATGGTGCAGTATTTGGCAATATGTAGGCATGAGACTATGGAAAAGGGAAATAATACAAGTTCAAATCCCAGCTCCTCCATGCTCTACTATGTGATCTTGCAGATTCATTCATATCAAATACTTTTTTTAAAAGGATTAAGAATGTTAAGTTTTAATTCATAGATCTGGGTGAGTATTCAAAGCCAGTGATAACAAAGATGGTGTGTTAGACACCAGCACATGCTACTTCCTCCTTCCCTATCCTGTGCCTACAATTCTACGGACTGCAGTTGGCATCTTGATTCTTTTCTCTGCTTCCTTGCTATATTTTGATAAAATCTTGTTCCTAAATATACATAAAAAAAAATCTTGGGCTGGAGAGATGGCTCAGAGGTTAAGAGCACTGGCTGTTCTTCCAGAGGTCCTAAGTTCAATTCCCAGCAACCACATGTTGGCTCACAACCATCTACACTGAGATCTGATGCCCTCTTCTGGCAAGCAGGGATACATGCAGACAGAACACTGTATAACATAATAAATAAATATATCTTAAAACAAACAAAAAAATTGGTGGTAGTAATAGTAATGAAATATTAGACCATAGCAGTCTAGTTAGAATACAGGCTATGGAAATTTGCCTTGGTAATCATCTACTTGAATATACATCAAAATCACTTCCAGGAGTGCCAACCTTTTGGCATTGTGACATGGCACTGTAGTTCATAAATGTATTGGGCTGCATTCATAGCTGTGCTGGGATGTACAAGGCCCGTGGGTGGCAGGTTGGACACATTTGAGTCTTACATAATTATAGTGCCAATTAAAAAAATTATTTATTTAGGGCTGAGAATGTGGCTCAATAATAGAACAGTTGCGTAGCATGTATAAGGTCCTGAGTTCCATCCCCAGCAACACAAAAATAAATAAGTAAATAATAGAAACTACTTGGCATTTTTTTCAAACACTGGACAATATAAAGGAATAGCATATGGTTCCCTGGCCCTGTCTACCCAGCTCCAATATCATCAGCTCTTAGCCAGTCCTGTTTATCAATTTCCTACTCTCAGTAAAATACTCTGGAGTATTTTAAAGCATGCCTTAGGTGTCACCTTGTTCTGCTCACGGGTAATTCTGTGGGTGTCCTTACTACAAGGACTGAGTGCTGGTGCTTCCATGACGAGCAGCACAGACTTATACAGCAGGGAATTGTTTTTCTAGTAGATCTGGAAGCCAGAAATCCAAAGCTAGGTGCTATCGGGGGGATAGTGTCATGATTTGAATAAGAATGTCCCTTACAGACTGTTCTGGGTACTGTTTCTAAGCTAGTGGAATGATTTTGTGGGCACTGTGAAACTTTTGGGAGGCAGGGCCTACTCAGTGCAAGTAGGCAGAAGGCAAGCCTCACAGGGTCACTTACTGCCTGACCCTTGTTACTACCACTCTGTTTCCATGATGTGAACAGCCTCCGCTATACAGTAATAATAATAATAACAATAATATTAATAAATCAAATATTTTTTAAAACAGAAATACAGATTCCCAAGCCCTATCTCTTTCTGCTGCTGCTGCTGCTTCAGGCAGCTGCTTAGGGGCCACAACATTTTCTTCTGTTATTTTGTTCCCACCAAAAACTGAAAATGATAATATCATCAGAACAACCATAAGGTGGTTGATTATCAAGAAAGTAGTCTCTGGGACAAGTGTCATTAAGTGATGAGATTCATTGATCAGTCAGCACCATTTCCAGTTTTTACCATTTTTGTTCATTAGTTTAGTAAAGTTATTTTCAACGATACCAATTATTTTTCTACAAGATTTTATTTGTCATTATCCCCAATTTTATCTGCTGTTAACACTTGCTCTCTGGCCATGATGTCAACCAAGTTTTGTTGATCAGATGCGGCTGTCCCCCTCTTGGGAAGATCTGGTCCTGTATGCAATTTTCCACCAATAATCATTTTTCCCTACATGCAGTTTTAGCTGCTGTTAATCTTATTTGGTGCTATTTTTACCAGTGATATTCATTTATTACTTGACAAAAGACTGAAAACTTGGATTTACTTCATTATATAGCCGGGAGGGAGAAGAACAGAAACCCAAAAACATTCTGCATGTGTCTAAGAGAGAGCAAGGGAGATGGAGTGTGGGAGTGAGAAAGTGACAAGAAGGGACATGGAAACAGACTGAGAAAGAAACTACAGCTGTTAGGATCCTATTTGCTAAGCTTCAGGGGACAAATACCTTGGGGGTCAAATGGCATGCTTAAAACAATATGGATGCTACCACAGGGCTGCCCAGAAAGGGCTGGACAAATAATTCAGAGCTTTAAATCCTGGGAAAAGAAACACACAGCTGTCATCTTGCCACTCCTACCCCTTCACCACCCCCTTTTATGACTCTTTTTATTTCTTGTCTGCTCTCCTCTGTTGAGCTCTGTCTCTGTCTCTCTCTGTCCCCCCCACTCCCCCCCCCCCCCCCCCCCCCCCCCCCCCCGTTGCCCATAAAGCACTCTTAGCAGAGGTGGCGGCCCCTTTGAGTTTTACTCATGACTAGAACAGCATCCTCCCTTGAAAGCCCCGTAATTAATTGTCCGCTGGTTTATCTTAAAGTGCCACCCTTACGATTGCTTCCCCCCCCCCCTCCCCAAGTTAGGCAGCTCAGAACAAATCACAGCTTCGGGAACTTGACCCACCACTCCCTAGGGAGGGGGAGGGGGGAGGGGGGTGGACGGAGCCCAATTCAGCAGTTCTCAACTGCTGCGCGGCCTCTCGGCAGAATCGAAGCTTGAGAAGTTTTATTTTTTGCCAACTTTCCCTAGCAAAAGCCTGCTGCACACCCACACGTAGCCAGCGAGGGGGAAAAAGAGCGGCTGCTGGGAGGATTGCTCCCTCTACGAGCATGAATCACAGGAAGCAGCCACTCCGAAGCTCCGGTACCAGACTGGGTCCTCTAGTCCAAACCCATGCCTGATGGGGGCTGAAGCCACGGAGGGAAGCTTGAAGAGAGAGTGAGGAGAGGGGCGGCAAACAGTGACCTAGGAGAGGGACACAAAGACCCTGGGGAGTGACCCTGGAGAGGATGGAGGAGGGGCCAGAGGCTCCTCCCAGCTGAGAGAGGCTAGCAGCTGATAGCACAATCCATCCCTAGGCTGTGTCTAGCCACAAAGGTTTGAGGGCATCACCCCACTATAAACTGTGTGACTACTGTGCTCCAACCCAAGGGTTAGCAGGAAAAAAACAGAGGAGGCTGAGGCAATGAATCCTTTTTTTTTTTTTTTTTTTTTTTAAAGGAAGGAGGGAAAAAGAAACAGCAACAGAGAGTAGGAGGAATCCAGTCTTCAAGATCGTGGGAGCAAGAGGAGGGAATAACGAGGTTTCTCAAACTTGGGGGCCAGTAGGTATCTCCCAGTGAGCGTTATGGCGCAGACCTGGGCCCCACCAGAAACTGATTTGGTTCATATGGGTGGGTTCTGACCCTCAGGATTTGTTTAAGCACCCTGGGGAGACTCTAAAATCCGGCTGAGTAGAAACCAACAATGGCAGAGTGATCTCCTTGACCTTCTGTGCTCTACTAGCACAGCAGAGAGGGGCCTTGGATCTAACTTTCCCCTGGTGTCTCTGGGGCAAGTTCTGAGGTTCAGTGCAAAGAATACGGGTGGCAGAGGTCCTGGGTTCTAGTTTGCGACAGGCCCGAAATCACTCTATGATCTTGAACACTGAAGATAGGAGTGTGCCAGGCAACCTTCTCTAGCTGCTCTCGGTTCCCCCATGAAAACCAATGCTGTTGCTCTCCAGCTCCCCAAACTCTATTTTCATTAAAATAGCCCAGGCACTTCTAGCCCGACAGATTTTTTCCCCATGAATTATTCAAACTGGGGAGTTGGATGTTGAAAATACAGTGTTCATGGTTTCCTCATTAGGAAGCTGTTAGCTGTGAGTCTCAGTCTCTCGCGCTCGCTCTCGCGCTCGCTCACTCGCTCTCTCTTTTCTTCTCTCTTTCCTGCTATCTTTACAAAGCCTGATTTCTGCAGGGGGATGAATACAGCCCATCATTTATAAACTCTCTAGAAAATGTCATATGAAAATAAAGTAGGTAATGAACATCTGCTGATAAACAGAAATGATATAATAAAGGGAGCACATTCAAGAATTCCACAGCTCTCAAACAAGTCTCCCAGCCTCTCAGGTGTCAGAGAACCTGTGGCATGCTTGTCTTTCATAAGGAAAGCAAGCAGACAACGTGAAGGTAAGGATCCACAGTCTGTGGACCTGACAGACAGAAACAGAAAAAAGTGAGTCTATGAATAAGGAACAGAATTGGATACAGACTCTCAAGGATTAGCTTTCTCCTTGACTTAAAAATTATGACACTTATTTACTTATGTATTTATCTCGGGTGTGTGCACTGGTGGACATGGAATTCAGAGGTCAACTTTTGGGAGCCTGTATTTTCTTTCAGCCACCTGGGTCCCAGGCCTCAAACTCAGGTTGTCAAGTTTGGCAGAAAGCATCCTTCTTTACACACTGGCCCCTCTCCTGCACTTAACCAGACTGGAATCCAAAATAAAGACTTAGAACTGTGATGCTGCCCAAGCTTCTGCCTGCAGGACATCATGACATCAGCACAGACGTCACCACAATGCAGACAATCTGGGGCTTCTAGAGATGGGATTGTGATTTGTGTCGTGTGTAATACATCTGCAAATACACTGTAACTCTGGCAGAATGGTAATTATAAAGAGCAGGTGGCGGGGGTTGGGGGGTGGATATAAAGAGGGCTCAGTCAGCTAAGTACTTGCATCACAAATGTGAGGACCTGAGTTCAAATCCCTAGAATACATATTTAAAAAGCTGGGCAGGTTGGTATATGTTTTTAATCCTAGCAATAGAGAAATGGCCACCGTAGACGAGATTCCCCCAAATTTGCCAACCAGCTATCCTAACCTACTTGGCAAAGTTGCAGGCCAATGAGAGACTCTGCCTCAAATAAAAGGTAGAATGACTACCATATGTACATGCACATGCATGTGCACCCGCTCACACATGTGCAGAGAGAAAGAGAACAGAAGTGAAAGCAGATTCATTTGTTTAATGTGCAGACTCCTCTGGGATCGCTGCTTCCTGATAATCAGAGGAGTAGTCCATATCCATGCCTATCTCTGCAAGGACTGGTAAGAATGCTGTCTGAGAACTCTGCAGTGTGTATGTGTACATCAAAGAGGTGAGGAATTTAAAGTACTGTGGCATTTATGATTTGCACTGGGAAAGAGAGCTGTAAGCTGTTCTCATGTGAGCTAGCAAGCGCCAAACTCAAGATGCATCAGAGCCATGTGGAGGCCTTGCTAGAAACATTCCCAGGCTCCCTGGTTCTTTAATAGGTTTCCAGGAGATGTTGACTCTGAGGCAGCTGCACTTTAAGAACCACTGACATGAACTTGCAGTTTCACTGTGCAAATGTTGTGTGAAGCAGCAAATGAAAGTCGTCCGAGGACTCTCCATGGTGTTCCTTGTGCTCCACTGTTTATCTCTCTCCTTGTCTGTTCATGTTGTTGTCCCTTTGCAGTGACATGACCCATAGCACTGGTCCATGGCCAATCAGCTGTAAGAGGAAAAAAAAAAACAACCTGCAAGTTGTTATTAGCACCTAGGTGCTATGTGAAATCTAAAACTTGATTCATTGCTGCAGATTCCTTTCCTCTCCTGTTTTTTCCCCAGAAACCCAGAGGCCTTAAGACCTTGCCCAGGGCAGAAGGGGTAGCTCAAGGGGGAAGGCACTTGCCCCACAAGCTTGGTAATCTGGGTCAGATCCAGGGAACCCACAGCGGAAGAAGAACATTGGATCCCCAAACTTACCCTCTGGCGTCCATGTAGTAGTGTCACTTGCATGCCCACAGTCATATATATCATGCCATCATCATCGCCATCATTATCACCATCTAAAATGTTTAAGATCTTGTCTATGATCCCATGATTTTATGAAGCCTTTTTTGTTTTGGGAAGGATGTAATCAGTCAGTTTTATACAACACCCACTTACCTACTTATGTGCTAAGTGCCATTCAATTATACCAAAGCCATTGAGAAGATACCATTTTAAAGACAGACACACAAAAGTCCAAGAGAATATGGACACAGAGGCAGGATTTGAATTCTGAGCTGTGCCTGCTCTCTGTGGTATGATTGTTCTTGGTGTAGGGACAAAGTGAGAATAATGTCAGAGAATCACTTCCTCCCACGGACTGCTTGTGGGCTTTGAAGCTTCACTAACACACGTGTTTACACTCCAGAGAGAGGCTTTGGCTCCAGGCACCCTTGTTTACTGATCTGGAATCCTACACACAGGAAAAGTGAATGCAAGGCCAAGAGGGTAGGCAGAGGACTAGGCCAAGCTGGCATGGCACGATTGTCAATGCAACAGAAATACAGAGAAAGGAAAAGGCATTTCAAGACTACAATCAGCCATTTTCTTTTTGCTAGAAATTGCAATTTTTGACCCTCTTTTTGAATAGGCTTTTAGTTTGCTGTGTGTGTGTGGTGGTGGGTAGTCTGTCTGTTTCTAACACTCCTAATGATAGATGAGGTCACAGTGCTCACAAGGTGACAGGAGGAAGCCTCTCTGTAACACAGATGGGTTTGTTCAATCTCAACATCCACTAATTCAAAATTCCAGGCTCCAGCGACACTTGGAAGAAAAGGATCTCTCACCCAAATCTGATCAGAGCTATCAGCCACCATTTCCGAGGGGAGGGGGATCTGGCTTCTCACAGACAGCCTTGGAATGGTGTGCAGGGTCAAAAAGGCCACTGCAGTCAGCCCCACGGGCTGCTGGAGACTGCACCAGGTGACTCCCTGGATAATGGATAATGGAAGGTAAAAGCGCAGGAGACATGCAAATGGCTGCTTCCCTGGGAAGGAACCTGAGCACAGAGTCAAGGCCCAGAAGAGAAGAGCTGGCCCACTGCTTTCTTCAGCTCCTGAATTTTGCTCATTGCAGATTGTGCCTCAACAGGTCTGGACTGCGGCTCCAGTTCTGTGTTTCTAATGGTTCCCAAGTTCACCTGTGTCAGTGGTCCCAAGAGCATATTCCAAAAGTGTTCCTTCCCACTTGGAACTTCTCACTTGGAATCCTGGTCGCTTTTCTGAGGGCACTTTCCAGATTCTCCATGCTCAATTGTACTCTTTCCTAAAAACAAAACAAAAACGGGGTCAAGCCTGTGGATTCTCGTTTACAATGCTTTCACCCTCTTTTCACAGAAGGCCCCTCTCTTCTACCCCAAGTCTAATAACTGGCTCTTTTTCTTCGGGATACAAAAATTCAGGTTACCAAGCAAAGCCACAACCTGAAATATTGGTGCCATTGTTGAGAATGTGACTAACAGTGTAAACCAGTAACAAATATTTTCACAAGTCAAATGGCATTGATTCATTGCTCTCAAAATTGTAAGAGGTGGGAATTATCTTCTGATGGCTGTTTAAAACTCATCTGGAGAGAAAAAGTCACGATATTCTTTTCACTTTTCAACTCAAAGAGAATTCAAAAAATTAAATGACATTTCTACAATAAAGCTTCCAATCCTGCAGTCTAAACAGGAACAGAATTCCTCAGCATTTCTATCTACAAAAAGAAACAAAAAAGGGGGAATGTTGGTGATTTTTTTAAGTAACAACAATAAATGTAACTAATTATACAAAAGCAAAACAACAACAACAAAGACCCTTTCATTAAGGAGTCAATTTCCAATAAAAGCTATGTTTCATAATCATCAAAGCATATTCTGGTTTTTTTTTTATTTTGAGCTTTATTTATTTTCACTTATAAGCATATGTGTGAGCCTATGTAAATAAATGTATGTACCCTGTGTGTATGCAGAAACCCTAGGAAGCCAGAAGAGGACACTGAATCCCCTGGAACAGGAGCTATAGATCGCTGTGAACCATGTGAGTACTGGAACTCAAACCCAGGTCTTCTGAAACAGCAGCCAGTGCTCTTATTTGCAGAGCCATCCCTCCAGCCCCTTGGTGTTATTTTGACTGAATATACACCAATAATTACTGTGACAACTAAACCCAGAAAAGAGAGTCTACCTCTCAGGGGCTTATCTTTAATGACAAAGATGTTCTACAGGGTAAACAATGACGATATGAATCCAACCAGAAGAATGGTACAAAATCCAAGAAAAATCTTATCCTATTTTTAATGATATAAAATCACTTGATAAATATTAATTAATTAATTAGTTAATTTGAAGATAGCATTTGACCGTGTAGCTCAGGTTGACCTCAAACTCAGGACTTCTCTGCATCTACTCTCTAAACTCTGAGATTATAAGCGTGTACTACTATGTCTAACTTGGAAATCTTTGTTCTAAAATATCTATTTAAAAGCAGTATTTCAACTATCAGTATTTCAATGAGATTATTCTTGTATTTTGCATGTATATGTGTACATGCATATGTTATGCTGTTTACATTGTTTAGGCACATATGTGTATGCAAGTACATGTGTACATGTGTGTTTGTATTCATGGAAGCCAGCAGTTCACATCAGATGTCTTCCTCAATTACTTTCACTTTATATATTTGAGGAAGAATCTCTCACTTCAACTTAAATCTCACCAATTTGACTAGCCTCTTTAGTCAGTTTGCTCTAAAGAAACCTCTTCACCTCCTGGGCATTGGGATTACATCCACTCACCAGTTATGTGTGTTCTAAGAATTCAAATTTTGTGTGTTCTTGTGTTTGTGAGGCAAGAACTCAGCCCCATGTTATTGCATTCTTAAAAGATAAATATATATCAAATTACTGTACTATATGGATTTCATTGAAATAAAATATATAATGGCTTGCTTTAAAACATCCCCATGTGCATTTTGCTAAGGCAGGGTGCTTCCCTTGCCATTCAGGAGGGCATCTTCTTTGTATCTTGGTTGTTGTAGGATATTATTTTAAGGTATGCTACTTTTGTTTATGTTGCATTTGTTTAACTCTGTGAAGCTGTGTTACTGTGCCTGTCTAAAACACCTGATGGTCTAAGAAAGCACTGGCCAATAGCAAGGCAGGAGAAAGGATAGGCTGGGCTGGCAGGCAGAGAGAATATATAGAAAGAGAAATCTGAGGGGAGGAAGAAGGAAAGAGATGGAAGAGAACTAAGAGCCAGAGAAGGAGGACATCAGGGGCCAGCCACCCAGCTACACAGCAAGCCGCAGAGTAAGAGTGAGATTTACAGAAATAAGAAAACAGGAAAAGCCCAGAGGCAAAATGTAGATGAGATAGGTTAAGATAATTAAAGCGAGTAAGAAACTCAATCAAGCTAAGGCCGGGCATTCATAAGTAAGAATAAGCCTCCGTGTGTGTGACTTATTTGGGAGCTGGGTGGTGGGCCCCCTGAAAGAGCAAAAGAGTAAAATACCAATAACAACACTTGGTTTTACAGATGGTTTTTTATTTTGACTTCATTTTTAAAGGCCTGATTTTACCCTCATTATGGGTTATTCATTTATCTAGTTAATTTTGTTTTCTCAGCATGATGTAGCAGGGTTGCAGAATCTTGATAGAGAAGACACAAGAGAAAAACTGAGCTGGCATCTCCAAAAGATGTCACTTCCTCCAGGTTGGGGAATTAGCTCAGTGGTAGAGCGCTTGCCTAGCAAGCACAAGGCCCTGAGTTTGGTCCCCAACTCCAGGAAAAAAAAAAAAAAAATGTCACTTCCTCAAGTTATTGACTATATAGCCATTTACTTCTTCAATCATCTTACCATCTCTAATCTCCATTTTCCTTCCTTATTTTTTTACTTGTAAATATCTACCAAATATATAAAGTTGATAATAGTAACATTAATGTGAATATTGATTAACAGACACACACACCGCTATTTGCAAGAAACAAAATATTCATAGCTTGTCATGGTGCTGAGAACAAGCTACTGATGAGGGCTTATCATGAATATCACCCTTTCACATCACCCTTTCCAAGGTGCAGAGAACACTGCAGACAAGAGCCCTGAAAGAATAATGCAGGATAGTGGAGGGCAGGTCTAGAAAAGCTATCTCTAGGCATGACATAACCATTACACTCATCAATGTACAGCGAAGAGTAGCTCATAGCTTGTGGGCCCTTTCCTTAGGAGCCATTGGTAGTTGATGGCTGAGAGGATAAAGGGAGTCATTGTTGCTTTGTATGCTGTGAATGTGTTGCTCTGATTGGTTGATAAATAAAATGCTGATTGGCCAGTAGCCAGGCAGGAAGTACAGGCAGGATAAGCAAACAAAGAGAATTTTGGGAAAAGGAAGGGCTGAGTCAGGAGGCACCAGCCAGACACAGAGGAAGCAAGATGTAAAGGCAGAACTGAGAAAAGGTACCAAGCCACATGGCTAAACATAAATAAGAATTATGGGTTAATTTAAGTGTAAGAGCTAGCCAGTAATAAGCTTGAGCTAATGGCCATACTATTCATAAATAATATAAGTCCCTCTGTGTATTTACTTGGGTCCAAGTGGCTGGAGGACTGGTGGGTAAGAGAATTTGTCCTGACCGCGGGCCAGGCAGGACACAGGAAAACTTCAGCTATGGTGTTCAGTGGTGTAGACACTGGTATGCCTCTCATGCTCCACGCCCATGCCCATGCATGTAGCTCTGCTTAAACTTGGTGGATCACAAAGCAAAAGACACTGTAGTGGGAGGGAAAGAAAGGTGCTGGGAGGGTTGGGAGGGGGATAAGGGAGTATGTGAGGATGGGGTGTGACCAGAATGCCTTTTATACACATGTATGAAATTGTCAAAGAATAAAGTAATTTGAAAAGAAGAAAGAACGTATTTCTAGTTCTGACCCCTTCCTCCATGGCCATCTCTGACCATCCTTTCTCTGAAAAGCAATTTTGTGTCTCTCATTCCACTATTTCATTACATTAAAAAATTATTTATTATGTATGTGTGTGTGTGTGTGGGCACATTCTACTAAGCTGCCTGCTAAGGTAGGAGGGGGAGTCAGTTAAAAGGACACATTTTATAAACATTCTTCCTCCTACTTCAGAGCATATCTTACATAACTGGTTCAACTGAGCAGTCTTAGAGGGCCTGAGGATGTAGCTCCTTTATTATAGTGCTTGCCTCAGATGCATGAAGCTTTATGTTCCACCCCCAGTACCATACTTACTGGATGTGGTGAGTCAGACCTATAATCCCAACATTAGGGAGGTCGGGGATTCAAGGTCACTCTCAGCAACAGACCATCTCAGAAGCCAGCCTGATATACATGCAAACAAATAAATACATTTTTTTTAGATATAATCACAGTCCCATCTTGCCTTCCTTTGACCCCACCCACCTCTTTAGCCATGCAGGGAATGGTTGTGAATCAAGAAGACTTCCCTCTAAGTTTAGCCCACCCACATTCTATACAGGTTAGGGATTTGCTTTGCATCAGTCATTATGTCCTGCCTCCAGGGGGTTCTTATAAGGATCAAATAAGCCCTATATAAAATAGTTTGTAATCTTAAAAGCCCCATGTTCTGTGTGTATTTATCATACCATCCTACTAGACTGTGGGTGACTTGAGGGTAGCCATGAAGCCACACCCATGCCTGGATGCTCACACAAAGCCTTCACAGAAATGAGCTGTAACTAAGGTTCCAGACCATGGGGGAGTGATCCTGTGTGGACAGACACAAAATTTCCTCATTGTCCAGGTAAGGCACAAGGCAAGCAGAGAATCCCACTAATACTTCCTGTCCCGTGACTCCCAGAGCATTGTGAATGAACAAAAAAGTGAAGAATTTGGCATGGCCTCTTCACTTTAGAAGGAAACATGCTGATGACAGCTGCTGGGAATTGCCAGGGATGACAATGGAGATTGAAAAAGAGGATGGATATGTGGTTTGGGCTGGAAAGAGTGATCTCACATAAAACCACAGCTCTTTTTTTGTTTTTTTTTTTTTTTGTTGTTGTTGTTGTTTTGGTTTTTTTTGGTTTTTTTTTTTTGTGTGTGTGTGTTTTACATTTTTCTTTTATTTCTTCCTATTCTATAAAAAGTCTATTTCAAAAACTATAGGCTATGGGCTGGAGAGATAGCTCAGCAGTTAAGAGTACTGGCTGCTCTTCTAGAAGACCAGCTTTGATTCTCAGCACCCACATGACAGCTTACAACCATCTGTAACTCCATTTTTAGAGGATTCGATGTCCACTTCTGAACTCCATGGACACACATGGTGCACAGATATACATGCAGGCAAACATAGCCAATACATAGAATAATTTTAAAAAATTTAAAACATTGAATATATTTTCATTAGCAAAGTCTCTATTTTTTTTCAAGGAGGAATGCAATTTGTCAGTGATTTATCTCTTCCTGATCACTAGTAATATCTTTTCTGGGAGTTGGAAGTTGAGACAGGGTTTCTTTTCTCTGTGTAGTCCTAGCTGTCCTGGAATTCGATCTGTAGAACAAGTTGACCTTGAATTTAACAGAGATCTGCCTGCCTCTGTCTCCTGAGTCCTAGGAGTAAGGTGTGTGCTACCATAATTTAGCCTACACCAGAACCTCCTAAGAGACTTGCTAAAACACAGAATACTTTGACTGGACCCCTATAATTTCTGACTCAGTGGTTCAGAGGAAAATCATCAAGTTCCCAATGCTCTAGGACTAAGGATCAAGTCCAGGTGCCACTGTCCCAAGCCCTGGGATCTTCAGCTACCTTGTGTTGATAAACTGCAATATGCCAGGCTCAGTGCAGGAGATACCAAAATGGAAGGGTCAAAGTTCATACTCTTGAGATCACCGCCCCCCCCCCATTCAACCTCTAAACTCCATGTCTTCTCAGTGTCACCTTTAATTCAGGCTCCGTTTGATACTACCATTTCCATTACACATTTCTCCTCCACCCTCACCCTCCACTGCGCCCCTCCCTCCTGTGTTATTGCTGTGTTGCTATGACAACATACCAAGAGCAACGTAAGAAAGAGCTCATTTTGGCTTATGGTTCCAGAGGGCTATATGTCCATAATGGTGGAGAAGACATGTGGTCAGGAGGAGGAAGCTAAGTGATCATATCCTAACTCCACACAGGAAGCAGAGAGAGAACTGAAGGTAGAGTGAGACTATAAACACTCAAAGCCCACCCTCAGAGACATACTTCCTCCAGCACGGTTCTACCTCCTAACGGTCTCATTACCTCCCCAAACAGGGGACCAAGCTTTCAAATGAGTCTATGGGGAACTGTTCTAGTCATAAAAATAATGTACTCTAGCTGAGCACCGTGCACACGCCTTTAATCCCAGCACTTGGGAAGCAAAGCCAGGCAGATCTCTGTGAGTTCCAGGCCAGCCTGGTCTACAGAGTGAGTTTCAGGACAGCCAAAGCTACACAAAGAAGCCCTGTCTCAAAAACAAACAAAACAAAACAAAAACCCCAAAAAGCAAACAAACCAAAAAAAAAAAACAAAAAACAAAACAACAAAAAAAAAAAAAACCCATACCAACAAAAAGAAACTCTAAATCCAAACAATAGGATTTTAGTTTGATCACTTCTCAGCCACTTCTTACCATTTCATAGAACATTCTGGGCTTGCATCCTTTGCTGACTTTGAATTCCATCTTTTCTCAGAGTTTTCTACGTCATGTAATATTCAATACACATCAGATTATTGTGTGGTATTTTGTTTGTGTTCTGATAAATAAAGTTTGCCTGGAGATCAGAGGATGGGGCTAGCCACTAGTTAACCATAGAGGCCAGGCAGTGGTGGTTTACACCTTTAATCCCAGTATAATCAGGGCCATGGAGACAAGATCTCGCCCCACCCACCCCCATTCAGTCAGAGAATCCAGAGAAGTAGGAAGTCACAGGTGGCTGCTTCTCTGATGTTTCAGGTTATTACCCTGATATCTGACTCCTGGTTTTTATTGATAAGACTAACTAGGGTCACGCTTTATCAGATAATTAAATAATTCTTAATTCTGAAGAGTTATTCCTATAGCAGAGTTCACACTATGGAAAGTATTTGTCCTCAAACTTACAATGCAAAAAGGAGGTTGGAGCAGAAAGGAAGTTGAGGAGGAGGAAATCAGAAATGGAGGCAACCAGTTCCAAAATTCAGCTATCATGGGGTTAGACATAATGACGGGTTTGCTGGTGATCATAATAAGCCAGTAGCAGATCATAGAAATTTCTGGATTTAGTCATTTGTTTAGCTTTTCTTTAGTCTTCTAGTATCCTACATGCAGGCAGGTTCCCTTGGGCTGTAATCAAATCCTCCTTGAAACAGAACTTGGTATCTGAGACTGATTCCTCCCTCAGAAAATATTCACAATGTGTTAACAAGAGAAATCACTTACTTAACAGGTTTTTTGAGAGCAGAGAGAAGTGATTGACTCCATACGCCACATAACAAACTTACCACATTCCTCACTGGACTGTCAACCTAACAATGGAGAGTTACTTTTCGTGTTGCTGCCACAAAATAACTCACAGAAGAAACTTATGGAAGGGAAAATTTGGCTTACGTGTCAAATGATCACAGTCCATCATGGCAAGGGAGGCCAGGTATAGCAGCTCAGACCACGACAGCAAGAGTGTGCAGCAGAGGTCTGCACCCAGCAGGGGCCGTGATGCAGAGGAAGCTAGGCCAACCCCTTGTGAGCTACTTACTTTCATCAGCCACATTCCATCTCCTAAGAGTGCCACAGCCTCCTAAAATATTACCCCACTCCAGAGAACAGACATCCCAAACATGAGCCTGTGGGGGACATTTCAGACTCAAACCACAGCAGAGAGAGAGTCCCCGAAGATAATGGATTTATTCAGGAGTGAGCATTGTGGTTGGAATGCACATGGGTTTATCCAATGAGGGAGAGGAAGACAAAAGCTTTTAAGGGTAAAAAATGGAAAGCATTACATAAGATTCTGTTTGAAATAATTATCTTTGTCCTCAAAGATCAATAGCGAGGTGGCTGTGAGCCAAGGTAAGTTAGTAACTTACTAGGCATGTGCTCTTGCAGAAGTATTTTTGTTGTTTGTAGAGGCCTTTGTGCAAGGCTGTGGTTCTGGAAGGCTTTTGTTGCAGTTTGTAGGCCAGATACACATAAATTCCTATCCTTCACAACCTCTCAGCCTTGTACCTTTCTTTATTCTTGTTAAGGTTGACTCCATTTTGTTCTGACAGCTTTCACAAAGCATCTTGGCTTCCTTCAGACTCCGCTTTGGTCAACCCTCTAAATTCAATATACAAGCAGCTTCCAAAGTCCTTTTTGCTATACCAAGTACTTCAGCTCTCCTCAGATGCAATTCTCCTCTCTGTAAAATGGAAGCCACAGTCATGAATTGCCAAGCAAGTTCCATTAGGAGTTCCCCAGCATCCCTCTCCCATGGTGCTGTACATACTATATGGGTTATATAAACTCTCATTGGCCAGCCTCTGAGTTGTCTCTGTATGTGGTCCCCTCCCAAAAAGATCTAGAGCTGGCCCTGAGTAACAGAAATGGAAGTACACTGTGTGAAGTCTGGAGATGGTGCAGGGACAGCCTTGGGACTCCTTCTCTAGGACAGCCTTGGGATTCCCACTCTGCTCTCCTAGAGTCTGAGCTGCTGGAAGGGTTGACTAACTATCCTGAGATCATCATGAGAAACCTCACTGAGAGGCACTGGGACTACATGAAGAAAAAAATGAGAGGTCCAGCCAACCCTCACTCTTTATCCTGGCCATCCCAGTGACCTCAGCCAAGATCCCAGAGATAGTGTGAGGCAGGGAAAAGCCATCTCACCAAGCTTTGGACAAATTTCAGTTTCCTAAACAATTTCTGCTTCTATAAGTCACTAAATTTTGGTATAAATTGTTGTATAACAACAGATAACAAGAAGATCTTCCTACTCAACCAACAGCTCATTGGACACTGGGAAAGCCAGAAAGATGCTGACTCTGAAGGCTGTTGACACAGAGTTCCCTTGGAAGTTCTTTCTCACTGCTGTTCTGAGTGCCTAAAGCAGTTCCAAAAACCCAAACCAAAGGCCACCCTCCTCACTTGGTCCTTTAGAGCCTTCTCTAAATGTCCACTCTTGTCTTGAAGCAAGTCAAACTTCTGATAAAAATCCATGATGAATTCCACGGCTCCTAGAATCAAACCCAAGTGCTTATTGTGGTTCATGACTTAGACCCTGACTGGTTTCTAGCCTCATTATAGGTCCTTCCTTCCATGGCTTCTTGGGTCACAACATCTAAGCCATCCTGGCTATCTTTAGTTCCTTTAACAAACCAAACACGGTCCTTGCAGGGCCTTTTCTCACACTGTTCCCCCCCTCACCTGCACACTCTCTACACTTCCCAGGCTGGCTCTTTCATCCCATCCCATTGGTCTCTCAGTTTATAAAACACCTTCTATGCAATACTTTTTCTTAGCCCCTTTGCAGCCAAGTCTATCCTAGTCCTTATGATCATTACATTTATTATCAGGCAAAGAAAGTTTCCAAAATTTATTGATTTTAGTTAATCATGCCCACTAGATGGAAGCTCTGAAGGGTCAGGGCGGTTATGGTTTGAACATGAAATGGAACCAGTAGGGTCAAGTATTGGGTGTTTGGCTAGCAGATAATGGAGAAGTAACTGGATCCTGATGGCTCTGACCTCCTCAATGGATCAATGGATTAGTCTGCAGATGAATGAAAAATTAAATAGACTGCTGGGAAGTGCTGGGCCGCTTGAGGATGTGAGGACTAGCTGGAGATGTGGGTCACTGGGGGGTATTCTTCCTAGCTATATCTTGCCCTTCCTCTCCCTATCCATCACTCCTCTCTGTTTCATTCCTGTCATGAAGCGAATAGTCCTACCAATAGTCTGCTGCCTCCATGGTGCTCATCATCCCCATAGCCCTACAGTAATGGAGCCAGCCAGCTATGGAGTGAATCTCAGGAACCTTGGGCCAAAAGCAACCCCTTCCTCCTTTGATATCCCCACATATTTTTCTTTTTTAATTTATTTATTTTTACTTTATGTCCAATGGTGCTTTGCCATGGGGTCAGGACCCCTGGAACTGGAGTTACAGACAGTTGTGAGCTGCCATGTGGGTGCTGGGAGTTGAACCTGGGTTCTCTAGAAGAGCTCTTAACTGCTGAGCCATCTCTCCAGCCCCCCTCATGTATTTTTCACAGCAACAAAATGTGCTGTGAACTTACAAAGCCAGTGTTCCCCCATCAGCAGCACTCAGGAGTAGGGCTCCCTATGCTTATGTGGGTACTAACTAAGCCTGAAAAACTGGCAGTTTTAATAGAAAGGCCTCAGTTTGCATGTATGTGCATGGAAGCTCTGTACATCTACCACTGTCAAGATCCTTATAGCTTACAAATTCTTGTCACCATCAACACATTATAAACAAACTGGATTTCTTCTTATCCCTGACACTGAGAGAAATGATTTTTTAGTTTTCAGTAAAACATTAGTTTTAATCTACTGTAGATAATTTCAAACACACACAAAAGTAGAGGAATTATAGTATTAAATAAGCCATATAGAGCCAACCCCAGCTTCTTTAAATGTTAACTCCTACGCAATCTCATTTCTCATATTCTCTCACTCCTTGCCTTCACTGTCCCATTCCATGTTATTCTAAGCTGATCCCAGATCTCACATGCTTTTAGCTGTGAATATTTCAATAATGCATAATATTACAAAACTATGATCATAACTTTGTTAGACCTAAAAGAAATAATAAAAATTCTGGGTTGCTGTGACAAAATACACATCCTGGGTGGCATTAACAGTACATGTTTATTTTCCCTCTGTTCTTAAAGTGTTAAGTTCAAAATAAAGGTACAAGTAGAGTTGGCGTCTGGGAAGACCTCTTGGCCTGGATGACAGATAGCCACCCTCTCACTGTGTTGTGTGTGGTGTTTCCCCTGTAGGCTCATAGGAGATAATGAGCAGCCTTTTCCTGGTGTCTCTTTCTTTGCTATAAAACAGTAGTCTGATCAAGTGTGCTGGTGAACATTCAGAATCCTAGCACTCAGGAGAATTAGCCAAGAGTATCGGCTGTTAAAGGCTAGCTTGGGCTACATAGACAGACCCTGTCTCAAAAAATACATCAATAAATATATAACTGAACCGAAATATATTGTTAGCCTTAATTACCACCTTAATGGCTCTACTGCCAAATAGTCACACTGGAGGTGAAGGCAGGGATTTGGGGAAAACACAATTTAGGTCATATGGATACAGTCTTGACTTCATGTTACATCCCCATGATGATGTTGAGTATGATCTACATCCTCTGTGTTTTCTGAATCTTAGACATTGGATCTGGAAGCATGATAAGATTAAGCTTAATTTCTTGATGACTTTGTGAAAATATTGTATAGTTACATCTACAACTCTAATTCATTTATAAACAAGCCTTTATATTAGCAGACTTGCAACTAAATTGCCTGAGACTGGAATCCAATTCCTCAAAGCAATCAAAATACTGGACGTGTTTTTTAATCCTGTCAGACTTCTTAAAAGTGAAATCATAGCTAATAATAACAGCTAACAAATATTTATTGAGTACCATGTGACAACTTTCTGTTCATTCTTTACAGCCTTCTTGTTAAGCAAGAATTTTAATTCTTGATTTTTTCCAGTGAAGGAAATAGAATCTTAAATTTTCATTTACTTCTTTTGAAACAAGATCTCATTATGTAGCCCAGGCTAGCCTCAATTTTGTGATCTTCCTGTTTCGATCTCCTGAGAACTGGATTATAGGCATGTATCACCAAGCCAAACTACAACATTTTCTTAAACTAATTAAAAAACATCTTAAATATTGGGGCTGGAGAGCTAGATCAGTGATTAAGGACACTTGCTACTCTTGCAGATGACCTGGCACTCACATAATGGCTGGCAACATCTGTAATTCCAGTTCTATAAGATCCAATTCCCTCTTCTGGATTCAGACTGCTGGTAGTGTATATAAATACAGGTAAAACACTCAGACACATTAAAAAGAAAGTGCATTTAAAAAAATAGAAACTTCTTAAACATTAACTGGTTTGACTCTGTTTTCTAAAAGGTTGTGAATTTGAGGCTGGAGAATGGCTGAGCAGTTAAAAATACCTACTGCTCTTGCAGAAGAACCAAGTTTTTTTTCCCAGAACCCATGCTGGGAAGCTCATAACTGCTTATAACTCCAGTTCCAGGGATTCTAATGCCTCTGGCCTCCACAGACACCTACACTCAAGTGCACATACTCGTACACTGACAAACACACATAAATATAATTAAAATAGAACTAAAATATAAAAATTAAAAGCTGTGAAGTTCTTGAGGCATTAGATCATGACAGTGTCTCCCTGGCAGAGCTACAGTAGATTGCTGATACGCATTCATTAAGTTAATTATTGAATTTCACCACATCAAATTGATCCATGGTGAAACTAAGATGGAAAAATAAAAAATAAAATAGCATGAGCCGGAGATACCCAAGTGATTCGGTATAATTCCCGTTATCTGCATTCCCATCAACAGCCAACATTTGCTTCCACTTGACTATATTTTTCACCATGCTCTTTCCAGTAGGAAAAGAGAACAGAAAAAATCCGTGTCTGCTTAGACACTAGGCCTGAGAAGACTCTGATTTTTGTTTTCATCTGTTGACAAGGGTGTCAGTCCTTCACGTTCATCGCTGCCTGGAAACCTCGCCGGGGAAAAAGGAATTTTAGGTCAGAAAACACTAAGCCTCAGGAAGGAATTTTGCAAATGGACTGGGAATTTGGGCCAGCACATGGAACTGAGGTGGCTTGAAGAGAGGTTCTTCCTCATTTTGCTGGTGTGGGAAGACAGAACCAGTGTGCTCCCGCACTAGGTGCTGTGGCTCGCTTCTTGCATTCTATCACACACGTATCCTGTTCTGTGCTGAGAATTCTGACCCTGCTGAACGCCATCAGCCAGGTGCTCTGGCCAGCTAACATTGGGTCAGATTCTCCAGTAAAGGACACTGGCAGATGACCAGGAAGGAGGAGAGAGAAGGCAGGGTGTTTCTTCTTTGTATACATCAGGCCATAGCTACACCCTTCACAAGTACAGCACTCACATACGCTTTAGTAACTCTTCTCTTGGCTCTTTCCAGGTTTCCAGGGTTGTGCCCACTCCCTATCCCTCTCACTCTCTCCAGTGCCTCTCCTTGGCTTGACTCAAACCTCCACAGCCAGTTTCTTCTAAAAAGTCTTTGCCTTTGAGGCCCGGACTGGTGGAACACACCTGTAATCCTAGTACTCAGGAGACCAAGGCAAGAAGATCAAGGCTTGGTGGGCAGCCTGGGCTATTTATCAAGTCACAGTCTCAATCCCTTCCTGGCAAATACAATTCTCTTCAGCTTGTATCATTGAGATGAATGGATTTCATGATGGAATGTAATTTCGTGACCAAGGTGGTACCTGTGAACCTGGTGGTGAGTAGGTAGAAGATCCAGCACACTACAGAAAGGGGTAGGTTTATTTTAGAGTTGGCTACTACCAAGTGTGTCCCTTAGTCCCCAGCAGTGGTCCAAGTGGTGATTTGAAACTGCAATATTTAACATCCACCAGTGCTGGTAGCCTCCACCTTATATGAGAATGACTATCCTAAGTTTCTTAAGGTCCTTATGGCGGCTGGCAAGAGCATTGTCATACTAGAGCAAGCTGGTAAAATCCTCACCAACGCCCATGATTTTGCTGCAACAGACCCTTTCTAGCGTGGATGCCATTAGATGTTAGAACCAGTGCTAGACCATGGTTCAACCCCCATATTGCCCCATTGGCTTCAAGACAGTAGGTAACTCCTCTAGGATTCTATGTTTTTGTTTGTAAAATGGAGTAATAATAGAGATGGGGCAGGGACTTAATGACCTATTAACACAGAAAGCTCTGCTTAGCATGTGACAGATTATCTCTGCCACGTACGAAGCCATAGCCTTAGGCAATTTACTCAACTTCTGGTGTCCCCATATCCTCCTCTATTAAACGAGTTGATGGTACTGACTTAGATTGGATTATTTGGAAGTAAAAATGAAAGAAATGCCAATGAAAATATTCTAGGAACTAAAACATCTTATGAATGAATGGTCTCTTAAAAATACATAACAATAATTATCAAAATAAAGATGAGCAAGGGAATCTAAACAAGAGTTGAGCATACTTTAGCACCAAACCCATAGTAACATAGAGGAAGAAAGTTAATAAAAAGGCCATGAGACTTTCTTAAAGAACAGATCATGTAAGAGAAAAAGAGAGGGAAAATGGGAGGGTAAGTGTCTATTAAGAATAGATGTGGCCAGGTGGTAAGAGTGCATACCTTCAATCCTGGTATTTGGTAGGGGAGGGCAGAAACAGGTGGATCTCTAAGTTCAAGGCCAGCACGGTCTACAGAGTGAGTTCCAGCAGAGCCAGAGCTACATAGAGAAGCCCTGTCTCGAACCCCCACTGCCACCAAATACACTCAAAACAAATAGATTTGGCTTTATTAAAACTAACTGCTGTAAAAATAATTTAATCACAATAGATATTATTCAAATTAACTGATCACTAAACTGTAAACAGTAACTTAAAATACATGCATTGTGCTTCATGTAGTCACCCCCTGGAAAACTCCCAGAGCCAGCTTAAGGTGGGTTTGAATGTGAAACATCCTTCCAAAAGGCCAATGTGTTGAAGGTGTGGCTGTCAATACAGTATAACTTTGGGGAAGTTATTTGGTCAAGACTTTATCAATAGATCAACCCATGAATGGGTTCATCATTTGAGGACATTATCGGTAGAAATGTTGGGAGGCCGGGCCCAGTTGAAGGAAACAGGTCACTGGTATTATATCTGTCTGGATGTAACTTGTCTTTAGTCTCTTCCTCTCCAGCCACTCCCTGGCAGCCATAAGGTAAGTAGCTGTGCTCTGCCATGCTCTCAGTGTGGTGATATTCTTCCTCACCACAGGTAAATCTTTGTTCTTTGAGTTGTGTTACTGCAATCTTTTACCACAACAAAAAATTGCCACATTGAATTGGCAGGGAGAGGAGGGGTCTCTGGTGTGACTATATCTGCCAAGGCATCCAGAGGGGTCACACCATCTTCAGAACAGCACTCCTCCCTTCTACAACTGCAAACAGCTGCTCCCACTCAGAAAGCAGACAGCCACAGTCCAGGTCCATCACCATGACTTTGGGAAACTAGACTTGTCAGACTAGGCTACTGCTCTCTCCCTGTCCTTCCCTCTCTACCTTTTACTCAAAATAAAATGATTGGCTTTTGTCATCAGGTTTCCCCAATTTTTTGTTTTCATTTTTATGTGTGTATGTGTGCATATTTGCATGTATGTGGGCACAGAGATGTATAAGTACACTTGTGTGCACACATATGGAGGCCTGATGTTGACTTTAGGGAATCCTCTATCACTCTTCGATCTTATTTACCGACACAGTGTCTCTCAAACCCTAATTCTTACTAACCAGCTTGCTAGGGATCACCTGTCTCTGCTGTCCAAGGCTGAATTATACACAGGCCATTGCACCCACCCACTGTTTGGTGTGTTCTGGGGATCCAGACTCTGGTCCTCAGGCCTGTGCAGCAAGCGCTTTAACCACTGAGCCATCTTCCCAGCCCTGTGGTCAGGGGTTTAACTTCTGTGGTCTGTAGTCTGTGGGCCAACAGTAGTCAGCATTATCACCTTGAGGTGTTTAGAACTGTACATGCTTGGATGCACCTGCACTTGTTAAATCAGAACTCCGATTGGATTGTAAGTCTTGGTGATTTGTACCCTTAGGAAAGCCTGAGTTTTCTCTTTCTGGACCTTGTGTTTATCTTGCAAGGCTTCTGTAAGGGTTAAATGGATTCAACAGCCTGGCAAACTGAGTGCTGAGTGTGTTATCTGTCTTCTTCCCCAGAACCTGGCACTACCCATGCCTCTGCCTGTGCCCTTATCCCTGGCCTGGGCTCCTCAACACTGACCTTAACTTGCTTTTTCAAACTCTGCCTCTTGGCTGGAGCCTAGAGCTCTGACCTCAGATCTTTGCCTGGCAAGTTGGCTGTGGCCTGTTGCTTACTTTTTTACCCTCCCCAAACTCCACCTCTCTTGGCCTGTCCCTTTCTGGGGACACTTAAGAAGAGCCTACAGCATCGCTTATTTTAGTCATGCTGCCTCTGCACAAAATGACCTTGGGATTTGCCTTCACAGCCTCAGAAGGGAGTAGCCTAGCACAGGCACTCAACTAAATATTCCTCAGGAGAACGGATGATGGACAAGGAGCTGCCTCATGTTGAGCCTCTGTCTTGGCATAGGTAGCTCCCTCTGGGGGTTCTCTCTGCTTTTCCTTATTCCAGCTTTTCTTTGATGTACACAAAAGATATGCCATGGGAGGCTGAGACATAACATACCTAAGAGGGGGTCAAGAGAAAAGCTTTGCTTGTTTAGGACCTGGATTTTTAAGCTTCTTTGTAAGGGAGTTCTTGTAGCCCCTGTCTGCTGGGATTCCACCCTGAGGCCTGATGCCAGTCAATGTGAAAATAATTCTGGTCCTGGCCTGTTCTTCTACATGCAGGTCACTATAGGCAATTGGCGTCCTGCCCAAATCACTAGCAAGTACACCTTCTCCTAGCTGCTCCAAGTGCAAAGTCCAGCCTTGGCTGGACTCAAACTCATGGCAATCCTCCTGCCCAGCTGTAGCCAGGTTTTGATTAATTGCCTCGGTGTTTTGATCTTTCATGTCTGTGTGCATCTTAAAAACACATGTTTTGACCTGCTACTTTAAGACCAATGTGCTTAGTAGCTCAAGCTTTTGAATTTACATCATCTTTGATAAGCATAGTGGTTCTCAACCTTCCTGAGACTACAACCCTTTATTACAGATCCTCATGTGTGGTGACCCCCAATCATAGAATTATTTCATTGCTACTCCATAACTATAATTTTGTTACTGTTATGAATCATAATATAAATATTGGATATGCAGGCTATCTAATATACAGCCCCCAAAGGGGTCACAACCCATAGACTGAGAACCACTGCTAGCATCTGATGCAATAGCCATCTTAGCATATGTGCTGGCTAGTCCTAAGTCAACTAGACACAAGCTAGAGTCATCTGAAAGGAAGGAGCCTCAATTGAGAAAACGCCTCTATAAGATCCCGCTGTAAAGTATTTTCTTAATTCGTGATTGATGGGGGAGGGCCCAGCCCATTGTGGGTGATGCCATCCCTGGATTGGTGGTCCTGGATTCTATAAGAAAGCAGACTGAGCAAGACAGTAAGCAGCACCCCTCCGTGGCCTCTACATCAGCTCCAGCCTCCAGATTCCTGGCCTGCTGAGTTCCTGCCCTGACTTCTTTCAATGATGAACAGTGATATGGACATGTAAGCCAAATAAACCCTTTCCTCCCCAACTTATTTTTGGTCATGGTGTTTCATCGCAGCAATAGAAATCCTAACTAAGGCAGCATAGAAAGCAGCCATTTATAGTTAGACAAGAGCTGATATTGATTCTGTGTTTTTAACTAATTCTATTTATTTGAACTAAAAGAACAAGACTGAGCTACATTGTAATCTAGTGGAAGTGCATCCCACAATAGAGAGATCAATTGCCTCTTGAGGTAGCCTGGGGTAAAACCCTGCCTATCAGAGCTTTTCCATGGAGCATGGTGGCATAAGGACAATTACATTCTCCTTTGCAAAGGATGAATGTGAGGATCATAGGGGCCATGAAGGCCACAGGAACCCAGGATGAAATATGACCAAGAAGAGACTCAAATACATAGAAAGGCCTCGGAGCTGTTGAGAAGTCTCAGCTGCCCTTGTGTCTCAATTTGGGTTCCCTGAAGCAAACACTAGGACAGGAATTGCTGTGCAAAGCATCGTTAAAGAATTGACTCAGAGGAAAACTGGTGGGAAGTGGAAGGAGCAGAAGACAGAGGAAACAAGTCTGGTGCCATGTCAGGCCATTCTACTGAGGGAAGGGTAGCTGGAACCTGACCTAGCTAGAAAAGTCTAGAATATAAATTACTTACTCAATATGGTCCCAACTCAGAGTGGGGGCTATAGCTTTTGTATTTATCCACAATCACCCCTTTACTGAAGGCCTCTTGGCAAGAGACATAAAATCCTAGATACATGGAACTTTTCAAAGCAGGTAGAGCAGTTTCAGGAGCTGAAAGAGTGATCAGAAACAGTGAAGTGAAACTTTGGTGATACATCCACAGTGTCCTCAATACTCTGCCATGGGAAGTCCCCTGTTTTGTTTTGTTTTGTTTTGTTTTCCTGCAGCCTCCAGGGTGCATCTGGATCAGCATGCTTATGATCTTTGTCCAGTTTGTCTTAAAGCCAATGGCTTTAAGAGCTCTCTCTTGGGCACTAGACATTCTACTGATAGGGGATCCATTCTCTCTATTCAGTCCTAAGTGGAGAAATTCTTGTGTTTTGTCTTACATATTGAGTGTCTATGTATGCCTTTGCTGGAATACAGTTTTTCATGGCTACAGGAAGACTTCAAACTATTTTGATAGACTATCATCAAAATGAGCATATTAGTTTTCTATTGTGGTGTAACAAACTTCAAACTTAGATTAAAACAGCACATTTATCTTCTCAATTTATACAGCTCAGAAGCCCAGGTTAAGCCCATTGTCTTTGCCACAGTCTACCATTTACCAGCAGGCTGGTCTTAAACAGGCAAGGTCTTTCTTATGTCTATCCCAGTAGGGGGTGGGTGTTGTAGCTCAGGCTGGCCTAGAACTCAGTGTATAATTCAGTCTGGACTCAAAGTCATGGCAATCCTCCTGTCCAGCCTATCCTGATTTTGACCGACTGCCTTGGTTTTTGGATGTGTCGTGTCTGTGCACATTTTGACAACACATCTTCACCTATGTCCTGACCCCTAGTTCTACCCTGCCTCTCCCTAGCTAATTGGCACCTTACCTCAGCATTCTTGCAGCTGTTGCCTCTGGGCCCACACTCACAACTGTTATGCAATGAATGTCCTGTATCAGTTTTTACATAATTAGTCATAACTATCACATGAGAAAAGGACAAAGTTCACTCAGCTGTACATACATAGCACATCATATTCATTTCAAAAGAAAATCTTTCAATTTCTTCCTTTCCTTTTTCCTTTTTTTCCCCAATTTTTCTTTCTTTAGTGATAAGGATTTCTTTATGTGAATGGCAGGCAAGAACCCTACTACTGTGCTATATCGTAATACCCACCTTTAATTTCAACACTCAGGAGACAGAGGCAGGCAGATCTTTGCGTTTGAGGCCAGCCTGGTCTTCAGGTTGAGTTCCAGGACATCCAGGGCTACACAGAGAAACCCTGTTTCCAAAAACGAAAAGAAAAAAAAATAAAGGTTATTTTAGATTAATTATACTGAACCGCCTTAATACATTTGACATTATTTAAATTTATATTTAGCCTTGTGATAACTTTTTAAAAAAACATGTAGATCCTAACTTTGGGGAACTTGGCTGACATTACTAAAAGCCATATTTTGCTGAAAGCTTTTGGATTTTATGTGAAAGCTCACATTTTATATGAAATTTAAAGGGTTGATTCTTAATAGCTCCAATTTATTATCTCTCTTTCCTAAGGTCTTAAAGTGTCACTACATTTTATTTCACCAGTAGTAACAGTTAGCAGGAAACATTAGGAAATGAATAACATGTTACTTACCCAGCATTATCAGAAAGAAAAAAGAAACCCAAACAACTAATCATTTATCAGAGAACCAACGGGAATGTGTGAGGTCATCATCTCAGAGGTTGACTGAGCAGGAACAGAAAATATTCAACACAGATGCTTTAGCTTCCAATTCTGTGCCGTGACAGACATCATCAATCAATCACTGTATTCGTTTGCTGAGTCTGAATAGAGCTTCAGAGTTTTTAATCAACTCTGATCAATTATCACTGATTTAGATTGAGCTCGTCTGTATTAAGTAAGAGACCATTTGGGAAAACAAGGAATTTTATCCAAATGTAAAAGAGTGACCCAAAAAAGCAAAGTACAGGAATGTAGTTAGGCTTCAGGAAGTGGGAGCCACAAGGCCGCTGCCAGGACTCTGCTCTGCATGTGTTTGCTTGTTTCTTCTGTTTTTGCCTCCATGGTTTTTGCCTCCATGGCTTTCTCTGCATCTCTAGCATGCTTGACATCAGATAGCTATCCTTAGCACTCATGTTCATTCATCCTCATCACTGGGCCCCCTTGAGGTAGGAGGGCCCAGCGCACAGTGGGCATTTAGGCAGGTGGGCTTGGGCTGGGTAAGAAGGAATTTGTGTCTCAATTTCAGTAACAAATTCCCAAAGAAGAATCTCTGACAGACTGTGCTTGGGTCAGGTGACCACCTCTGGTCCAAAGAGCTCAAATCTAGAGAAGCATGGCTGCCTACTCTTACCCTGTGGAATAGAGAGCAATGCTTAGAAAAGATACGGATGGCTACAGGGTAGAACTGACACCTGAGATGCTTTATAGTATTATTAAATCATCTATAGGCAATCTTACTAGAGGTAGAACAGATTTTTTCTTCAGGATCTTCAGTGCAGACCAAAAGAACTTCCTGTGACAATGTATGTTTTTCTATACTCTCTGACACAGCAGCCACTTAGTATAGATGAGCATTGGAGTACTTGAATTATATCTAAGGAATTTAAAATTCATTTAAATAGTTGTAGATAACAAATGGCAGCAATATTAGCTAGGATAAACCCGGGCCTTTCCAGTTTAAAAATCAGAAAACTCAGCTCCTGGACTATGTAGTTACTCAACACAGAGCAACTAAAATTTCACTTCATCATCCTTTAAAATGGTTCATTAGATTAAGCAGAATTGAAGAAGCCTATAGAACTGATCTTCTCACACAATTCTAATTTCCCATTTGATTTTTAATTAATTTGTCTATATTACTTTTATTTAATTTATGTTATTTTGTTGTTGTTTTAGGGATATTTTTTGAATTTTGTTTTTGAGACAGCATCTTATTATATAGTCAAGGCTGGTCTAGAACTCACTATGTAGCCTATGCTGGCTTGAAATTTGTAATCCTCCTGCCTCAGCTTACTTAGTACTGGGACTTCAGTCATGCACAACCACACCTAACTCCAATTTGCCACTGAAAATGTCCATATCTAAGGCTGGGGAGATGTCCCAGTAGGTTAAATTATCTACTAAGCAAACACAAGGACCTTAATTGAGATTCCCAGCATGCCTCTGTAATCCCAACACTGGAAGGAACAGAAGCAAAAGGTTCTGTGAAGTTTATTGTCCTAATTAGCTTTAGCTGTCACATTGATCATCACAGTCATCTGAAAAGAGGGATGAACCTCAATGGAAGAAGAATTACCTCTACCAGATTGGCCTGTGGCAACATCTGTGAGGGCATTTTCTTAGTTGCTGATTGATGTAGGAAGGTCAAGCCCACTGTGGGTGTTGTGGGCCCTTGTCTTAGGCAAGGCGGGCTTGGGCTGTATGAGAAAATGAGCTGTGTGTTGGACAGATAGTTAAGAGCCCAGCGCCCACATCAGGTGGTACAAAGCCACTTGTAAGTCCAGCTCCAGGTGATCCAAAGCTCTTTTGGCCTCCAGAGACATCTGCTTTCACTTGCACCTTCTCCCACCCCACCCCACCCCATCCCACCCCCCAGCCCACAAACACACATAAACATAATTTTAAAAATTTTTTTGAAAAGAAAGAAAGACAGCTAGTTGAACAGGCTAGCCAGGTGGCACAAATGATTAGGTGACATTCCTCCATGGTTTCTGTTGGAACCTGTCCTGCCCTGCTGCAGTTCCTTCTCTGGCTTCCCTCAGTGTCAGACTATAACCTGTAAGATGCAATAAAGCCTTTCCTCCCCAAGGTGTTCTTGGTCATAGTGTTTGTCACAGCTACAGAGAGAAAGCTAGCAGATCCATTGGCCAGCTGTCCTAACTGAACCAAAGAGCTCGGGTTCAGTTAGTGACAGAGTCTGTCTGAAAAAATAAAGGTCAAGTGCCACCAAGGACAGACACCTGTTGTTGACCTGGGGCTTTTCTATGCATATGCACATACATGCACATGTGCACACATACTAACAAGTACACAGCACACACACACATACACAAAGGAAATGTTCCCATCTAACCATTCTTTATGTAAAGTCTCCTAACATGTAATGCACACAGACTCTCTTGCATTGGGGAGAAAAAACAGCTGGGCATGCAGACTTCTCTTAATGGCACAAGTTTACAGTGGGCACCTCACTTCTCACTCTGGATCCTAACAGTGATGCCCTTGAAACACTACCTAGTGAGGCTTCCAAGCCCTTCTTCATAGTTATGTCTCTGTAGCTGGGGGTGATCTGACAGCTTCCACTGTCCTTGTCACAGCTTTTGACGGAAGCCCTAATCCCTTCACTAGCTCAGCAATGAACCAAGGGTAGACATTTGACCTGCCACTGGGCTGGATTTCATTCACACTTCTGAACCAGTAAGCCTGGAGGAGAGGCAGGTATTCACTAGTAACACAGTTGCAAAGGGTTTTGTGCAAAATTCGCCAGAACATTCAGGTTTTATTTCTATGTTCACAATGAACGGTGAAAGCCTCAGAAAGCCTGCTGCCCCATCAATGGCTTGCCACCATATTTAGCTTTCCTTGTGCCATTCTGGATAGGTCAATGTAGGAATACATAGGGTGCCAAAGCCAGGGAGGATTGTACACAAAATATTTTGAGAAATGAGATTCAAGGAGGTACAGACTATTTTAGTTTCCTGAGCTGTTTCTCCTATGTGTATTCTAGAGTCACAGAATATGAATGATTTTAGGATCCTCTTGAAAATATTCAAAAATCAAAGTGCAATTTAAGAACACTAAAAAATAATCATAAGCACACTTCGGTTATTTTCCAGACTTGCAGTAATTATATCTATCCTCAACATATTTGAGATTGTAAAAAGACTCAGAGGGAGACAGTTGTCACAAACCTGTGCAGGCTCGTTTGTACCCAAGCAAAACAAGACACTCTGAGGACCCCTACACTAGGTCTCCTATATTGAGCAGGGGACCCACACTGAGAATGTGTTAGGAGGGCGATGAGAAGGTAATCAGGTTCTGCTACTGAAACCTGAGTCACTAAAAGCCAATGAGTGGCATTGCACTCTGTCCAGCATTTCTAGGGAGAATAGAACTCATTTTAGAAAGATTTCAAAAGACAAGCTAAACTGCTGGGTGTTTGGGCATCTACAAGGAAAGCTTCCCCGGTTATCTGGAAAAGGTGTTTTTGCAACGGTGCCCCTGCCAAGCAGGTCTTCCTGGTTTTTGGAAGGGCTTGAGGATTTGCTTTTGCCTGTACACCCCTTTAGAAAATCACTTCACTAAACAGGCGCATCCTTCCATTTATTTATAGTCAAGTTTTGATTATGCACTAGGCAGGTTCCTGGCTCTGTTTTCAGCCCTCTGTTTGTCTTTCTCACCTCCCACTGACACACACTTGCTGCAGCCTGTAGCATCTGAGAATTTCCCCTGAGTCACAGCTCTCCTTCCCTGCTTCAGCTCAGCACCTCCTTCCCCCTCTGACACCAAAGGCAGCTAAAAAAACCAAACAACACTTATCTACCCTCCCTTCCCCCCAAGAATGGCACAAGGTCACCAGAGAAAACTCAGCTGTGGAGTACAAGAGAGCCCTGAGGCTCAGGTGTCCCTGGAGTCAGAAGGCTGGGAAGGGGGTCACTAGCCAGGGCCAGCCTAGGCAATTCAATAGCTCCCCATCTCTTTTCACAGTGTGGCAGCATTTGTGGGCCGAAGTGTTATGTATTCCCAAGACGTGTGACACACCCTCTCATACTCAAATTCCAGATGCTCACAAAAACCACATTCCTCGGCCTCGTCTGAATTCTTTCTTTCTGACTTCTCTGTACTTTGAACCTCAGTGACAGTGGCCCCTGGCCCTTGTTTGCACTGAAAGATTTCTTCTTGGCCTCCCCATTCCCCCGGCAGAGCCATTTCCATGCTAGCTTAGCGTAATGGATGACAGCTGTGGCATCCCAATGTCCAGGTCTCTGCTTCACAGATTCTGGTTTTGATTCTGGTTTTAGCTGGTCTAAGGTGAAGCCTGAGCCTTGAGATTTTCCACAATCTCCTAAGCGATTATTAAGCACAGCCAAAGTTGAGAACCACTGACTGGGAGCCTCACAGGTTAAAGTGATTTCATGTGTGGCTCTTCTAGTATACACTATGGCTCCACTGATGTGGAATAAATGTTTAGGAAGCCAGGGGAAAGATGTACACCTCTAAAAGCCAATTCAAGACTATTGTGTACTGCCAAGTTCATTTACTCCTTGACTTTAACATTTATTGAGGGCAGCTACTAGGGTGGGTGTGTACAAAGATGCACAATGAAAATCCTGCCTTTAGACCTAACCATCCCCCAGAAGAATCCCTCTGGCCTCCTGGGAGCACATTCTCCATGTCCCCAGCTCCCCTTTGTGTACAACCCCAGGCCTCCCTTCTCTATTCACTGTCCCTAATTAGTGTCTCAAGTCCCCTCCATTCCCTTATGACTACATGTGTTTATGTGAATATACACGTGCATATGTGGGTTGCTCATGAACTTGTGCACATGTGGTAAGGAGGCCAGAGGTTGACATCAGACGTCTTCCTCAACACCCTCCACTTGATTTTTTTTAAAGAGGTGTGTCACTGAACCCAGAGCTGACCAGTTCAGCCAGATTGGTTGGCCAGCAGAAACTCTTCTGCCCGAGCACTAGACTGGCTGGTATGTGCTTCTCTGCTATGACTGGCTTTTACACATGGGTGTTGGGGTTCAAACTCAGGCCCTCATGCTTGATGAGGCAGGCCTTACTGACTGAGCTATCTTTCCAGTCCCACTTGTATATGATTTGACCCAACATCTATAATCTTGATGCCTGTTATTCCTAGGTGCTCTATAGAGTACGACTGATTGAATTATGACAGTTATCTCTGCTAATAAATTTCATTTATTTTACTGCAGAGTTATAAATATATATGCCACTGGCATATTTGAGGAGGCATGTGGGAGGACATGCCAAGCTGTGGGCCTCTCTAGAACAGAAGCTTAGTACCTCACAGAACTTTCCTGATAACCCCCCAGAACCTTGCCCTTGGTTCTCTCTTATAGAAAGGATTTACTCTACAAAGTAAATCAGAAATCAGCGTCCTAACAGCCGATTCTTTCTTCCGGTTCCCAAACAGATTCAGAACCAGCTTTCTTTTTCTCTAGGGGAAACCAGTCCTGCAGTCTCTAAGAAACTAGAATAGAATCAAATAGGTGTACTATGACAGCCAGCAGCAAAGAGAGGAGATGGCTGAGCCTGTAAACACCAGCTGTGCAAACAAGTCGGTTAATTCTAGGATGTGCCAGGATGCTGGTACAACCTATATAGATACAGCAGACCAATGAATCTGGCCCGCTGTTTGAGGGGGAGGAGCTAATGAAGGCGTTTTCTAGGGGAGATTTAACTTCTTACTGAGCACAGTAACATTAAACATCACCAATCAGCCAACTGTAATCTTACAGTTTAGCCTGGAACTGAATTGCTTTCTGTAGACTGTACTTTGTGGGTAATAACAGGCATGTGTATGCAGTATATATTTTTAAAAATACATAACTAGCTACTTTGGTAACAAATATGTTGATTTGCAATGAAAATTTTAATTACAGTGTGGCACAGCAGGTAGGAAATACTGCCAGTTGTCTAACCAACTTTTTTATGTTGTTGTTTGTTCTTTTTTTCACTTCCCTTGCTAGTTATGGCCTGATTTGGGAGGATGGTGAGGGTGTGTCATTTTCTCCCTGTATAGCCCAGGTGGGAATAGCCATAGCCTACCTCTAGGTCCAAGGATGAACCTGGATAGGCCTAAGGCAATTTTCTGACTGGGGCTGTGTCAAGAGTGGGTGTTCTAGAATGCCTACTGCCAATGTGGTATCATGACCTTCCTTTCCAAATCCAGGACTCATACTCCTAGAACACCATCCTTGTCCTTTTCCAGGTCAATGATCATGATAGGAACTGAGGCAAGATACAGAAATAGAAAAGCATTTTTCTTCTGGGAATGGCTGTAGCTATATAGATGGGCAGATGAGAGGTTTCCTGAAACTTCCTGGAACAGACTTGAGGAAATGCACACCTGAGCATTTCCACTTGGAGTCTGTTGAGGTAGAGTGTCTTTGCTCTGCTCTCCCCACACCCTGCTTTCCCAGCTGCCATGGATGCCCCGATTCTATGTTAAACCCTTTATACCCAGAATGAACAGGGTGACTTGAGAGCGTTCCATCCTTGATGCTGTGGCATTTGAGGGGTACAGTTCCGGCCAACAAGAGGTAGTGTGGTGGAGGGCTTCTTCTTAGTCTTAAGAAGGCTCTAGAAAAGCCATCTCCTGTCTACATTTGATGCCCAAGACAGCTGTCATGATTTCCTGCCAGCCTGAAATAGAGTCAGTATGCAAATGGAAGGCAGAGCCAGGAAAAATGCCCAGAAAGAGGAGCCAGAGTCCTGAGGTGCCTGCACCCAGCAGCTTTCTAATTGGCACAAACTCATGTGCCAATTAGAGGGGAAGGTTTGAGACAGTCTGCTGTTGGCCACCATAGTTTCCAGTGAAATATTATACAGCAACTCACACCTGTGCTGTTCTCCAGGCAAATAAGTATCCAGGAAAATCTCAACTACAGCCCACAGTGTTGCATGAATCCTGAATGATCTTACAATAAAAACTGGAGCCAGATATCAGGGTGAAGGCTGAAAGGTCAGAGAAGCAGAGCAAGCCACAGCCACCACCTCTTACGTCACCAACTCCTCAGCCTGAAAGAGCCTCTGCAAGAGAGTGAATTCCTGTCTCCTCCTTCCTTATATTCCTTTCTCTGCTCAGCCATATCACTTCCTGTTTCAACCTTTCTAGTGATGGAATTAAAGGTGTGTGCCACCACTGCCTGGCTCTTTCTTTTTTACCCTGGATTAATCTCTTGTAGCTCAGTGTGGCCTTGAACACACAGAAATTGAGACTGATCTCTGCCTCTGCCTCCCAGTGCTAGGATTAAAGGTGTGTGCCACCATTGCCTGGCCTCTATGTTTAATCTAGTGGCTTGTTCTGTCCTCTGATCTTCAAAATATCAACCACACTACAGCATTGACATAGCTATGTGAATTATTGCTTTGTATTGTAGATATGTCTATAATATTACTGTAACTTTGTCATTTTTGAACCCTAGTTATACTTTAAAATACACTCACATTGCTAAAGCATTGGTATGTTCTGCTATTTTGAATTTCTTCTTGCCTTGCCAATAACAAGGCAGCTTTTATTTTGCATGGTAGTATATAATCATAAAAATGCCAATGCAAACTGAAAAAGGGCAAAGTGATCTTAATCATCAATAGGTGGTACACACCTGTAATCCCAGTGCTCAGGATGGCTAAAGCAGGAGAACTACAAATTCAAGACTAACCTGGGTTATATATCAAGACTCTGACAAAAAAGAAGAAAAAAATTACTGTTTCCAAATTGTTTAGTAAAATATCAAAAACTCTTTTTTCTGCGTTATAAATGCACAGGGATTTTTTTTAAACAAAGGCTGATTTTTTAATAGGTTAGACCAAGAACATTAGAAGTTTTGATAAAATATTATTTTCTTGTAAAAATCCTATCAAGAGCAGTTTAATCAATGCTTACCCTCAGAGCACATTTTTTGTGCCTTGACACACTATCATACATACCCTTTCCAAGTCTGGATCCACTCCCAACATTTTATCCTTTGTGATTCAGCCCATCCAGACAATGTGAGATAATCCCCAAGGGACACCAGTGAGGATCAGAGTGGGCATCTTTGGGGGGGCCATTATTCTGATTACTGTAACTGCTTGAACAGAAGACAGAGAGCTGAACACATCTGTTTGTCCTTCCTACTTCCTTCCTGGCACAAATGTGTTTCAGTAGTCACCTTAGTTGATAAAGTAACCTAACTACATATAAAAATGCAAATAGAAGAGACTTTTGTATTCCTAACAGCCTTGGAGTCACCATCCATTCTAGGCTTACCTTCCTCTAGAGTCCTTTTTAGTTTTTAATATTATTTTCTGTTTTGTGTATGTGTGCATATGTGTGTGTGGTGTATGTGAGAATGAGTACAATAGTGTCAGAGCACCCATATGTAGCCAGAGAACAGCTTTCAGGAGTCAGTTCTCTCCTGCAACTTTGTTGAGGGTGTCTCTGTGTCTGTGCCTTGCTCTGGATTCCTAGCTAACTGTTCTGCTTTGGGGTGATTTGTCTGTCTCCTGTCTCTCCATAGGAGTGCTGAAGTTACAGATTCGTGCCACTGCACCCAGCTTTTTATGTGGGTTCCAGGACAGAATCCAGGTCACTAGGCTTGTAGGACAAGGGGCTTTTACCTGATGAGCAATCCTCCCAGCCCCTGGAGTTCTTTTTACAAAAAGAAAAAGAAAATCTCATTTCAGCCACTATTTGTTTGGGGGCCACTTTTATTACTTACAATCAAAATGACCAAGACATACAAGCCATCATTACTATCATATACAAAAACATCACACATAGCCATAGAAGAAAACTTTATAAACACCTTTGATCTTGTTTCTGGAAAAGTAAGAAAATACACAATGTGAATTCTGTCATCCTAATAAGTCTTGACTTTCTAAAATGCCAGTTTTCATGCAGAGGTCTCCATTGTATACCCCATTAGTTGACCCTATTTTTCCCTTCTGAGAAAAATAAAAGAGGGGAGTGATGTAATCGTTTGTCCTGAGGCTGCACATTAAGAAAGCTGGTTTTGTTAGGTAACTATCATACAGACCAGCAAAACAATACAGTTTCACGGGTCAAATGACAGTAGCTTCCTGGAGTATCCTGTTAAAAAGGACTTCAGGCTATGTCTAGACTCACAAAGAAGAGCCCTGAAATTGAGTGGTGATGTCTAGTATAGTTAAAGGAACAGAGAGTAAACAGCTGTGTACAGGTCACTTCTGGAATAGAGCCTGGCTTTCTGTCATTAGGTCAGATAGCAGGTTTGCCAATTTATTAAAGGTACCCAGTCTCTCAGGGATGTGTTTATCATAACAAAGTTCAGAAGGCAGTGATTTATAAATCATTAAGTCTTTGGGCTAAAGAGATGTCTCAGCAGTTGAGAGCACTCACCATTCTTCCAAAGGAACCAAATTTGATTCCCAGAACCCATGTTGGGCAGCTCATGGCCAATTGTGGCTCCAGACCCAGAGGATCTAATGCCATTTTCTGCCCTCTGGGAGCACCTGCATACTCATGGCTAGCACTCACATAGACACAGAACACATAAATAAAAAATAAAATTCTTAAAAATAAATAAACAAACCAAAAAGCCAGGTTTGGGACATAGCTCAGATGGTAATGCATTTGCCACCCATGCATGAGAACCTGGGTTTGATCCCCAGAACCCACATGAAAAAGTCAGATGTAGGGGTTATAGTGATGGTTCAGTAGTTATGAGCACTTGTTGCTCTCACATAAACCTGAGTTTGGGTCCCAACACCCATATCCTAAAGTTCACAACTAACTCTAACTGGAGCTCCAAGGGAATTCAGTGCTCTCTTTTGGCCTTCCTGGGCATTTAGCATGCATGTGCACATGCATATATACATCCATGCAAATGATTAAAAATGAGATAAATCTTAAAAATAAAGCTGGACATGCATATATACATTCATGCAAATAAATAAAAATAAGATAAATCTTACAAATAAAGCTGCATACAATTGTGTGCTCTTGTAATCCCAGCCCTAGAGAAGCAGAGGCAGGCAGATCCTAGGGTTCACATTTGAGAGTGTACACATGCGCGCCCTCACTAAAAATAAATATTAATCAGAAAGCCAGTACAGTGATCTAAGTTATGAGCAAACAACTGTGTACTTGTTGTCGGTTGTTTTCTTACTCTTTACTCTTTGGGGGACCCGCCACACAGCTCCCAAATAAATACTCAAGAAGGCTTGTTCTTTCTTATGAATGCCCAGCCTTAGCTTGGCTTGTTTCAAGGCAGCTTTTCTTAAAATACCCTGTCTATCTTTTACCTCTGTGCTTTGACCTTTCTCTATTCCTGCATACCTTTCATTATTTCTTACTCTGTGGCTTGCTGTGTAGCTAGGTGGCTGGTCCCTGGTGTCCTCTCTCTTTTTCTTGCTCCTTTTTCTTCCCAGATTTCTCCTCCTATTTATTCTTTCTGCCTTACAGCCCCACCTATCCTTTCTCCTACCTTGCTATTGGCCGTTCAGCCCTTTATTAGGCCAATCAGCTTTTAGACAAAGTAACACAGCTTCATAGAGTTAAACAAATACAACATAAATGAATGCAACACATCTTTGCATCATTGAAACAAATGTTCTGCAGTATAAAAAAATGTAACACATCTTAAAACAATATTCCATAACATGTCCTTGTTATGACATGTTATCCTATGTGGTATAATGAAAAAAATGCAACCTTTGGAATCAGGCAGCTCTCCTTTTGCAGTGTGTCTTCAGGCCTTACAGCTACTTAGCTTCTTGGAGCACAGTTAATAGGGATATTTGTTTTATCTGTGATCATCAGAGGAGAAAATGTTTTGCTCCAATAACTGTCTGAAATCAAGGTGGGGGAGTGAGGAACAGTCCCATTGGCACAGACTCTCATACTTTCTAGATTCTACCCACCAATCATTCCCTCCCAATAGAAAAGTCTATTTTTCTAGAACTGAAAAACTGTTTTGTAGGGACACAGACATAAAAGATGTTTGCTAGATGATTTTTATGGCTTTTATTATTGAGCTCTCTTCACAGTACAAACCAAATGATATAGGAATAAGAAATGGTAGTTTGTGTTTCTGGATGCCCATTGCCTTGTTAAGAACTGGAAGAGAACCAGGCTATGGTGGTACACCTTTAATCCCAGCACTCAGGAGGCAGAGACAGGCAATCTCTTTGAGTTACAGGCTAGTCTGGGCTACAGTGTAAGTTCCAGGACAGCCAGGGCTACACAGAGAAACCCTGTCTCAAAAACAACAACAACAACAACAACAAAAACCTGGAAGAGAACATGATCAGTTTTTCTTCTGTTTATCTTCATTTTATTAATAGAAATATTAATAGTATTAATAGAAATAAAATACAAGTCATGACTGTCAACTACATAGGTTAGAACTTTCTAGAAGCCACATGGAAACAGGACAAGATTTCGTCACATGGTTCTGTCACTCCTTGTAGACTGTCCTGTATATCCTCATTCTCAGAGGGTAACTTTTATGCTCAGCCCATGGCATTAGGTCTCCCTGGCTAAGGGCTGCTATCTCAAAAAGGATGCTGGAGGCCCAGTCCTCATGAGCTTTAGTTAAACCTCTCTAGTCTGCTCTTACTCCTGGGTGGGAGAGAGCATCTGCCCAGCCTGGTGTCTGTGGTTCTATTTGTGGAGCATAGATTTTCTCCACAGCTACTGCTCTCTTACATCCTCAGCCAAGCCTTCTATTTCTTCAAAAGTTTTCCCTACAATCAACAAAAACATTAAAAGTGGGTAAAAGAGCAGACGTTTTTGGGGTGTGGGGGGGCTGTCCTTAAACTACATTCACAGAGCTCTTACCACTTTCCTCTAAACGGTGAATCTTGAACTTAAGCATCAACATCACCAGAGGGCTTGTTAAAACACAGGTCAGTGGGCCACCTCCAGACTTTCAGAGTCAATAGGTCTGGGGTGCAATTCAAGCATTTGCATTAACCCTTCCCAGGCCATAATGCTGCTGCTGACTGAGGGATCACACCTGGAGATCCACTGGAGCATGGTATTCACCTGACTGGGAAAGGAGGGCAAGAGGTCAACTGAAATGCATTGGGTTACATCTTTGCTCTCAAATAAGCCGAACCCACCTGCATTTTCTCCAGAGGCGCATCTTAGAAGGTAATGAGATGCCCTCTTTCTATCTCCTGTTAAGGACATGGCAACCAGTCCCTTCTATGCTTTCAAAGTCTTGATATGATCCTTTGTTACTTCATGGATAGTCATCCATTTTGCTTTTGTGATGATGAAATACTGGGGGAAGGGCTGCTAGGTGCTTGTTAAGGAAAAAGATGTGGGGCTGGAGAGATGGCTCAGAGGTTAAGAGCACTGGCTGCTCTTCCAGAGGATCTGGGTTTGATTCTCAATACCCATATGGTGGCTCACAAGTGTCTGCAACTCCATTTTCTTGGGATCTGGCCTCCCCAAGCACCGCACACACACACACACACACACACACACACACACACACACACACACACACAGTGCTTTAGGGTGTTGGTGGTGCATACCTGTAATCCCAATCCTTCAGGAGGCTGAAGTAAAAGAATTCTGAGTTTGAGGCCAGCCTAGACCTAGCAAGACCATATCTAAAAACAAAGTGTCAATAGAGTGAACAAATTATATATGTTTGGAGGAGAAGGGCCCCTGAACACATTAGTTAAAAAGAGATAACAATTACACTGAAAACTATTAAAAATCAAGCAAAACAACAAAAACAATTGATTCCCTAAGAACTCATATTTTTTTTTTGTTTTTTGGTTTTTTTTGTTTTTTGAGATAGGGTTTCTCTGTGTAGCTTTGCGCCTTTCCTGGACCTTGCTTGGTAGATCAGGCTGTCCTCAAACTCACAAAGATCCGCCTGCCTCTGCCTCGTGAGTGCTGGGATTAAAGGCATGTGCCACCACTGCCCAGCTTTAAGAACTCATAATTTTATAACATAGAGGTCTAAGTATCCCTAGCTCTTAGATATGTGCCTTCCAATCAATATAGATATTAGTATATAAACAGTGGATTAAAAGTGTGACTTTAATCAACAAATAAAACAGATTCAGTGTTCTTGTAATGCTGGCCCCAGAAGCCTTCCTTCTTATTTTAATATTTTATTTTAGGAAACTTCAAATATATAAAAATGTAAAGAAGACAATAAGAATAAACCTTAATGAACCGACCAGCCAAAGTCATTGATTACTAACTTCTGGGCAATTTTGTTTCTTGTATAACTTCACTCACTTTATCAACCCATCTATTTTGAAAAATTATCAAGGGAGTAGTCTTTTATCCATATACATGTTGTATATATTTCTACCATATATTCCTTTAAAACATAAATATACTGCTATTATCATATCTTAATAATAATTCCTTAGTGTCATCAAATATCTGACAACTGTTTACATTTCCCATTACCCCATAAATGTTTTTTAGTATATTTGTTTAAATTTGAATACAAATACAATAAAATAAAAAAAAAATTCTAACTTGCTCATAGACTCTTTAAGTCCCCCTTTAAAAACATCATTAGGTTCTCTTTTCATTTCCTTTACATTTTATTTGTAGAATGAAAAGCTAGAGTCAAGTTCAATTGTACATGCCTATAATCCCAGCACTCAGGAGGCTGAAGCAAGGAGGATCGAGAGTTGGAGTACTTATTTATGTAGCCTGGGCTACATCAGGAGACTATCTCAAAACAAAAACAATGGTCAGTTATAAAGTGCTTGCAAACAAGCCTGAGTACGTAAGTTCAAGTCCACAGCACCCATTGAGAACCTAGCACAGTGCTGAATGGGGGAGCAGAGAGTGGTAAACCCTTAGAGCTCACTGGTCAGTCAGCTTAGATGAATTGATTAATTCCAGGTTCAAGGAGAGATCATGCCTCAAAAACATGAGGTGGAGAGTGATCAAGGAAGACTCACAATGTTGACCTCTGGCCTCCACACCCTGTGTACCCACCCCTCCCCAACACAAGCCTATACATATAACACAGACACAGTTTGAATGGGAGTGTTCAGGGGGGGCTTGTTCCTTTGACATGTGATTGGCTGGGGCAACTTGGATGGGGCTAGAGAATTTAAGATGGTTTTATTCCCACTTCATGTGTCACTTACAGCAGCTAGATGGCTTCTCTCTGTGTAGTTTCACAGCTAAGCTTCTTTCTTATTTATTTTTATTTTATGTGCATTTTAATGTGTTTTGCCTGTATGTACATCTGTAAGGGTGTCAGATTCCCTGGAACTGGAGTTACAGACAGTTGGGGGCTGCCATGTGGGTGCTGGGGAATGAATCTAGGTTCTCTGGAAGAGCAATCAGTGCTCCCAACTATGGTGATATATTGTGTACCCTAATAAAATTTACCTGAAGATCAGAGAACAGAACAAGCCACTAGAGTAAACATAGAGGCCAGGCAGTGGTGGCACATGCCTTTAATCCCAGCACTCAGGAGTCAGAGATCCTGATCTCTGTGAGTTGAAAGCCACCCTGGACTACATGAGATTGACTCAGTCTAGGAGAGAAACAGAGCCAGGAAGTGGTGGCATGCACCTTTAATCCCAGTACTTGGGAGTCACACACCTTTAATCCCAGCACTTGAGATCTCATGCCTTTGCTTGGGAAGCACACACATCTTTAATCCCAGCACTGAAAAGGAAGTGATGGCTGTGCAGAGAAAGGTATATAAGATATGAGGAGACAGGAACTGAAGGCTTTCCAGGCTGAGGAGTCCTAGAAGTAAGAGGTGGCAGTGGCTTGTTCCTTTGTCTCTCTATCTTTCAGCATTTACCCCAATATCTGGCTCTGGTTGTTTATTGTTATTATTATTATTATTATTATTATTATTATTATAAGAACTTTTAACATTGGATCTACATCCAACCACTGAGCCATCTCTTCAGCCCTTGCATCTAAGCTTCTTAAGGATGGTGCCTAATCCTGTGGTGTAGTTGGTGTTTTTTTGTTTTTTTGATCTTGTTTTTTAGTCTTTGCTCTTTGGGGGACTGCCACCCATCTCCCAAATAAATAACTGGAGAATTAGTCTTACTTATGAATGTCTGGCCTTAGCTTGGCTTGTTTCTAGCCAGATTTTTTTAGCTTAAACTATCTTATCTACCTTTTGCCTAAGGGATTTTACCTTTCTATATACCTTTCTTTACTATTATTCCATGGCTTACTATGTAGCTGGGTAGCTGGCCCCTGGTGTCCTCTCTCCTTTTCTCCCTCCTTGATCTTCTATTTTTCTCCTTCTATGTATTTTTTCTGCCTGGCAGTCCTGCCTGTCTCTCTCCTGCCTAGCTATTGGTTGTTCAGCTCTTTATTAGACGAATCAGGTGTTTTAGTAGGCAAAATACACAGCTTCACAGAGTTAAACAAATGCAACATGAAAGAATGTAACACATTTTTTCATCATTACAAAAATATTCCACAGCATAAACAAATGTAACACATCTCTAACTAATATTCTACAACACTGTTAAGGATTTATTCAGAAGTTCCAAGGTCTTTGAAGGATCAGGTTCAAAAGTTACAAAATATTACTTCTACTGCATCTTTTTGGTTAAAGCCAGTCTTGAGGGTGCCCTTGAAATGGCTCAGTGAGTAAAGGGCACCTGCCTAACTGAGTTCCATCCCTGAACCCACAAGGTGGAGAGAACCAACTCTTGTAGATAGTGCCCTGACCTTTATATGCATTCCACGCTCCATCCCCACTGCCACCACGTATTCATACACAAACTAAGTAAATAAGGGTAAGTTTTAAAAGGCTAGATACAAAGCTGTTCAGATTCAAGGGTGGGTGGGTGGAGATAGACTCAATAGGAATGAAATAAATAAAACTACTTTGGAGTTAACTCTCCACAGATCTCAACTATTGTTATGCAGTTGTATGCACTATATAGGTTATAAATATGTATCCTGCTCTTGCCTACACCAGCCTCAGCAGAACTTGTGGAAAGCACCTGTAGTGTCAAGCATCGAAGCAACTCTTCTCATGATGTTTTTAGTTGTGAAAAGTGGCAAAGCTCAAGGGGGTCAAAAGCGGAAGTCATGTCTATGTAACTATGATGTAGCCTGGGCTACATCAGGAGACTATCTCAAAACAAAAACAATGGTCAGTTATAAAGTTACAAAATATTACTTCTACTGCATCTTTTTGGTCAAAGCCAGTCTCCAGGGTGCCCTTGAGATGGCTCAGTGAGTGAGAGATCCCAATCGGTGAGTGGAAAGCCACCCTGGACTACAAAGAAAAGGGAGAAAGCCTTTTTCTGTGATGGGGCAGGAAAGCCCATCACCTACCTAGGGCGTAAACCTATAATAGCTCTTGTATTCATTCATCCTGTTTTCTAATGCAAGAGCATTGCTTCAAGTAGAGGCAGGAGCATCAGCAGTTCAAGACCAGCCTTGACTGCAGAGTGAGTTTGAGGCCTGCATGGGCTATTCTAGATTCTCTCTCAAAAATACCTAAGCCAAAACAAACAACAAAAAACAAAAACAAACAAACCAAAAAACCACCAACAACAAACAAAAAGACTGCCACCTCTGCCTAGGAAGTATAAACAACAAAGTCTGGCCTCCATTGGCACTTACATTGCAAGTGAGGAATTCAAGCAGTGACACAGAGTAGACAGACATATAAGAATGTCCTGCCCTTATGGAAGTTACAAAGTCATTAAAAGCAGAAATAATAAGAAGCTGTGACCTAGCTAGAACGGAATAGAGAATATAAAGACAAACTGAACATCTGCTCTGAACAAGGGTCCGCAGCACAGGAGGAGTCCGCAGCAGGGACCACAGAAGGAAGGATGGAGAGAAAGAGAGGTCATTGTAGACCTGGGCTGGGAGGGGAAGATGGAGGAGAGAGGCACAGAGAGCAGAGCCTTTTCCTGAGTGCCTGAAATGTCTTGGCAAGTCCCAGGGGCTAGTGCTCCTCAACAGATCGTGTGCTTCCAAAATGGCCCCTACTGATTATTCATTGTGTGTAAGTAAGAAGCCAGCTAGCAGGAGCTGGGTCTCCCGTTCGCTGTGTGGGTCCACCATCAGGTTTGGCAGCTCTTGCTGGCTCCTCAAGCCTATTAGAAAAGAGGACAGAGGCTTTCCCTGACTCATTCTTCATGATCTTCAGAGCCCTTACTGGCATCCTTAGCATGGAGTTGGATCTCAAATGAAATTGAAAATATGTGACTGAGTGTTCTTATATATATATATTTTAAAATACAGGCCTAAAATTACAAAGAAAAATGTTCAAATATTTCCTTAAATTATATCCTTCCAAATCTTGATTTCCAATCCAACCTCAACATTATTTTAGAGAATTTTTTTAATATTTATTTTTCTTGTGGTGTTGGGGGTTGAAGCCAGACCTTGTGTATGGTCAACTAGTACTCAACTACTGAACTCTATCCCCAGCCCCCAGGGTGCTAATGTTAAGGGTTATTGGACCCATTCATTAAGTTAACTGCCAAGGAAATAAATACACACTGATGTAATTACATCAGAGCAGCATATGGTTCCTGAATTGAAACACCTCTTTTTGCTTCCTGGAAATATATATCAGTTGAGGTTGGAGAGATGGCTCAGTGGTTAAGAGCACTTCCTGCTCTTCCAGAGGACTTGGTTTGATTCCCAGCACCCGCATCAGACAGCTCACAACTGTCTATAAAACTCTAGCTCCAGGGGAGCAGATGCCTCTGGCCTCCTCAGGCACCTGAACTCATGTGTCCATACCCACACACAGACTCATGCACCTACATGTAACTAAAAAATAATAAAAAGAATAAAAACAACATATTGTTTCAAGCATGTGTTATACACTGATGCTCCCATGATGGGCTGCAGTGGTATTTTCCGTTTCTTTGACACAAGCAGTCATGGTATTGTAGCTAGAGTCAAACATAGACAGTTGAAAGACAAACACAGCTTTGTGAAAGGTGGATGAAAACAAATACAGAATATAGCCCATGCTCCGTGCCCTGTGTATGCAAACATAGCAGTGAACATGATGTCACACGTTCACTGGGCAAATAATGAAGTCCTTTATCCTTCACTTTCCCCTTTCTGTACATTTGGGATAGTTAAGTATTTTTCCCAACTTCCCTGAAAATAATCATTATTTGATATACTATCATGGAATTATGTAAAGGTAGGCCCACAGGAGTCTTAGGAACTGTCTGATCTGTATCCAGTGCAGAAACTGGAGTCTGATTTATCCAAGCCCACATCTTATTGCTGGCAGAGCTAAAACTAAGTCTTGCTTAGAATGGTGTTTCTTCTGCTTCACCATACTGTAACATTTTCTTTGCTGAACATTTTTTATTATTATTTAAATTTTGTGTGAGGGGGGATGGTGTGTGTGTGTGTGTGTGTGTGTGTGTGTGTGTGTGTGTGTGTGAGAGAGAGAGAGAGAGAGAGAGAGAGAGAGAGAGCACAACACACATGTAGAGGCCAAAGGACAACCCCCGGGTGTCATCCCTTGTCCTTCTCCTTATTTCGAACAGGGTCTCTTGTTTGTTACTGTGGGTCTAGGTGATGAATCTGGTCTGAGAGGTTCCAGGGATTCTCCTCTGCTCACCTCCCATCTCACAGTGGGAATGCTGTGATTACAGACACGTGTTGCCACATCTGACTTTATGTGAATGCTGGAGATGAGGACTTAGATAGTTATACTTGTACAACAAGTGCTTAATCACGGAATCATCTCCCTAGCCTCTGTCATTTACATTGAATGGGCGCACACACCATTTTCTAGTTAGCACATTGGTTCCCGAGGCTGTTAATTTGTTTCTCGAAGTGCTGCTCAAACACAAATGAATATTAACTGCTGGATGGGTCTGCTATGGCACCTGGCACCATTCTTTGCTGGCCTCATGCTTACTTTTGCGGTCACTTCCCCTCCTTCACTGAAAATCTTAGCACTTGTTTTCTTGTGTCTGCACTGTGATCTGTTATCCGTGGTGACTTCAACAAGCACTAAGTGATCTCACTGGCATTTTGCCCTCTCTGTTTCCTGATGTCTCACCTCCAGTGTTCTTTTTCTCCACTCCTTCCTGACTTCGTTCTCCCATGCTTTCTCATTCCACAATCTGAAATGCTCACCGAAAGCATTTCGTTATAAGGAGTATTTCCTTCCTTCCTACTTCACTCATTCTGATAATCCCTTCTCCAACAATTCTGGAGTCCCACCAGGACCTGGGTCTTTTGATTCCCATCGATTTTTCCCTGACCTTCCTCTCTCCACTCCCCTTTTCATCCAGCCTACAGTCTATGGTCCATCACAGTAATTGTTCCCTTCTGTCCACCCACAAAGCCCTTGCCAGTGTCTTCCTTATCACACGTTCCAGGAAAATCATTGATTCTGGGGGCAGGAGAGACGGCTCGGGGGTTAAAAATAGATACTGATCTTCAAAAGGACTCACGACTGCCTACAACTCCAGCACAGGGGATCTGATCCCTCTTCTGTTCTCCTCGGGCCCTAACACTTACTTCTCCGCTGTCTGTCAAAGCCAGAGTCCTTGGGAAAGTTCTGTCTTCCTTCTGCCCACTTCTCTCTCACTCTGCTCTAGCTTGCTCATCTTTCACTTGTAGTGTCTCCCCCAAACACTTCTTACCATGCCGTCGATCTCTACGCGGCTCAATTCAATGGCTGAGTCTCACTTTCCTTGTGTGGTGCCGGATTGACCCCAGGCCCTTGTATGCTCAGCAAGCCCTCTGCTATGAGATGAAGTCTCAGCTCATTTTCTTTTTCACTATCGGTGATGGCAGTATTCATCTAGTGAACGTTCATTTTTTTCTTTCCTTTATTTTTATTTTCACACATCTCTCTTTTTTTTAAAGACAAGTTCTCTCTTGCTATAGCCCAGGAGATCCTTCTGGATCCACTCCTGTGGTGCTGAGATTACAAGCCTGCACTGCCACGCCTAGGTTGTTCCTTCTTTCTTGAAATATGTGCTTTTAAGTTATTGGGTTCTCCTGTTCCACATATTTCCTTCGTTGGCTCTTCTCACTCTATTGAGAACATAGTCCACCTACCTCCTTTTATTGCAATAATAGTTTGTGTTATGTAAGTTGATTTGAGGTATTAAATTCACCTTCAATAAATCCTTCAATTCCTTCATATAAATTGTTCAATTCCTTCAATAATACTTGGTTATAGCACATAGTTGCTTTATGTTGCTGATTTCACTTTGATAATATTTGGAGGCATCTTTCTGCATCTTTCCTCATAAGAAATATTGGTGTATAGTCATCTTGTTATATTCTCCGACTTGGATATCAAGGTAATCCTAGCCTTATAAAGGAGCTAGGAAATGGCCTATTTCCTGAAGGAGTTTCTGAAGGATTGCCATCGTTTCTTTTTAAAAATGTTTTATAGGATTCGCCAGTAAAGCCATTTGGTGTTGGTTTTTCTTGGTGAGATTTTGAATCATTAATCAATGTCTTTTCTCATTGTAAGTTTAGTCAGATATTTTGTTTCTTACTGCGACTACGTAGTGATTACAAGTGAATTTCACCTAAGTTGGTTAACTTGTTACCATTAGTCTATTCATTGTATCACTTTGCAATACTTTCAAGGGTGTGGAGTTGACAGCAATACTCTGCTTTCAGCCATTAGTGCCATTTCTCTGGGGGTTTGTTTTGGTTTTTGTTTGTCGTTCTTTTTGGTCTGTCTGGTGAAAGGCGTTCCAATTCTGTCTATGTATTTTTAAACATTTGGAGTTTCATCTTGTTGATCTGCTGTCTTCCTGCTGCAGTGTTGATTGTTTCATTTGTTCTCTTGGTTCCTTGGGTTGAATGGCCCTGGCCCTCTGTTTCTTACGGCGGTGGTGGTGGTGGTGGTGGTGGTGGTGGTGGTGGTGGTGGTGGTGGTGGTGGTGGTGGTAGGTTCTTGATTTAAGACCTTTCTTCCCTTCTGACACAGGGAGCTCCAGTTTCACATTCCAGGCAGGCATGGTGTCAGCTCCCTACACATGCTGCTGTGTTGAGTTTGTGCTCAGCCTAGATAATTCCCTATGGGACTCCTTCCACTCACTTAGAAATGTTTTAAAATTTCCAAATACTTGATGTTTTTCCAGATTTCTCTCTCTTACATGCTCCCGCTTAATTCCATTGTAATCAGAGATTGTGCTTTATAGAATGTGGTCTCTCAATTTTATTGAGATTTATTTGGGGATCTAACATATGGTCTATCCTGGAGGATTTTCCATGTACATCTGAAATGACATGTTGAGTCTTTAGTGAAATGTTCTATAAATACCAGCTAAATTGATGGTGCTGTCAGTCTCAAATTTCTTCACTGTTTGATCAATTGAGAATGAAGTGCTGAAATCACACTGTTTAAAAATAAATTCTAAGCAGGGTGGTGGCTTAAAGGCGCATGCCTTTAATCCAAGCACTTGGGAGGCAGAGGCAGGCAGATCTCTGTGATCTACAAAGCATGTTTCAAGATAGTTTGGGCTGTTACACAGAGAAACCCTGTCACAAACAAACAAACAAACAAACAAAAACCCCAAAAATATATTTAAAATCTAAAACATAATACCAGGAGACACACCTATACAATAAAATATAATGAACAAATTCACACATTCATCACCTCACATAACTATCTTTTTGTAGCAAGAACAGCCACAATACTCACGTAGTAAAAGGACTGAATGTGGTATATTCTTATTAACTTGGTAATTCAATTTTTATACATACTCATCCTACACATTTGATATTTTACATTGATTAATTTTTCCCATCTTCTCTTCCTCCTGCCTCAGGTAGGTAATGTGTTATCTATGTCTACATATTTGGCTGGGTTTTCTTGTTTGTATGCTTTTTAGACTCCATATGAAAGGAAATCATGAAATATTTTTCTGTGTCTGGCTTATTTCTCTTAGCATAATGTCTTTTGAGATCATCTTTTGCAAATAGTAGAATCTCCTTCTTAAACCGATGATGGTGGTGATGGTGATGATGATGATGATGATGATGATGATGATGATGTGTGTGTGTGTGTGTGTGTGTGTGTGTGTGTGTGTGTATCGTGTGCATGTGCAGGTAGAGGTCAGAGAAGTTAATCATCTTCTTCAACCACTCTGCATTTTACCTCTTGAGACAGGGTCTCTCACTGAATCTAGAGCTCACTGTTTTGGCTAGTCTGGGATCCTCCTATTTCTGTGATTATAGGTGTGCATGGCCTTGTTAGTGTTTTTACTTTTTAAACTTGAACACTTAGGGCCTGAACTCAAGTCCTCATCCTTTCCAACAAGCACTTTACTAATAGCACCATCTCCCTAGCCACCTTGCTCATTAAAAAAAATCCAGTTATATGTTTTCTTGCTTGTGACTTGCACAAATTCTTTTTAAGCTATATACCCCTTTATCAGATGCATAGTTTGCCTATTCTTCCAGCCTGTAGGTTATGTTTTTGTTGATTGTTTTCTTTACCATGAAGAGACATCTTAGTTGGATGCAGTTCCATTTATTTCTTCTTTGTTAGACTGAACTTTTTGATGGGACATCCAAATCATTACCAGGGCCAGGGCCAAAGAATTTTCTCCTAACAGTTTTATGGTTTCAGACCTTTTCTCCACTTTGATTCTCCACTTTGAGTTGATTTTTATATGTGGTATAAGATAGCAAACCAATTTCATTAATTTGGGTATGGAAATACAGTTTCTTCATTATTTATTGAGAAAGTCATCTGTTTCTAATGTGTCTTTTTGGTGCCTCTGTCAAGAATAAGTTGGTCACATATCTTTAGATTTATTTCTGAGTTCTTTACTCTGTTCCACAGGCCTGTAGCTGTCTTTATGCAAGTGCCATGCTGATTTTATTAATATAGCTTTATAATATAACTTTCAATCAGTATGTGAGAGGCCTTGAATGATATTTTCCTTCTTCAGAATCACATTGACTGTTTAAGATTGTTTTGGTACCATAAAAATTTAGGATTTCAGAAACAATCTCTGTGATGTGTCCTTGGAATTTTGATAAGGATTTTACTGAATCTGTCTATTGCTTGGAGTGACATGGACATTTTTGACAATATTAATTTTTATGATCCATGAGCACAGGCTACCTTTCCATTTATTTATGCCTTTAATTTCTTAATCCAACATCGAATAGTTTTGAGTGTACAAGTCCTTCACTCCCTTGGTCAAATTCATTCCAAAGTATTCCATAAGATTTATTTAGTTATTTTTAATTATGTTTATGTGTGTGTGTTTGCATGTGGGTATGTGCAAGTGAGTGATGGTTGGAGTTACAGCTAGTTATGAGCCAACCTGCCTGACATAGGTGCTGGGAACTGAACTCAGGTCCTCTGGAAGATCAGGAAGCAGGCTTAACCTCTAAGCCATCTCTCCAGCCCCACTAAATACTTTGATGCTGTCATAGGTGAGATTTTCTTCTTAGGAAATCCCTCCCTCATTACTCATTTGTGGGGGGGGGGGGCTTGGGGGCAGAACAAGGCATGAAGCATCCTCTTCTGCAACTCTGTCCCTATCTCTTTTGAGGTATTATCTCCATGAACACATGGCTTAAGGTTTTGGGCTAGGTGGGAAGCCAGAAGCCCATCAACCTCCTTGAAGCTGAAATCTGCACATGCTTTGGATGCTAGATTGTTATGTGACTGCTAGAACCCAACTCTAGTCCAGCCGAGAGAAAAAGGTAGCCAGTTGCTACACTAACTCTCTGAGCTCCCAGGTTTTCAATCTAGCCTTTGAATCATTTTATTAGAACGATAGAGATTTTGTTAAAGCTGCCTTCAGTGGCAGCAACAGAGCCATTGTCTGGAGGAACAGAATTTCCCCCAGGCTATGGCCTTAGTAACTGGGCCACTAGTAGTTTAAAGCACAGGCATTGTGACAAAGGTAAAACAGCAAGTTTTTACTTAGCTCATTTTGAAACTAATTCTTAGCATTACAATGGTCATGCATTTTGAGTGTATTAGCCTCTTATCAAAATATACAGTAATAGTCCTAGTTTTAAGCTTATTTTGTTTGCCATATAATCATTCCAGATCTTATATAGCTACTACTGTATATTGTATCTTTGGTTTTACTTTCAACCTACTTACGTTTGTAGTCTTAGGTTTTTATTTCAATGTCTTTACTTTGAGGAGCTTGTTTTGTTGAGACAGAGCCTTGTTGCATAGCCCAGGCTAGTCTTGAACATGGACTTTTGAGTGCTGGGATTACAGGCAAGTGCCATTGTTCCCAGTTTAGGTGTGTCTCTTGTAGGCAACATGAAATAGGGTCTTGCTGTTTCACTAGTCTGAAAGAATATACTTAGTATATGTTAAGCCATTGGTCCAATCTCCAGGACTTAAAACAAAGAGGGCAAAAATAAAATGTAATTGTAAGCATATTAGCTATGGGTAGACTGAACACACTAAGTGTATTCTCTACCTGAGCTCTGCTGTCTAGCCCCTCTTTTTCCATTGTAGTAATTTGTTTTGTCTTTCCTTATTCTAGTGACTATAATAATTGAATAATATAAGTGTACACAAAATCTTAATATAGTAAAGAAATTTTTAAGATAAAGATTTCTCATTAAAGAAAATGTGCAAAACATAGAAAACAAATGGTTCATCTCTGTCATTCAATCATAACTCCAGTTAATATTAGCATAACTTTCCCTGTTTTCATTTTCCCAAAACGTTTATTTTTTGTTTATATCATATGTGTATATAATTATGAAATGTTTATCTTATGCAATCTATTACATGTATTGCTCATGTATGTCAAACATAGATGCAGCATCATTATCAGAGAGGGAGCAGTTATGCAAAGTCTCCCTCAGAAAAACTTGGAGTAAATGAAACTATTCTCAATAGCCTGTTGTTGACACAGGCGGTCACTGGTCAAAAGTGGGATGTCTGCTGGGTAAAACCTCTGAAACAGTGAGCCCAAAGAGAGCCTCTGCCCTCTATATTGTTCTCTCAAGGATTTGCCACAGCGGTTGAAAGCATAACATAGTTAAGCCTAGTGACTTAATAGTGTAAGCCCCTCATGTTAGTTTGTGCGTTATTTGGATATTGTCTTTGCTAACTTCCTTAAGCAATTCCATAAAATTTTGCTTTAAGTAACTAAATGCACACAAGTTCACAACCATGTGTGTGTTTTTTTTAATGATTTTGAAATCTTTAATTATGTGTGTTTATCGAGTGTGGGTATGTGCTTGGGAGTGCAGTTGCCCGCTGAGGCCAGAGGCATCAGATCCCCTTAGGGCTGGAATTAAAGGCACTTGTAAGCTGCCTAACATGGATGTTAAGGATTGAATTTGGGTTCTCTGCAAAGAGTGCTCTTAACCACCGAACCATCCCTACAACTATGTATCTTCTTGACTAATTAACTGTGTCTTTTACTACGATAACATATTACCTATTTATTTCTATCAATACTTATCTTAAATTCTGATACATATATTTGATGCTGATATCTAGATGAGCAATCTTTTGTTTAGTATTTTCTTGGTATGTGATTCTTTATCTTTTTCCTTTCCCAAACTTTTTTGACCATGTTTGACCATGTGAATAACCCATAGCTATTATTTTTTAAATTGAGCTTGAACATGGATGTATATAATGTCACTTTTTATAACCAGGTGTAACCCATTAACTTTTATTATGACTAATTATATACTTGGACTTCTTTCCATTATCTTGAACTAAATATCTGTCTTGGTGTTTATTTGCCCTCCCCACTATGTTTCCCTGTCTTTGTCTTTCTCTTCTTGATTTATTAATTAAATTTTCTTTAGGCCATATATGTCCTGTATAGATTTGGAAGTTACATTTTATTTTTCTTATTTTGGTGAGTATTTCCAAATGTAGGCAGAGTTTTCCTGTCTCAACCATCTGCTCCCAAATAACTAGCAGCCACTTCCCAAATAATTGACTTGAGACTTAATATAAACTATAAATGCTTGGTCAATAGCTCAGGCTTGCTACTAGCTAACTCTTACATTTAAATTAACCATATTTCTTATCTATGCTTTACCACTCAGCTCATGGCTTGTCACCTCATTTTCTACATGTTCTGCTTCCTCCATGGCTGGCTGGCATCTCCTCTGATTCCACCCTTCTTCCCATCATTCTTCTAGTTTGGTTGTCCTGCCTATAATTCCTGCCTGGCTACTGGCCAATCTGCCTTTTATTAAACTAAATCAGAGTGACAAATCTTCACAGTGTACAAAAAGATTATTCCATAGCATCCCAATGTTCCACATACATGTTAGTAACCGTTTATTATATTGAAGGCTGTCATATATGTTAAATAGTCTTATTGTAGGATAACTTCCTGTGTAGAGAGCTGCGTGTAGCCGCACCCTAAAGATGGCGCTGGCTTCCACCCTCTGCCTTCCCGATGGCAAGCACTCTTTGTGGTAAACAGCTCCTTATTTGGCTATGGCTGGAATCGTGTGCCAGTGGCATATGCATGGACCTGTGGATAGTGCCCATGTGGCTGTCTGGGGTTGGTAGCCCAGACCTACTTAGGTGCTGGGAGAGGCTTGCCCCAGGGGAGAGACAACGCAACTAACAAAGGTCCTGAATAAACTGTTTTAAGAAGAGCCCCGTTGTTGCGTCATCCTTGCTGGTTGAGGCGGGCGCGACATTCCTGGTTATAAATTCCACCTTCCTGGAGTAGAATTCAGAACTCTGGACTTGGCTCAGGAGAGTGGAAGTCACCCACAGGCCAGCCTGGGTCCTGAAGGGTTGGGCTGGCTGAAGACATTCACAGGCTCACCTAGAGCTGGGCAGAAGGGTGTCATTATGATGAGCAAATGTGTTGTGGAGAAATGGGAGAGAAAGAAGTGGAATGGGTTATCTGCTGTGGAAAGAGGTAGAATGGGTTGTCTGCTGTGGAAAGAGGTAGAATGGAAGAAGTGAGGGTGGTGAGGAGTAGGATGAGACGGGCATCCTGTTATGGGATATTTGTATACTCTGTGAAGATATATTGTTATGATGGGTTTAATAGAGAGCTGAATGGTCAATAGACAGGCAGGAAGAGGTTAGGCAGGACTTCCAGAGACAGAAAGGATTCTGGGAAGAAGAAAGGCAGAATTGCCAGACAGATGTGGAGGAAACAGCATAGGCAGTATGGAGAGATGAGGTAACAGGCCACACAACAGAATGTAGATTAAAATAAATGGGTTCATTTAAGTTATAAGAGCTAGTGGGACAAGCCTAAGCTAAGGCCAAGCTTTCATAATTAATAAGAAGTTTCCATGTTGTTATTTGGGAGCTGGCTGGCAGGAAAGAGAAAGACTTGTTTCAGTAGCCTGCTTGCCACCCAGGATCATGGTGACAACCCAGCCCAGGCTGCTGCCAAGGGCCATGACTGAGTCCATGGTCCTACCACAGCCAAGGTCTATGTTGACATCTGTCACTCATGTTGCCATCAAAGGCCACAAGGATGCCCAGTATCTGGGCTGCCACCTGTGACCACGCAGGTGTTGGAGGGCCATGCTACTGCAGGGGCTTTACTAATCTAAGTGGCCTACACTGCCACCCAGTGTAATGTCCAGGACCAAGCTGTAGTGGAGGGGCATGTCTGGGTCCATGGTCATGCTGCAGCTGGGCTCTGTGTTGTCTATGGCTCATGTTAACACAGGAGGCCATGGGAACCATGCATGATGAAATCAAAGGGCCAGGCTGAGCCAGCTCTGCCCTTCAATGGCCCTGGGAAAGCTGCCCTCCCCCTTGCTGGACACTGCAGCAAGAGAGCTACCCCCTCATTATGGGTGTAGGAGAGCTGGTCTTGATGGCACGGTATACGAGAGCTGGCTCTGTCCCTCACCTGAGGGGGCAGCCACAGTGGCCAGGTCTGACTTGCTCAACTACCACCCAGACCCACATCCAGGGCCTTGAGTTGACCTACCCTAACATCTACCCCATCTATGACCTACTAGAGCATGTGAAGGGACTGGTCCTGCAGAATGATACCCAAAGGATCTCCATGACTCAGGACGGCCGCTGGATGTCCCAGAGGAGATTCAGTGAGGATCCAGTGATGATTGTGTACCAGAAACCAGAGTCCTTGAACCAGACTCATTGCAATTAACATTTGCAAGTAAAGCAGATAAGAAAAAAGGGTACACTGAGTGACACACAGTGACTTCTAATGACACTAAGACAAATGAAGAGATGTTGGAGAGGCAGGAAGGACTGAGGAGCAAAGTGGTTTGTTTGGTTGGTTTGGCTTTAATTTTTTTCTTTTTTTCTTTTTTGCAGGCGGGGGATGCTGCAAGGATGAAGGGTGGATATGGAGAGACTGGGAAATGAGCAGAATTGAGATGCAAGATATGAAATTCTCAAAGAATCGATAAGTTATGTTGGAAAGAAAAATGGAATCCAGAGCTCTCATTTTCTGCTTCTCTTGCAGCTAGCATGAGGCCTATGACATAGGCTGTGCAAACCAGAAAGACCAGTGGAAATGTAAGAAATGGATGTACACAAGCTCTGCACATAGCATCCATTTTGATGACTTAAATAGTTTCTGACAGAATTATTGCTGATGTTGAAAGCAGAAGAAAATGAAGTAAAGTTGAGCTCCTGGTATTGATGCTTGATGGAAATAGTGTATCATGTCAGTTCTGTTGTGTGGTTTATGAAATTTTTTTTTTCAAAATCCCAAACTTGTTTTTTCTAGCTCTCCTAATGACTCTGTACTGTTCTCATTTTAAGAAACCCCTCCATGAGGGACCCAATCTGGTGTTGGTGTGTGTACGGGGTTCTGTTTATGTCTTTCCTCAGGACAATGAGGTTCCTCTTTGGATTCCTGAGTGCTGTGTGCACCCTGTGGCTGCTGCTACAGCCCAACATGGCAGAGACCTATTGGGCCTTCATGAAAAACTCTCCCCTTCTGATGCCAATGGTGACTGAGAGCCCAATATGGCCAGCTTTGGCAAGCATTAACTAAATGTGTTTACCCTTTCTCTTGAAAGATAGTTTAATTACGCCTGGTGGTGGTGGTGCACACTGTTAATCCAGCACTCAGGAAGCAGAGGCAGGTGGATCTCTGAATTTGAGGCCAGCCTGGTCTACAGAGTGAGTTCCAAGACAGCCAGGGCTGCACAGGGAAACCCTATCTCAAAAATAAAACGAAATAAAGATAATTTAGCTAGTGTTTCAGGTATGGATCCTCAGTCCTCCCATCATCTTTATGTTGCTGAAATACCTGCTGGCCAGGGGGCTGCCATTCCTCTAGGTCAACTTGGCTTTCCTGTGTGTGAATGGCAGCATTTCCATATCCTGCTTGGTTTTCTAGACTTCCACTACTACCTGCTTCACTTTTCAGTTACTCCTATTGAGACTCTGTTTCTTCCTTTACCTCATGTTTTCCTTCAAGTCTGAAATACTTAGACGTTATCTTTATGTATATTACCTTTCATTCACTCTCTGTCCCCCTCCTAAACTCTTTTAGATACACACTTGGCCCCGCATCATATCTTCTGGGGCTCTGAACTCACCGTCGCTGCTTTGGCACACCTGTGTTGCATCTTTTGGTAGTTCAGATTCTTCATAAAAAGTCATTTTTATGCAGAAGGGATTATCTGGCTCAAAAAAAAAAAAAAACCCTTGAAATAGTCTATTTCCTACTATAAAGGCCACTTTTCTGGTTGTTAAGGGCATTATGCATCAGGTCCTGCTAGTGGTAAGCTGGTTGAGTCTGGGCACAGTTAGCTTCTTTAGGTAGCAATATAAAGAGGTTACTGAAAATTACATGAGGTAAAGAATATAAGGAAGGTACTGAGTAAGTGTCTAACATATAGTAGATTAGGAAATAAGATTTTGTGTGGCTGCTTAGCTTACAGTAACTTTCCTGGTGATTATATCTGTGCCATTTATTTTGGACACTAGTTCTGATGGAGACTGTCATCAGTTCCCAGACTTGGCAGTAGTGAATAGCTGAGGCATGGACTCATGGGTTTAAGCCAACTAGTCAGTCTTTACTTCAGTCTTGTTAGGAATACTGACTACTCTATGACTGAAAAGCAATGTGTGAGCAGGGTTGCTGGAGAATGTCAATGGTGTACAGAAAAAGAGACCTAAGAATTGGGAGATGGCTTAGTGGGTAAAGTGTCTGCTACACACGTGTGAGGACTGGATTCCAGATCTTGCTGGCCACACAGTTTAGCCAAAACAGGGTGTTCCATGTTCAGTGAGAGACTTTGTCTGAAAAAATAAGGTGCAAAGCAATTGATGAAGACATCCTGTCAGGCCTCCACAAAGATGCAAGGATGCACACAAGCACACATTCATACAACACACACACACACACACACACACACCACCACCACCACCGCCCGGCTGAGATCTTTAAATTTTTAACTTATAAAGGAATAATAATGTATTTTAATGTTAATTGCACTTGAACACGAGTATTTTCATTTTATTGCTTAATTATATAGTTTTTTGTTTTTTTCCAGAGTCAACAGTTATTACTATCTCAACAACTATATAGTTGTTAAAATACTAATATTAAATTTGGATGGTCCTTCAGAATTTCCACAGCCTTTCATACTATTATCCTGCTTGATTGTGTGAGATGAACACGCTGGGTAAGATTAAACTTAACTTTCTTTCTTTTTAACTAAAGGGTGAGCAACAGACACAAGATGTTAAACAGTGTTCAAAAGAGAAAAGTGAGTCCACCTAGGACTGAAGTCACCTCTGCAGCAGCATCACACCCACAATAACACAGAGATAGAACATTGTCATATGTTACTCTTAATTAAAATTTCATCAGCTCAATCCTAACACACTGAAATGCACATTTGGTCTACTCTCAATTCATACCCTCAAAATCACTTGTATACTCTCCACAGTCAATCTGTGCTGTGTTGTGCTTTTAAACTCCAGAACTTTAACCCAGAGAGATTACTGAGGATGGGTGTTTGTTCAGGTCCGTCAACTTCTGAGTCAGCTTTCACTATTAGACAGGCATACATATAGAAGAGAATAAAATCTTATGTCCACAACTGGATGTAGTACATGGGAAATCGTAATCATAAAGTACTGTGGTAAGGTTGTCACAACATCTTTGTCTTGGAGAAGTCTGAGGCTTTCAGACCATCAACTCGTTCAGTCTTCAATGCACTGATAAAAGAGAGATGGGGGTGACAGAATCCTTATTTCATCTCCAGAGCTGATGGAGAAAGGAATCAGGTACTCAAGGAAAGGCCAAGCAAGAACCATTTGTCCTCCTTTGAAGCCTCTTCCATCAGTTAGGAGAATTCCTCCATTTTAAAATAGCAAATACCAAATTCATATATGGTGAAAAATATTTTAGAAAAGAGATTCTTTCAACAGAATTATGGCATGGTTATGTTAAGATATATCAGAAGGCTCATAGTATCAGTTCGTTTGATCTTGCACTTTGATATTTTCTGTTCTTATGGGGCTAAAGAGTTGTTTTTAAGTGCAGTATTATAATAAACTGACAGTCCTGGCACAGATCCGCATTTCTCTAGACTGCCATTAGGCTCAAATCCATTCTCTAAAAAAAGTCTGTCCCAAGAGACACACTGATGCAGGGAAAAGAGGTTTGTTTTTGTTTTTTAAACCAAGCCGCACGTTTGTGTTCTAACCATCTGTACCTTTTATTAACCAGAGGCTGGAGCCGCCCAAGCAGACAGACATAGGCGAACAACAATCTCCTACACAAGCCTGGAATGGTAACAGTGTGCCGCTGCCTAAGAAAGAAAAGCCTCTTCTTAGCAGTGGGTTGGCGTGGGTGTGTGTGTCGGGGTGAGGGAGTCATTTCTCTTCTCCATCCGAGGATGCCATTTATTGGAAATCTTGCATATCTTTTTGAAAAAAAATCGATTCCTCTCGAGTGGGAGGCAAAACCCTTTTGATGATATAGAAAGGGAAAAAAATACATGCAAGATTGAAAAGGGAGCTTTGGAGAGAAATGCTCGGCGGTCACAACCTGTTCAGGCTTTGAAGACCACGCCCTTCCGTCCCGCATGCCAGCAGTCTCCAGCAACCACTTCGCCCCCAAAGCCACAGAGGCATTCTCATTCTCCCTCCACGTGCGGGCCCGGTTCCCCGGTGCCCTCGCTACTCTCAGGGAAGCAGCACCAGCCCCGAGGGCCCCCCACCCCCCACCCTGCACCCACTCCGGCTGCTTCATTCACACCTGGCTGGGCCGAACCTATGCGCTCCACCTCCACGTGCCATCCCGGGCCGTTACCCAGTAGGTACCCTGCTTCGGTTCCTCCCCACCTCCCGCCCCGGCTCCGCCCACCGCGCCCGGGGCGCGCGCCCAGCCGCCCCGCCACCTGGCCCGCCCGCTCCGCGCGTCGCCGCTTCCTGTGCCCCGCCCCTCCTTCGGCGGGGAGGCGGGGCCTGGACGCGAGCGAGCGCGGCGGCGTGGCCAATAGGCGCTTGGCTTACTCTGGCCTCTCCCCCGCGCGCCCGCCAATCGCGGCGGGCGGTGGTGGTAATATTGTGGAGTGGAGTTTGGATGCCGCCGCTGCCGCGGGCTGGAGCGGCGCGGCGGCGGGGGCTGCCGGGGTATTTCGGGAAGGGGGTGTGAGGCGACGGCGGAGGCAGCGGCTGCGTGTGGAGGCGGCCGAGAGAAGAGAGGGAGAAAGGAAGAAAGAGGGCGGGAGTCCTCGGTGGAGGAGGCGGGACCGGCGGGGCTCGCGGCGGCGGCGGGCGGCCGGGGAGGCGGCGCCGCCCCCTGCCCGCGCTCCTCTCTTCAACGAAGCCGGCCACCTACCCGCCGGCCCCGGGCAGTGGCCGAACGGCGGCGGCCGCCATGGCGTTCCTCAAACTCCGCGACCAGGTAGGTGAGGGACGGCGGAGCGGAATCGCGCCACCGAGGAGCCGGAGGAGGGCGGACCAGCGGCGTGGGCCGCCCGGGCGCCCGCTCAGCGCGGTGGCTGCGAGGGAAGCGGGTGTCCCGGGCCGGGAACGGCGCGAGGCTGCAGCCTGGGACCGCGGGCCGTCCGCCTGTCAGTGCAGCCCTGGCCCCGGGAAACCCACGTGCTGCCGGGGGAATCGCGGCCGCCACCACAGGGGCGGGTTCCGCGCTCGCCGCCCTCGCGTCCGGCGCGCTGCCGGGTAGGCGCCTCCTCTTTCCTGCCAGGTGAGGCTCGGGCCTAACAGGTGGCTTTGCGATGCCAAGTGGCAGCCGTGCTGGCGGCCGTGACCTGGGGTCACGACCTTGCTCTCGGGTTTGCTTCGTAGGATGGTTCATGGTCCAGTGCACTGCCTCGCAGAGAGGTGGTGGCGGAAGAAAGCAAACCTACCAGTCTTGACTGATTCTGCCGGAGACTGGTGGTTACTGTGCAAATCCCCGGACTTGTTTTCTCTTGACATTTTCTGCACGATCTTGGTTAGTTTTCTTGACTTAGGAAGAGCTTGTCAAAGAACACCTGAAATACTCAGAAGACTCCTTCTGAGGGTCTGGAAAATAATTTTGTATCTATCAATGAAATCGCAACTATGTCTGAATGCTTGTTACCTTTAAAAACTTGAGAAGGTGGACTATAATACTTGGTAATCAGCATCAGGTGATGCACACTCCCCAATGTTTTGTTTTTCTTTCTTTGAAGGAAAAGGGAAATTAACTTGTGAAATTTCGGAGTAGTTGGGAACCTACTAATGCTGAGTACTTACTGTGCCATTATTTTCCTGAATAGGAGATACTGAACATATTTGAAGGGAAAGTTATTTGCATGTGAGAAACTATTTCGAAAGTGAGCACAGGTTTAACAAAAATAATAGGGAAAAACTTAATATGTATTATATTATTTTCTACCAGTTAAAATTTAAGTTCTGAAAAATGAATATTCTCTTTATGCTAATGGCTGGCTCTATGTATCATTTGGTATCAATATAGTTTTAACTGGTATTGAAATTAAGGTATACTTTGAATAGTATCATAGGTTGATAGTTTGTATTTCAAATTAAGTGAATAACTTTACTGTCTAACATGTTATCATTAGCCATGTATAGAGTCTTTAAATTAGTTAAATTAAGAAAACTCAATTTCTTAGTTGTGCCAGTCACTTTTCAAAAGTGCCAGAGGTAGCTCTTGGTTACTGTGTTAAATACCACAAAGCCTTTCACTGCTCAAAGTTCTGTCAGAAAAACAAACAAACAAAACTGAATAACAACAGAGTTAAAGCCTAAATCATCTAATTCTTATATCATTAATACCATGAAACTCAAGATCTAAATTTCCCACTACTCTTTATTATTCTAGTAGCACTTTATACCTGCATATTTGGTTCTAGCTCTTCACTTTTGGAAAGATTATTTTGTGATTTGGTCATTGTGTGCATTAGGAATCTGGTGGATTTTTAGAACATCTTAGTTTATAAAATCCATGAAATAAAAGCAATCCATTTGCGTCTTTGCATTGCATTTGAGTATTTAGGAACTACAATTTTGAAGCATTTGTAATACTGTTCCAGTTTTTATGTAATATCCTTTAGTACTTGGTGGTAATATTGATCCTTAAAATGTCACATGTAAACTTGAGACTACTTGAACAAGTTAATGAGATGGCATTGTGAGGGAAGACGTACTGTACTACTAAATAATTGTCTCATCTAGTTCCTCTGAAAGACTTTAAGAACTGAGTTTATTTTGCCTAATTTAAGGGGAATTGCTCTTTTTAGAAATCATTTATGTATTGATATGTTACAAGCTGTTAGAAGTGATGATAGTCACAAAGTGGAATGCAAATAGTTTAACCTTTCCCATTTGTAGGAAAAGCACTTAAGCTAGATGAAATACTTTTTGGAGGAAGGATGAGAAGATCTGGTTGTATACACAGGATTTTAAACCTGGAAGGTAGTTGATATAGCTTCTAACTCAAAAGCTTTATACACATTTGGGATAAGGAGTAATATAATTTGTTTGTTTGTTTGTTTCATAATCTTGCAAAGCATAGTACATAGAAGCTAGAAGTGAGTAAGGGTGTTCTTCAGGCGTTTAAACATGAGGAGGGGTCTACATGGTGTAGATAATAAAATTAGAGGTGAAGAGATGGCTCAATCAGTAAAGTGCTTGCCACCCACATCAGCATGAGGGTCTGAGTTTGATCCCAGAACTCATGTAAAGAACCTGGGCACAATGACACATACTTATAATCCCAGCTCTTGGGAGGCAGAAACAGAGAAATCCCCAGGGCTTCTTGACCAGTCAGTGTGGCAACAACACATCATCTGTAGGGTAAAACTAACCTGTCTCACGACGGTCACTCCACGTAGTTAAAAGGGAGGTTTATTTTGTGGGGTAACTTACAAATGAAGGGGTAGGTTGCAGGGTCTGGCAAAGGTATAGCGCAGTACGGTGGTGTTCTCTGGAGAACTCTGCTCGGTCTACCTCCAGCGTCCAGGGCCCCGGAACTAAGAGAGAGACCTCCTCTTGGTCTTCCGCTTCCTCCTCCGCCCTGCCTTGTGGGCGTGACCATTACCGAAGCCTCAATGGGGGTTGGAACTTCCAGGCCAACGCTGGGATGGCTATCCACTACAAGTCAGCCCAGCCTACTTGGCTTATTCCTAAAGAATAACACTGCAGGTTGACTTCTGGCCTCCATATGCATACATGTACCCACAGGTACACAACCAGCAGTATACATGTAAGATACACAAAGAAGGCAGATAGAACATCAGTAAGCAAATAAAGGAAATTGTTCTCATCCATTCAGTAATCAGAATAAGACAGCATTCTTGGTTTGTGCCAGTATGTAATTAAGGGGATAAGAAATAATTACTGTGTTTTCTGCCTATGAGTAGATGAAAATATTTTTTATACTGTTAGGGGCTAGAGAGATTGCTCATTGTTTAAGAGCACTGGCTGCTCTTCCAGAGGGCCTAGGTTCAATTCCGAGCACCCTCAGGTTCTATTTCCAGAACCCATATGGCGGCTCATGACTGTCTTTAGCCCCGGTCCCAGGGTACACAACACTCTTCTTACTTCCTAGGGCACTAGGCACACATGTGGTACACAGATATACATGCAGATGAAACACTGAGACATACAAAATAAATTAAAAATTGTTAGTAAAAGGAAACTTTTGTTTTCTGTTGGTAACAGTAGGCACGAACTTTTTTCCAACAGCAAGAAAAAGGATAGGTGGGGATGGCAGGCAGAAAGAATAAAAGGAGAAATCTGGGGAGAGGAAGATCAAGGAACAAGTAAAGGAGAAGAGGAGGATGCAGGGGGCCAGCCACCCAGGTGCACAGCCAGCCACGGAGTAAGAAGTAAAGAAAGATATACAGAAATAAAGAAAGATAAAAGCCCAGAGGCAAAAGATAGATGAGATAATTTAAGAAAAGCTGGCTAGAAACAAGCCAAGCTAAGGCTGAGCATTCATAAGAAAGAATAAGCCTCCATATAATTTGAGAGCTGGGTGGCAGTCTGCCAGAGTCAAAGAATAGAAACTACCAACTACAGGTAGAGAAGGATCTGAGAGTTTCAACATTTTGATTCTCAGGCCTGGAACTCTATATAGACCAGACTGGCCTTGAACTTGAAGAGATCTACCCGTCTCTGCTCCAGAGTGCTGGGATTAAAGGCATGCACTGCCATATTTTTTCCTTATTACTCCAGCTGAGATTTAGTAAATGAGAATGTAGAGAAAGGACAGTCCTGTCTCATTCCTGATGCTTTCAGTTTTTCCTTATTCAGTGTGAAGTTGGCTATAGATTTGTTATAAATAATCTTAATATTTTGAGGTATGATCTTGTATTACTAGTTTCTAACAGCCTTTTATCAAAGGACATGGATTTGTCATGGGCTTTTTAGGTTTCTATTAAGATCAATTGGTTGCCCTCAATTTTGTGTATTTGTCACCTTACATTTATTGATTTGTGTATGTTGAGATAGTCTTACATCCTTAAAAAGAAACAGACCTGATCCTAGTCTCTTAGTGAATTTTTAAGTTTATTCTGCAAATACTTTATTATTATTATTATTATTATTATTATTATTATTATTATTATTATTTTGGTTTTCCGAGACAGGGTTTCTCTGTGTAGCTTTGCGCCTTTCCTGGATCTTGCTCTGTAGACCAGGCTGGCCTCAAACTCACAAAGATCCGCCTGCCTCTGCCTCCCCAGTGCTGGGATTAAAGGCGTGCGCCACCACCGCCTGGCTTAATTTTTTTTTTTTTAAATCAAGGAAATTAGTCTGTAATTTGTCATTGTTCTCACTGTTTTCTCATCTGTGCTGGACTAGTAGAATGAGTTTGTAGTGTTCCTTCCCTTTCTATTTTATGGAACAGACTAAGGAGCATTAATGTTCTTTAAGGATCTGGTAGAATTCAGCCATCGAGGAGTTGAGAATTCATCTGCTTGAGGATTTTTCCTTGTTGAGATTTTTTTGTTGTTGTTACTGCTGTAATGCTACTTGCTGTTGATCTTTTAAGTTTGTTTGTTTGTTTTTTAATATACCTTCTTGTGTCAATTTTGGTAAGTCATACATATCTAGAAGTTTGTTCTAGAATTTTCAATTTATTGGATGGAACACAAGTTTTCAGTACACTACCAACAATCCTTTGTGTGTCACTGGTAGTCTTTGGTAAAGCTACTTTTTTGGTCTCTACTTTTGTTAATTTGGGTCATCTCTCTCTTTGGTTGTTTAGATGAGAGTTTGTTAATCTTGCTTAGTTTCTCAAAGAGACAGCCTTTGTTTTTCATGGTCCTTTCTGTTGTTGCTTTAGTTCCCATTTTATTTATTTCTGCCCTGATTTTCTTTCCTTCTAATTTTGGATTTATCAGACTATGTGATGCATCATTAGGTTATTCTTTTGTGATGTTTGGATTTTTTGGATATGCACGCCCATAGTTGTAAGTTTCCTGCTTAAACCCATATTTTTTTTTTCTGTATCTCATCCACTTTAATAATGTTTTCATTTTTATTGAGTTTAGGAAATTTTTAATTTAATTTCTTCAAAAAATTATGGTTTCATTCTCTGTGTTTGTATATTTTATGTAGTTTCACTTGGTTTTGATTTGGAAAAATAAAAGAAGCTATTTCAATATATTTTTTAAAGATTTATTTATTTATTATGTATACAGCATGTATGACTGCAGGCCAGAAGAGGGCACCAGATCTTGTTACAGATGGTTGTGAGCCACCATGTGGTTGCTGGGAATTGAACTCAGGACCTCTGGAAGAGCAGCCAGGGCTCTTAACCTCTGAGCCACCTCTCCAGCCCAATTTCAATATTTTTATATTTGTTAATACTCTGGAGATTGGTGGTTACTATGCAAATCCCGAGACTTGTTTTCTCTTGACATTTTCTGCACCATCTTGGTTAGTTTTCTTGATTTAGGAAGAGTTTGTCAAAGAACACCTGAAATACTCAGAAGACTCATTCTGAAGGTCTGGAAAATAACTTTGTATCTACCAATGAAATTGCAACTATGTCTGAATGCTTGTTACCTTTAAAAACTTGAGAAGGTGGACTAGAAGGCTTTGTAATCAGCATCAGGAGATGCACACTCCCCAATGTTTTTTTTGTTGTTGTTGTTTTAAGGAAAAATTTGTTATGTCCTAAATGCAATCATTTTTGGAGAAAGTGACTTGGGTATCCAAGAACAGCATATATTCTGCAACTCTTGGTTGGGATATCCTGTAGATGTTATTAAATCCATTTGATCTATGATACAGTTTAACTTAAAGTTTTCTTTGTTGATTTTTTTAATCTAGATAATCTGTCATCAGCGAGGAGTATTAAAGTCATGTCTTGTTATATGTACACAAGTAGTACTTGTTTGATAAAAATGAGTGCATATGTATTTACAGTCATAACTTGACAAATTGCTTCCCATTAATACTCAGTTATTTTCTTGCTTATAATTTTGGTTTAAAGTCTGCCTTTAATATACACGTATAACCTACTCCTGATATTTGCTTGAGATGCATGCACTGGTGAGGTGATTTTCTTGCACACAATTGGCTCTTGTTTTTTAAACCAAACATCCGGTTTGTGTGTTTGAATTGAAAGATAAACCTTGCCTTTAGGGTTATTAAAGGCGTGTACAAAATTTCTCCTTATTCACCTTAGAAGTTTGCTAGTATACTGAATTTGATTCTTTACTAATTCTCATTTATTTGTTCTCCTAATGAGATTTTTCTTTCTTTTGAGCTTTCATGATTGTGCTGTCTGTCTTCCTCTTTGTGTAGTAGTATTCTTGTAAGTATACACTGTTGTTTTGGTAGTCATGACTTGCTTCGGTTTATGCTGATTGTGGACATTATTTCTCCTCTTTTTTTTTTTTTTTTTTTTTTTTTTTAGATGGTTTCTCTGTGTAGCCTTGGCTGTCCTGGAACTCACTCTGTAGACCATGCTTGCCTTGAACTCAGATTTGCCTGCCTTTGCCTCCCAAGTGCTGGGATGAAAGGTGTGCGCCACCACCATCCAAGTCTCCTTCAATTTTCAAAGGTAGGTTAGCAATTACTTTCAGGATGTGAACTATATTAGTACATGCTCTTCGAGCCTTTAGGGTTTCTGTTGAACTTTTTTGTTATTGTGATAGGCTCATAGTAGGAAGAACATAACTTATGCCTTGAAGCTTTCAGTATTATTTGTGTTGTGCTCTGGGCATTGTAACTGTCAGATAATATGGAGAGGATTTTTGGTCACTTCTATTAAGGATTCTAAATGTGTCCTATACTTGGATGGCTGTCTCTTTCCTTGTATTTAGGGAGTTTTCTACTATAATTTCTCCTCCTCTCTTTCCCTCCTCCCTTTGTTTCTGGTACATGGACTGCTCTCACCAAATGTGAGGTTGAACTGTTAACCTTGTGTACATCCTACTTCACAAATGAATCTGTCAGATACGCTAAGCCTATAGGCAGAAGATGATGCCCCAATACTGCGGAGAAACCTCAGGTGACTGCCCAGGCAGCTGGCTGTTTCTGTCAACTCACATTTTTTTGGAAGCTGCTGCATGCACTTCCTGTTTTTATTTTTTATTAGGTAATATTATTTCTTTCTTGGGCCTCTGAGGGAGTTGAAGATTAGTTAGTTATAGTTGAAGATTAGATAGTTTTAGTTTTCCTTGTTAAGAATTTCAGAAAAGAAACTTACTAAAGAGTAAGTGTATAAATTTGAAAGACGTTATAAGATAGTTCTGTTAGTAATATAAGTTAGGATAGAAAGTGAATCAGGTACATTTTGGACTTACCAAAATAGGATAGATAATGGAATTATTTTGTCTGAATTTGTCAAATGCAAATGGACTAGACATTGTTAAGGTATTTATTGCTTGGATACATGGTATATAGTTATTGTACTTTTGTATATAGTTCTTATATTAGTTATAACTTTTTTCCTTTTTTCTTTTTATCAAAATAGAAAGGGGAAAATATGATATTTTATTTGTACTGAAATGTGATTTTATTTGTATGTTAATAAAGTTGCCTGGGGGTCAGAGCTAATAGCAAGCAATAGCAAGAGCCGGGTGGTGGTGGCACATACCTTTAATCCTGATGACATGACAGGCAGATTGCTGGGTGTTCAAGGATACAGCCAGCATGAGACACACACCTTTAATCTCAATACCAACCACAGAAGACCTGGAGGTCTATATAGACAGGCAGTAAGGAGGAGGTCATGTGATTGGGTTTACAACCAATGAGAAGGCAGAACAGAAAGTCAATGAAAAGACAGATACACAGGAAGTAGGTCTCTTGCTGAGGGGAAGGACAACAGCGGCAGGAAGGGTAAGAAGGCAGTTTTAAGTCTCACCTCTTAGCTACACTTGGGCTTTTAAGTCTGCACTGGCTCTGTGTTTCTTATTTAATAAGACTGTTACATCTACATCTTGCTGTGTAGCTCAGGCTGCCCTAGAACTCACTGTGGTGATCCTCCTACCTCAGAGTCCAAAGTGCTGGAAATACAGGCATGTACCATCATAACCATACAACTACTATTGGTTGTAGTATTAAGGCAACTCCACATAGTTAAAAGGGAGGTTTATTTTGTGGGGTAACTTACAAGTAAAGGGATAGGTTACAGGGTCCTGGAAAGGTGTATCACAGTCCAGTGGTGTTCTCTGGAAAACTCTGCTCAATCTACCTCCAGCATCCAGGATCCAGGAACCAAGAGAGCTGGCACATCGGATCTCAGGTCTTAAGGGCTCCTGTCTTGGCCACGCCTTGTAGGCATGACAGTCAACAAAGCCTCAGTGGGGGTAGTACTTCCAGGTCAAAGCTGGAACAACTACCTACTACACCCAGCTTTACAGCTTCCTCTTCTACACCAAAAACTTGTATTCTTGATTCTTAATTATATCCCAGAGATCTTAAAAGTTGTGTAAATGATACATTACTCCCTTTGTTGCTGTCTAAAGTGTGTATTCTCAAGCATTTCTTCAATCCCTGTTTTTCTTTCTTCTACCTGCTCTAATCTATTGATGATACTTACCATTGAGTATTTTATTTGATTATTGAGCTTTTCATTACCAGGAGCCCCTCCCCTTCCCATTATGTATGTGTTTGCTGAATTATCCAGGTTGTTGACTTTCTTGTCCAAGACTTAAATTAACTTTGACATTCATTTGTTTATTTGACTCTTCTTTGAGGTCCTTGATCATTTTAAAATTCAAATCTTAAAGCTCTTTTTAATCTAACATTCCAACCATTTCCATATTTTTGTATTGGTTATGGAAAATTTATGTGGTTTTATAGGAATTATGTTGACTTTCTTTTTCATATTGTTCCTCTGCTATACTTGTGCATCTATTGGGATAGAGATCTCTTCTGTTTTATATGTGACCTTCTTAATGAGCAACCTTTTCTTGAGGACTTAATTCTCAATACTATTCAGAGGAGAAAGCCAATGATGGTAACAGCAGCAATACCCAAGCAAGCCAAATATAGAAATACAATAAAACTTAAAGAGACTGCTCTATCGCTGTTAACCATAGAAAAAGAAAAGACAATGTGCAATAAACTGTGGAATTAAAATTATGAAGGTGAAGTCAGTAAAAGAGTGAAAAAGAGCAGGTAAAGAGAAAAAAGGGATAAAGGAAAAATAAAGAGAAGAGCAAGAAATAAAAATTTGACTACAAAGTTAAAAAAAGGTAGGAAAAATATTAGCTCAAAGGAAGAAGAGGTAGGCTGGAGAGAGAACACAGCAGTGGTAGCAGCCTTGCATGTCCAATCTCCAGGACTGAAAATAACAGCAACAATAATAAAAACAGCAGTACATAATGAAACAAAAGATTTTTTTTTTTTTTAATAAAAAAAAGTCCTAAGAGGTAATAGAAAGGAAAAGGAAGAATTAGGGTCTGGAGAGATGGCTCAGGTTAAGAGCACTGGCTGCTCTTCCTAATATACAGAGTTCCATTTCCAGCAACCACATGGTGGCTCACAACCATCTGTAATGAGATCTGGTGCCCTCTTCTGGCGTGCAGTCAGGAATGCAGGCAGAACACTGTATACATAATAAATAAATAAATCTAACAAAACAAAAAAGAATTAGAGGATTCTTTCCAGAATCTATAATAATTGCAATCATGCAGGTCTGGAGGAGGAACAGTTGTTGCCATTCTTCACGGTTTTCACCATACTGGTTGGTGTTGTGTACAGGTCCTGTGTGTGTAGATCAGCCCCAATAGGACATAAGTGACAAGGCCTTAAATGACAACATAGTTTAGATGTTGTACTTTTGTGAATGCCTGTGGGTGAGGAAATTTCCACTCATACCAGAGGCCCCCAAGTCAATGTGCCTTTGAGTGATAAACATCCAGATGAGGATGTCTCCAAGTTCATATGAGAATAAGGAAAACAGTACTGAGATACACTTTGGAGAGAACTAAGATAACCCATCAGTCACAGTGCCTACAAGGTCTTAGTCTACAACAAGCAGTAAACCACCCTGTAGGTGGGAGAGGGCGGTGGAAATAGAACAACCTGCCATTCTTGGGTTCCTCTTGTCAGTAAACTACTTGTGGCAGTGAGGCAGCTCAGACCGTAAGAAAGAATGGCATGTGAAGATGGAAGCAAAGTTTACAGTGATGTAGTTCTAAGCCAAGGAATGCCTAAAGCATTGGAGAAGATAATTTTTCCCCTAACATGTTCAGGGCTTGTCAATTTGAGATTGTTAATCTCCGTGACTGACAGGATAAAATGTTGATTTTTATTTTATTTTAAGAGGTTTTGTTTTGTTTTTTGAGACAGGGTTTCTCTGCGTAACATTCTTGGCTGTCCTGGAACTCTTTGTATAGACCAGGCCGGCCTTGAACTCACAGATATCTGCCTGCCTTTTCCTCCCAAGTGCTGGGATTAAAGGTTTACACCACTACTGCCTGGCTGATTAATTTTTATTTTCTAAGAGAGAAAAAGTGTGTGTGTGTGTGTGTGTGTGTGTGTACGTACACATACGAGTGAAGATGCTTGTAAAGGCTAGGCTTCAGGTTCCTCTTTAGCTGTAGTTATCAGTGATTGTGAACTGCCCAACATGGGTGCTGGGATCCAAACTTGGATCTTCTACAAGAGCAGTACACGCTCTTAAGCACTGAGCCATTTCTCTAGCCCAAATTTCTATCAATTTAAGCCACCAGGTTTGCCTTAGCAGTACTTTTAAGAAACTAACAGAAAGATTTAATACATTTAGATTTGTAATCCGTCTTGTATATGCAATGTGGTAAGAATATATTTTTATGTATATTTAGTTGTCCCCTTACTATTGACTTATATAACATCTTTATCACAAGTTAGACAAGTTAGATCTCTGTGTGTCTGTGTACCAGTACTATATAGGCTTGATTTCTATAGGTTTGTAGTAGGCTTGAAGAAGAGGAATGAGTCCTAACTTTGTTCTTGTTTTTCAAGAATTTGTCTTTATAGGTCATTTATATTCCTGTATTAGTTTTAGCAACACCCTGAATCTGTTAGAAAAGATAGGAGTGTTTCATAGCTGTTGTATTTAATGTGTAAGTCAGTTTGAGAAATACTGAATCTTACAAGTAAGTCTTCAATCTGTGACTATGAATTGTTTCCCATTTATTAAGGTTTTTAAATTTCATTCAGTGTTACTGTGTAGAATGTATGTTTTAGTCTTCGTTTGTTCAATTCATTATTTTTATGATGTTTATTGGAAATGGATTTCCTTAATTTTATTTTTAGAGTGTGTATAAAAAGACATTTTTTTTCCCCTCTGTGTAGCTCTGGCTGTCCTGGAACTCAGTCTGTAGACCAGGCTGCCCTTGAACTCACAAAGATCTGCCTGTCTCTGCCTCCTGAGTGCGGAAGATTAATGGCATGCACCATTGCCTCCCAGCAACAATTCCATTTTTTTTAATTGCTCTTATACTCTGCATTACTGCATTAGTATTCATTTATTAGTACTAATAGGTTTTTAGTGGATTCCAGGGTTCTTTTTTTTTTTTTTTTCCCTATGTAGAAGCTGTATCATCTTACTGGATGTAACTTTACCTTTTCTTTCTGGTATGGATCCTTTTTATTTCTTCTAGCTTGCTTGCACTGAGGAGAATCTCCAGTACAATATTTCCAGTACAATATTAAATAGAAGTGATGAGACTAGACAGTTTTTTGGGTACAAGTAGTAGCAGGATCTCAGTGGTGCCTTACACTGTCCTGGAACTCAACTATGTAGCCTAGGCTAGCCTTAACTCATGGCAGTGCTTCTGCCTCAGCTTCCCAGTTTCTGTAATTACAGACATGAGTCACCATGTCTGGGTTGCACATCCTTGTCTTGTTCATAATCTCCTGTCGTTCATTATTAAATATGATGTCTGCTGTGAGTTTTTGTAGTTGTCTTTTACTAGATTCATGAAGTTTTCTGGTCTTAATTTGTTTATTGGTAACTTCTTAAACATGAATATTAATTGTTTCTTCTTGGGCATTGTAACTATTTGAGTAAAATGAGAACTTAGGAAGAAAAAATAATCTTTGTTTCACCCAAGATAGTGTTATTGATACAGCTTTTCCATCCTTAAGACTTCTAAACACTTCCTTAATAGCAAGCTCCCAATTTTTGTTCCTGTTTTGCATCAGATTCTATAACCAGACTGTAAAAGCATACAAAAATGTTTTTGGAGAATTGTTGACAGGAAATATGGCCAAGCATAGTGGCCTGTGCCTGTAATCTCAGCATTTAGGGGAGATTGAGACAAGAGAATTGCTGCAAATTCAAGGACAGTCTGAGCTACCGTGAGTAGTACCAGCCCAAACCAGGACTACATGGCAAGACCTGGTCTCAACAAAACCTCCCTGACCTCCAGCCAAAATGTTAGAATATATGGTTGGAGCATAGGGTTTATAGAGTGTAAAGAAGTTATTTTACTGGAGAGGAGCCAGGTCATGAAAAGTCTACATTCTAGGGAGTTGGAACTTAATTCTGAATATCCCTGAATAATCCAAAACAGATAGTACAAGATTTCTATTTTGAATGAATTCTGGAGAATTGATAATATTTTTGATTAGTAAAGTACAGGGATTGGTAGGAAGTTAAATCCAATTGAAATGCTGCACAGCCAGTAAGATAAATTTGATTTTGGAAATATTAAATTTCTGTTGGAACTTCTAAATGTTGAGATGTCCTTGAGTAAGCTGTTAAATATGAGAGTGATTTCATAGAAGAGTGTTGTAGGTAGTAATCAAAGTAAATGAATTTATTTAGGGAATGAGAAGGGTTCAGGATCAAGAAGAATATAAAGGAGAACGTAGGCTGGGTGGAGGAAAGAAATTCTGAGAGACTACAAGTAGTAAGAAAAAGCCACCAGAGACTGCTTATCACAGGCCAAAGAGGAAAGACTCTGCCAAGTGGCAACTATATTCTCTTGGGCGTTGTTTAACTTAGGCTTAAATTGCTCTGATTAAAGAAATAATGTTTTGAAGTCTGGAGAATAGGAAAATTATATCTAACATGATCTTGGTTGAAACTAGAGTAGTTTTCCTTCCAAGGCTTTTATTTTATGTAAATAGTTACAGTCCCCAAGGTGGGAATTACTATTGAATGTCCATCATAATTCAGAACATTATTTTAAACTTTTCTTTGAAAATGATTTTCCTATTTGCCCCCAAGCTCTTTACTACTTAGGCCACTGTTTATTTATATTTATATTGGAATCACTTGGCAAACTTAAATACAAATTCTTGATGTATATGTGTGTTGTGAGAGTCCAGTTAGACCACAGACCAAGGATCACCTTGGATATTGCTCTAGAATCTGAATCTTCCTGTGGTCAAGGCTGTTTTGTTCTTAGTAAGTGGGCCCCAATTAACTGATATTTATTACCTGTTCATGCATTTTGTGGCAATGGTAGTTATGTGTATGTGGGGATAGGAAATTTAGCCCAAGTGTTGTGTGTTACTTCATTTCTGGCAAATTTGTTTCCTCCCTAGAACATGCCTCTTATTTCCCACCTGTTATCAGAGCCACTTTAGAAACAATGGGTTCAGATCCCGAACTTCTGTCAGCCTAAGTAGATTCCAGCTTCCTTAGTCTCCCAAGGTGATCATTAACTTGGAGTTTTCTGAGGATCAAGATTTGCTAAGTGTTGCTCTCAGCTTGTGCATTTAAAAACTTACTTGTATGGTAGGTAGGTATGTCTTCCAACAGTTGACTTCCAGTTGTTGCATATTGTTTTCTTTGTAACACTTTTAATGGAAACACCCTGATTGTTGGATTAAAAAGAATTCATGTCTACTATCTATTGATCCTGGATACTGGAGATACATTTATTTATAAAACAAGTTATTGCCAGGTGGTGGTGGCAGCGTACGCCTTTAATCCTGGCACTTGAGAGGCAGAGACAGATGGATCTCTGTGAGTTCGAGGCCAGCCAGGTCTACAGAGTGAGTTTTAGGACAGGCTCCAAAGCTACAGAGAGAAACCCTGACTCTAAAACAAAACAAACAAACAAACAAACAAACAAACAAACAAAACCCCAAGTTATCTGCTTCCTATTATGGGATAAGATGAAATTAGATAAGGACAGTTCTATTAGCCATGAGTTGGAAACACTGAAGAAGTGGCTAATTGCATCCAAGTGTGAAGTTGGAAGAATTTTTTGAAATTTAAAAATTTATTTTAATACAATTTTATTTACTGGTGTTACTTTTAAGTTTGCAATTCTTTTGCCCTCCCTCCCTTGTTGTAGGAATTGAATCCAGAATCTTGGGCATTATAAGCTCAGCCCTTCTTTATTTTGACTCAAGGGAATTACTATTAATTTTTTCTAGACTGTACTCTTAAACTTATATTAACTGAAATGTAGATAGATTGTTTATCTCTTATTTTTGTTTGTTTTGAATTTCCCCCCCTTTCTCACATATTGTTCCATATTAATGTCTGGGTGTACTATGCCTGTTAGCTAAGATTGTAATAGTCAGGTTGGACAAAAATCAAGTAATAATGCCCCTTTAGTATTTGGATTGGTTTTGTTTGTTCCATTTTGTTTTGTTTGAGACGGGGTCTTCACTATATAGCCTAGGCTGATCTTAAACTTAAGATCCTTCTGCCTCAGCTGCTCCAAGTGCAGAGACTACATGTGGGAGACAGGCTCCCACTTTTTCCCCAGGGTACTCTTGAGTAGGGAGAAGTGAGAAATATTTAGATAGAAGTATAGAGGTGGAGAGATACAGACAGAAACACAGGATAGCCTCGGGAGGGCCTGGATCAAAATCCACCAGCCCCTTCTGTCTCTTCTAAAGGGCTTTTTAAAGGAATGCCAAAGGGTGGAACAAAAGACCTCCCCTTAGCACCCCTAAGTGCAGACCCTTCCAAATAAATAACTGGTAACCATGCAAGTGGTCAAGCAATCCTCTAATGCAGCTCTGCTGGGTAAAGCAAGCTCAGATCTCACTAGGAACCTTTGTGGGCCCCCACAACTCCCGCTTCTTGATATAATAAAGGCTCCCCAGGCCCCTCAGGTAGACTGTGCCTGTCTTAGGTTGTTCTCCTTGATTGATCTTCCTTACCTGTCATGGATGAGCTTGCAAACATTCACAACTGTCTCCATAGCTGCCATACCTCCCAGTAAGGAGTAGAGGATAATAAAGATAGAATATTCTTTTTGGAAAAAATAAAAAAAGAGAAAAATTAAAAAAAAATATGCTTTTTGGAATGGGGCTAAGGTGCTTACAGCAGTCTCAGCTGCACCAAGACCCTTTCCTGGATCAAAACTCTCTCCTAACAGGTGTTGAGTAAAACTTTCAAGAAACTATTTTGCTTCCCTGGAGAAAACAGTCATTTCAAATCATTTCAAAGTGTCTACTCAAACAAAACCCAAGCTAATTATAAAGACATTTTTACAAACTAACTCAATTGTGGGGGACTTAACCCTTTGTGGGAGACCTACCCCTTTCTAAACCGAAACAGAAGTGGAAACTTCTAGGAAGAAAACAGAAAAGCTCTCCTAATTATGATGCCTTTGTTAATTATATTTTGGGCTATCAAACATATTCCTTTAAAAATTAATGTTACTTAATTTGTCTAGACAGATATTGGTGGAGTAATAAAAATAATTCTAGTATGAACTTACATTTAACATTTACACATTTTATAAACTTACATTCAACATTTACACTTTACACAGACCTACATTCAACATTTACACCCTTCACAAACCCACATTCAACATATACTTATTTTTACAAACTCACATTGAAAAGGAAACTATAGAACTATTTTACAGACTTTATATTCAAAAGGAAACTATAGGACTGTTTTACAGACGTTAGCACATATCTAGAAGAGATTTCTTAGAACTATTTACCAAACTTATATTCAAGAGGAAACTTTTAGCAAACACCTAGAAAGAATCTTTTAATAGAACTAATGTATATTCATAAGCAAACTCTATAGGACTACGTTACAACTTTTAGCAAACATCTAGAAGAGGTATTTTAACTGAACTATTAATAAGACAGAAAGTACACAAATTATTTCTAAAGTTCAGAGTTTATAGTCAGCTTTGATATCATTCTGAAAGTTTTCTTGAGAGTTTGAAGTCAGAGCCTAATTTATCAGTGGCTCTTAAACTTGAGGGTAAATTTTCCTCTTAATTTTTTTAAGCTTAAGATTACCATGAGTTCTTTTAATGATGCCAAGGTTTCCCTCTTGTATCTTAAGCACAACTCAATCTAGTAAGTTTTTTTTTCACACCCGAAGCAATTTCCCAGTATAAAGACCATTTTCTCTTGCTTTCTAAATGAGTTCAAAGTAGCTTGTTGAAAAACAGTATTAGCATTTTAATTATCTCCTTAGAGGCAAGTTGTTCACCTGTTACTAGTTCTCAGGAGGTAAGACTAAGCTTTCTAACATTGCTTTGAAAAGAAACTGCATTTTGAACTGAAAAAAAAAAGTTTGGGGGCAGTATCACCATTTTGAGCTGAAAAACTACATTTTCCATACTGTCTTCCTCTATCCTCACTCTGTTATGTTATGTACTACATTTTCCAAGCTACTTTTTGAACTTTATTTCCCAGGTTGCCTTTCTGGGTCCAGCAGAAAACTTCCGTTCACACAGTCAGTTTTCATACTGAAAATCAAAATCAAGTGAGCTTCCCCCACCCCCCACTCCACGGGAGGTTTCTAATCTTCCTGAGCTATCACAGAGTGGGCCACGTTTATCTGCCTGCGTGCTTTTGGATCAGTGCTTTGGTGCCAGAAGCAAAAGCCCCTCAGGGCTTGCTCCTCCACCTTACTGGATCAGTGAAAGAAGCTCTTGAAACAACAGCTTTTTCAGAAAGATTTTCTCCCTGATAGGTCTCTTTTGTCTCTGCTTGTCACCTCTTCCAAGATGCAGAGTCCCTAATACCACTGCCCCAGCTCAGGACCCATGCTCTTCTTCTGCAGCCTGGATCAACCAAACGTCCTGCAACATCTGCACCTCCTCTGTGCCTCTGTGAACACTCTGCCCCTAGCTGCTTTTTATAATTCTGGCTTGAAGGGGAGCCAGGACTAGCAGAGAAGATTTGCCATATTCCAAGAGTTTTTTTTTTTCCTTAGTGCAATTACAGGTGATTTTCCCATACTAACAGATGTTATTTCCAGGTGAGTTAAATTTTTGCCCTCACAGAAAGAGAGAAAATCTGAGAAAGAAAAACCTGAAAAGCTTTTAGTTTTTTAGAGAGAGATTACTAAAATTCCTGTAAGACCTTTGTTCTCCTTTGCTTCATAGCCGAACAGAAATTATTTCTGATGATGCTGTGTTGCAATGGTGTTTGCTGGTGGGTGGAGGAGACTTTTGTTTCTCTTGAGTCTGTCCCAGGGAAAATTCCTCCCAGCTTCTTCAAGGCTTAGATCTAAACTGTCCCAAATCAACACCCACAGGCCAAAAGCTTCCACAGGAATCTTTTTCTGCTCATTTTTCTCATCTTTGATATAGATTTTTCTGATTCTTCCCTAGGATTTTGCATTCATAACCCCATAGTTAGAAAATCAAGGACATAGTTTAGGAAATCAAGGACATAGTTTCTCTGTCTTGTTGCTTATCCTGTTTTTTTTTCTTAGACTATATTTCTGCATTCTACTTTATATTTTTCCCTCTTACCCTGTTTTTTTTTATTTTTGTAGATAGAAATTGTATGTGTGTGTGTGTGTGTGTGTGTGTGTGTGTGTGTGTGAGAGAGAGAGAGAGAGAGAGAGAGAGAGAGAGAGAAACCTAGATAGACTATATACTGCAGCCTCACTTTCCAACTTCAGCATTCCATCACCTAACTTGACTCCTGAGAATCAATAACCCCACTTTCATTATACTACAATACTAGACATGTCCAACTGCTTCCTGCAGGGCCCTTTCCCCACTTTTGCCAAATTCCTGTTTGGTCACCACCTGTGGGAGACTGTAGTTAGGAGTTTTCCTGCCTGGCCCAGTTAGGACAAATCTCTCTTACCCGCCAGTCCCATAGTCGCTCAGACCCAACCAAGAAAGCACACAGAAACTTATATTACTTATAAACTCTATGGCTGTGGCAGGCTGTTTGTTATCTACTTCTTCTATCTTAAATTAACCCATTTCTGTTAATCTATACTTTGCCACATGGCTTGTGGCTTACCAGTGTCTTTACATGTTGCTTCTCATGGCGGCGGCTGGCGGTGTCTCTCTCCAACCTTCTACTTCCCAGAATTCTCTTCTCTCTTGTCCCGCCTATACTTCCTGCCTGGCCACTGGCCAATCAGAACTTTATTTACACAGAGCGATATCCACAGCACTTCCCCTTTTCTTTTTTTTTAAGGAAGGTTTTAACTTTTACATAGTACAATTACATATAACAAAACAATTATCAAGCAAGAATTACAGTTACAATATTAAAGAAGATACCCTATCTATCTTATATTTGTGAGTCTAAGGTTTTATATCTAACTTATCTTTTATCATAATTGAGGAAATTATAACTATCTAGTCTTCAACCACATCAAAGACCTCAGAAGGATATAATATTACCTGAGAACCGGGAGAAGGATGTACACATTTTTCAGGAGTCTTGCAAGAGTAGACAGAGACAGCTGGCAGCCTGGACAGTCACCTAATGTTCCTTTGTAAAGTTGAAGCATTTGTCTTCAGCCCACAGGGCTAGAGTCTCTCGATCACTTCTCTCAGTGTCCTGTAGAATGTCTGGCAGTTTCCTCTGCGAAGCAGGAACCTGAAGGACCATTTTGTCAAAGTTCAGTGGTCACCTTTCTATGGGTCCTGCATGTCCAGTTGATCGAGCAGTCCAGGCAAGAACAGTTTCTTGCCCAAATGGCTATTTTTGCAAGGTGAAGATAAACTCCATATGAAGTGTCTTCAATGCCCATCCTCCTCTCTGAAGTAAATTGGTGCTGTCAGGAGCAGACATGTCTCACTGTCCAGAAAGTCTAAATTTTAAAAGTATTTTAAATGCCATATTCTGTAGGTCTTTGAAGTATTTGAATATTACCTATCTGTCTGAAATATCTCTATGTATACGTAGAAGACTTAACTAACATGGCTACGAGTATGATTATCATAGATGACTAATTATTAATCTATTTTTAATTATCCATTACAATGTAAAATGAGCTATACAAACATAATACCTCAAACACGATTAGAAATATACACACAGTATAACAAAATTAACTTTAAGTTTGTATCAATAGACTAAAATCTATACCAATGTAAAACATTTAAATGAGTTGTTGCTCTTTAGAAGTAAGTTCATTAATCTACCTTTTCATCCTATCATATCTATGTCATATCCCCTTTTCTTCTTTAGAAAGAGATCACATTTATAATCAACCTGCTTTAAAGAAAAATATTGGTTTTTCTCTGTCCCACACCAGAGGGCTCTTCTGATTTGGGACACAAGAATCTCTTAACCCTTTCTTTTAGCAATATGTCTGGGTTTAGAGAAGGAGTGAGCCAATTCCATCTCCAAAGCCAACTTGATAATTTAGGGAATGTGGGCGTAGTTTGTCTTACTACTTCCTGCTGGACGGGGGCGCTGTATCTTATGGGGACACAAAGAAAATTTTAGGATTATGGAGTAGTCCATTAGGGTGAACCTCTGAGCCAGTTGCCTTGAAACCATTCTGTATGTCAGATCATCTGGGCCATGGTGTCATTGGAGACCTTTCAGGTGGTCTTGGCTGATCAAACCTGATGTATCTTAATCTGGAACAAATCCATAGCCTCTGGCTTTCTGTGGAAACAAAAGCAGAGACTTTTCCAAAGCAACATATCCTTATATCCAAATTTCGAAGTCAAGGTACCTTTAAAATTTACATATTTGTTTAACTCAACAGCTTTTATGATCAAATCTTTTTCTGTGGTTAAAAATCCCAAAGACAAGACAAACCAGATTCTCTGTGTAATATCCATCTTTGTAAGACTGAAACGTCACTGTGGCTGCTGGCTCCACCCACCTCAGTTTCCCAACATGGCGGTGGTACAGTTTACTGCCAGCTCTGGGTCTGGAGACATGTGTACCATCAACTATCAGAAGCAGTTCTATCAAAGCAGCGCATAGCCCAGAAACTTTTTTTTCTTTTTTTAAACTAGCAAAGGCTAAATCTACCACGCAGCAGAGTAAAGTGCTGCTTGTAGACTCCTCATTCCCGCCGCACTGCAGGTCAGATGCACACGCCAGGAACCCGCCATAGTAGTTCAAACCGGCAGGCTGCCGCTAACTTGAGAGAGACAATTAGGAAGCTGTTTTTAGCTCCGTCTTAGAATCTTTTTTCTCAGGTTTTAGGTGGAAACTCTTGCCAACACGTTGGGCACCATTTGTAGTTAGGAGTTTTCCTGCCTGGCCCAGTTAGGACAAATCTCTCTTACCCGCCAGTCCCATAGTCACTCAGACCCAACCAAGAAAGCACACAGAAACTTATATTGCTTATAAACTGTATGGCCGTGGCAGGCTGCTTGTTATCTACTTCTTCTATCTTAAATTAACCCATTTTTGTTAATCTATACTTTGCCACATGGCTTGTGGCTTACCAGTGTCTTTACATGTTGCTTCTCATGGCGGCGGCTGGCGGTGTCTCTCTCCAACCTTCTACTTCCCAGAATTCTCTTCTCTCTTGTCCCGCCTATACTTCCTGCCTGGCCACTGGCCAATCAGAACTTTATTTACACAGAGCGATATCCACAGCAGGAGACCACTCTTTCCCCCCCCCCCCCCGGTACTCTTGAGTAGGGAGAAGTGAGAAACATTTAGATAGAAGTATAGAGGGGAGAGAGACAGAAACACAGGATAGTTTTGGGAGGGCCTGGATCAAAACCCACCAGCCCCTTCTGTCTCTTCGAAGGGACTTTTTTAAGGAATGCAAAGGGGTGGGGCAAAAGACCCCCCTCAGCACAGCCAAGTGCAGACCCTTCCAAACACTTGGTAACCATGTAAGTGGTCAAGCAATCCTCTAATGCAGCTCTGCTGGGTAAAGCAAGCTCAGATCTCACTAGGAACCTTTGTGGGCCTCCACAACTGCAGGCGTTTACTACCATGCTTAACCAGAATTCTGTTTAATGCTTAATTATGCTGTGTATTATAGCACAACTTTAAAATACTACTTACTTCACTGATTAATGAAAACATTTTCCATTGTCAAATAAAAAATGTAAGTAAATTTTGTATTTGCTGGCAAGAGTGGGTCTGGATTCTTGTCATTTTGCATAAATATTTTTAAGGTTCAATTATGTTTAAACATATTGTGTTTTTTTTTGTTTGTTTTTTACTGCTTAATAGTGTAATTTTGTGTGGATATACTGCATACATTCCAGTTGATGGAAACTTTAATGGTTTCCCAATTTTGGAAATTATGAATAATATTGCTCTGAATATTCACATATAAGTCTTTGTAAAGATGTGTTTTAATTTCTTCTGGAAGTAGTCCTAGAAATAAAATTGTTAGTTGTGGTAATTTTATGTTTGCAGACGAGATGAATTGTCTATGCTGTGTATTCCTGGATTTGGCTTACTGGCACTTTGTCTTTAACTTTCATATGGAGGTATTGCTTTCTTCGGAGTGATGATGCATAGCAGTCTATCCTGTTGAATTATCTTCATGAGTTTATGAAAAAATAATTTTATTATTTAGACTATTTGATACAGTGAAACAATGTAGGTCAGGACTTTTTTGTGGGAGAATTTTAAGTACTAATTCCATTTCAAAAGGTATGGGTTTAGTCATATTTTCTGTTTCCTCTTGCTCACCTTGGTTATTTCTTTTCAAAGTACAGTCAATCTATCTTTTAAAAAAGAATTGTGTGTGTGTGTCTTTGAGTATATATGTGCTTGTGATGTGGCTTACCTGTGGAAGTCAGAGGACAGTTTTGAGGATGTATTCTTTCCTTCTGCCATGAGATTTAGAGATGGAACTCAGGCCATCATTTTTGTGCCACAAGTGCTTTCACCCATGGAGCTATCACACTGGCCCTGACTTGACTAAACTCCTTTTAATGGTGTGTTTAACCCATTTATTTATCTTAAAATATTTTTTAATTATATGTGTATATATGTGTGTTTCTGTGTAATATGTATGTGAGTGCTGGTGTGTCCAAGGAGTCTGCCAGAGGTTGCCACCTCCCTTGAAGCTGGCATTATGGGTGGTTGTAAGCTACCAGTGTGGGTGCTGGGAACCAAACATGGTTCCTCTGCAAGAGAAATATGACTTCTTAACCAATGAGCTATCTCTCTGTCCTTAATCCTTTTTTTAAATATGTGTTTTTTTTCTCTTCCTATTTTATCATTTTTGATTTCTTTGATTTTCAAAAAACTCTTTATTTTTCCAGCTTTTAGTTCCATAATCGTGTGTTATTTATTGCAGTGTACTTCATATAAATGCTGTTAATGCCTCAATGTAGCTAACTCCATTTCCTCTCCTTGTCTTTTGCTATTATTATTATAATATATATTTTGTTCATTAGCATAATAACCTGATGACAGTTTTAATTCTTTCTGTAGTGTATACCAGTTTAAAGAATAAAGCAAGGTTTATAGTATTTTTATTAACCTATATTCTTATCATTTGTAATTCTTTGTTCTTAGAGATTCAAGCTAACCACCTAGTATCATTCTTTTTAACTAATATAGCTTTATTATATATAACTCCTCTTTGTGTGCTGTTTCTGTTATGTACATACATCTTTATATGTGGAAGGCCCAATGGTGTAATTATATTTCTTTCATTCAATAAGCTCATAAATTAGAAAGAAAATAAAAGTAGTAAATATATTTATACTTTTCCTTTATCTGCAGTTGTCTTTGGCTGTTTTATAATTTCTTCATATGAATTCCAGCAACTATCTTGTTCCATTCTGAAGATTTTCCTTTAGTATTTGACCTGTGTTACTTTTTGTACCTTAGGCTATAGAGGACATTCTTCATTCAAGTCACCACAGTTGGCTCCCTGGCACCCATAGGCCCATGGCCATCTCATGACACAGAGTGCATTTAGTCCAACTCCCAAAGTTCCCATAGTCTCTAACAAGTCTCAACACTGTTCAAAACGTCAAAAGTTTCTTGAGACTCAAGGCAAGTGAACCCTTCAGATTTGAGCCTTGAAGAAAGAAAGGGTTTTGCAGACTAGATAATGAGAATGCTTATTCAGAGATGGCTTAAACAAGCTGTAGAAAGATAGATAATATCCTTCTTTCTTTGTGATTTCCTCACTAATTTGGCCAATATTATCCAAGTAGTTAGCTACTTGAAGGCATAAGTAATTATAGATTTGGGGGCTGTGAGAAATGGTTCAGGAGGTACAGTGAATTCCTTACAAACATGAAGATCTAAATTCTATCTCTAGAAGAACACATGTAAAAATGCCAGGCATGGCAGAGATGGGAGAACCTTTAGGGCTTGCTGGCCAGTTAGTTTAGCCTTATTAATGAATTATAAGCTAGTAAGAGACTCCGTCTCAAAGAAGATAGATAACATTCTTGAGGGTGACAACTGAAGTTGTCTTCTAGCCTCCATGTGCACATCTGTGCACTCTCACATGGGTGTATGTGCACCAGCATATACATAAATACATGTACATACACTCATTAAAAATAATTGCAATTTTTTGACAAAGTGCAGTAAGTTTATATAGCATAGGAATTGTGGAAGCTCATCATGAAGTTTGTGCAACAACAGTTGGGGAACCACTGTTTCAGAGTGGACAGTCTGCTTATGTTTGTATACATGGAATGGGAGCTGTATGTATTGAAAGAAACAGCCTTTGATATCTGATTTTACTCTTAAAGAAAGGCTGAACATGATGTATTATTAGCAGTACCTTTCAGTAGTTTTACCATTAACTTAAGTGTTACTTAAGTATTTGATGTCCATTATTTTCACTAGTTTTTATCCATAGAAATGTTTGAGAGGCTTGGCTTTGCTTCTAAGGAAAAATTGATCAGAAAATTTATTAATTCCTAATTTATACTACTAGTTCTTCACAGTATAAAGTGAAAGAGGGAGAAATGTCCCTTCTAGTCTTTCTAGATTCTGTTAACAGGCCTTGTCAATGGTGTTTGTTTGCAACCCTCCTTCCCCCCTGTGACTTGTGCAGAAGACCTTGTTCCTGGACTACTGTTCTTGTCTATAGTTGCTTTGTGACTACAGGGGCTCTTTTTATCCTTATTCATCAAATCAACAAGTTTCCTGATTTTTTTAGTTTAACATACTGTTTTTATGGGACTAATAAAAGTTTGACTTGAAGTTGTGGGGAAATTTGCTAATTCAGTTCTGAGCTGGAGGCAGGTCATAACTTTGCCAAGCACCAAATATATAACAAAGAAGTTTGAATTTAGGCACATGATTGTGTTATGGTCTTCCTACATAGTAAATCAAAATAACATTTTCACCTACCACATTCAGTATTTTAAAGATATTTCTATGGAGAGTATTAAGAACATAGAGAAATGGAGCCTATTGTTTTATTTTCCAGTAGCAATATCTGAAGTAATGTTATTTCTTTGACACGTGTGTATATGGTCTGTTTCCTTCTGATTAAATGAACTTTTAGAGTGCTAGGACTGTCACATACCATTATCATTTATAACAGTGTTTTACATATAGTGACATTCAAATAGTAGGTGGATGAATGATGAGTACTGATATTGGTTAAATTATTAAGGCCACTCCACGTAGTTAAAAGGGAGGTTTATTTTGTGGGGTAACTTACAAATGAAGGGGTAGGTTACAGGGTCTGGCAAGGGTATAGCGCAGTCCGGCGGTGTTCTCTGGAGAACTCTGCTCGGTCTACCTCCCGCGTCCAGAGTCCGGGAACCAAGAGACAGAGCTCTTCCCGATCCTTCGTCTTCCGCTTCCTCCTCTGCCCCGCCTTGTGGGCGTGACCATTACCGAAGCCTCAGTGGGGATTGGAACTTCCAGGCCAATGCTGGGATGGCTACCCACTACATACTGATTAGGTAAGTTTGAGATAGGACCTGGCACCTGTATTTTTTAAAGGTACCTTGAGTTATCCAATGTTAAGGTGATAACTTGCCTTCCCTCTGTGGTTTATAATACTGTGCCTAAGAAGCACATGATAAACACTGTATCTTTACTGAAAGATCATTGTTCAGTGTTTACTCCACTTGGAATTGGTAGCCTGGGTTCCTAGAAGGAACAATTAATCACTGTTACTGAAATACTGCTTGTATGTGGGAACCAAACATAATTGTTCTCCATCATCAGATAATTAAGTTGAGGAAAGGTGGAAGATGGACTTAAAAATTAGTTTATTCACTTTCTTTTAAAAATTTTTTTATTTATATGATTGTTTTGCCTCCATGTGTATAAGAGGACTACATGTGTGCCTGGTGCCTGCAGAGGCCAGAAAAAAGTGTTAAGATTTCCCTGGAACTGCACTTACAGTTATGAGCCACCATGTAAGTGCTGGGAACCAAACCTGGGTCTTTTGCAAGAGCAGCAAGTACTTTTAACCTCTGAGCTACCTGATAAGTATTTTTAAAACATCCCTGGTGGTGGGTAACTCCACCCATGTAATAAGCCAAATCAAACTGAATTAGAAGCCCAGATTTAATGAGCAAAGCATCCCCGGGTGATCTCAAGGGAAGGGGGCCTTAAATACCCTCTAGGTGTGATCTTTGAGCAGCTCCAGGGGAGGAACTGACCCTTGGCAGGCTTTCTGAGGGGCGGGGTCTGGGATGGGAGGAGTGGAGCCAGAGCGGAGATTTCCAACACTACCTAACCCCAGTTTATCCCTTCTTGCTGGAGAGATGGTTCAGCGGTTAAGAGTACCTGCTGCCCTTCTGGGGGTCCTGAGTTCAGTTCCCAGCATTGACATGGTGGTTCACAGCTGTCTATAGTGGGATCTGATGCCCTCTTTTGATGTGCAGACATATATGCAGATCACTCATATACATAAAATAAATCTTTTATAAAAAGATGAAGCTGGGCGGCGGTGGCGCACGCCTGTAGTCCCAGCACTCAGAAGGCAGAGGCAGGTGGATCACTGAGTTCGAGGCCAGCCTGGTCTACAGAGCTAGTCCAGGACAGGCTCCAAAGCTACAGAGAAACCCTGTCTCAGAAAACAAAAAACAAAAACAACAACAACAACAACAAAAAAGGATGAAGTCAAATCTTACAGACTTACAGACAGGTTACATCAAGAACACTTTTTTTTTCTTCTTGCTCATTTTTGGCAATACCTAGGGACATTTTTTGATTGTTAAAAATGGGGAGAGGAAAAGTGCCTCTGGTATCTATTAGGTAGAGGCCAGAAATGTTGCTCCAATTTTGCACTGAATGGGACATTTTCTTTTAATAAAGAAACATCTTTATTAAAACGTCCCCATCTGAGGATGGGGAAATGGCTCAGTAGGCAAACTGCTTACTACATAAGCATGAGTTCGGATCCCCAGCATTTATATAAAAGTCAGTTGTGGTGGTATGTGTCTATAACCCGGTGCTGAGGGTCAAGACAGGCAATTCCTTGAGGCTTACCAGCCAGTCCAGCCAAAATAGTGAGCTAGGTTTAATGATAAACCTTGTCTCAAAATGTAAGGTAGAAAGGTCTAGCTTAGTGATTAAGAGCAGTTGGCTGATCTTCCAGAGGACCAGAGTTCAGCTCCTACATAGTATCTATATGTGGCAGCTCACAGCCATGCACAACTCTGACTCCAAGGGATCCGACACCATTTCTGGCCTCCATGGGCACTCTTACACATGGTGCATACATATACACACATACATATAAATAAAAATAATAAAGATCTTAAAGAATAACAACTAAGATTTTATATTAGAACAACTACAGGGATCCCACAAGTTTTCGTTATGGACTACTATCCAGAGGTGAAGAGGTTAAATAATATGGAAGGTCTGACAAAATTAAAGGTGGAAAACATCACCTAAGACTTGGGGCTTAGTTAGAAATGTTTATGTCAAACAATAAGGAGGACTTTCATTGTAAGTGACCAGTAGTAATTGCCTCAGTGACCTAGTTAGTTTCTACACAACCTTCCATAGTTAGTGATAAGACATCAAATACCCCAAATAGCAAATCCTTTTGTGCATACTGTGGGAATTTGCCTAGTATGAGTACAAGTCAACTTGGATGAATGTGTTTGTTGAAATGATCACAAAAAGCTCCAAAAAGGAAGATTACATTTGTTGGTACATGAAATGATAGTGACTACTAAGGCTAGTTGGTGACCCTGACAGACATGATTCAGGGTGTCTTGAGGGAGAACTAGAGTTCTCCAGGGGATCTAATGTCCTCTTGTAGCCTCCACAGGCACACATATCCCCGAACATGGCATATGCACATATACAAACAAAAATCTTTTTAAAAAAGAAAATAAGATAGAGAAGGGGTTAAGAAGTATGTCACAGTGTCAACCTCTGGTCTCTATACATAGCCACATGGGTGAGTGCACCTGCACACACATGCAACACACATGAGTGGTGGTGGGGGACCCATTGATTTAAAATTTAGTATTGCTGAGTTTGAGAAATCATTCTCTATAACATTCTGTGTGGCCACACAGTCTACATCTTTAATATTGTGTGAATATGTATATGGATGTGTATATTCATGGCGACATACAGATAATGGGCCCTGAGCAAAATTGTATGTCTCATGTACACAAGCCTGTAGGTGATTAATTTGCTTTCATGTACTGAGGAGTTTGATTTTAACCAACCTTATTTCAGAGGTGACCAAGACCATTGAGTAATTTGATCGGACTTAGAGGTCTCAACAAAACAGTTAAATTAATAATATGGTTTATTACATCAGAGTAATACAGGTTTAACCCACTAATAGGTAAAGGTGCACAGGCTTGGGTCCTGGAAACTTTAGGCACAAGGTAGCAATTGTCCTCTTTTTTGGGTGAGATTTTGTTTTTTTGGAGACAGGGTTTCTCTGTGTAACAGTTCTAGCTGTCTGGAACTCATGCTGTAGACCAGGTTGGCCTTGAACTCACAGAGATCTACTTGTCTCTGCCTCCTTAGTGCTGGGATTAAAAGCATACGTCATTCAACATCTTTACTTTCTTTGTTTGTTTTTTGAGACAGGGTTTCTCTGTGTAGTTTTGGTGCCTGCCCTGGATCTCGCTCTGTAGACCAGGCTGGCCTCAAACTCACAGAGATCTACCTGGCTCTGCCTCCCAAGTGCTGGGATTAAAGGAGTATGCCACCACTGCCTGACTTAAAATTTTATTTATTATTATTTTTTCTTTTCTTTTCTTTTCTTTTCTTTTTTTTTTTTTTTGGTGTCCTCTTTTATAGCTGTGTGGTCAGTGGATGCTTACTTCTCCCTATAGTGATGTAAGACTGAACTTGCGGAGGTTTACTAACCAGTAATACTCCACCTGAGCTTTGGTGTGCAATGACTTTATTGAATAATCAGTCACAGATAGGGTTAACCACATATGTGGCTGATCTTAGTCGTAATCCTTTTCAGAGGTAAATCAGATACTGTATGGCCTAAAGTTCTGAACATATATATTATTGTTTAGACTATTAGGAATAGACAAAGACCTCTAGTTTTGTTTTTTATTTTTTTTTTAAGTAGGTCATTCCAAGGGCTTAAAAAGTTTACTTTCAAGATTAGTAAGGGCCAGACCTTTCTTTGACTAAAGTTAATTTTTCACTGTATACTGTGGGCTTCATTGTTTTCATTTTTGTTTTTCTCCTTTGGAAAGAAATAGCTACCGAAGGGCTGGAGAGATGGTTCAGCAGTTAATTCCACTTGAAGCTCTTGAGAAGACCTGGGTTCTGTTCTCAGCACCCACTGGGCAGCTTACAACTTCGTGGAACTCCAGTTCCAGGTGATCTGACACCCTCTTCTGGCCTCTGTGGGCATCCACACACATGCATATACACACATGAAGGAAGACACATATGCACATAAATGAAAGTAAAATATTTTAAAATAATAATAATTATTATAGCTACCTGAGTTCTCAGAGACTAATTTAAGATCTATTAATGGATTTAAGATTACTTTGTAGCCAAGTACTTTGTTGAAATTTGTACTGGTGGTGCAAAAATGGTAGTACCTACTGTTATCTTGTTAAGTGTCAAGATGTCTTAGTTACTGTTCTGTTGCTGTGAAGAGATACCATAACCAAGGCACCTCTTTTTGTTTGTTTTTGTTTTGTTTTTTGAGATAGGGTTCCTTTGTGTAGTTATGGTGCCTGTCCTGCATCTTGCTCTGTAGACCAGGCTGGCCTTGAACTTACAGAGATCCACCTGGATCTGCCTCCCCAGTGCTGTGATTAAAGGTGTGCACCACCACTGTCTGTCACCAAGGCAGCTCTTATAAAACAAAGCATTTAATTGGGGGCTTGCTTACAGTTTTAAAAGGTAAGTGAGTCTATGACCATCATGGCAGGAAGTAGACAGGCATGGCACTGGAGCAGTGGCTGAGAACCTTACATCCTGATCCACAGACAGCAGGCAAAGAAAGAAAGTTGGGCCTGATGTGGGTCTTTGAAACCTCAAAGCTCACCCCCAGTGGCACACCTTTTCCAACAAGGCCACACCTCCTAATCCTTCTCAAACAGTTCCACTCTCTGGTGACTAAGCATTCAAATGATATGGAGGCCATTCTCATTCAAACCACCACATAGTGGCATATGTAAGGCTCTATGTTCCATTCCTACACAAAGAAAGAAAAAAAAAAACACGTAGAAATTACGTTGACTACATTTAGCTCTTGAGTCTATGGAAGATAATGTTTCAGTACTTCACAGATATGCCTTGTGAATTGCTTACCTAAACTAAGACTTAAAACATAAATAAATAGTACATTTTTACTTTAAAGAATAATTGACAAATCATATTTACTCAGACTCAAACATTCCATTGAAAAGGAAAAATAGTAAATTTATCACTTCAAGAAATGTACTTATCAATATTTTTTAACTATCAAGAAAATTAGAACTTTAAAACAGAAATTATAATTGGAAAGATCAGTACTGCCCACCTATGCTTAACAGTTTTTAGACTTTCTGGTCATTAGCATGAGCAAATGTGTTGGGTGTTTTAAAAGGGGGTTGGTATTATATATAATTAAAGTATCAATAATGGAAAGATTTTTTATAATTCAATAAACTAGCATTTTCCAGATTATTGATTCATGATGTTATTAAAAAATCCATTCAAAGTGTATTGATTATATATTTGTATATATTCTTTTTCAATACTAGGGGTCAAACTCAGGGTGTCGTTTATGTTCTACCAAAATGCTCTATCACTGATTATACTTCTAGACCCTAGCCAGTGGATGTTAATGAAGCATGAAAAGTTTGTTGATATGGTTCCATTGCAGCTAGAGAGATCACTGTACCAATTTAAAAATAATGCTTGTCAAGTTCTGATGTAGTCAAGAGAAAATCCATAGTTACCTGAAAAAGATTTTTAAATGCTGCCTTTTTCTGTTTACTTATGGGTATAGATTTTCTTTATATTATTGAGCCAGGATGACTTTCTGCTACTGATTGGATACAGAAGCAGCTGAGACTTCTGTTAGTTTTTGTTAAGCTAGTCAGACATTAAAGAGTTTGTGAAAAGTTAAAACAGTGCTACTCACTTCATTTTTAACCTTTTGGTTTTTCTTTTTCTTTTTTTTTTTTTCATTTTTTTTTTTTTTTAAGTTTTTGTTGTGTGGTATTTTGTTTGTGTTCTGAAAAAATATTTGCCTGGAGATCAGAGGATGGAGCTAGCCACTAGTTCAACATAGTGGCCAGGCAGTAGGGGCACAGACCTTTAATCCCAGCCTTTGGGAGGAAGAAGCAAGAAGATTAGGAGTTCAAGACCACCCCAGGCTACACAAGATTGAACCGGTCTAAAAGAGAAACAGAATGGGGCAGTGGTGGTTCACAACTTTAATCCCAGCACTAGGGAGGTAGAGACAAGAATATAAGGTGGGTGGAGACAGGATCCTGCTCTTCCCCCTCCCCCCCCAATTCTGTTTGAGGATTTATAGAGATAAATCTCTAGTGCTGCTGCTCTGTTCTCCTATCTTTCAGCTTTAACCCTTGATCTCTGACTCTGGGTTTTTATTGTTAAGACTAATTAGGATTGTGCTTCAAGTTTTCGGTTACTTATATTTTTTTCAGTTTTAATTTTGAATATAGAAACTATCAAAGGGATTACCCCCACAAGCAAAACTCTTTCAGCTCCCTAGGAATTTAAAAGTGTGAAGGGGTTAGGAGATAGAAAAGTTTTAGAGCAGATGGCCCACTAAGATTGGTTGCTTAGGTAGTTTTGAGCATACATTTTTTTGTTGGGTTAGGCTACCACAGGGTTGATTTAAGTTCCTTGGACTTTGATAAAAATTTCTTTTTTCCCCTAGACCTGAGTATAGTTTTAATAAACAAAATTTAGGGTAGAATTCAATAATAATCAATACATTTTGGCTTCATGTGGCTCAAAAATTTATTATAAATCAGATGATTGAAAAATTAAATCAGAAAGAATGAAAAAAAAATTAGATGGTGAATGGCTTTTCCAGGTCATAATAGACAGGTGATTATGGAGAAAGCATTATGTTATGAAAGTTGAAAAGAAGCAAGATAAAAGTTTGAAACCTTAAAGGTAAGACAATGATATACTGGTAAAAGGATAAATATTACAGAACATTTTAATTTTTGACATATCTTTATTCTAACCTTCAACAAAGATAGTAGGCTTTCTGTTCTGAAAATACTCTCTGTAGGTTTTTAAATTTTGGTTTTTTGTTTTGTTTTGTTTTGAGATAGAATTTTTCTGTGTACCCCTGTCCTGGAACTTGCTTTGTTAATTAATGAATTATGATTGGTTGGTATTAGGACAGTATGTAAGAGAAGTTTACTGTGAGTGATTTAGAGGACAAGATTCTTTCTCTTTTTTTTTTTTTTTTTTGAGACAGGGTTTCTCTGTGTAGCCCTGGTCATACTGGATCTCTGTAGACAAGGCTGGACTCGAACTTGAGATCCACCTGTCTCTGCTTCCCAGTGCTGGGATTAAAGGTGTGTGCCACCACACCTGGCTTTTTACATGTTTCTTCATACATTTCATCCGGATTACCTTGTTTTAGCATTAGAACCCTGCTATTAACACCTTTGAAAGGTTTAAGTTTGGTCTAGTTTTAAGAAGACTTGGGAAATATTTGTAAAGCCATTGAAAAAGTATACCTAATAAACCTATGAAGAATTCTGTATTAGTCAAGTTTCTTTAGAGGAACAGAACAGATAGACTGAATCTATATAACTATTAAAAGAGGATTTATTTAAGTGGCTTACATAGGCTGTGGTCTGGCTAGTGGGTTGAGGAGATGGCTTAGAGGGTAAGAGTACTTGCTGTGCAAAAATGAGAACCTGAGTTCGAATCCCTAGCAGGTACGATTGTTGTTCCTGTAATTGCAGCATTGGAGGGAGGAGACAGGTAGATCCTTGGAGCTTGCTGGCCTGCTAACCTAGATGAAATTTGAGCTTCAGGTTCAGTGAGAGACCCTGTTTCAAAGGTAAATTTTGATGGGCCAGGAAACCTGACATCTTTCTCAGGCTTCTGCATGTGTACATTCATCCTCCTGCATACACAAAAACAAGCATAGACCACACATCTATACATCACACACGGAAAAAATTAGAAAGGGCATTCATAAAAGCCTATTTGAGTATGATGCAAGTTAAAACATTAACTGAATAGTTACAAAGTATAGAAATACAAGTTTTAAAAATTTTAAAATAAAATGAAATAATCTTAGTATTCTTTTCTACTTGGAATGATGTGGTTTCTACCTCTCCTTTGTCTTTTGTAGGATTATTTGTGAAATGTTCAAGATAAGTCAGTATCTCATGTTGAGGGGATTTCCCTGTGGGAAGACAACTTCTAGAATTTCTAAGGTCACCTTGCCACCAATTACAGCCTTGTCCCTGGTGTCTTTAAAATTGTGTTTTCCAAGTGCCTGCCTGTATTACTTTTGTCACTTGGATCTGCTATGTTTTAGCAGTTTTCCTCACAGTGTTTCCAGGCTCTGGTTACATCCCCCCCAGACTGGACAGTCTTCCCTAGCTCTATATTTTCACATTGCCACTCTGTGTACAAGGAGAGTACCTCCTTAACTGATACCTCTGTCCCTGTCTTGGCTATTGCTTTGTTGAAGAAAAACTCCACTTTGGCTTAATCCTTTTTCTTTAGCTTGTTCTCTTATTGGAATAGATTCTTTCACTGGGTGGTAGACAGCTAATAATCTGCCATTTTACCTGGCAATCCTAGCATATTCCAGTATTATACTTTCTGTTTTAGCCTTATTTAAGATCTTTTGTGTATCTTTTGAGTTTTTGTTTTCTAGTTCTGTGACTAGAATCTCGATGCTGGTTACATTGAATCTGTAGATTACTTTCAATACTGTAGCCATTTTCACGGTATCAATTTGATATGTAACTTAGTTGGGAGATGCTTATTCCATCTAAGTGCCTTCAGTTTCTTTAGTTTACTGTCGCTGTAGAAGCTTTCTTCCTATTTGCTTATGTTTATTCCTAGGTCTTTTATTTATTTATTTTTATTTTTTGTTTTTTTTCAAGACAGGGTTTCTCTGTGTAGCTTTGCGCCTTTCCTGGAGCTCACTTGGTAGCCCAGGCTGGCCTCGAACTCACAGAGATCCACCTGGCTCTGCCTCCCGAGTGCTAGGTTTAAAGGAGTGCACCACCACCGCCCGGCAAGGTCTTTTATTTTTTTAAGCTATCATGAATGAGATTTATTTCTTGATTTCTTTTTCAGAAAGTTTATTATTGATAGTAAGAAAACCGTGGAATTTTTGCATTGATTCTGCACCCAACTACTTTTGCTGAAAGTGTATTTAATACTAAAGGTTCTGTTAAGTTTTTAGTCTTTTTTAAAATATAGTGAGTGTCATGTCTGCAAGTAGGGATTTGACTTATTTTTTATTTGTCTTTTTTTTCTCTCCTCTTACTGCTTGAGTACTACATTAATTATTAGTGGAGAAAGTAGACACCCATGACAAGCTCCCAATTTGAGAAGAAATGCTTTTAGTCTTCCCCATTTGCTATAATATTGACTATAGGTCACATGCAACTTTATTATGTTAAATTCTACTTTTAGATTCTTTAGTGTTCATATCCTGAAGGGATGTTGAATTTTGTCAAAGACCATAATTAATTGAGATGGTTGTATGATTTCTGTACTTAAGTCTTTTTAATGTAGAGTGTTTCACTTACTGATTTATGTATGTTGGACCATCTTTTTTGTCCCTGGAATGAAACTGACTTACTCATGGTGTGTGTGTGTGTGTGTGTGTGTGTGTGTGTGTGTGTGTGTGTGTGTGTGTGTGTGTCTTAATGTGTTCTTTAATCTCCAAGTATTTTATTGAGACTTTTTTGTTGTTTTTGTTTGTTTTTGAGACAAGGTCTGTGACCTGGCTGTCCTAGAGTTCATTATGTAGACCAGGCTGGCCTCAAACTCACAGAGATTTTCCTGCCTCCCGAGTCCTAGTTTGAAGAACACTGGTGTTGGCTCTTCTCTAAAGCTTTGGTAGAATTTGACAGTGACAGTTTAGGCAAGGGCCTTTGTTGTGAGACTGTGTTAATGCTTCAGTCACATTGTTTGTCTAGGTCTAAGTTGTTTATCATCTCTATTTCATTTTTGTATGTCCTATGTGTTATGATACTGCACATGGGAGGCCCCGGCTGGCATCAGGAAACTACTAGGTACCTATGTGTCCTCCTCTTCTTCCTCCTCCTCCTCCTCCTCCTCCTCCTCCTCCTCCTCCTCCTCAGGCGTGGCTGAGACAGGGACCCCTTAAGAATGGGAGGAGTACATGTTCTTCTCTCTTCTCTACCTCGTGGTCTTGGATGCTGGTGCTTTGGATCAAGGCAGAGCTCTCCTGAAAACCGAGTTGGTTCTCCATCTGTGCTCCATTCCTCCTGGATTGGACCAACTCAATTATTCTTGTTGTGACTTAAACCCTGAATAAATTCCTTTGACTTTCAAATAGACTCCGGGAAATTATCCTATTATCTAACCCCCCCCCCCCATTTAACCATTTATCTAGTGCCCAACGTGGAGCAAGCTCCAAAGGGCATCAGTTCTCTATTTGAGCTACAGCTTATCCCCCACCCCTACCCCTGAAAACTTCCTATTATCCCAAACTAGAAAATCTAAATGAAATGGATAGATTCCTACATAGTGTTAGTATTCTGACACACCCCTTGGAGACCTGCCCATTGTCCTGTCATAAAGTCCCCTTTAAAAAAGAAAACTGCCCCTCCCCTCCTCCATTCCCACGAGGTATGCAGCCTCATCCCTCTCCACACCTCCGCTTCTGACTATCCTTCTCCATCTTTCTATCAAATAAACTCTCTCCACATGGATGCAGTGCCTGGGTGTGAGTGACTGTCCACATGCTACCGCCTGCCACTGCATCTGCCCAGCATGTTTTCCCTCCCAAGTGGGATACCCTGGCCTGGTATGCCAGGGCCTCCCACGTGCAGTATCATAACATTGGTGCCATGACATAGTAGGCCCTCCTACTACTGCTTTCTCCTGCTCGCTGGCAAGTCGGAGATGGAGAGATGGCTCAGCGGTTAAGAGCACTGATTGCTCTTCCAGAGGTTCTGAGTTCAATTCCTAGCAACCACATGGTGGCTCACAACCATCGGTAATTCGATCTGGAGCCCTCTTCTGACCTGTAAGCATACAGAATACTGTATACATAATTAATATGCTGTGGATATCGCTCTGTGTCAATAAAGTTCTGATTGGCCAGTGGCCAGGCAGGAAGTATAGGCGGGACAAGAGAGAAGAGAATTCTGGGAAGTAGAAGGTTGGAGAGAGACACTGCCAGCCGCCGCCATGAAAAGCAACATGTAAAGACAATGGTAAGCCACAAGCCATGTGGCAAAGTATAGACTAACAGAAAAGGGTTAATTTAAGATAGAAAAGGTAGATAACAAGCAGCCTGCCACGGCCATACAGTTTGTAAACAATATAAGTTTTTGTGTACTTTCTTGGTTGGGTCTGAGCGACTGTGGGACTGGCGGGTAAGAGAGATTTGTCCTGACTGGGCCAGGCAGGAAAACTCTAACTACAAATGGCGCCCAACGTGGGGCAAGAGTTTCCACCTAAAACCTGACAAAAAAGATTCTAAAACAGAGCTAAAAACAGCTTCCTAGTTGTCTCTCTCAAGTTAGCAGCAGCCTGCCGGTTTGAGCTACTGTGGCGGGTTCCTGGTGGGTTCCTGGCGTGTGTGTCTGACCTGCAGTGCGGCGGGAATGAGGAGTCTACAAGCAGCACTTTACTCTACTGTGTGCTGGATTTAGCCTTTGCTAGTTTAAAAAAAAAAAAAAAGGTTTCTGGGCTATGCGCTGCTTTGATAGAACTGCTTCTTATAGTTTTGGTACACATGGCTACAGACCACGAGCTGACGGTAAACTGTACCACCGCCATGTTGGGAAGCTGAGGTGAGCAGAGCCAGCAGCCACAGCGGCATTTCAGTCTTACAAAGATGGATATTACACAGAGAATCTGGTTTGTCTTGTCTTTGGGATTTTTAACTACAAAAAAAGATTTGACCGTAAAAGCTGTTGAGTTAAATAAAAATGTAAATTTTAAAGGTACCTTGACTTCAAAATTTGGATATAAGGATATGTTGCTTTGGAAAAGAGTCTCTGCTTTTGTTTCCACAGAAAGCCAGAGGCTATGGATTTGTTCCACATTAAGATACATCAGGCTTCATCAGCCAAGACCACCTGAAAGGTCTCCGATGACACCATGGCCCAGATGATCCAACATCCAGAATGGTTTCAAGACAACTGGCTCAGAGGTTCACCCTAATGGACTACTCCATAATCCTAAAATTTTCTTTGTATCCCCATAAGATACAGCGCCCCCCTCCAGCAGGAAGTAGTAAGAGAAACTACGCCCACATTCCCAAAATTATCAAGCTGGCTTTGTAGATGGAATTGGCTCATTCCTTCTCTAAACCCAGACATACTGCTAAAAGAAAAGGTTACGAGATTCTTGTGTCCCAAATCAGAAGAGCCCTCTGGTGTGGGACAGAGAAAAAACAATATTTTTCTTTAAAGCAGGTTGATTATAAATGAGATCTCTTTCTAAAGAAGAAAGGGGGATATGATATAGATATAATAGGATGAAAGGGTAGATTAGGGAACTTACTTCTAAAGAGCAACAACTTGTTTAAAATGTTTTACATTGGTTTAGATTTTAGTCTATTGATACAAACTTAGTTAATTTTGTTATATTGTGTCTATATTTCTACTCTTGTTTAAAGTATTATGTTCATATAGCTCATTTAAAATTGTAACGGATAATTAAAAATAGATTAATAACTGGTCATCTATGATAATCATACTCATAGCCATGTTAGTTAAGTCTTCTAGGTATACACAGAGATATTTCAGATAGACAGGTAATCTTCAAACACTTCAAAGGTCTACAGAATATGGCATTTAAAGTACTTGTAAAATTTAGACTTTCTGGACAGTGAGACATGTCTGCTCCTGGCAGCACCAATTTACTTCAGAGAGGAGGATGGGCATTAAAGACACTTCATATGGAGTTTATCTTCACCTTGGCAAAAATAGCCATTTGGGCAAGAAACTATTCTTGCCTGGACTGCTTGATCGACTGGACATGCAGGATCCATAGAAAGGTGACCACTAAACTTTGCTTGACAAAATGGTCCTTCAGGTTCCTGCTTCACAGAGGAAACTGCCAGACATTCTACAGGACACTTAGAGAAGTGACCAAGAGACTCTAGCCCTGTGGGCTGAAGAGAAATGCCCCAACTTTATGAAAGATCATTAGGTGACTGTCCAGGCTGCCAGCTGTCTCTGTCTACTCTTGCAAGACTCCTGAAAAATGCTTACATCCTTCTCCTGGTTCTCAGGTAATATTATATCCTTCTGAGGTCTTTGATGTGGTTAAAGGCTAGATAGTTATAATTTCCTCAGTTATGATAAAAGATAAGTTAGATATAAAACCTTAGACTCACAAATATAAGATAGATAGGATATCTTCTTTAATATTGTAACTGTAATTCTTGCTTGATAATTATTTTGTTATATGTAATTGTACTATGTAAAAGTTAAAACCTTCCTTAAAAAAAAAGAAAAGGGGAAATGCTGTGGATATCGCTCTGTGTCAATAAAGTTCTGATTGGCCAGTGGCCAGGCAGGAAGTATAGGCGGGACAAGAGAGAAGAGAATTCTGGGAAGTAGAAGGTTGGAGAGAGACACTGCCAGCCGCCGCCATGAAAAGCAACATGTAAAGACACTGGTAAGCCACAAGCCATGTGGCAAAGTATAGACTAACAGAAAAGGGTTAATTTAAGATAGAAAAGGTAGATAACAAGCAGCCTGCCACGGCCATACAGTTTGTAAACAATATAAGTTTTTGTGTACTTTCTTGGTTGGGTCTGAGCGACTGTGGGACTGGCGGGTAAGAGAGATTTGTCCTGACTGGGCCAGGCAGGAAAACTCTAACTACATTAATAAATAAATATTTTTCTAAAGAAAGAAAGTTTTCAAAGCATTCCTCTGGATTTCCTTGGTATTTGTTGCAATATCTTTTTTTTTTCAATTGTTCATTAAGTTGTTAAGTATATCTCTGTTTTGGTTTGTTTGAGTAAGAGTTTATCTTTTCATAGAACCAGCTTCATTGATTATTTATATTCTTTTTTTTTTTTAATTCTACCCTAATTTACTTCTGTCTACTGATACTGGATTTGGTTTATTTTTCTAAGACCTTGGAGTACATCACTGAGCTGTTTATTTCAGATTGCTCTGCTTTTGAAATATAAGCACTTACAGCTACTCATTTCCTGTTAGGAAATGCCTTTGCTGTATCTCAAAGCTTCTGATGATTTGTGTTTTTAATCTGGGAGTTTATAAATTTTTTTCTTAATTTCAAATATTTGGAGAGTCAGAAAATTCCATGTGCTGCTGAGAAGATATTCCCAGCTGTTGAGTGGAATCTTCTGTAAATGTCTATTAAGTGCATTTAGCCTGTGGTGTGATTAACTCTGAATTTCTTTTATTTACGCCTGGAGCAACTATCTGTTGATGAGAGTAAGATGTTGACATTACAGACTGTGTATCTGTTCTCTTATGTGTAGTAGCACTTGCTTTATAAAATTGGGAACCCCCAACATTTAGTGCATATACATTTCAAAATGTTTTATCTTTTAAAAATGTTTTAATTTAATTCTGTGTAAATGGCTGTTTTACCCACATGTATGTGTGTGCATCACTTACTTGGCTGTGTGGTGCCCACAGAGGCAAGAAGAGACAGGTCCCCTGGAATTGGATTTGCATAAGGTTGTGAGCTACTATGTGGGTGGTGGGAATTGAACCTGGGTTCTCTGCAAGAACAGTCAGTGCTCTTAACCACTGAACCATCTCTCTGGCCCCATTAAAATGTTCTATCTTAATGAGTTATAGTGGCCTTCTTTATCTCTTCTGTCTAGTTGTGGATTGAAGTCTTTGACTTTTATTTGGGAGTCTTCCAGTCAACTGCCTATTTTTTGAGAGGAGAAAACTGCTGTAACAGCATCATCAAACTGAGTAATATATAGATATAGATTTAAACATTGGTTAAAGGCAAACTTTGTTAGTGATTAAGAGCATGAACTACTGCTCTTCCAGAGGACCCAAGTTTGTTTCCTAGTACCCACATCAGGTTGCTTACAACCAACTACACCTGTAAGTTCAGCTCCAGGGAATCTCACATTCTTTTCTGACCTCCAAGGCACCGACTGGCACACAGGCTTGAGAACACCACATGAACATGCAAGCACATGCCAAATTTAAAAAAAAAAAAATCTTTTGAAGCCCACTAATAGACTCCCCAGTGACCATAGAACAGGAAATGACAGTTTATTGCTCTAACACACTGTAATTACATAGACTTGAGTTTTGAACAAATAGTGTTATGATAGAAATTCTGGTTTATCATTTTATCTTCAGTATTTCTTGATAAGTATTGGATCCCCAGTTGTTGGGTATCCTCCACCAATGCAATAAGCCAAATCTAGCTGAATTAATAAGATCAGAATTAACAATAAACAGAGCAAAGCAACTCCCAGGTGACTATAGGAAAGGCAGGAGAGAAAACTGGGGCAGGTCTGGCGACCAGGTCTTAAATATCCTGTAGGCATGATCTGGAGCAGCCCTCAGGGAGGAGCTGACCCCTGAGGGAGAAGAGCTGCTGTTTGATGCCCTGAGGGCAGGGTTTTGGAATAGGGGGCAGGGAGAGTGAGAGCAGAGCAGAGATTCTCAACATTTCTGAGATTGATATGAGGAAGCAGAATTACTGGTATATTTATATCTATAGATAGATCTTTATATATCTATAAAAAGATATGTATGCATTTTATTATAATTATTTTCTTCAAAGTGATTATAACATTATATTGCAATTATATAGCAATTATATTGCTATAACCAGTTGTTAATATCTCTTTACCACTTATTAACCACTTGTTAATTTCCCTTTACTTCCAAATTTGCTAAGAATTATTTTAAATTTACAATCTGATGTGTGTATATCAAGTGATATGTTGTAATTTGCATTTCCATATTCCTACTGAGACGGAATGTTTTGGGGTTTTTTTGTTTTTATTTTTGTTTTTGGTTTGGGTTTTTTGTTTGTTTGTTTTGTTTTTTGAGACAGGGTTTCTTTGTGTACCTCTGGCTGTCCTGTAACTCACTCTGTAGACCAGGCTGGTGCCGAACTCACAGAGCTCCATCCACTGGCCTCTGTCTTCTGAATGCTGGGATTAAAGGCATGTGCCACCACCACCTGGCACCTAAGTGTTCTTTCTAATGGTAAAGAAGTTCCCTTCTGCATTGTTTGAGTGTTTTAATCATAAAAGCATACTGGATTTTATAAAATGCTTTTTTCTTTGCATCAATGAAGATTGTCAATTTCCCTCTCATTTAATTAACATAGTGTGGCATTTAAAAAATGTTAGACCACCCTTACATTCCTGAGATTAAATTCCCCCTAATATATTTTTCTTGGTTTTTTTTTTTTTTTTGGCTTGGATAAAGGTAATACCAGCCTCAAGAATTATCTATCTATTTAACTCAGCTCTTTTTGTTAGAAAAACAATCACATATCTTCCTCTGTTTTGAGAAGAGTTCATGTTAATTTTTTAAATTTTGGCTAGACTTCATCAGTGAAGCAGTCTATCCTGGTCTGCTCTTCATTGGAAAGTTTCTTTTTTTAAATTTTATTTGTGGGTTGGGGATTTAGCTCAGTGGTAGAGCACTTGCCTAGCAAGCCCAAGGCCCTGGGTTCGATCCTCAGCTCAATAAAACAAAAAACCAAAATTTTATTTGTGTGTGCACATGTGCTGGTGCTTGCAGATCCCCTAAAATTGGAGTTACCACATGGGCTCAGGGAACCGAACTCCCATCCTCTGCAAGAGCAGCAAGTGTCCTTAAACACATTTCGTGCTGCATAGAACCACACATTTTTGGGGGCAAACTGCACATTATTTAAATCATCATAATTACAGGTCATAATGTACTTTAGCTGTTGTTTTTCAATAATTATAACATTTTTATTTACAAAACTATTAAACAACTAATTAAACAAAGTTCCTAGTACTTTTTCCTCCTTTTTCATGAATACATATGGCTTCATGCTGCTTCATATCACCTGACAACATTTTGGGTAGATCTTTACGAGGAGCTCTCCTCACACCCCCAGGGGAAGACCACTTTACTGTCCTAGATGGTGTTTTGCTTTTCCTTGTGATTTGATCATGATATAGTTGGACAGCTCTTGCACAACATCTCAAACAATTCATAACCAAAAAAGTGATTGGTCACAGAGGCTACAGACTGACGCTGAGACAGATATGTAGTGACCCCAGCATGACCTTCAAACATATGTAAGCGGGGTGGTGTGTCACTTTCAGACCAACAATTAAATCACTACCACCTTGCTCTTCCTGATTGGTCTAATAATTTCACTGTCAGTAGAATCAGTAGAGTCGTCTCCGGAATTGTCAAAACAGTCGTCCACATCTTCGATCTCAATAGGAATATCTGATAAACTATCATTAAATACTTCTGGGATTGTATCACTTTCATTGGTTTCTCTCCTTTTTCTGAGAGGGCATTTCTAAAAGCACCAGGAACTTGAAGCCTGAAGACTGTTTGAATGTAACTGTAATGCTTTATGGGTTGTTCATGCAGTTACATAGTTGTCGTAGATTAGCCTGCATGGTTTCTACCAATGAGATCGAATGAGATTGCTTCATTCAGTGTGGACAAGACAGTGCATTGACTTCTAAGGTCCATAACAGATGGCTTTGAAAAGTGAGGAAACTTGTGAGCTATAGAAAATGTGTTAACTGCTGAGCCTTTTTTTCCATCCTCTATTGGGAAGTTCTTGATTACCAGTTCAATCTTATTTTGTTGTTGTTGTTTGTATATATGTTCAGGTACTTTTTTGCGGGGGAAGGGGTCTGGGGTAGTTTTTTCAGTTTGTGTAAATTATCTATCTAATTTGTTGATACACAATTATATTAACCATAATAGTAGTGCTCCCCTTCCCCCCCACCTCAGTAAGGTCAGTGTGCCTGCTTCTGGTGTTTTTTTTTGGGGGGGGGGGTTCGAGACAGGGTTTCTCTGTGTAGCTTTGCCCCTTTCCTGCATCCAGCTCGGCAGACCAGGCTGGCCTCGAACTCACAAAGATCCACTTGCCTCTGCCTCCCAAGTGCTGGGATTAAAAGTGTGCGCCATCACCGCCCGGCCAAAAACAGGTTTTTGGGGTTTTTTTGGTGTTTTTTTTTTTTTTTTGGTGGGGTTGGTTGGTTTTTTGTTTGTTTCAAGACAGAATTTCTTTGTGAACTAGTTCAGTAGACCAGACTTGAACTCAGAGATCCTCTTGCCTCTGCCTCCCAAGTGCAGGGATTGAAAGCATCACCAACACCACCTGCCTATTTTTCTGAGCTGAGGATCGAACCCAGGGCCTTGAGCTTGCTAGGCAAGTGCTCTACCACTGAACTAAATCCCCAACCCCTAGTTTTTTTCTTTAAAATGTATTCAACATCACACAATCTCTCCATTTTCACCAAGATGGCTGGCCACATCCATAACCAAAGCAGCCTCTAAACTAGAATTGAGTTGCTGAGCCAGCCCCAGCCTCAGCTTTCTTGTCAGCACCAGGGGACACAGCAGTATTGTAGGTGTGTCTGTCTGCCTCCCCTCTTGTGAATCTTGCTGGTCGCTCACCCTCTGGACCTTTGTGCTAAGGCCTGTCAGTTTCAGGACCACTACAACGCAGGGTGGCAGATACTATCTCCAGAGGTTGGTGGAGGTAATCACGGAGATATTGGAAACCATCATTAGTAAGGTACCAATAGAAATGTCTCCAGGCAAACTGTTCCTTCACGTAGCCTTGAGACTTTAGTGACTGCATGGCCATCATTTCATGAAGGTTGGGCACATTCTTGTCAGCCAGCTCGGGGTGTTTGGGCATATGGACACCTTCTTGGCAACCTTACTCCTTCCTTAAAAAGAAGTTCATAGATGGCAGTCCGATTCTTCTTAGGCATTAATGTGGCAACTGCAGGGTCTAAGAGGGAGGCTAGAAAGGAAGGGGCATATATGGCGCAGCGTCCCCCTAGGAATTGTTATTTCTGATTTTTGTGACTTTCTCTCTCTCTCTGGTAGGCTGTATTTATTGGGTCCTTCTCTTTGTGTTCAGCTGTGATTTGACAGAAATTTTCTTAATTATGTGCATCAAGAGACAAAAACTCTCTAGTCTTTGCAGAGCCCTTCTGTATTAGAACATTCAGTGTTTAGCCAAACAGCACTGCCTTTCTAAGGTCATTTCTGCTTGCATAGGAACTAAAAGGTGCACCTAAGGTGAAAGTTGAGGTTCTTGCTAGATGTTTTCTGAGCTTTTGTGTAGCCACAGGTATTCATGGAGACTTTGAGAGTTTCCAACATGCATAGTTTTTAAAACCTATGTTCACTTCATTATCTCCTTTTTCAGCCTCTTCACAAACTTTTAGGTTTGTCTGTTGCTTGTTGCAACTGTTGTATCTTGTCATGGGTGGCTGCATGTGAACATTGGCCCCAAAATGCTTTTGATACATAACATCTGTGAAGCTACTTTAACCCTAGGACTCTCCAAGTCTTGGAAACCAAAAGAAGGTCCAAACCCATCCTTTAGTACCCCCTTGCCAGTAATTGAAAACAAGGGTCAGGTCTATTTGGTACCAACAACTACAACAATGTGAATTGCTGTCAAAGTGATTGCAGTCATTTAAGGAAGTTGTGAATGGTGAATAGGTAAGTTAAATTGCCACAGAGCTTTACCAAAACTCAACAGCCCCTCTCTCCCTCCCTTCCCTCCTACTGCTCCTCCTGCTCCTCCTCCTCCTCTTCTTCCTCCTCTGTTTTGTTTCTTTGGGGGAGGGCATGGGGTTGAGACAGGGTCTCACTATGTAGCTCTGGGTATCCTGGAACTCACTATGTAGACCAGGCTGACCTTGAACTTGAACTCAGAGATCCACCTGCCTCTGCCTCCCAAGCAGTGGGTTTAAAGGCGTGCGCCCTGGCAACAGCTTCTCTTTATTAACCATTTTTCTGGGTTTTGTAAGATATTGATGAAATTTTACTTATGAAAATAAATGATTTTCATTGTTTTGCCATGTTCTTCATTACTTTGCAGTGGCATGGAGTTTTTTTGTTTGTTTGTTTTTGTTTTATTGATTGTGAATTTCATATCATGCGTCCCAAACCTACTCATCTCCCCGTCCCTCTGTATCTGCCCTCTGCCCTTGTAACCTCCCCCAAAAGAAAACAAAAATAAAAATAATAAAAAATAAAAATGCAAATTAAAGAAAAAGTAAACATTTTGCAGTGGAAGCTGTGATGTGTGACCCAGTCTACCCTTTTCCCAAATAGCTTTACTTGCAAAAGTTCATTGTAATGAGTTGTCGGTCTTATTCAAGGCCTCTGGCTTCTGCTACACCATCAATACTGGAGCCATGGGATAGAGTTTTAGTGTTCCTTACTATGCCGTATTTTAATTTCACTGCCTTTTTGAACAAGCTGAATGGAAAGGAATACAATGTTCATTGTTATGTGCCATTAAAAGTCATTTTTTTCTTTTATGTTTTTGGATTTTAGTTTTTTGAGACAAGGTTATTTTGTGTATTTTCTTAGTTTGTGTTTTACATTACACTGCCTGATACCATGCTGGGCAAGTGCAGTTTATACCTTAATTTTCCAGAGTTTGAATGCTATTATAAATGGTATCTGAAAAACTTTAAATTTCTACTTGTTCATTAGTATTATCTAAAACTAACAGCATATGACTTTTTTTTAACTTTATTTTTTTTTATTTAAAGATTTATTTATTATGTATACAATGTTCTGTCTGCACATATCCCCGCAGGCCAGAAGAGGGCACCAGATCTCATTATAGATGGTTGTGAGCCACCATGTGGTTGCTGGGAATTGAACTCAGGACCTTTGGAAGAGCAGCCCGTGCTCTTAACCCCTGAGCCATCTCTCCAGCCCCAGCATACGACTTTTAATGAAATCCTACTTAGCTATCGCAGCTTTTAAGTGGATTCAGTGTATAGTAAAATTAAATAGTAGTCCAGTTTCCCTTCTATCATTAACTAACTGGAATATCTTGTAATTCCACATATACTAAACTGCATATATGTCTTTGTTTTCTTTGCAGATGTGCACATATGTAAACATCTATGAAAGCACTTCTCATATAGTTCATTTACCTTTCTTCCTTAAGAGATGAGCATTTAAGGAAATAGAAATGTTGTCTCTGGGGATTTTATGTTGTAGACACTTAGTATTTGATTGTGTGAAATTGCTCATTAGTTTGTAGGCTGTAAATCTTGCAGAAACAATACCCAAAAAATGGAGGGAGGTATAGTATTAAGTGTTCATTCATGAGAAAAAGTCCATCACTGTTATATGTTAAGTTGAGCACAGAGCTGATTCACATGATACATGTGAATGAGATATGATCCATGCTCTTGAAGATGTTCTCTGAAGACCAAGCCTTTACAATCTTCTTGTGTGTCTAACTCATGATTTATCTATCAGTATATCCACACATTTAGTCTGAGGTTGAATCCACTTGTGATGCTAGTTTCATGATACCCAGTGTCTTCTACCATAAAACATTTTGGCAGCAATTTTGAGAACAGATTACTGAGAAATGAAACATACTTTGCTGTGTGATAATTTTGTGTAAGAAGCTGCTCTATATATGTTGTTATTATTAGTTTATGTGTGTGGGTGTTTTGCCTGCATGCATGTATGTGCATCATCACCTGCATGCCTAGTGCCCAAAAGAGGCCAGAAGATGGTAGCAGGTCCCCTGGAACTGAAGTTACAGAATGTTGTGATCTACCATGTAGGTTCTGGGAATTGAACTGGGATCCTTTAGAAGAAAAGCTAATGCTCTTAACTGCTGAGCCATCTCTCCAGCCTCTTAAATACATTTTCAGGTTTTTCTAACTTAAAATATTTAGGTCAGGTTGTACATTAATAAAAAAACAGCAGGTACTTTTCCTTTCAAAATAAATATTTCAACAAAAGAGAAGGGTGATAATAAAGCAAACAAGACAGGGTTGTGCTTATCCTTACTTTGCTCTTTTTGTGCAATATTTTTTTATTGTAAAGTATGGGTGGAAGAAAACTACAGTCTCCTTTTTCTTTTTGGTTTTTTTTTTCACCAAAGTAGGTTTTTTGTTATCTGTTTTTTCACTCTACTGTTCTGTATAACAAAATCTATGTAAAAGAAATACATGCAAGATTTTGTATAAGATTCATGAAACCAAAAAAATCTTGTTCATTGATGTAATTTTAGCACTTCACATATAAGTATTTATTAACAAGCGATAAGTTGGATAAGCTGGGATAAATTGTTAGGCCATCTAATTTGGTTAAAGTAAGAAAATGTGATTTATGTATTTTTTAAATTTTGATACACATTATTTAGTAATCATCAAAAGAGTCACATACTGTTTGAAGTGACTAAATTGTGTCTGTCAGTGCTGTAATAGAAGGCTGTTGTTTTTAATTAGAAATTTAAGCTTGACTGAAAATGTTAAAATCATTATTATCAAAGTTGAGTATGTTGGTGGCACATGCCAATAATCTTAATAGTTAGGGGGGCTGAGGGAGAATACTGAGAAGGGTTCAGGACTGGCCTGGTCTTGTTTAGGTATAACAAACAATTTAAAACCTCTTAAAGTTTTATTGGGCAGTGTTGTACATGCCTGTAATACTAGCACTCTAGAAACCAAGGCAGGAGGAGGGTTGTGTGAGTTTGAGGCTAGTTTGAACAATATAATCAGACCCTGTTGTTGTTGTTTTAAGAATTATAAAGCCCCCTCATTCGAGACTTTGGTTTAAAATATAAGATTTGGAAAATACTTTATATTGGTAAAATGGATGTACTGAAAATTTTTTCTTTTGTATTTGCTGCCACCAAGTGGCAAATCAGTGACATTACCAAGTCTCTTATATAGCTAGATAGTGTACAGAAAATAATGTTCTTTGTGTTTTGACTTGGTTTTGTTTTTGAAGTAGAGATTGACTATACAGCTCAAGCTACACTTGCAGTGTAGTTTAGGCTGGCCTTGAACTCATAAGCCTTGAGTGGTAGGATTTACAGGTGTGTGCCACCATGCGCAGCCACTGTGATACTTTGAATTAGCTTGATTTGTTCATATTTTTTAACAAAGGATAAGTAACACAGTTTAGTACTTTACAAGCCATATCTTACCTTCTGCACTAAAGCTAGATAAGATCATTTCTATGTTTCTTGCATTTTTAAAAGGCCTATTAGGACATTAGTATCTAGTTACTGTTGACAAAGATGATTTTTTTAAAAAACAGCAAGATTTTTCTAGTGTAGTATGAAAAATGGTCGATGCATACTCATTTACACAAGTTTAATTCTGGCATGTGTTCTTTAATAATATTGGACATGAGAATTATGTCATCATAATTTTTTAGAAGTGACTTTGCTTACTTTGAAGATAAAGCCATTTTGCTAAATTAACTAGTGGGCAACTTGTTTTTATTCTAGGAAAACTATTACATAAGAATATATAACATTCTTAGTGAAGAAACTCAAATGTTTAATATTAGGAAATGGGTTGCAAGAGCATGATATACTTTTGTGTATAACTTGATGTAGTCTTTCAAAGTGTTATAGAGGACTGTATGGAGACATGGGTAAGTCACTCTCTTCAGAAGCACATGCCCACTCCCACACAGCTGTCCTTAAGTGTTTCTCCCTTAACACCCAGCTTAAACCCCTACGAAAACCCATTCTTAATAAACTCTCACTTTGTTTTGAGGGGACGATGCAAATTAAAAAGTACATAACTAAAAGTTTTTAGAATCCTATATAGAGAAAATACCCAGCAGTATTTAATTTTTAAGAGAAATTGTGGTAAATTCTTACATTTATATATTTGAAATTAATGTTTCATATATAAAGATGTAAACTATTTTATGCATCACTGGTGGCTTCTTAACTTAAGGCAAACCATGTATAAACATAATGGCTAAGTGGTTGGATATATTGTCAGAAAATATATTTGGACAAGGTTTTTGCTTGTGTGTGTGTATTTAAGATTTAAAAGGATAATTTGATGCCATCAGTTCTAAAAAAGAAAGCCCCATACTTTGGGTTTCTTCAAGAGTCCAGTAAGAATTAGCTTGTATATAAAGGAATTCCTGAAAAATATTTTCCTTAAAGATATTTGTATACATAATATGTGTTATATGTAAATATGGTATGTGTACATCTGTAAACCTCATAGGTGGATATTGGAGGCAGGACGATTGAGAGTTTGAGATCAGCCTGGACTACATAGAAAAACTTCATCTAAAAAAAATAAAATAACAGGAATAAAAAAAAATCCTACACAAATTAGTTTTCTTGATAGAAGGATAAAACCTAAATTCTGAATTAGTAAAAATCAAAGTAAATTTTGTATCATTTAATAACTCACTGTTTTCTTAAAGCACATAGCCCCTTTACTTTGAAGGTTGGCTTACTCTTGCTTTTGATGATGTCTGTTTTCTGCTACAGGCCTGTGATTGGAACTGAAACAATAGAACTACTGCTTCCACCAGAGGAAAGTAATATGGAATTCATGTTAGGGTAGGAAATTCACATTATGTCCTAGTAGTCCTGTGTAGTAATACTGGCAGCTCTTGTAATTGTGGGGTTTTTTTTCCACTACTTATGCATCCTTACTACTTAACCTTAACACACACACATATAACTTATCTTTACACATAATTACATGTGAATTAACACTTAATGTTATTCCCAGTTGGAGGCAGTTCATATATAGTAGTGAGCTCTGTATTGGTGGAGGACTTTAATATATAGCAACTTAGTGATTCTGATAGATTTTCAGTGGAAAGGGGCCCATATAGATCTTACTTAATGTTCTCTTTATAGCCTGGAGAAGAAAATATTAAATAGCTGAAGATAATGAGCAATGCTGCAGATTGTGTTAATTTGTCCTGTAAAACCAGTAAACATTTACATTCTGTTGCCCAGCTGTCTGTTACTTTCTCACTCATTAAATATTAAATGTAATACATACTCTAATCATTATCAGCCACAGTAACCATGAGGAGGCTTCAGTTAGGTGAATGTAGTTTAAAAACCGCCGACTCCAGAGGAAAAGCGTTCTGACTGGAGACACCAGGAAGGCCCAGAGTTTTATGTTGGGCTTCACGTTTGGAATGGAAACATGTTCAAGACTTTATAGTCAGTAAGAAAGAAACTGGTGCAGTAATTGTTGCTGCCTTCTTGTTAGATGTCTCATGCTCTCAAAACAGTAATGCTGCTTGATGTTAAGTACAATCAATACAAAATTGCTTCAAAACAGAAAAATACCCTGATTGGAGTTTTATGTGATTTGCCTTTAGTTTTATTTAACTTTTCCCCTTTTTAAAGAAGAAAGCTGTTAGTTAGAAATGGAAGCTACTTATTACCTGTCTGTGATAGACAGACTATTTGGTATGTTAAACTGGAGTGAATGTGATCACATTCACAATTTGTGTTCTCTTTAACAATTCTGACGAATGAGGTACATAACTGTTGGTGAATCTTTACCTGGCCCCCTTTTTAAAAAGTCTAGATTCCATTACAAACGACTACTGCTTTATTTATCTATTTACTTATTTATTTATTCATTCATTCATTAATTTATTCTGCGGTACAGATATGCACATACTAGGAAAATGCTCTCTAAGGGGTCACCCCTCCATTCCCTGTTCTTTCCTTTGTACCCCATTTCTCTCCCCACTTCTTACCAAACCCCCTGTAGACAGGATGTCACTGTGTAGCACTGGCTAGCCTTGAACTCACTGATATCTGCCTGCTTCCACTCTGGTCCACACCCAGCTACTCTCTTCTTACTTTTAAAAGTATATTGAATGGCTCATTTATTATTATCTGGGATGTTTTATGATAACTACACTTTCACTGGAAATTCTGTGCCTCATCTACTTTCTGTTCATAAACTATTTTATGACACCTGGGTCATAAAGGCTTTAGATAAAAATCATAAAATATACCCATTCTAGTTCTTTTCTCAACCCAGCATTTGAGAAATGGATGGGCAAAACAGAAAAGCAAACAAAAAGTCCTATGCTAAAGAGAAAGACAAACAAAACAAAAAACATAAGGCTTTGTGTGGTAAATGGAAAAATTGCAACAAATAGCAGTTTACTAACAGCGCGCACACACACAAACACACACACACCACACTTTTTTTTCTGTTAGTAAGTATTGGAGACAATTCTGAATTTTCAATCTGCCTTTGCTGTTTCTTTGTAAAAGTTGTGGTTCTTATCTTTTGCCACTGGGTGGTGCATTTGCATTAGTACTACAAGCCCTTTCTAAATTTGTATAAGGGAACATTTGTGAAAATCTACAATAAAATTGAAGTGGTGGTATAGTTTGTTGTACAGTAGAGTGAGTTTTAAACTAGTTCCAAAAAATAAATAAATAAATCTTGTGGGGTTGGAGATTTAGCTCAGTGGTAGAGAGTTTGCCTAACAAGCGCAAGGCCCTGGGTTTGATGCTCAACTCAAAAAAAAATCTTGTGATATGCTATGCAGTTAGAGAGAGAGAGAGAGGGAGAGAGAGAGAGAGAGAGAGGTGTGTGTGTGTGTGTGTGTGTGTGTGTGTGTGTGTGTGTGTGTGTGTTGACAGTGTCTCGTGTAATCCCAGCAGCATTTGGGAGGCAGAAGCAAGAGGATTTTTGTGAATCCAACACCAGCCTGCTGGTTCACATAGTGAGTTCCAGGACTCCATAGAGAGATCTTATCTCAATAAAGTTAAGAAGTTTTGATAGTGTAGGTGATAGTTTCATCAAACTAGGGTTCTTATACATGCTAGGCAAGCTAGCATGACAAGCTAGCTAGACAAGCACACAGATGATATTGTAGTTTAAATGATATCCAAGGTTTTTTTTAGAAAACACAATTTCTTATAATGCTTTAAAAACAGGAAGCTCTGGTTTTAAAAGCTGTCCTTAATGATCATTTTGTTTTCTCCTGGCCCATAGCCTTTCACACCTTTATGACAAAAACTTTCCTTTTTAAGAAAAAATAGATACTACCAAATGGCTTATTGACACTTATTTGAATGAGTCAAGATTTTATTTGGGGTTATAACAAGGTTCCAGTTCAGAGAAGAAAACAAACATTAAAAACAAGCATCTTAAATTGCCCCACCTTGTAGTCTGCTCAGATTATCTGAGTGTGTCTGTGTTCACATACGAATGCAGGTGCTCTCCGAGGCCAGAGGCATCAGGTCCACTGGAGTTGGAGACAGACAGCTGTGAGCCATCTGGTGTTGGTGCTGAGAACAGAACTTGGGTCTTCTGCAAGAGCAGCTTGCCACTGAGCCAGCTTTCCAGGACTTATTTTGTAGATTTTAAGGAATAAATTTAGAGGCTTTTATAACCCAGTGGATTTAGAGCACTGGTTGTCAACCTTCCTAACACTATGACCCTTTAATTCAGTTCCTCAGGTTGTGGTGACCCCCCCCCACCCATAAAATTATTTTCGTTGCTACTTCATAACTGTAATTAGCAACTGTTATGAATCATAATGTAAATATCTGATTGCAGGCTATCTGCTATGCAACCCCAGTGAAAGGATTGTTCTACTCCAAAGGGGTTGTGACCTATAGCATGGATGAAAGGCTTTGGCTCTTTAGGGTTTACTTTTTAGCAGTGAGTTTAATACGTAGTCTTTATGTTTTGGTAATGGGAGCTTTTGTCCCTAACCTTTCTGGGCGTGACTTTTCTTAGTTATAGGGTAGTGTTTCAGGTTAGAGAAATGAGAGCCATTGCTCTGCTCTGAGGAGTAGTGCTACTCAGAGACAAGAACAAAACACAAGCACATGTTTGAATGTGCACATGCACGCACATGAGTAGAATCAATCTCTCTCTCTCCTGGGCTAGGGAATCTAGCTCGGTGTTAGAACATTTACCTATCGTGTGTAAGACCTGAGTTCAATTCCCAACACGCAAACTTTCTGTCATAATTAAGACTGTCTTACACACACACACACACACACACACACACACACACAGTTTCATTCCATGTGACATTTATAAGTATTGTTTTGTGTTTTTAGAAATCCCTTACAGAGAAGCAGGGATGTAGCTTGGTTAATGGAGTACTTGATTAGCCTTTGTAAGGCTCTGGAGTTCAGTCTCCAGCATTGCAGGACAAAGGGGATTTTGAATATCAGATACATGTGCATTATATGGCATATATTATATTTTAAATCATTCTTTTACTCAGCATTAAGGTGGTTTTCATGTTTTAATGATGTTTAATGATTTTACTAAGTACGTTTTATAAGCTTCATATTATTTCCTTATGTCAAAATTTTTTATATAAGTCAGTGATAGCCAAAAAGTTTGAAAGGCATAGTGAAGTTATTGATAGCTGTTGGCAGATTTTTTTTTCCCCTCCATTCACTGTCTTGTGGTCTCTGGTATAGAATTTCACAGTACCTTACTAGTGGTTATTTCTGCTATAGTGGCAGTTCATTTTTAGGCTATCTTTATGTCCACAGTGAGTTATTTTAATGCACAAACTTGATTTTCACTCTTCAACTTGGTTTTAAAGGTATATTCCATCATGTGCAAATTTAAAATGTATTTGCTATAATATAGCACTCATGGCTCTTCATGTCTTACCTGCTCTCTAATTTTCTACCTTATTTTATACAGCCCTACTATATATTCTGTGGGTAAAGAGGTGGCTGGGAAGCATTCTAGGCAAAGGGAACAGCATTATACAAAGGCAGAACTGTATGGAATGTCATGACATATTTTAATTGCAACAAGTTGGCACATATGAAACTTAGGGTAGTAGTAGAAATCATTTAGATTCTGTGTGTGTGTGTGTGTGTGTGTGTGTGTGTGTGTGTGTGTGTGTGTGTTCCACCTCAGAGGTCAAAAAACAACTTGTGGGCATTGATTCTCTCCTACCACGTGAGTTTTGGGAATCAAGCGTAGGTTGTCAGGCTTGGCATCAAGTGTCCTCATCCACTGAGCTGTCTAACTGGCACTGAGACAAATATCCAGATGAACTGGGTAGTGATATTTGACAGGTATAAACAACAAGAAATAGAAAGTTCACCTAATTAGATGGCACCTGTCCGAAAAGGAGCAATGCTTTTATGGGCAAGTATATTAGTAACATTTGCAGACTAAAACATGCTATCTTTCCCCTCAACACACACACACACACACACACACACACACACACACACACACACACACACGCAGGTGCTCTGGGGATAACACTGCATGGTGTGAACATAGCAGGAACCAATGGTAGGGAAGACCTCTAGAATAGCATGGACTTAGGAAAACAGAAGGTAAAATGACCTCTTAAGAGGAGATAGACTCAAGAGTTATGCTTAAGAAGTTATGATTTTATTCAGAATTTATGTGTACACAATGAAAACTCTGCCTTTACTTCCTTTCAAGACTATAAACAAAGCATTTTAATAGGCTAAACAGCAAGTAAGGTTTTTAGAATATACCTGACATGTAAAAGTAAAGGAGGTGAAAGGGAAGACTGTTCTAATAATAATTATGAACTACTATTGGATTTTGGAAAGTAAATTTATTTCTTCATATCTCAAGTAGGTTGAAAGTAAGCAAAGCTACTAATCATTGGTGCTGACTTGAAAGCCAATATGAGTTAGAGAGTCTTTTTTCTCTTTAATGTTTTGTTACGCTCAGATCTCCCATTTGATCTATCTAGTATTTACTAGTTTTTTGTTTTGTTTTGGTGGTGGTTTTGTTGTTTTGACTGTCTTGCTGTGGAGGCCAATCTGGCATTGAGTTCATAGACATGTACCACCATACCCAGCTGAATGTGAGTTATTCTAAACAGGCTAAATTTTGCCTTTTAAAAAACACTGAAGAGATGGCTTGTTGGTTAAGAGACTTGATGCTCTTGTAAAGGATCTGGATTAAGTTACTATTACCCACATGGCAGCTCACAACTGCCTGTAACTCCATGTCTCATATCCTTTTCCTGGCTTTCATGGATACCACGCACTCACAGGGCGCACACACATACATGCAGGACTCTTACATACACATAAATTAAGTTCTTAAGAAAGATTATTTACAATTCATGTTGGTTTCTGTAATTTAAAAACACCTGGGTAAATGTAGTATTGCATTACTGTACTTTAAAAGTTAAGGAGAGCAAGTTGCTATGGTTACCTTATGTTTACTTTTTTAAGCAATAATTACATGAGACAGCCAAAGAATTTCCACTAGTACTGAAAGATCAGTAGCTTATGTATACGTTGGTTATTCCATACACAAATTAAAACTATATATATATCATTTCCATTCTAAAGTAACTATCATTTGGAAAATATTGAAGAAAATGACTCACGTCTTTTTTAACTGTAACAGGGTGGAGACACACTAAACATACTATTTTAAAATTCAAGTAATGACTCAGTTTAGAACATTTTTCTTTAGTTCTGTTTATCAAAGAATGCTGTATTTTGGGGGGTGTAGTGGCAAGTGCCTTTAATCCTAGCACTTGAGAGGCAGAGGCAGGCAGATCTCTGTGAGTTCGAGACCAGTCTGGTCTATAAGTTCCAGAACAGCCAGGACTACACAGAGAAACTCTGTCTTGAAAAAACAAAAAATAAACAGACAATGAAAAATGTTATGTTTGTGCATAGCAATTTTTTTTAAAAGATTTATTTATTTATTTTGTACACAGTGTTCTGCTTGCATGTATGTCTGCAGGCCAGAAGAGGGCACCAGATCTCATTACGGATGGTTGTGAACCACCATGTGGCTGCTGGGAATTGAACTCAGGACCTCTGGAAGAGCAGTCAGTGCTCTTAACCTCTAAGCCATCTCTCCAGCCCCGTGCATAGCAATTTTTTTTTTTTTTTTTTTTTTTTTTTTTGGTTTTTTGAGACAGGGTTTCTCTGTGTAGCTTTGCACCTCTCCTGGAACTCACTTGGTAGCCCATGCTGGCCTCGAACTCACAGAAGATCCTCCTGCCTCCCGAGTGCTGGGATTAAAGGGGTGTGCTACCACCGCCCAGCCTACAAATGTTCTTTTCTTTTCTAACCCCCCACCCCAGGTGAGGACCAAACCAGGGCCTTGCGCTTGCTAGGCAAGCACTCTACCACTGAGCTAAATCCCCAACCCCTTAGCAATTTTTATGATTAAAAGGAGGAAAGTGTTTTTCTAATGTGTTTGTGGTATGGAATTTCTTTTCTAAATAATTTTTATGACTTAATAAGCTTATAAAATGCCATGCTTATTACTGTTAAGTAATATTAATTCCATTAGTTGTGGCTGGTCCTAAACTTCTTAAAAACAAAGGAGATATCTTATTAGAATCTATGACTAGTCCAATCTTAGCTAATTTAGTTGTTAAACCTGCCAACAATCATGCTGTAATTTTTCATATTCATCATATACAGAGTCACAGACATTCTTAAAAACTTTTAAGCCAATATAAGGTTAATCATATTTGGCCGGGCGGTGGTGACACACGCCTGTAATCCCAGCACTCGGGAGGCAGAGGTGGGTGGATCTCTGTGAGTTCGAGGCCAGCCTGGTCCCCAAATTGAGTTCCAGGACAGGCTCAAAGCTACAGAGAAACCCTGTCTCGGAAAAAAAAACAAAAAACCATATTTTAATGAGTCTTTTATTTGTAATACAATATTGTTTTTTTCTAATATTAGGGCTATTTTAAACTGAAAATACTTTATAGTTAAAATAGAAACTGGATTAAATAGTAAAGGGTCTTGTAGTAGTAGGAATTGAAATACTGTGCTTTAGGGTAAATGGTTTGGTTACTCAATGCTATGACCATAAGAGGTCAATCACTTTTTCTTTTCAGCTTTTCCCTCTTTCAGACTTAGCATGGGCTCTAGGATAACTCCATTCAGTCATGCAATGCCTAGCATACTTCATGGTGTTATTATCAAACATATTGTTGTCCAGTTGGAGGGCCATTTCCTTCTTTCTTTTTAGGTCCAAAAATAAAGACTTTCCTAGAAGCACTACAGCTGACTTTCCCTGGCATGTGACAGAGCAAGCTAGCTCAGATTGCATCTCAATTACTAAATGAGTCACTTAGTAGGTAGAATAGAATTACCATGATCACCTTACTCTATTCAAGATTTTTCCAAGTCATATGGGATATAGAAGTGGACTTCCAAACAAAACTGAAGGTAGGCTATAAGAAGGGAGAGGTTAATGGTGGTTAAATTAAAGTAGCAACCAGAGGCAAGCTACATATTACAGAGAAAGAGGGAAACTACATATTACAAAAGTTAAACCTTGTCATTTTCTTCCAGAGTTAATTTTCCCACCAGTATAAGTTATTCACAACACACTAATAATGGAAAACACTGTGAGAGTTCTAGAGTTTTCTTATTTTGTTTTGTTTTAAGAGGGGGCATTCTTAGACTGTAGGAAACCCTTGTATAAATGCCACTGACATAAGAAAAAATGTCAAATTTAAGAAAATATATTTAAGGGGGTTGGGGATTTAGCTCAGTGGTAGAGTGCTTGCCTAGTAAGTGTAAGGCCCTGGGTTCAGTCCTCAGCTCTGACCAAAAAAAAAAAAAAAAAAAATTCCTGAAGAAAATATATTTGAGAATAGGAAATAGGAAAAATTACTCCTTAATTTTGACCAAATACAATGAAAGTTTTATCTTCAAATGTTTTTCTATTGATCTTCCCTATGCAAACCATCCTCCTTTCTGCATCCTTGTGATCATAACTCATGAGTAAATTCCCTTCTAACTGTTGATTGGGGCACCCGGGCTTATTTTGTAGCTTGGCTATTGTTAGTGCTGTGATAATGATGGATGCACAGTATCTTTGTCACATACTGTCTTTGACTTCTTTGGGCATATACTGCAGAGTGTTATAGATGGGTCATATGGTAGTTGTAGTTTTAACTTTTCAAGGAACGTTCACGTTGATTTCCATAGTGGCTGAACTAATTGACATTACTACCATCAGCAGTATGTAAGAGTGACCATATTGGAGTTGGACATGGCAACCCAACAGGAGGAAAAGCTCTCACATTCAGGAGTACCATGAAAATAAGCTAACAGCTATAATATATACACAGAGGTCCTGGTGTAGACCCATATAGGCCCCCATGCTTGCTGCTTCAACCTCTGTAAGCTCATGTGTGCCTTGCTTAGTTGATTCAGGAGGCCTTGTTCTCACCTTCCATCATCTCCTCTGGCTCTGCCAGTCTTCCCCCTCTTCCACAGGATTTTCTGAGATCTGAGGGGAGGGATTTGATAGACTCCCATTTCCTCCCCCCCTCTCTCTCCCTCTCTCTCTCCCTCCCTCCCTCTCTCTCCCTCTCTCTGTCTCCCTCCCTCCCACTCTCCCTCTCTCTCTCTCCCTCTCTCTCCTCTTCCCTCCCCCTCCCTCCCTTCCTCCCTCCACATAATGCTGTGGGTCTCTGCATCTTATTTTGGACATGTTAAAAATTTAATTTTAGCAGTTTTTGCTTACCCTTTTAAAATGTAATGACTATATAAGAGTATTTAAATTACTCATGTGGGTATCTTCATATCTATTAGATAATACTGTATATTAGATCATACATCTAAGATTTGAGTAGTTTATTCATGCAGTACAAATGGTGTTTTAGAGCCTTTCCCCTCAATGTAAGAATGAGTTCTGATCCTAAAAGCTCCAGCTAGTTGGTATTGGTTTCTTTGAGAGGAAAAAAAAAATCAAAGTTAAAACAAGAAAACATAACAGTGAGGTTTGTGGATAGCTTTATAAAAGTATCCATTAGTGTCCCAACCTCCTTTTTAAGAGGCTGGACAATTGGAAGTTACCTTACATGCCAGTTACAGTTAATGAATTTGTATGCTGTTCACTTTCTCATGAATGTATGATCTGATCTGTGTTTCATATGTAAGCCTCTGGTCTATGTTGCCTTTCAGCTTTTTGTGTTCTTGTACTGCTTATTTATAATATAACACCCTGTTTATATTGTGTAAGGTCTTAGCAGATGAAGTTTTTATACACATACAATATTTTCTGGTTATTTGATGTGCTGTGCATAGAAGAAATAAGATTGAATATTTGTTCAATCAATGCTATGTATTTTGGTAAATGTCTTTAAAATAAATATTGTTGTTCAAGGTGATTTTTGTGTGCCTTTAGATTATTACAATATATTACACTTTGAGTAGAGTTGGTCCAGTCTTGCCATCCTTTATGAATTTTTCTAAATTCATTAGATTTATGTAGTACTGATGTGTTAACACTTCATTTTCCAATCATGGTGTAGGTGCTGACATAGGGGCTTTAAATTAAATTTTAAAATTTTGTAGGATAAATTTTATGGAATGATTGGGAAGCTGGGCAGTGGTTGCACATGCCTTTAATCCCAGCACTCAGGAAGCAGAGATAGGCAATCTCTGTGAGTTCAACCGGGTCTACAGAATAAGGACAGCCAGAGCTACACAATGAAACCCTGTCTCAACCCCCACCACCACCACCACCACCACCACCACTACACACAGACAAATACAAAATGGTTGGGAAAACCTTCAGTGTAAAAGTTGGGCTCAAACAAGAAATAGGATGCAACTTCTTCAGTCAAAAGTAGGTGAACTTACACACTAGATAGTTTGGAACAAGTTAAAATTATTTGTATGAAAAGAGGTTCTATTTTGAAGAAGAACCCTGAAAGTGGGCATTAGGATGTTACTATAATTTCATTTTTATATGTATCAATTATTAGAATGATATATTTGATTCAACTATATGGAGATGGGTAATATTTATGTATGTTGCATATTTGCATATTTGTCTTTAAAAACATTTTATAATTTCATTTTTATATGTATCAATTATTAGAATGATATATTTGATTCAACTATATGGAGATGGGTAATATTTATGTATGTTGCATATTTGCATATTTGTCTTTAAAAACATTTTATAGATTTTAAAGTAACTAATAGAAGCAGACATGGTGACATGTACCTAGAGAACCATCTACTAGGGAGGTTGAAGCAGGCAAATCTGTTCAGTGTTCTAGGCCAGCCTGAGCAACATAGCAAAATCCTATCCACCCTCCCCACAGAAGATAACTATTGAACCCATGTGAATGTTGGTTCTTCTGTAGATGGATATTTACAATTTCCAGCAATTGTTGTTTATAATTTCTGATGTTCTTACCTATATTAACTCTCCCCCCATGATTTAACAAGTAAATTGGCTTAAACAAAGAATAGCATTGAAATGCTCATTCAAAAATAACTTATTCACAAATAAATAATATCTTTTGTTACCTAAACTTTCAATATTATTTATAGGTTTTCTTTAATGATCATTTCTATACATAGCATTAAAATTTTAAAAGAATTTTATTGATAGTAGGAATATATGTTTTTGGCATCAAGCATTTTGATCATTTGGATGACCGGGCAAAATAATTGATTTCTGAGTTCTTTTTTTTCCTGTATAAAATGGGAATGTAGGAGATTATTATATTAAGGAAGGACAGATAGCACCAAGCATAAAATAAAATGCTCAGAAATAGCATGAGTTTGCTTATAAGAATATGGGATGCTAAAAGGGGAAAATACAGACCAACGTGGGGCATAGTATTTCTTTGTAATAAATTGGGAAATACTCTTAGTCTGGGGCAAAGTGAGTGAGAAAAGTAGTAAAAGCCAACTTCAAAGAGGTTTGGATGGTATGTTTGCAGTATTTAGGATGAAACCCGTGACCTGGTGCATGCTAGACAAAGGGCTACAACCCCAGTCCCCAAATGGTTGATTTTCACACTTAATTGTAGCTTTTGGGAAATTACTTTATCGGGAAGGAGGAGTTGGTTGGTTGTTATCTTTGTAAGATTCTGTGCTCTTTTGACATGTGAATAATTCAGGACAAGATTTTATGCAGCTGCTTAATTGTTTTTAATACTTTAGAATGTGTTCAGATAGGAAGGTATTATTTAATTTTTTCAGTGAAAATTCAAATGATTCATAAAATTTTAACATTAGGAGGAGGAAGAAAAAGGTCTTGGCAAAAATAAGAGTAATGCACCTTAACTTAGCTTCATGGTTTTTAGTCTGATAGGATATTTCTCTTTCTTCTTGAGAGCTCTCATAAATTCACTACAGACATTCTTACTGCAGTTGTTAGCATGGAGTTAAACATTTGCTGTACTGTGGCATACGAAAGCAGTTAAGTTGTTTGGGATTGTTTACTTGCTAAAGCCAGTGTTAGTCAGCAGAGGCAGTACACCAGATTTCCTTGTGGCTTTTAGTGGAAAATGTTAAAAGCGCACTTATTTTTCAGTTATAGAATTTTCAGTTTGATCTGGATTAGTCACAGAACTGGCATGAACCTTCTAATTGTGAAGGCTGTCCAAATGCACTATTTTTTTCTCCTGCTAGAGGAAGTTACATCCTGAGCAGTCGCTCAGCTCTCTGGTAAGTGTAACATGTGAGCATTACTAGGCATTTCGTCCTGCGGGTTGCAGTCTTTGCTCTTCAGACTGTTGCTGGGTTGAAATGCTTCTGCGGGACCGATTCTGAGGTTGTGTAGATATTTCTCAAGGGCCTACTCATTTGAGGATATCAGCGGCATTTTGCAAGATCATCTGAGGAACAGGAAAGCATCTGAAATCAACTGAAAAGGATAACTGTAGCGGTTTTTACCAGGGAAGGAAACTCTTGGCACAGAGGCAGATGATTGAATAAAGTAGTTGGCTCAGAGAAGATGCACAGTCTGCTGTTTTTCCTCTGAATGAAGACCGTTTAATGGAAGCTGTATTCGTGTAGAAATGAAAGGAAATACTAGAGTGATAAACTACGTTCTTTCCTTCTTTTTTTAAATGAAAACTCAGAAGCAGTAATTGGAGCTCAAAGGTCTTCTGATTTTTTTCCTGTCTGCTTGTTGTGTTAGGATTCTCCACTGACACCATTTCTGCCTGGTGCCTGTTTCTTTTTGCTGGGCAGCCAGAAACAGCTGCCTGATGGAGAAAGAATGAAAGCTTTGCCTTGCCTATGTTCCTGATGGGATAAAGCTATCTGTGTTTCGGCTGTTATATGCGAAGTTTGGATTAATCAATTTGTGTTCTCGTACCAGTAGTCCTGTTGTCTCCTGTGATCTGACTCATCACGTGTAAATGTGCTGCAGCTTTGCTGTTAATGCAGAGTGGTGGCTGTTTGTTTTTTCTTTCTTTCCTGAACACAGAGAGAATTGTCAACCCTTCAATTTTTAGGATTTAGGCTAAATTCTATATCTTTTTGTTTATTTCCTGGATAATATCTGTGTTAAGTCAGTGAAGCTGAAAAAAAATGAAGACAAAGTAGAAGTGGAAACAGAATAGTGAGATTCTGTTTTTCTTTTCAGCCACAAGCCGCCCAGCCTACTGGTAACTGTATGACCTTGCAGACAAGAGTGGGGATATCCGTGGCCACTTCTATCATAGCAGTTGTTTCTAATTTCATTTTTTATGCTGTGCTGGCGTGTCACCCAAAACAATGATTGTTTGTACAAGTAAATTTCAGAGCTCAATGTAACTTACTTTGGTGGAAGAAAAATATTTTTAAAAGAATTAGTTCTTGACAGAGTTTTAATTATTGACACACCAATGTGAAACTTTATAGATTGTAATAACCTGGCAGAAAGAAATAGGTTTTTATTTTAGGAAGTTATGTATCATAATTTTAAACTTGAGTTTCTCTAATATCACCAACTATAAAACCAGCTGCACTGTTCAGAGAATGTTCGTAAGTGGTAGACAGAAGAGGAGGAGAAACCGCTTGTGCTCCTTCCACTGTGACTCCTATCCCATAGCGTGGAGTTGAGTGTTACAAAAGAGCGAATGAGTCGAGTGTGTATTGTTGTCTTGGAGGAGGTAGAAGATGATTCTCCTGTATTCATTTCTAAGTTGCCCCAGGAAAGTAAATCTCTACATTCTCCACCCTCTGGAAGTGTATTGGTAAGCTATGAAAGTTTCTGTTGATTATATTTTATAGAGCTAGTTATGTAAATTTAATTTTTTAAGAATTACATTGAGTTAAATTTTCTAGTTTCATTAGAAGCTCCAGGCAATATATGGGTCTGTATGATGCAGTATTATTTGTATGTAAAATGAGCACATTACTGAATTTTCCTTTTTCAAATGCTTAGGTTCCACTTTAGACTACATCTGTTCATCTCCTTTTGAGGACTTGAAAATAAACTAAGAAGTAGTTATGAAAACATGCTCTTGTTTTCTTTTGGTTTTAGAACTGATCTGACAAGAATCAGGAACTCTGCATATTTTTGAAAAGGTTGACTACTACCAGCAACGTCAAGGCATAGCCTTTTCTATAAAGAATTTTACCTATTTGCATGCAAGGCTTTATATTAAAAAGAATCAGGGTACATCCTTAACCTTGCTTTGAACACTGTTGTCAACTAACTCCTTATTTGACTAGTATAATATAATGCCTTGGAGAGGCTATGTAGTTTTTAGGAAATTGTATTTAGACATGCATATATTTATCTTTTCATATTCAGATGTATATTATTTTTTGGTTTTGACTTTTTTTTTTATCAGTTGCTAAATTTCCTTTCTGGGATTTCTATCATTATATACATATAGTAGGAACCCCATGTATGTTATTAAAAATCTCCTTCTTTCATAGCCCTCAGTGGGATTAATAATTGCTTATTTGACTGGTTTTTTTCCAAAAATAGATTTGAATTATCAGACTTATATTTGTGTATATATGTCTTTCTTTTCATCATGTATAAGCAGAGGGCTTTCATATAAGAAATAAAATGAGTGTCTATTACTTTATTTTGGTCGAATTACTTTTGAATAGATTTATTAATTAAGCTTCTTTATTATACTTGCTCCCCACAGGATGAACCCCATACTTTGATATGATCAGTCTGCATGAAATGTCTCAAACCTTTCAAAAAAGATTATGGCTGCAAGGGAGAAAAAACATTAGCTTTAGAAACCATGCAGAAATATCTTTAAAATTATACATATGATATGATTAATGTTTTGTTACTTTTTTTTTTTAGCCATCACTGGTGCAAGCTATATTTAATGGTGATCCAGATGAAGTTCGAGCACTAATATTTAAGAAAGAAGATGTTAACTTTCAGGTAAAGCAGTTAATTCACTTACACCAACCTTTTTAACCTACCTTTTTTTTTTTTTTTTTTTTTTTTGGTTTTCAAGACAAGGTTTCTCTGTGTAACTTTTTGGTGCTTTTCCTGGAACTCACTTTGGAGACCAGGCTGGCCTCAGACTCACAGAGATCCGCCTGCCTCTGCATCCCGAGTGCAGGGATGAAAGGCGTGTGCCACAATCCCCCGGCTTAACCTACTTTTAAAATACCTCTTTCCTAGTATTGTAATTTTGTTTGCATGTTTTTGTTTAAAAGCATAATTCTGCAACAGTTATTTTCTGTGAAGGCAGAGGAGTCTTGCTTGGGATCCAAAGGGGAACACTGAACATATGTAATGTACTATCTGAAAACCCACAGCTCCTCGAAGCCAATTAAAAGATTTTTGTCCTCTGAACTTTTTACTTTAAAATTTTCAAATATAGGAGTGTTGAAAAATAGTCTCAGGACCCTTCCTTTGCTTCAACATTGATAACATTTTACTGTTCACTCTCGTTCACAAAGATAGATCATGTGTGCATGTGTGTATGTGTGTGTCTAGATACATATGTTCTTCTTTTGTTGAACTATGTTTTGAAAGTAAATTGCAAATATGACATTTTGTAATAATGCTTTTTTAGATATAAGGGTTCTTTTAAAAACTTGACGGAAAAGATTTCTGTAAAGTTAAAATGTATCTACTTTGATTATGAAATCAGATGTGATTTCTGTAAATAATTGTGGTGAGAGTTTAATGAAGACTTTTTATTAGTGTATATTTGCTATACAAAATTGTGGGCTTCATTAGTGACATTTTTGTTTAAGTAAATCATGTACTTTGATCTTATTTACTCTCCATTACCCTTTCCTATCCTCCCCATCCCTTCCTCTTTTCAAATAGTCTTTCCATTTTCATGGGTCATATTTGTTTGATTCTATGTAGATAGATAGGTAGATAGATACACACACACACACACACAGAGACACATACATATACAAAGACTCCTGATTCCTAATTAGACACAATTATGAGGGACTAATTGTTTGAAAACTTTTTGAACTTAAGAACATAGTAGATGTAATATTCTCTGGAAACAAATGTTCCTCTGAGCTAAGGATGGCATGAAAAGTCTCATGACTCCTAAAGCTGCTGTAACACCACCAAAAGAGATGTTCTAGAATTTTTTGTAATTATAAAAAAGCATATACTACAAACACATCTTGAACTCTGATCTTTCTCTTTACTTTTCTAGAGTACTCTGACTATTTAATGTTGGTAAATATCTAATCTTTTTTTTTTTTTTTAGTTCAGATTACCTGAGTACATTTGCATTATTGTCTCAAATGGTTGATTTCTAAGAACATGGAGTGTTGACCTGGAGACTACTATCATAACTTTTTTCCCCTAAACCTTTTTTAAGTAAATGGCTTCTTGGTTTATATTTAGTTGGAGAAGCATGCACCTAATTCAGGATTTATTTATTTTAAATGGAGTACGTGGTTCACTTTACCTAATTAGGCTGTCATAGCAAGTCTACTTTGCCTAGCACAGAAAATAGTTGTAGGATATAGATGTATGAGCAGAAGGGAAATAGTCATACACTACTTCGTTTGGTTTTTGATCTTTAACTTTAATAATCATTACAAAGCTTGTAGGTGCCATTGCTTCTCTTATTTTATTAGGTCAAAATACCTTAAACGGAAAAAATAATTGAGCCTTGTTTTTGAACATCATTAGCACTATAAGAAATATCAGTGGCCCTTCTTTGAGGGAGAATGTAATAGGTTCCTGGTCATAACAAAGGTTAAGTGTTGAAGAATTATACTCCTTGAAACTGAGATTTCATGTTTTTAAAGGTTATTTTATGCAGATGTGTATATGGTATTTGTGTGTGTGCCTATGTGTCTCTGCATGTGGAGGTTAGATGTTGACATTGGATGTCTCTTCAAGTTGCTCTTTAGCTTATATTTTGGGCAAGGTATTTCACTTAATCTAGAGATTTGCCTGTCTGTAACCACCCAGCACTGCCTGGGGTTGCAGATGCTTGCTTCCACCCCTAGCTTCTGCATACCTCCTAGGCATCTGAACTCAAATAAGGCAGCTTACTGGTTAAGGAAATGGAAGCTTATTGCATGTGTAGTTTGTTGATGGAAGTTATTTGTTGTAGTGTTGGTGATCAAATTCAAAGCCTTAAGCATGCTTGTTGAATAATTTCTCCAGAGCAAGATGATTATCAGTTGTCCTTATGACAATGCAGAGTTTAGGATCTGAGCCTTGTCCTGACAACATGGGATGAGTAACAACTGTACATATTCAAAACAGACAAAGCAGAAAGAATATTCTCTAGATTTCCTTTCAAATCAGGGGGAAACATCTTTTCTAGAATACTGATGAAAAAGCCCTGAAGTCTTGGTGGTTACAGGCCTGTTCTATCAGCAGGCAAAATAGAAAATGATTATTTATCTATTTAATTAATTAATTAATTTGCTTATATCAGTTGTGATTTGTTGCCTGCTTCATTCATTTCTTGGGGAAAGATTAGGATCTTGTTTTCATTGCTATATCTGGAGTGGATCCGTATTTTCATAGGAAGAAGAAACAAAAAAGTAGTTGCTTACAACAGAAATAGCAAACTTCTGGAAAAATGAAAAGTTACTTATGAAAGAAGCACTGTAAACCACTAGGGATAAATAACATAAAAATTAAAGCTATATGGTGTTTATAATATAAAGAACATTGTAGACTATGAGTCAAATTTTTTTTCACCATTTTAGATGTACAACTTTGAACAAATCCCAACAGCTTCAGCACTGACACTATGCTTTTGTTGTATATATTTAGGGTTACATTAATGAGCTTCAGAGTCATTCTTGAACCCAAATTTAGGATTCTCCAAAAATTCTCAATGACTTTGAGTGCTTTTCTGACTTTACCCAGAAGATTTCATTTTTTTTATTTATATGACTAAAATAATAATTAAATATCTTTCCTTAGAATATATAAGAATTTGATGTCATATTGTAGTTATCAAATAATTTAATCTGAAATATTGATGGCACCCCACTTCAGAGAAAAGTCTGATCTGTACTTATAGGAAAGCTGTTTTTCTGCAAGTAAAAATTATTTTTCTCTATCCAGAGTGGTAGAAATTAGTTAGTGTTACTTACAAAATTTGACTTCAGAGACAGACATTTGTATGAACTTTTAAAAAATTACTTAGTTTTACTCAAAGTACCATCTTGTGAAGTTAGCAGAAAAATATTTCTATTTCATCATTCACTGTCAAAATAAGATTCACAAAAGTTAAAAATGTCTAGGATCAGTAGATATAGCACAATATTTAGATATTTTTTAGCTTATGTACTTAGATAAATTTTAGTTTCTTTTACCAATATTTTTTACTTTCATTGAGTATGACTTTTTTGCCAGATTTTTCTATATTCTGTGCTTTTTATTCCTAATGTAAATGGTGTTTCATTTACTTTGAAATGCTTAAGTTTCCCTCTGTACACAACCTGTTTAACAGGCCCTCTTCCCTGTAACACAGCCATTCTCACTGAAGATGACCTTTTTATGAGTATGTTGGAAAAAGCTTACATGCTCTAGAAGCTCATTGCAAACAAAAGGCCAAGGTGTATAAATTATAAACACTGTGATTTTAACATTCCATACGAGAGATGAATCAATTTACATGGAGTAAAATTCTTTCTGGAAGTACATCTCCATTGGCCAGAATGCACAGCTACCATTAAGATCTTTCTGCTCATTTCCGTGACCCTCAACATTCTCCTTCTGATTGTAGATGGTCTGCCCTGCCACCCTAAGTGTCTCCCATGTGGTGAGACTGTCTACAAAGAAGTATCAAATCCTAGGACTCTGAATTTAGAATCTACCTCTAGCTTTGGTTTTCCACTATAGTAGAAACAGGGTACCCAGAAGAACCCTCTATGTAGTAGTACAGTGCTATTTTGGATGAGGTATGATAAAAGCAAAATGGAACTTATCTTATCCTTCTAATATAGTTCCTAAGTTTATGTTATCTGGTGGGGTCCCTAAACCATACTACATAGTACTACATACTGCATAGCTTTTTTGGACATTTGCAAAGGTAAAATTTATGGATAGTTATTTTAGTTGGTATTAACAACTAAAGTATTAGTTACTTTTAGAGAAAGCTGCCGTCCCTTTATAGATGAAAGTTAATCTGTATGAGACTTGTGTGTATATATATGCATGCACATGTGGAGACCAAACGTCAGTGTTGAGTGCCTTCCTGACACTCTTTGCCTTATTCTTTGAGACAAGGTGTCACTGACCCTGAAGTACTGATCCAGCTAGACTGGCTAGCCAGCAAACTCCATGGATTTACCAAAATTACCATTTTGTTGACCCCCATAAGAATTATTTATTACTCAATCATATTAGAATGCCTTATCATCTCTTAAACCCCCCCCCATCCCTTTCACTGTCCCGTTGGCAGTACCTACATTTTGGGGAGATTACATTCAAATCATTTTGCCCTCAGTCCTCAGGTCAGGAACCTCAACTTTTAGAAAAGCCATTTTTCTAAAAGTTCTTGTCATTAGAGTTTTTCTGACAAGCTGAGTTTTTACTATTTTATTACAGAGAAGAAAGTTATGATTATAAGATTATCAAGCAGGAGATCATAAAAGTAACTCAAGAAATTATGGAACCCTGGGGCAGCAGGGAGCAGAGACAGGATGGATGCTGGTCACTGCCATTCTGCACAAATATTCAAGTGAGCCAAATGTGTAGTTTTTGGTAACATGGGGCTTCCATTTCAGATCATGTTGCCAGTTTATTGGTACACACAAGCCAGTATAAGTAACTAATACATTCAAAATTGTGCAAATCAAAATACTTTTATTTTGAGTCAGGACTGAAAGGGAAAATTTGCTTCATCCCACTCAAATGCTGTATTCACAAAGAAAATATTTTACTGGCACTACATAATTGAGATTCTCTACTATGAAATGAATGATTGTAATTATTAAATAAATATGCAGTTTCATACAATTACTAGGAATCCTTAAAATAAATTTTTCATGTCTTATAATCACTGTAGAATACATTTATCTTAGTAACACATTTAAAAATAACACTATGCTTTTTTTCCTGTTGTTGTCTTGACACTCTTATGCTAAAGTTACAGGCAGACACAGACACACCTGGTTTTTCCCATGTTGGAGGTTTGAACTTAGGTCCTCCTGCTTGCAGAACAACCACACTTGCACACTGAACCATCTCCCCAGCTTTTGTTAGTTTTATAGAGAATCAAGGATTTGAATACATCTCACCAAGGTTATTTCAAAGATGTTCTATACCAGTAAAATGTAGTAAATGAAGTGTTTTAGGATGTCATATATGCTTTAAAAAAAAAAAAATCAGGTACAAAATGTAATAGCTCAAGTATTTCCAAACATTGGTTTAGTAAAGAAATGGCATTCAGGGAAGGTTTGTGGTTGGTTGTTTTGTTTTGTTTTATTTTTATGTAGAAACTGAGTTGCTTATTTGCCTGTCCAAGATATTTTACATGAATCTTAAGTAATCTCTTTTAGTCTTAGTTTCCATATAGAAGCAAATTGGTATTCAGGAATATAAAGAGTGAGCATAGTATTTGAATTTTTCTGACAACTTTTTTTGAACTCAAAAGGCTTTCCCAGAAGAATAAAACAAGCCAATAGGTATGCTTTGTGTTTTGGAAGGGGGTTTCAGTGCTAAGGATTGAACATAAAATCTGGCATGTGAGAGGAAGAGCTATATCCCCAGCCCTCTTATTTACCTTTTTTTTTTTTTAATTTTTAATTTTATTTTATTCATGAGGGTTTTGCCTGCATATATGTCTTGTGAACTATGCAGGCAAGGGCAAAAGAGGGTGTTGGATCCCTTGGAACTAAAGTTAAAGTTGTGAGTACTATGTGGGTACTGAGAACCAAACCCTGGTCCTCCAAGATGAGTAGCAAATGCTCTTAACCACTGAGATCTCTCCAGCCTTCTTAAGACTTTGAAACTTGCCAGCCAGTGGTGGTGCAGGCCTTAATCCCAGCACTCAGGAGGTGGAAGCAGGCAGATTCCTGTGAATTTGTGGCTAGCCTGGTCTACAGAGTGAGTTCCAGGACAGCCAGAGCTACACAGAAAAACCCTGGGGCGGGGGAGTGGGGTGACAGGATGACAACATAAGCTTTGAAACATGTTCTCACTGAGTTTCCTAGACAAGCCTTGAATTTTCAATATTCCTGCCTTGGCCTTCTGAGTATTTGGGATTACAGGTCTGGCTTTAGCTACTGGTCTTAACTTGGATATCCCTTTTCAGAGCCTACATCTTTTGCTAGTACTAATACACCTACCCCCTTAGTTTAAATGGACCTTAATTAATATTTTGTAAAAATGATTACTGGTGTCCAGTTTTTTTCTCCTCTTGTTGTTCTGAATGTTAATACCTCAAAATTACAGAATGATGAAATTTTCATTTTGGGGGACTAGAGAGGTGACTCAGTAGTTACAAGTATGTATTGTTCTTGCAGAAGACCCAAGTTTGTTTGTGATTCACAACTACCTATAACTCCAGTTCCAGGGGATCCAGCACCCTCTCTGGCCTCTGTGGACACTTACATACGTGTATACATGCACACAGAAATGCATACACACACACACACACACACAAATCTTACTTTAAAAATATTAGACTTTATTTTTTTTAACTTCTGCTCATAATTTAGTCTTTCATATTTTGAATCCTATAGATCATATAACATACAGTATATTATTACTTGGGTCTGAATTTTCTCTCTCTCTCTCTCTTCCTCCCCCCCCCTCCCTCTCTTTTTCATTTTTCTTTTTTTCAAGACAGGGTTTATGTGTGTAGCCCTGGCTGTTCTGGAAGTCACTGTATAGGTCAGGCTGGCTTCAACTCAAGAGATCTGCCTGCCTCTTCCTCTTGAGTGCTGGGATTAAAGGCATGCACCATCACTTCCCTGGTCTGAGTTCTTTTCTACAGTAGGTTTATTTTAAAATTTTACCTGGTTCCAGTGAGTTAACAACACAGTTTATACATCCTGCTATTGTTAGGTTATTTTCAGTTTTTGTGTGCTATGAACAATGAAGTTTATTTTAAACATGTCTCTGGTATACATGGTATACATAAGCTTGTGTTTCTATAGGGTATACATGTGGCCTATAGACTGTGTACATAGCACTTTATAGTGTATATTGTTAATTCATGTTCTCATAAGTGCTGTTAGTGTATATCTTTAGACCACATTCTTGTTTTTTTAGTAGAATCTGATATTATAAAGTGTTTGACTTCTTTCCCATTTATTGGCACATAACACCTAAAACCCTTGAACTTTTAAGTGTGATAGTGTCTTTTTTATGTTAGTCAGATGACTAAGTCTAGGAGCCCCCAAATAGCTTCAGGATGGGATTCAATCACCTGAAAGACCAAGGCATTATTAACGGTCTTTCATATCCACCTTGTAGCTTCTGGAGAATAAAGACTGAAGATTGGTGTGATCACCAGTGATCACACATGGGAGTTCCTGAAGGAATGGCATATACACAGGAAGATAGGAGGTCATGAGAACTCTTAATTTATAGTCAGAAGCACAGAAAATACAACATGGAACTTGTGACTAGTGTACTGTGTCATTTAATACTACCTCCCAAGTAGGGAGTGTTAGGACTGAATTTGAATTAAAGGTCATCCAAACAAGTCCACAGCAGGACTGATTGCTTGTTTCCTGATGGTAATAGGAAACCTAAATATGTGACACATTGGTCACAGACATAGGACAAACTATGTTTGTTTGTTCCTATATCCTTAATAAAAAGACAAGTAGCCCAATTAAAAAAAACAAACAGGCAAAGGATGAATAGATCGCCAAAGAAAGTGCATGATGGTTGATAAGCACATGAAGACATGTGGAACATGATTAGCCATCAGGAAAACGTTAATAAGTGCTACTCGATTCTCACTGGGATGAAGTTGTGTTTTTTAGTTTGGGTTGGGTTTTTTTGCGTTTGTTTATTTTTTAAGTCAGAGTCTCACTGTGTCACCCTAGCTGCCTGGAACTCACTATGGTAGATTAAGAACACCTTGAACTCATAGAGATCTGTTTCCTGAGTGTTGGGATTAAAGGCATGTGTCACAGTGCTGGGTCTGATGGAGATAATTAAAAAGACAGACAGTAACAAATGATGCCAAGAATTTCCAGATAGTAGAGCCCTTGATCACTCTGCTAAGAAGTCACTGTAGAAGACAGAATAGTAGTTCAACTCTAAATATCAGTTGCCATATTAACTAGTTGTTTCATTCCTAAGGCTATACCTCCTAAAAATTAAAAAAACAAGTCTCCATGAAGATTTTCTTTCTTTCTTTCTTTCTTTTCTTTTTTTTTTTTTTATTGTTGTTGTTGTTGTGTTGTTTTGTTTTTCAAGACAGAGCGTTTTTCTGTGTATCCTTGGCTGTCCTAGAACTAGCTCTGTAGATCAGGCTGGCCTCAAACTCACAGAGATCCTCCTGCCTGTGCCTCCCAATTGCTGGGATTAAAGGCATGCACCATCACCACTTGGCAAGATTTTTCTATGTAGAAATAAATGTTCATGGCAGTGTTACTGGTAATAGACAAAAAAAAAAAAAAAAAAAAAAAAAAAAGTAAAGAAAAGAAAGAAAGAAAGCAATTCAAATTTCCATCAACTGAGTAAATAAAAAATGTTGTATATCCATACAGTGGAATGTTATTCATCAATAAAATGGAATACTAATAATTCTATGGTATAAACAAACCATGAAGACATGTAAGCAAAGCAGGCAAACCCATAGAGATGCAGTATTTATTTTGGTAGGACTAGGGAGAATGGAAGTAAGGAGGATGGTTTAAGTCTGTGGTTCTCAACCTTCCTAATGCTGTGACCCTGTAATGCAGTTCCTTGTGTTGTAGTTGTAGGTAAACAGCAAAAACTCTGGGTTTGGTGTCCTGGGTTCCGGCACCAAAATGTTAGTCAGTTGATGGTTGAAACTGCAAGGAGACAGTTCAGCCCTAGAGGGCGAGGTATCCGGGACACCTCGAGCTACTCAGAACAAGAGCTCTGCCCTGAAGGTGTCCCTGACACCTAAAGCCGTTTAGCACAGCTATGATGGCTGGGACTGCAAAGAAACAGCCCAACCTTGGAAAAGAAGGTTCCTGACTTCTTGGGAGAGTAAGGCCTGGAATTGCTTCAGCAAGGAAGGGTATCCTGACTCTTCAGAAAAGTCAGGATATGCCTGGTGTGATGGGGGATGGTCTCCCTGCAGGACACAGCAATCTTGCTCCTTTCCTGGAGAGCCACAGGCTCTGCCTCAGTGTTACCAGCTCTTTCTCGCTCAGTCCACTATGGGACTATGGGACGTCCTAGCAAGGCTCTTCTGCTCAGCTCCCCCTTGCTCAGTCCACTAAGGGACGTCCCAGCAAGGCTCTTCTGCTCACCAGTCAATGAAGGTCTTCACCCAATACTCTTTTGAGAAAGAGGTTTATTTGGGAAGGAGGAGTCCAGGAGAGTAGCTGTCTCTACCAGGGTGGAGAGAATAGCTCACAACTGACCGGGCAGGGCAGTTTATATAGGATGTCTAGGGGGCGGAGTAAACTGTGATTGGTTAGTTTATTTTCTGCCCAGGGATTGGCCAGTTTTGTGGGCAAGGGGCAGAGATGGCCCTGATTTCAGTGCCAAACTGTGTTTCTTTCGCTGGCCTTTCTTGGCTTTTTGACACTACCTCTAAGGCCAAGGCACATTTCTTTCACTGACTCTGATTCTAGGGGCCAAGAGTGTTATTTTGGTACTAGTTTCAGAGTCAGGGCATATTTCCTGGGTTCTGGGTTTGGGGATAAAGTGTTCATTTCTCTGGCACAGGTCCCAAACACAGGTTGTGTTTCTTTCCCTGGTTCTGGGCCCTAGAGCCAGGATTCTGCTGTCCTGCTCTGTGATTGGTTGATTTCACAAGTCAGTTGGACAGGGGCAGAGCTGGCTCTGATCTGAGCTAAACTGTGTTTCTCTCACTGGCTTTCTCTGAGCTATCCTTCCCTGACATGTGACCCTTGTGAGGATTGTGGCCCACAGGTTGAGAACTGCTGGTTAAAGAGAAAGAACCTTCTCTGGCATGATGAGATGTCCCAAGGTCGATTGTGAAGATACATATATAACTGAGAGTACCACTCAGCACTGGATTGTACATTCAGTATGTTTGCAAATAGCATTTCAATAAAGCTGTTTTAAAAAAGAAAACTTACCAAACTTTTTAATCCACAAATTAATGCAAAAGATAGGGCTGCCTCTACAAACTAATGTATGCTTCCTATTACAGCATTTATTTCTTTTTTAAAAATGAATGTATGCGTGCATTTGTAGAGGACAGAGAGCAACTTTGGGAACCATCCTTAGGAATATCATCCTCCTTTGAGACAGCTTCCTTCATTAGCCAGGGGACCACTAATTAGGCTAGACTGACTGGCCAAGAAGCTTCAGGGTTCCTCTTTCTCCACCTCCCCAACACTGGGATTACTCACACACATGCCACCATGAGATCAGACTTACTCATGCTTACAAAGTAAGCACTTTACCAACTAACTGAGACAAGTTCCCGGCCCTATTTGAGATCTGTCCCTCGTCATGTTTATATCTTTTGGGAGATTCACTTTTAGATCCAGGAACTAAAAGGTAGTACTCAACTATAATAGCTCTTATTGCAAGACTTCTGTAACAAATATTTCTTTATAATCCCAAACCCTGAAGTATAGAAAAGATGGACATTTGCTAGGTATGGTGGCATGTGCCTGTAATCCTAGCACTTGGGAGTTAGAGACCGGATAATTGTGAGTTCAAAACCATGCTGGACTACATTAGAAGTTCCATGTCAGGCTAGGTTACAGACCAAGATTCTGTCTTAGAAAAGGAAAGGAAACCTTTACATTTATGACGAATATAGATGAGTGGATCCCGATTGATTTATAGATTAAAACATTGAGCTTCAGTCCAGTGTCATAGCTTTTGCCTGTAACTAACAGCACTTGAGAGTAGGGCCAGGAGGATTGTACACAAACTTGAGAACAGCCTGGACTTGAGTGAGAACCTGTCTCAAAACCAAAATTTACAGGAAAAATGGCCTTTCATTGACTGCTGGGTTACACACTGAAGAGTCCTGCTAACATTTTTTAATTTAATATTGCATAATAAAGTTGAATGAATCACTTAATTATACAGACATGTCTCATTTTATTGAACTTTGCGAATTCGTTGCTTGTTAGACATTAAAATAATTCGACAACTCTAAATTGAACAAGTCAGTCAATAGTGTTTTTAGTAGCTCAAGTGATCATTGGCATTCTTTTTTTTGTATGTGGAGCTGAGGATCGAACCCAGGGCCTTGCACTTGGTAGGCAAGCGCTCTACCACTGAGCTAAATCCCCAACCCCTTATTGGCATTCTTAAGCTATAAAGTATTTTTATTTAAGGTTATATCTTTTAAGAAATGAAGTTTCTGCACACTTAATAGGCTATAGTAAAGTGTTAAAATGAGATTGCTGCTGCTTTTGTTATTGTTTTATTTTTTGAGACTGGGTCCCTCTGTGTAGCCCTGGATGTCCTGGAACTCACTGTATAGACTAGCCTAACTTTTAATGACTTTGTTTGGCATGTACACACACAGCAAGCCTCTTAAGTCTCTTGCCCATTTTTCTTTTGAGTTTTCTCTTGGATTTGCAGCAGCTTTTCATATTCTGAATGGGCCCCCTTTGAACTGTAGGTGTTATAAATTCTATTCTTGTATTCCAAGTTGCCTTAATTCTTTGTAGTATCATTGAACATGAGGTATTAATTTTAACTTAGTTCAGGTTTTCATTTGTCTTGTTAAAGAAGTCATCCCATCCCCCACGTGTGTTGCACCACAGAAACCATTTACTTGTTTGAAACAGGATTTCATTGTTCTAGAGCTCACCAATTAGACTAGTGTGGCTGGCTAGTGAGTCCCTGTTATCTTCTGTCTTTGCTTCCCAGATGCTGAGATTGCAAGAACTTGCCACTGTGCCTCTGTCTTTTAGAAATCTGTATATGTTGAGAAAGGAGCAGTATACACTTGGAAATTGCTTGGTTGGCACATGGAAATCAGTACAACCTTGAGTGTGAGCCCTTGAGAGAGAGCTTTGCACCTTTTCATTGAGGCAGGATCTATCATTGACAGGCTAAACAATTCCCCAGGAACCTTCTTGTCTGCATCCCTCAACACTTAAATTACAAGCACATGCCATAACTTCTTTGTTTAATGTGTGGATGGGGGTGTACATTAGTGCAGGTACTTACCTGCACATGGGAGGTTGTCAGTCCTTGGGATTTCAACCTTTTGTTTGAGATAAGGTCTCTGATTGGCCTGAATCTTGCAGATTACCTACACATGGGAGGCTGTCAGTCTTCAGGGGCTTTCCACCTTTTGTTTGAGATAATCTCTGATTGGCCTGAATCTTGTCATATAGGCCAGGCTACCTAGTCAAAGAACCAGGAATCTGCCTGTCTCTGCCTCCCATCTCACCATCGCTGGAATTTGAATTACAGGCATGGTCTACTGCACATTTTATGTGTGTTCTGGAGCCGAATGAACAGTCTCCCTAACCCATAAAGTGTATATGTATATGCTCACATTGATAACATTTGAAATGGGATATCATTTCTGTCTCAAGTTTTTTTCTTTAATACAAAGGTTTTAGCTATTATTTCATTAAATGTATTTCCTGTCTTTCCCACTATATTTTCTTTTGGGTTGTTTGTTTGAGACAGAGTTGTCATGTAGTAAAGATGTTTTTTCCTGATCTTCCTGCCTCTCTGTATCCTTCAAGTGCTAGTACTATAGGCATGCACCAACAACTCAGCTTCTTTTCCTTCTTGAACTCCCATAATGCAATGTTTATTCCCCTGTGACCTATAGCACCCCCCATCTACCCATCTCTCCCTCTCAATTTAAATTGTAAGCACAATATTTGATTGTGTAGATGTCCAACTCATAATCTGATTTTCTGATATGTTGAAAGTATGATCATTGCTAAGCATTTCAATGTAACAAAATATTCACCAGGAATTTTTTTTTAATTAAGCTGAAGGTCTTTCATTAATAATGTATGACTCAATAATGTGAATATTTTTCTTGGACTATACTCACAGTGCATTATCTGTACCTTCCATTTTGAGTTTCTTTAAGTGGTATGAGAAATTAAGCCCTTAACTGAACATCTTAAGCCAAGCTTGATGGTACTTGCCTATAATCTTGTCACCATGGCGGCAGAGGCAGGATGATCTTGAGTTTGAGCCTCCATGGATTACATGAGAGTTGTAGGCCAGCCTGTGGTACTAGGGTAAAGCTAGTCTTGGAGTAAACTCCTGTGATTTTTACTTTCTCCCTTTACTAAGGCACAGAGCCTAGTTCTTTAGTTGTCTGACCCTTTCAGTTCTCTAGCACTTTTTAAATGTTTTTAAAACTTTCCTTTATTAAATTTTAAAAATAATATTTGGCCTGTTGATCATAGAAATACTTAGTCCTTCATTCCTGATTTGTCAGTTTAAATGCTATTTAAATAAACCACATATACATAAATTCCAAACACATTTTACCCTTGGTAAACACAGATTCCATTGTATGATCAAGAGTGTATGGATTTGTTAGTGGAAGATTATATGAGTCAGAGTACCTCATATGCAAAAAATAATTATTCATTTTATCCAGGAAACCGAGAATATTGGTTAATCATCTGAGTTAGTTAAATAGAGGTTGATGAAGAGCTTCTTGTCTCATTATTTAAGTAACCATTTAGGGGGCATCCAGTTTGTTTTCAGCATTTTGTTTCACACAGTGATTCAGTTAAACTATCATTTATTCTAAAGACAGATTGGAATTTCTTCATTTTAAAAAAGGAGTAATTTTAAAAGCCATACTTTGCTAAAGGGAATTTTAGCTATTTATTGCCTAATTTTCACTGTTTAACTTACTAAAAAGATAAGATCTGTATTTTTTCTTTAGTTTTTAATTAATTCCCTGCTTTTATTTTGATTTACATAGAGGAATATTATGTTCATATGAGTCATTAATAGCTTCATAGTATTCCAAGCATTGAGTCATAGAATTCCAGGCATCTCTTAGACACAGATGGTTCACTTTCTGTGTCATTGTGCTTTCTGTCCTGTTTATTCATTGCAATAGAGATGTTTTTCTGTTTAACTAGGTCTATCACATCTTTATATTAGGAGAATTTGTTTGGTTAATGAGTAGCACCAGAATGTCTAAATTAGTATTCAACTTTCAGTAAATCTTTCTCTTTCAATGTTTGCTAGATATTCTGTGTTAGCTTTTTAACAGTTGTTTGGTGCATGATTTCTCTCAATCTATTCCGTATCCTGGTATGAAAATTGAAATAAAAAACCTGATGCAATTCTAACTCTAGTCATAGAGCTAAGGACTCTTAGCTTACTAATTTATTTGTCATTTATAACACTAAATTAATCTCCCATGTAGTATTTTTATATGGTATTGCTAAGCCACCCCCCACACCCATTCTTAGCTGTTCTTTCTCAAAGTAATTTAGAGATTCTCAAACTAGAAAATTATTACAAAGTCAATTAAATTTGTTATCTTTTAAAATGTTGAGGCTGAGGAGATAGCTCAGTGGGTAAAGTACTGGCTGGGCAGGTGTGAGGACAAGAGTTCGAATACCCACATAAAAGCTGGATGTGGTGATCTATGCTTGTAATACCAGCACCAGGAAGGCATAGATTCCTGGAAATCACTGGCCAACCAGACTAGCCTAATCATCATCAAGTCCCATGTCCCAGTAGTTAATCCTGTCTGAACAAAATGGACAGCTCTTGAGAAATGATTCCTGAGGTTGACATCATCTGGCCTCTACATGCACACATACACACCCATGTATCCACACATACAACCCCCTCCCCCAGTAAAAAAGCTGTGAAGACTGGGGATTAATCTACTTTATACAAGCTTATTTTTCCAAGTAGTCTAGAGGTCAGTGTTCCAAGATGGTGACTTAGTTCTTATGAAATCATCACAATCTTGTTTGACAGTCTGCTGTGATACTGGCCTTACATCTATATGTTCAAAGCTGGCTTGGTTTTACATCTGCCTTTTAGTCTGGGAAGTGGGAAAACACTCTAGCTGTAAGCTAGTTTTTTGTTTGTTTTCATTTGTTTTGTCTTTTTAGACAAGATCTTGCGATGTAGCTTAACTTGATCTGGAACTCCACAATGTAGCTCATGGTAGAGTTGAACTATATTTCTCTCTCAGCCTCCCAAATGCTGCTATTAGGCAAGCTTAGTCACCCAGCTTGACAGTTACCTTTTAAAATGAAGGTGATCTGAAAGTTCTGTGAGTTGATTTCATTCCTTTATTATTGGTCCACACTAATTATAAGTAACATAACTAGGTAATCTAGAGATATAATCTCTCATCATACAGTAAATGACAAGTTACAGCTTGCTACTTCTTTTTTTTCCACCCCCAAGACAGGGTGTTTTGTTAGTAGTTGTGAAGAGACACCATGAACATGGCAACTCTTGTAAAGGAAAACATTTAATTGGGTGGCTTAGCTTTAGTCCATTATCATTATAGTGGAACATGGCAGCATGGAGGCAGACATGGTTCTGGATAAGATCTACATCTTGATCCAAAGGCAACAGGAAGTGAACTGCAACTGAGTGTGACTTGAGCATATACGAGACCTCAAACCCCACCCCCACAATGACATACTTCCTCCAACAAGGTCATACCTATTGCAACAAAGCCACACCTCCTAATAGTGCCACACCCTATGAGCTTACAGGGGCCAATTACATTCAAACTACCCACACAGTTTTCTCTGTGTAGCCCTGGCTGTCCTGGAACTCACTCTGTAGATCAGGCTGGCCTCAAACTCCCAGAGATCTGCCTGCCTCTGCCTTCTGAGTGCTGGGATTAAAGGCGTACACCACCAACGCCCGGCACAACTTGCTTTGTATAGACAGCAAGTAGAACATGGTGGAAAAGAACTTAATCTATTACAAAAACCCTCATTAACAATACTAAATGTAAATCTCAAAATAATTACCTCTAAATAATTATTTCTAAAATATAGCCATGTCAGTGATAGTCCAACATAATTTTATATGTGCTTTGTTAATTAAAAGTCTCTTAATGTGACATTATGTTGTACCTTGCTTCATCAATTGGAGGACACTTCTTTTGAAGGAAGAGAATTTTAAAGCTCTACATTAAATGTAGCTTCCCTTTCTGGAGGAAGATTTGGGAAAAAAAAGATGTGCTTTTTATATTAAAACAAACATGTATGTATTTGAGTGTGAAAGTAAAAACCAATAGAAACATTAAGACTAACTTTAGTTTTGTGTTAAAGGATAATTCTAACATTTGATGAGTAAATTACCTGATATTTTTAAGTTTGTATTTAATGTGTTAAGCTGTCAATTCTAAATTATTTTAAAATTGTGGAACTGTATTGGCAAAAGAAAAGTAGTATGTATAAAGTATTTGCTCAAGCCAGGCATAGTGGTGTACTCCTTTAATCCCAGCATTTGGGAAGCAGAGGCAGGCAGATACCTGTGAGTTTGAGGCCAGCCTGGTCTACATAGTGAGACCTTGTCTTGAAAAATATATATGTATATATATACACAGTTTCCTCATCTATATTTTTAATTTTTATTTATTCTTTGATGGACTTTATAAAGATTGAATATCCTTTATCTAAAATTATTGAGACCAGAGTATGATTTTTAAAAATATTTGGGGAATATATATGGGATGGTTGTTTTGAGGATGAGATTCAAGTTTAATCAACTGTCATCTCACATATGCCTTATACACATCAGCTGAAGATAAGTGTGTATAATATCTTTAAGAATTTTACATGTGAAACAAAATTTCTTCAAAGTTAACTTTCCATTTGTGGTGTCACATTAGTCCTCAAAACCTTTTGTTTTGTTGCAGATTTTCAAAGGAGGACCGAACCATTCAACTCAAGCTGTGGTTTTAAAGCCAGCTAGCTACATTTGTAAAGGCTCTTTCTCATCTTAGCAATTGAAACATTCTGTATCTTGTTGTTGAGACTTGCAGAGTAGAGTTGTGAAAATAATAATTTGGTGGTTAATAATGTTTTCATTTCATTTAAAGTGCTATTTCATCTTTTCACAGGATAATGAGAAGAGAACTCCTTTACATGCTGCTGCCTATCTTGGAGATGCAGAAATCATTGAACTGCTTATTTTATCTGGTATGACAACTCCTGTGATGAGTTCATGTTGTTTGGTTTTGTCATAATTAGCCTGACTGCCTACTAAATATATAACCTGTTTCTTCATATTGGTTTCATAAGCTGAAACCAAATTATTCACTCTACAATTTCTGATCATATAACCTGTTATATAGGTGCTTAAAGTGCTTTAAGAAGTAGAACTAAGGTTGCTCCTTACAAACTTTATACTCTGATAAATACAAGTAATCTTACAGTTTGTTTAAAAAAAGGGGGGTGGCTACTATGAAAAAATGAAATAAGTTAGTACTGAAATGGAGTAATATCATTCATTTGATATTTTAATTCAGACTTGAAGAGCTGAGAAAAGAAATTTTGTTATGTAGTCTCTTTAAAAATTCCTCATTAAGGTTGTAGAGATGGCTCAGCAGTTATGAGCACTGACTGTGCTCTTCCAGAGGAACCAGGTTCAATTCCCAGCACCCACATGGCAGCTTACAACTGTCTGTAACTCCAGTTCCAGGGTATCCAGCACCCTCATACAGACATACATGAAGGCAAAACACCAATGTACATAAAATAAAAATAATAAATTATAATATACACAGTTTCAAATAATACCTCATTAAATTTTTGCCATTATTCATGTATTTAAAATTTTTAAATCTGGCTCTTATAACAAATCTACAGTTATATAAAATTAAATATGGGGTGGTACAGACCTATCTAATATTGTTAGTTTCTTTATGAATTATTTTATCTGTTTACTAATTGGTTCTCAGCTAAAACTTACTGAAGTTAAGAACAAGAAGTTCAAGAAAAAAAGCATCCTGTTTCCTCTTAACTAAGGCATCTTTTTAATAGAATATGTTGATGAGTCAAAGCTTAGTACATGGAATTTTTGTCACAAAATTGTTGAAAAACCTTTTTTTATGTTAAAAAAATAGCTGTGCTAAGGGCTGGAGAGATGACTCTCTGAGCAAAGTGCTTGTCATCAAGACCTGAATTCAGATCCTCCGGACCCAGCCACTTGAGACCAGGCATGATAGCAGTTTCCAATCCCAGTGTGTCTGTGGGAGATGGAAGGCAGAGACAGGAGAATCTCTAAAAGCTGAATGTGTGGTGGTGAACAGCAAAGATAACCCTGTTTCAACTGCAGTTGGAAGGAAAGTACCAGCACCTGAGGTTATCTTGTGACTTCCATACACAGCATACATGAAAAGATAAAATAAAAAAGTGGCTGTGTAAGAAGTAGCACAGGTCTGTTTATTTTGATGTCTAGGACTTTTGATAACTCTACTGCTGTGGGTTGTTTTTTTTTATTTTTTTATTTATTTATTCATTTATTTATTTATTTATTTATTTATTTATTTGTGAGACAGGGTTTCACTGGCTTCTGACTATCTCATAATGCAAATAAATCCATTTAGTCTAACTTCAAAACTCTCCATAGTCTTTTGCAGAATCAACACTGTTTCAAGGCAAGCTGTAACCCCCTGTAAAATAAAAAAACAAATACATACTTCAACATTCAGTGATACAAGATACATATTACCATTCCAAAAGAGAGAAATAGAGGTATAATGTGGAAACAGTAGACCAAAGCAAGACCAAAACCCAGCTGGGCAAACTCCAAATTCTGTAGCTTCTTGTCTGATGTCAAAGTGCTTAGATGGATGGCACTGTCTTTTCAGCTTTACTACCTAGATTACCCACCACCACCACCTTGGAGTCTCCAATTCTGATATCTTGAGGTTTCCAACACAACCCACATTTTACTTTCCAAAGCTTCAGACAATGACCTTTTCAGGCCTTCATGCAGGGACACCCACCCACCCTCACCCCACTCCCCACCCCCGCCACATACCTAACCTCAAGGACTCTTAAACTGCAGAGGAAGTTTAAGAATCATGACTCTAAAGCCAGCACCATGTAGGTGACTCTGCCAAGTAGAGCTGCAAACATGGACTGAATTCTGCCCCAACACCTTTAACCACATCAGCAGCACCTATTGTTTTTGTTGCTTTTTAGGAGCAGAAATTTTTTTTCACAGATTGGAAACTTAGTTGTCTGGGGTCTTGTCTTAAGGGCACCCTTCCCTTCATTCCACTGCAGATTTGGCTTCTCCTTAATAGTGTGAATCTATGTAACATTTAGCTTGCCAGTGTCTTTTTGTTTTGTTTTGTTTTGTTTTGTTTTGCTTTTCGAGACAGGGTTTCTCTGTGTAGCTTTGAGCCTGTCCTGGGTCTCGCTCTGTAGACCAGGCTGGCCTCGAACTCACAAAGATCTGCCTGCCTCTGCCTCCCGCGTGCTGGGATTAAAGGTGTGCGCACCACCGCCCAGCGCCAGTGTCTTTTTTTTCTTTCCAAACTGTACATTTTGTATTTTTTCTATCCCATTTGCTTCTTTTCATTGTAGGTCTACATATTAATGATTGCTAATAACCATGCAACAACGCCAATATTAGGCTATCTTGAAATTTCCAACAAAGAAATCAGTCTATTACTTTTAAATTTAGCCTTAGGAAAGTTCTTAGGACAAGGTCAAAAAAGCAGTCATATTATTTGCCAAAATATCAGGAATGGTCTTTAGCCCAGTTGCTGATATTGTTCCATCTGAAATCTCTTGAGCTGGGTCTCTACTTTTCCCGTAATTCAAAGCACTGCTGTCTTCCAAGCTCCTTCTAAGATGTCCCACTAAGCTCCCATCAAGCTTCGCTAAGTGTTCAACCATTTTCCAAGTTTAAAGTTCCATATTCCTTTAAAAAGCAGCATGGTCAAGTCTGTCACAGCAATAGCTCACTCCTTGGTACCAGTTTCTTTATTAGTTACTTTTTTATTTCTGTGCTAAAACACCATGACCAAGACAACTTGCAAAAGGAAGGATTCCTTTTGGGCTTACAGTTGGAGAGGGTTAGGGTTCATAATGATGGGGGCAATGGGGAGCTGAGAGCTGAGGGCTCACATCTTAAACCACAAACAGGAAGCAGAGTAACCTGGGAATGGTATGTCACCTTTGAAACCTCAAAGCCTCCCCCCAGTGATGCACTTTGTCCACCAAGGCAGCATCTAAACCTCTAACAGGACTACCAACTAGGGACCAAGTGTACCAATTCAAATGCCCAAGGCTTTTGGGAAACATCTCATTCAAACCACCATGGCTAGTAGTAACTATTTCCTCATTGACGGTGGTGTTTCTTTATATTATTTTTGATGAATTGTTTTAAGATTGAACTTTATAAAATTTGTAGTCAAATTAATTGGAAAGTAAATATTTCTGCATGATGCAGCTCCAAGATTTGTAAGTAAATAGTGTTTTTGACATTGTACATATAGCCAAGCTTTCTTAGAAGCTGAGATCCACTGGAACTAATAATTGTTTTAGCAGGAGTAAAATAATAGCAGTAAGCAATAATTACTTAATGTATCTTTTTTTTTTTTTTTTTTAACCAGAACTGAGGACTGAACTCAGGGCCTTGTGCTTGCTAGGCAAGCACTCTACCACTGAGCTAAATCCCCAACCCCTTAATGTATCTCTTTAATACTATACTAAAATTAGTCTTTTCTTTTACCCTAAGCTGTACGAAAGAATTACAAAGCAAGAAAACTAAGACAGCTAACTTTTATTAGCAGTGTGACTTACAACTGAAGCTTGTACTATTGTAGCTGAAAAGCTAGAGGCAGAATTCAGACTCACATTCTGTTCAATTCACATTACCTCTGCCATAATCTGAATCTCTCTTTTCCCCTGTTCCTATCCTTCTTCATTACCATTATTGCTTCACATAGAGTAGAATTTGCATACACATTATTTTTTTATTGTAGAGTGTCTGTCCAAAAGACTAAATTTTATCATCACTTAAAAATCGATTATTTTGTTTGGAAGCTATTAATTTAATGCTTCCATTCAAATCATCTTAGCTGACTAAGTTGACTGCTGAATTGTTACACTGCCAGCATATGGAAGGCATTACTCAAAAATTCATTTCATTGTCTTCTTAGAAAAGTGATTCTTAATACAGAACAAGAATCTGCTATTTCTGCCTTTAAGAATTAGACCTAAGCCAGGCGGTGGTGGCACACCTTTAATCTCAGCACTGAGGAGGCAGAGGCAGGCAGATCTGTGAGTTCGAGGCCAGCCTGGTCTACAAATTGAGTTCCAGGACAGGCACAAAACTACACAGAGAAACCCTGTCTCAAAAAACAACAACAACAACAGCAGCAGAAATAGACCTAAAGTATGAATAATCCCTTGAAAGCTTACAACCCATGTGTATTAATTAGCCAGGGCTGTCATTGAAAAAAAAAAGTGCCATCAAACAGGTAGCTTAAACAGTGGAGACTCACCTCACAGTTCTCGTCAGAAGCCTGACATTAAGGCGTGAGCAGGACTGCTTCTTTTGTGAAAACAAAGGCTCTGTTGTGTACCTCTTTCCTTGGCCTTCTCCCTCTGCTTTCAGTCTGTCTGTATGTGTCTGCATGTCCTGTTCATTTAAAAAATATTTTTATTCTCTGAGAACTATGTATTGGGGCCTGGAGAATGGTCTAGCAGTTAAAATAGCCATCAGTACCATCTTCTTCAAACTGCTTTCTTTTTTGCCTTCACATTGTTTGCAATAATTAATTTCTCCTGCCAAAACAAACATCTACCAGTAACCTAGGAGTAGCAGTGGAGATAGGATTCCTAGTGTATAGGTTCTGTTTGAATAACCAGGACATAGTGAAGAGGTTCATCTTTTCTTAGTGACTTTGCATCTTTATAGCTCATAGATTTTTATCTTTTGTCTTGTGTAGAGCATGTGATGATACTGCTACAGGCTGTTAGAGGTTTGTTTGTTTTTTATTCTCTCCACAAAGAGAGTTTATGTTTTAAGGAAATATAATGCTCTTCTTCCTCTCCTCCTGCTCCTTTTTATTTTCCTTTCTTTCTTCCTCATCTTCCCTGCTAACCTTTCTGATTAGTATTCTATACTCTTGGGGTTTTTGTTTTTGTTTTTTGTTTGGTTTTTTTTTTGTTTGTTTTTGTTTTTTTTTTGTTGTTGTTTTTGTTTTTTGTTTTTTGAGGCAGGGTTTTTCTGTAGCTTTGTGCCTTTCCTGGAACTCACTCTGTAGACCAGGCTGGCATCGAACTCACAGAGATCTGCCTGATTCTGCCTCCTGAATGCTGGGATTAAAGGCTACCACTGACCGAGTAGTATTATATACTCTTGACTAGCTGTTGGATCACATAACTACTCTGGCTGTATCTTTTGCATTACTAGATTGGCTTGTTGTCTAATATATGTATTAATGTATAGCTAATCCTAAGAGAGTTCTTGTAGAACATAACTCTGTTGTCTTCAGAGAGTTTACTAACAGAGGCTCTAGCAATCTGACACATCAAAAATGTGCTGCTTTGCTTGTGGCTCTTAGATCATTATTATTGATACTGTTATTATTTCTTTTTATAGGAATACAGCCAACTACTATTCTTGAAAATATGCATTACTATATCATGTTTGTTAATACACAGATCACGTATAAATCAATGCATGTGTGTAAGAGAGAGGACTTTTTCATTGGTGCCCACAGAGTTTTTCATAAATTGGCCTTTGCATACAAGAAATTAAAACATTTGATTAATGCTTTTATTTTTATTTTTATTTTTTAACATTTTTTATTGATTATTTGGGAATTTTACATAATGTACCCTGATCACTCTACTTCCCAGTCCTCCCAGGTCTGTCTCCCCCACCACCACCTTGTCCACGCCCTGCAAAAAAAAAAAGTCCAATTTATGTTATCTATATAGTCACTGGAGCTGGTCAAACTCCCTAGAACAACCCCTTAAAGAAAAGTGAGTCTTTGCCCATCCGCACCCCCACCATCAGCCATCTATTGTGGAAAGCTACACTTTAGTACTTCATGCTACGCAGAACATACACTCACCACAATTTTTAAAAGTTCTCTTCCATGGCTTCCTGTCTAGGTTATTACTTTTGGGGGCTGGGGGTGGGGGGGGGCGCTGTTGGATTAGTGCTTTTCAAAGGGGCCCAGGATGTAACAAAAGATAGCCATCTTCTTAAAAAAAAAAAAAAAGTTTAAAATCCCATCATTGAACAAGCCTTATATTTTTTTAGTGTTTGTCACAAATAGCAGTGTGATATCCTCAGTTAATTTTTAATGGATTCTTTATTGTAGTTGCTTGTTTCAATAAATTAATTTTGATTGTTAAGCTTGAAGAAGGAAAAAGGTTGTCAGAATGAACAGGGAGTTTTCTTCTGACTTTGATCTCCTTAGTGTACCTATAATTAGATTGTTTCCACGTTGTTATGTATCTCATAATGCATGTCCAAAAGAAAGACTTAAAAAAGAAAAAAAATTATCTAATTCCTGGTTCATTTCCTATTGTTTGTGTTTGAAGCCAAATTCTGGGAAAATTTCATAATCATCCTTTAATTTCTTCCTGAATATGTTTTATTTTTTGAATAGGCATACAAAGATTATTCTGTACATAAATAGAAAATAACATGAGCTCTAATAATAGAGAATAGCAATGAAGTAGCTCTTTTCCCCCAACTTTCGGTGTGCCTGCCCAGTATTCGGTGTACCCCATAACCAACCACTTAGGCACCTACTCTTGTAATAGCTTGTTTTCCTCTAGAGTTTCACTATTTGTATTAAGCAAATATAAATATAGACTTACCTCTTCCTATTTCTAATTAAAGGTAAAAGATATTTCCAGTTACTGCTTTTTTTGACTTTTTACTTCTCAAAGCTGTATTAGCACATGGAGTACCTTGTTTTTTGTGACAACCACATTCTGTTTTCTTGTCGTTACTTTAATGCTGACTTGTTGAAGACATTTATGAAATCTCATCTTTTTGTACTTTCTCTTCTAGTTGTCTGTGTATATCTTCAGGCCTATATCTCTACTATGTGTGTCAGCATTTGTGGACATGAGTATTTATGCAGGAAGAGCCCCAGAGATAATAGGGAACGATGGAACTCCTCAGCAGTCAGATGAGAGAGTGACAGACCCTATTGTCCTTTATGAACTAGGACTTGAGCCTTCCAAAGAAATGAAAATTTCAAATATCTTTACCTAGATTCAAAACAGAGTCTGACTTTGCTGTGGCTGGGTTGTGTCTAGTCTGAGGTGTGCTTTGTTATCAAGCACTTCTGTACCATCACAAGATCCTGAGTTCGATCCCTAGCATTACAAACTGTTTTAGAAATGTAGACACTACTCCCTTTGATTAGGTCGTTAATTTTGGCTTCACTCCATCCTTCTCTCAGCATTCTTGAAAGCTCCCATTCATTGGCTCTTGGTTGTGTCATTGTCATCACTGTTGATGCCTAAAGAACTCAATTTTTTCTTTAATTAAAAAAAAAAAAATGGGGAGGGGGCGCTGGAGAGATGGCTCAGCGGTTAAGAGCACTGGCTGCTCTTCCAGAGGTCCTGAGTTCAATTCCCAGCAACCACATGGTGACTCACAACATCTGTAATGAGATCTGGTGCCCTCTTCTGTATACATAATAAATAAATAAATCTTTTTTAAAAATTTGTATTCATTTTACATACCAACCACAGCTACCCCTCTCATCCTGCCTCCCACTCCCCCCTCCAGCCCCTTCCCCCCCAACCCACGCCTCCTCTAACAGGGTAAGTTCTCCCATGAGGGAAGACAGCTAAGCCTGGTAAATTCAGCTGAGGCAGGAATTAGCCCCTCCCTGCTTTATCAGTGGTGAGCAAAGAGTTCCACCATAGGTAATGGGATCCAGAAAGCCGGCTCATGCACCAGGGATAGATCCTATCCTACTGCCAGGAGCCCCTCAAACAGACCCAGCTACACAACTTTCTCCCCTATGCAGAGGGTCTAGTCTAGTCCCATGCAGGTTCCACAGCTGTCAGTCTACTCTCTTTTTTTTTTTTTTTTTTTTGAGACAGGGTTTCTCTGTGTAGCTTTGCACCTTTCCTGGAACTCACTTTGGAGACCAGGCTGGCCTCCAACTCAGAGATCCTCCTGCCTCTGCCTCCTGAGAGCGGGGATTACAGGTGTGCACCACCACTGCCCGGCCTACTCTCAAATTTTAATACATTTGTTTTCTGCATGTTTTATAATCTCTTGTGTTTAGGACTTTAAATCTACCATCAATGTATGTACTGGGTTTGCTGTCTGGTAATCTTTATACCAAGGTATTATGAAATGTGTTTTATAGATGAAGAAACTTAGAGGGGTCACCCAGCTGCATTAGGGCTTTGACATAGTCACTGCACTTGATTATCCGTCCCCTGGACCCTCACACTTAAAAACACAAAAGCAATGTAAGCATTGGGAAGTGTGAATTCTAGCAATACTTGACTCTGATTTGTGTACATAGGTATAAAACTGCAGAAATTTGTTAAGGATTATTTTTTTGATCATCTAGGAAATGAGGAATCGGGGTTTGTGGCATAAATGTAGAGTGATGTATAGGAGAAAACCTGTGGCCAGCTGAGTAGCCAGAGTAATTTCTTTTCTGCTCACAGCATACTACTACTATAAGCCTCTTGTATTTGGTTCATTTTTTAAAAACTTTATAATGTAATATTTTTATCTTGTTGGATGTATTTATATTTTGTTGGTACTTTTGTCTGTTGACTTAAATTTTTTTTAATTACACATACTTGATTTTTTAAAAATCCTTCTTTAAACTTTAGGTATAACCAAGAAAGACATGTATATTGTTTTGTTTCTTCTTTGTTTTCCTACATTTATAAACATTGGATCTATTTTTTATAATAACCTTATAATATCAGTCTGTTTATAGTTAGACCTGTACAACTATCTTTGTGTTACTTTATGACATAATTATGACATTCATTAGTATGGAAATGCAATGAATATTTTAAATTAATAAACAATTCATCTTGGAATAAAATTGTGTACATTTCTTTTAAGTATTTGAGGTTAACACATACTTTAAAGTAGGATTTGATTTTATCTTGAATATGCTCTGTATAAAGGTGGCTTTTCTAGCCAAATTATAAAATGGTGTTTATTTTATTTTTAATAAAAATAACTGATTCCTTTTTTGATAATTAAATCAACTTAAAAGAATGATTTTGTTTTATAACTTAAGGGTCATTTATTGGCAGAAAATATACAAGTAATTTTTCAATTGTTATCCAATTGGGACTACATCTAACTTTTATTAAAAATAATTCGTATAAAATATTTCAATTATTTTTTCTTCTTGTTACAGGAGCTAGAGTTAATGCCAAAGACAGCAAATGGTTGACACCTTTACACAGAGCAGTTGCATCTTGTAGTGAGGTATGACATTTCTCTTAGTCAATGTATATAAAGAATCACTAAGTAAACCTGCATGAGTCCAGCTTAAAACTGCATTTTTAATAGAAGAAAAAAAAACTACTAAAATGTCTAGGCTGGTCATTTTACTTTAGAATTTGTACAAACTAAGTTAATTGTTGCGTTTCTCCTTTTGTATGTAAGGCTCTTAGAGTCTGGAGTAAACAAGAGTAGAAACCCTGTATCTATCCCTCCAAGAGAAAGAAAGTTTTTTTTTTAAATTTATTTGTTTTAACTTTTTATTGGTGTTTTGTCTGTATGCATGTATGTCTGTGTGAGGGTGTTGGATCCCCTAGAACTGGAGTTATAGACAGTTGTGAGCTGCCATGTGGATCCTGGAATTGAACCCAGGTACTCTGGAAGAGTAGTTAGATGAGCCAACTCTCCAGCCTGAGAAAGTGTTTTTCTAACACATAATCCTCTTTAAGTCTTTTCTTTACTGGTTCATAATACCCTGTCGCAAGGTTCTGCTGAATATAATTTCATCAGTATATAATATTAATTTGAAGAATTTATTTGAATATTGAAGTTAATTTTAGGAATATAACTTTTAAGAGAGAGAGAGAGAGAGAGAGAGAGTGAGTGTGTGTGTGTGTGTGTGTGTGTGTGTGTGTGTGTATTCATGCTCTCGTGTGTTTGGGCACACCTGTGTATGTATGTAAGTGTGCTTGCATTTGTATGCACATGCATGTGGAGGCCCAAAGTTGAGGCCAAACATATCAGATGTTTTTCTTGGTCACTACACATTTTATTCATTGAAATGGAGTCTCTTTCTGAACTCAGAGCTCGCCAACTTTGGCTAGCCTAGCTAGCCAGCTTGACCTGGGTATTTCCTGTTTCTGCCTCCAAAGTGCTGGGATTATAGGTAGTTGCCACACGTACCTGGCTTTTTTTTTTTTTTTTTTTAAAACAATGCTTCTAGGGATCCATACCTCGGTCCACACACACTTGTATTTTATCAAACACTGTGCCGTTTCTCCAGCCCTTAATGCCCATTTCAGTTTGAAAAGTGTCTTAATGTAATATGAGGTATCTCCCATGGATAAAAGACTCTTTCCTTTTTATAATTCTATATACTGTTTGTGCATTAAGATAACTGACATTTTTAGAAACTATTCTTAATGTTTTTTGCTATCTTCTAGACCTTATAACACCTTTATGAGAACAGATATTTGAAGGCAGCTGTTTAGTGACCGAGAACCTGGACCTTTTTCTATCATTTTACTGCTTCATTAAAGTACATGAGATACTGAACTTGCCCTTTCATGTCTCTTTTATTCAGTTTTCTGTATCCCCAGGAGGGAGCTACAGTTAGGATTTATATACTGTCATTTTCCCTGTAGAATTTTGAATCAAGCAATATGTACTATTTTGTTTTGATTTCTGCAATATAACCTTTTTAAGATTTGTTGATGCTGCCAATGTTAATAATGAGTTTCCCTTTATTGCTGAGTAATATTATACAGTGTGCCTTTGCACTTTCTTATTGAAAGATATTTGCATATTTGATTTTATGACTGTTCAAAAGAAACTGATATGAGCATTTGTCCTTATTGGGTTTATTTTGTTTGTTCAACTTGACACAGCTTGTCATCTGAAATGAGCAAATTTTTTTTCTCTTTTTTTCTTTTGAGACAGGCTGTTACTCTGTAGTGTAGACTGATGTCAAACTCCCGATCTTCCTGCCTCATCCTCCCAAGTGCCAGCATTGTAGATGTGTATTGCCTTACCCAGCTTGGTCTGCTGTGTGCTGGGGTGGGGAGTGTTTTGCTTGCATGTATATCCATGTACCATATACGTGATTTGTGCCCATGGGTACAAATATATCCAGTACCAGTTCTCCTGGCACTGGAGTTATAGATTATTGTAAGCTGCTGTGGGTCCTATAAATTGAACCCAAAGCCTGTTCAAGAGCAGCCAGCACTCTGAACTGCTCAACCATCTCTCCAGCCCCAGAAGAAGGAATCTTTATTGAGAAAATGGTGTCATTAAGATTTTGGCCTGTAGGCAAGTCTATGGGGGTGTTATCTTGATTAATGGTTGGTGTAGTAGGAGGGCTCAACCCACTGTGGGTGGTACATCCCAGGGTAGGTGGTCCTGGGTTATATAAGAAAGCACACTGAAAAAGTTAGGAAGAGCACACTAGTAAGTAGCACTCCTCCATGGTTTCTGCTTACCTGTCCCAGGTTCCAGCCTTTAATTCCTGCTCTGACTTCCTTTCATGATAAGCTTTAAGATAAAACAAACCCTTTCCTCACTAAGTTCCTTTTTGGTCATGGTGCTTTATCACAGCAATAGAAACCCTAACTAACTAAGGCAGCATTCTTGAAGAGGTCTGTTTATTTTCTCTAACTGGAATGGAATTGTGGGGCCTTTGTCTATCTTTGATACACTGCCTGACATGCTCAACAAGCTAGTAGATTACTGAGCACCTCCTCAGTTTTTTGTGGTTTGTTTTTTTGTTTTTGCCGACCCTATTAAGTACTAATGCTGTTTCCTATATTTCAGACAGTTCTGATGGTTCTTTATTTCAAAGACCAAAGTTGTGCTTATGTCATTTAGTCATCCTTGAACCCTTGTAACCTTATAGCTATTCACACTTTAATGCTCTCCATTCTAGTGGCCTGCAAGAATATATTATAGAGATTCAGTTGTATATTAAAGCTATACCTAGAAAATTCAAGGCATTTTTCTAGAGGAAGACATTTATCAAGGAATATTTGGTGTTAGTTTTTAATATATCAGCTGTCTTCTGCTATGAAATTCTTGTGTGCCCATATACTACTAGGCCATTGGCGAACAGTGTAGCTTCTCAGACTTAACTGCTGTTCCACTTGGTAACTAATACCCCTGCAGGACCTAGGAGACAGGAGGCTGTAGATGCCTAACTTTGTTTCTTGTGCAAATGAAGCTTAGACCATCTCTTGCCTTCGGGCCTAGTAGCACCACAGAGCTATTGACTCGGGACAATAGGGCTTTTTTTATAACCAGGTGTAGTAAGACTGGGGCAGATTTTCTGGTCAGAGCAGAGTCCTGTCACTGGGAAAGAAAACAGGCAGAGCAGCATGGCCAGAAGAGAGAACAAGGAAAATTTCTATAGATGCTAAGGGAGAGGCCAGAGAGAAGAGGAGAGGAGAGGGCAGAGTTTCTCAGGACCAGAGTAAGGAGCAAGGAAGGAAAGATGGAGGATGAAGGAACAGAGGATGAAGATGAGTTTGAAAGCATAGGAGTTTACTAAAACTATGAGGACAGGAAAAGTGAGCACAGAGAGGATCTGAATGTGAGGACGGAGCTGAAGCTGCATAGATAGGATTTTGTCATAGAGGAATAAATGGACTAAGACCATGGTGTATGTTGTGCCCTGGGCACGAGACACCCGAAGAGACCACCAGAGACTCAAACTCACCGAAATGCAAAAGCAAGGTTTATTTCAGTTCAAGCTGCACAGGGACCTTGAGTACCCCGACACAGCAGAGGCTAGAGGAGGTGCCCGCCCCTCTGCAAGCTCAGTTTTTAAAGGCAAAAATCATAAACTTACATCATTTAGGGGTGCAAGTACAGGTACAGTTCTGATTGGCTCGAGTTTTAGGGGCTTTTCAGAACTTCTGTTTTATCTTACTTTGTAGTTTTAACCGATTGTTTGTCAAACTTTATAGATTACCTCCAGCATTGGGGCATTCTGAGGTTAATCAATTGTTACCAGATAGTCCTTCAAACATCCTGATTTTGTACTTTGACCATCTCCAGTATTGTGGTATTCTATGGTTAATCAGTTGCTACCACATGGCTCTTCAAGCATCCTGACTTTGTCCTGGGACTTACGTCAGCAGCTCTGAGAATTTTGAAACTCGGGCCTGTTTCAAGCTGGGGTGAGGGGCTTGCTTGAAATGGGGGTGCTTTGGCTCTTCAGTGTATATAGATTCTTTTCCCTCAGATAACTCCATGCCAGATGTAGTTTCTTCCCCAGGACTCTGGGAGGAATCTTCTCAGGGCAGGTCCCTAGGAAAATTCTGTTACTCCATGTGAATTAGTTAGTTATATCTTATAGCAATTTTGAAAAGAATGGTGGTCAGTTAGTATCCTCTTTCTCCTAGGTAAGAGCACCGAGGGGCAGTTTTACAAAACTTGAATAGTATGTTTTGTAAGTGATAGAATTAAGGTTTTTATATGTGCCCAGGAGTGAGAGCTGAGTAATATAGTAGTTCTATTTTTAATTTTTTAAGGAACCTCCAAGCTGATATCCATAATGGCAGTATTAATTTTTACCTCCAACAGTGAATATGGGTTCCTCTTTCTCCATATCCTTCCCGACTGACAAGCAGAGCCAGTGAGCTGTGAGCTTGACCAGCATCTGCTGGGAGGTTCTTCAGCTATGTTACACCTGGAGTGTGGCACTGTTGGAAGTTCCAGAAAGTCCTTAAGAGCATTGGCCAGGGGCTAGTTCTGACAGGTGGGCCTGTGTAAACTCATCAACTGTGCAAGAAATTTGAAGGTGAAATTTGACTCATAAACCAGAGTCACACAGTGACCAGTCTCAAAGTCCCTTTGCAGATGGGGATCAGCACAGTGGCTTGAAGTGCCCTGTCTCAGGGGTAAGATCCAGGGCCACCTCCAATTTTTGTACTGTTCCAGTTGGCATTAGCTTTGCACTATCAAGGCTCACAGCTTAGGGTTGGTTCATTAACACATTAGAGAGCCTGCCTCCCTTAGGCTTGGCTTCTATCTGAGCTGCCTTATGACTGACTCTTTAACACAGCTTGCACATGTGACATTTCAGAATCACATAGGATAGTTTTACACAAGATGGTTTTAGTCATGTTCCCAGCACTGTCAGATTTATTTATTTTGATTTATTTATTTGGATTTTATGTGTTTGAGTGTTTTGCCTGCAGAGGCCAGATGAGAGCCTTAGTCTGTAGCATGAAATCTAATTGTTAATATAATAAAAAACCCAGAACCAGATATTGGGGTGAAACTGAATGATCAGAGAAGCAGAACAAGCCACAGCGAACCTCACCTCACCAATTCCTCAGCTTGATCCTGTCTCCTCAGACCGAAAGCCTCTGAGTCCTCACCCAAAAGGATCTCAGCTGAACTGCTTTATTGGTTTCCTAGATCTGGAGTTAGAGATGAATGTAAGCTGCCATGTGGGTGCTCAGATCCAAACCGAGGTTTCCTGCAAGAGCAGCAAATACTCTTTAACCTCTGAGCCATCTGTCCAGTCCCTGCTGTTAGTTTCTTGATAATGAGTTGGGGTAAGAGTAGTTTTAATTTGTGTTTCCCTGATGGTTAGAGATACTTTTTAAAATCAGTTACTGGCCATCTGTGCAAGACAAATCTTAAAAGGTATTATTAATCAAAACCCAGAGCCACGCATCCTAAGTCAGAAGCTTATTTTTTGGTAAAAGTGGGGGGACTTGTAGGGCCCTGGCCCCCATTTTGGGTAACTGCTGCCTTGCTTGCTGACCTTGACTTTGATATCCTTCCTATGCTAATTCTCTGCGAGATTCCACCCTCCTGAATTTTTAAGGGAAGCTCCTTGTCTGTGTATCCAGCATATTAGGCATAAACAGCTTAGATACAAGATTGTAAAACATCAGAAGCGAACTTCTGCCCTCCTGGGTTCCCATTGTGCTGTAAGCCTGTATTTAAGACCTCCCTCCTTCAATAAACGGCATTTCAGCATTCAAAAAAAAAAGGAAAGAAAGAAATTGAAGACAGCGATGTTCTAAAGGAAGTTGTGATGGTTTCATGGGCCTATGAGGATGCTGGACTAAAGTATATCAAATTGTGCAAACAGGAAAATTGTATACTATGTGAATTATCTGTCAATAAAGATCATATATATGTGTATATATATATATAAAACCATATATATGGTTATATATATGTATATATATAACCATATATATAAACAAACCAGAGCCAGATATTGGATATTGGAGTAAAAACTGAGAGATCAGAGAAGGAGAAAGAAGCCAGCCACATTCTTAACCCTAGAAAATCCTCAGCATAAAAAGAGAGCTACTTCCTATATACTCACAACTATAAACCCTTTCTGTGCCCTACCATCTTACTTCCTCTCTCTGCTCAGCTTCTTCTTTCCACCCAGCTCTATCACTTCCTGTCTGTACAGACCCCCAGACCTCTGTAGTTAACTAGTGCTGGGATTAAAGGCATGTGTCACCACGCTTAGCTCTGTGCCCAGTGTGGCCTTGAACACAGAGATCTGGATAAATCTCTGCCTCCCAAATGCTAGGATTAAAGGCATGTGCTATCTCTACCTGGGCTCTATGTTTAATATAGTGGCTGGTTTTTTCCTCTGATCTTCATGCAAGCTTTATTTATTTGAGCACAAATAAAATATCACCATACATCTGTATCTCTCTGTTTGAAAACTGCTCAGTTTACTTGCCCATTTGTTGATTGGCAGTTTTATTTCCTTAGTATTTAATTTATTCAGTTCTTTGTTAATTCTGGATATTAGCCCCTTGTGTAAAGTGTAGCTGAAAAGATTTTCTCTCTTTTTCACTGTTTCCTCTGTTGATAGTTTCTGTTGCTAATAGTTAAATTTTCATATAGTCTCATCTGTTGATACTTAAGGCTAGTTCCTGTATTGATGGTGTTTATTCAGAAAGTTCTTGAAGTATCTTGAAGAGTTTTATCTGTTTTCTTTTATTTCAGTGTTTCAGGTTTTAAATTAAGGGATTTGATCCAATTTTGAGTTGATTTTTTTTTTACAAGGTGAAAAATTAATTTGATTTCATTCTACAGCAGATAAGATATCCAATTTTGAGAGCACCATTTGTTGAATAGGGTATCTTTTTTTCAAATACGTGCTTTTTGTCTCCATTGTCAAAATTAAATTGGCATAGCTTTGTCTTTTATTTCTGGGTCCTCCTTTCTGTTGGACCTCCTTCCTGATTTTATGCCAATACTAGACTGTTTTTTATCACTATACTGATGATATGGTTTGGGAGCAGGTATTGTCATAATCCAGCAGTGTTCTTACTCCTTAGGATTACTTTGGCTATTTGTGCTCTTTTGTGGTTCCATATGATTCTTTAATTGTTTTTTTCTAAATATATTTGGTGTGACAGTATACTTATTGATTTGTTTATGTGATCTGTGGATATATCAGATTTTCGATAATTACAGTAAATCTGTATATTTTTGATAATACAGCAATTTCCACAATATTAATTCTGCCAGTCCAAGAGTATGGAAGGTCTTTCCATCATCTAGTACCTTCTGTGATTTCCTTTTTCAGTGTCTTGAAGATTTTGTTGTTTGGAGGTCTTTTTATTTTTTGACTAGGTTATATTCCTAAATACTTCAGATGTTTTTGAGTTATTTTGAATGGAATATTTTTATAATTTATTTCTCTGAGAGTACATTGTTGGAAAATATGAAGGCCACTGGGGTATTTTTTTTTATGTTGGCTGTTTTATTGTGTTTATTAGATCACAGAGATTTCTAGTAAACTATATAGTACCTTTTAAGTCAAGGATCATGCCATCTACAAATAAAAATAATTTGACTTCTTCCTTTCTTATTTTTATCCATCTTCTGTGTCTTTCTTTAGCTATAACTAAGACTTTGAGTACTGTATCAAATAAGAGAGGGGAGATTGGACATTCTTATGTCTTATTCCTGATTTTAGAGGAAATGCTCTCAGTTTGTCTCCATTTAATATAATGTATGTTATAGGTTGGTTGTATAAACTCTATTATTTTGAAGTATATTCCATGTATTCCTAATATCTCCAAAACTTTATCATGAAGGATAATGTATTTTGTCAAATATCTACTTAAAATCAGTCAAAATGATTATGTCATTTCTGTCCTTAAATTCATTTCTATGGTGTATTACATTTATTAATTTATGTATGTGAACCAACATTGCCTTTCTGGGATGAAGCCCACTTGATCATAATAAATAATCTCCTTAATATAATATGTTCCTGAATTCTGTTTGCCAAGTTATTTTTCTGAGAATTTTTGCATCTATGTTAAGGAAACTGCTCAGTAGTTTTCTTATTGTTGTTCTTGTGTCTTTACCTGGTTTGGGCATCAGAATAATACTCACTTCATAGAATAAATTTGGTAGTGCTCCTTCATCTTCTGTTTTGTGGGAAAAGTTAAGAATTGGTAAGAGATCTTTCTTGAAAGTTTGATAGAATTCAGCAGTGAATCTGCTTTCTGGACTTTTCTTTGATGGGAGGACTTTGACTATGACTTCAATCCCATTACTTGTAATGAGTGTTTGCATTATTTATATCTTCTAAGTTTAATTTTTTTAGGTGATATACATTTAGAAAATCTATTTTTTCTGAGTTATGTAGCTTTTTAAAGTATAATTTTTCATAATGGCCCTAGTAATGTTCTGTATTTTGCTAGAGTCTGTTATGATGACACTCTTTTGATCTAAGAACCAATTCTGATCAATTTTGTGTTTTGTTATTTTAATGTTCATTTCTTTAATTTATTTCCTAATCTTATTATTTCTTGCCATCCGCAGAGATATTTGCACTCCCATGTTTATTGTTGTTTTATTCACTATAGCAAGGAAATGAAAGGAACCTAGTTATTCATCAAGAGATGGGTGGATAATTAAAATCTCATACAAATAGAATATTATTCAACTCTAAAGAAAAATAAAATCACAATTTGCAGAAAAACTGATGAACTTACAATATATAATATTAATTGAGGTCAAACAGTTTCAGAAAGGAAAATACTGCATGTTTTCCCTCATGTGGACTCTAGTCTATAATTTATATATTTATATATAATGTATATAAGCAAACAAATATGTGTGTACAGTAAAACATAAGAATGAGAACAAGAAAGGGTAAATGTTAGGTGATACAGAAGGGTGGAAAGTAGGTATAGGACACAAGCTATGAAAGAATATAAAGCTCATTGTTTTTCTAGTTTAGCTGTCATGGATGGTGGAGGTTGTGGTAAATTAAATGCATAAAATAATAATTGATATTGAAAGTAAGATCTATTGTGAAGTTCCACAGCTTCAGAATGACTCTTCTAACCATAGAAATTCATGCAATTTGGAATCTGGCTGACTTTTTTGTGTGATGTTTTTTATTTGCAAGTTCTTAAAAATAAAGTTTTAATTATTTTAAAAAGTCATAGTATTGAGATTCTGTTCTAGTTTTGTTGCTTTTCATTTTCATATGTGGTTTTGTACTTACCTACTAAAAATAGGATTATCACTGTAAGAAGACAGTTTTGCTGTTTTAATTATGATTATATTGCTTAATGCCAATGACATGCTAAATTCCTGGAATCCTGCATACATCTACTTTATAAAAGTGATAGTGTAAGACTCCGATATGCTTCTAAGGAGATGAATTTCTCGGTACAGTAATGCTTCAGTTACTTCAGTAGTAACATTCATGTTAAATAGCACTGCAATAAAAGACCTTTTATGTACTAATTTAGTGAGCCAGACCTAGTGATTTTTTTTAACTTTGTAAAATATAATTGCATAATTCTTTGTGAGATGAGAAATGTCTTTTTAAGTTTCTGTATATTTAATATTAAATAATAAATCTTATTAAAGCTATGCTATGTATATGCTAATGTATTTTGCTAATAAGAGACAAGACATGAACACTTAATGAAAAACATGCATTTCTTTGTTTTCTTTTTTCTTGTACATTTAATAGAGTGCTGTGCTTTTAGTGAGAAAAGAGAATATTTTAACAAGATATATCTTTTTATGGCTCTAAGTACTATCTTTAAATTCAAAATCTTTCTTAAATTCCCATACTTATTCTGAGCTCCTTCAAAACTTTTATTTTCTCCATATGTCTACATCTTCATAATTTCTAAAAGTATTCACTCCTCTTGTTTATATTTTAGGAAGCAGTTCAAATACTTTTGAAGCATTCTGCCGATGTTAATGCTCGAGACAAAAATTGGCAGACCCCTTTACATATAGCTGCTGCGAATAAAGCTGTAAAGTGCGCTGAGTCTTTGGTACCTCTTCTGAGTAATGTGAATGTATCGGATCGAGCAGGGAGAACTGCATTACATCATGCAGCTTTCAGTGGGCATGGCGAGGTAGGTGCATTCAACTAGAAACTGATTGTCTATCTTCCAGCCTTCGGGTATTAATGAATTTGTCTTCTTTTAATTCACTTAGTTCATAGGAAAAGCAAACAGAATTTCCCAGCTTTTTTCTTTTTCAGTGATATGTGTTCTCAAATTTAAAAACTTACTTAGTACTTAGTACACATACACTAGAATTTCACAATGTCCTAGAATGACAGCATTGTCAGCTCGAGGATAACAAGAGATGTATTCTGTCATTGTCTAGAAAGTACAGGAAGATAGCAATTTCACTGTTCTTTCAAAAGGAAGGATAATAGCAAAGAAAGGCAGTGTTTAGAATCGATGCTTTCTTCTAGTTTGTATTGAGATAATTCCTTAGTAAAAGAACCAGCAAAAGAAAACAGGTTAAGAAAATTAGTCAGGCTGGACAGATGGCTCAGAGGTTAAGAGCACTGGCTGTTCTTCCAGAGGTACTGAGTTCAATTTCCAGCAACCACATGGTGGCTCATAACCATCTATAATGAGACCTTCTGCCCCTTCTGGTGTGCATGCATACATGTAGGCAGAACACTATATACATAATAAATAAATAAATCTTTTTAAAAAAAGAAAATTAGTCACTACAGGGCTTGGAAGATGACTCAGGCCATAAGTACTTTCTATGCAAGCATGAGGGAGGACCTGAGTTCATATCCCTAGCACCCACATAAAGAGTAGGTGTGGTGGTGCACACCTATAACCCAGTCAGATCTCTGCAACTTGTTGGTCAGCCTGCCTATCCAAACTGGTAAACTCCAGGTGAGAGACCCTGTCTCAAAAAAAAAAAAAAAAAAAAAAAAAAAATCTTGGAGTGCTGGGCAAGGTGGCACATGTCTTTAATCCCAGCACTTAGGGAAACAGAGGCAAGTGACTTCCAGGACAGCCAAGGCTACAACAGAGAAACCTTGTCTCAAAAAACAAAAACAAAAAACAAAGAAACAAACAAAACCAAATAAATAATAATAATAAGGTGGGGCATGATGGAGGAAAACACCCAATATCAATCTCTGGTCTACACACACACAAATAGGTATTTTCATCAAGCATTGGTAAGCCTAATTGAACCAGAATTGGAGGAAACTTTGTCGAACCTCCCCTTCTCCCCCTCCCCGCCATCTCTTCACTTTCCTTTCTTAATTTAAAATGAACTATTATGATGTTCCAAACTCCTGAACTCCAGGCTGCCCTCCTACCTCAGCCTCTTCTAAGCAGCTGAAACCAGTTGCACTCTAATGTACCCAAGTCCTAGTCCTGCTGTGCAAAGAAAAGAACACAAATCATAAGTATTCTAGTATTATTGATTCACTATGAGATAATAGACTTTGTAAATATTGAATTTGAAATACAGGCTTTAAAATATAAAATTTGAAAATAGACTGTAATAATTTGATTTAAACATAGTAGATCTACCATGAGGGAAAAAATTGAATTTCAGACATTACTGGTACAAGACAGTTCTTTACATTCTAATAACACTTTAGGCTATAATAGCAATGCAACTTCTATTTAAGTAGTCCATCTTGAGACTTGCAAGGTTTGTACTTACTTAGATGTTCATAAAATACTGAGTTGCAAAGTGGCCTCTTAAAAGAGGCTGCAGCCTGACTTTAGTAACACAGTGAACTCCCTCCTGTGTTGTCATAGTATATTAAATGTCTCCTTTCTACAACTGCAGTGATCCGGTGCTAGAGAAATCAAGTTAAATATTCACAAGGCATATTTATAAACAATTCTACTTTTGAAACTGATTACTTTTATTCCAGATGGTCAAACTACTCCTGTCCAGAGGTGCCAATATTAATGCTTTTGACAAGAAAGATAGACGTGCCATCCATTGGGCAGCATATATGGGTATGTACTTTTTAAATTTACTTTTGACAATATAAATGCATTTTGGGTTTGACATTTATGCAACTTTTTTTTAAGTATAACAATAAGTTATACAATATGTGAGGTTGCTGCCCAGACAGAACAAGTAGAAGTAGTTTACTACAACAGTACACTGGACCTAATTTATAAAACTGATGAAGCAAGAGACATCTCAGATGGTTGCCTGGGGTATTTAACTTAAGATGGGTGTTTACTAAAAGCTCATTCTCATATCCATTCTTTTTATTGGGTTTTTAAAGTATAAGTTATAAAGATGCATTGAGAAGCATCTTATTAAACTGGAGGTATAGCCGAAGTGATACTGTGTTTTGCCTTGCATGCACAAGGCCTTGGGTTCAATCTTCATCACTGCAAAAAAACTTAACCCATTATGAGCTAAGCACTGTGTGTGTGTGTGTGTGTGTGTGTGTGTGTGTGTGTGTGTGTGTGTGTGTTAGTACATGTACAGGTGTGTTAGGTCAACTTCCAGAGTCGTTCCTCAGGAGCTATCTGCCGCCTTTTCTGACTCAGGGCCTCTGACTGGGACCTAGGGTTATATTAGACTGGCTGGCCAGAAAGCTCCAGAGAGTTTCTGTTTCTACCTTCCCAGCACTGTGATTATAAGTGTAGAGTTACACCCTAAAGGTACCATTTTGGTCATATACCCTATTTTGATAGCCAAAACCTAAAAATGTGATATGACAACCAAAAATAATGGGCCTCTTCTTAACATAAGGAAATTTTTTCTTGTGTTAAAGGTAAAATAGCCAGAAGGAGTTCTGCTTCATCCTAAAGTCTGTCACACTATGTGGAGTTTTACATCCTTAAGTTTTGAATTCTTTCTTGAATATTCTATTGTTGGTTATTCATTGAGACAATTTAAAACTGTGTATGCAATTTAAAACAACACATTCTGTGTTAAAAAGGTTGGCATAGTCAATGGAGTATTGTAGTATGAATCTTAAAGGTACTTGTTAATAAAAACAAACCTGAGGCCAGTTATTGGGGTGAATGCTGGAAGATCAGAGAAGCAGAACAAGCCATGGCTACCTCACCCTGCTAGTTCCTCAGGTGATCCTGTTTCCTCAGGCTGGAAGCTTCTGAGTCCTCCTCCACATGAATCTCAGTTGAACTGTGTTACTCCAAGGCCTGAACGCTTAACCAACCAAATGCTTAACTAACTACATGCTTTACTAACTCTGGTGCCTGGTTTTCACGCCTTATATATCTTTGTACTTTCTGCGTCACTCCCTGGGATTAAAGGTGTGCACCACCACCGCCCAACTTCTGCTATAGCTTACTCTTCCCATTTTCTAGCCACCATTTGTGGCTTTGTTCTAGTGGCTGTCTGTTCTCTGACCCCAGATATGTTTATTTTGGGGAACACACACTATTTGGGGGAACACAATACCACCACAGAGTATAGTGAGCCTTTCACTTTGAAGAAATTAGGTTTAACTTAATAGTTATTTTCATGAAATAAAAGCCAGAATAATTTTGTGGCTTGCTTAAAGTTGAGCTTCTAAAATAGTTAAGTGTGTGAATCTTAGTCTGGTCCTAGCATGGATCAGATGTCCTTGATACAGTTGATTATGATTTAAAAGGTCTTCTGTGCTTTGGAGTTAGCAGTACATTCTTGATCTACCTTTGTTACTATAACAGAATACCCATGATTGGCTTATTTATACTGAGCAGAATTTAATTTCCTTTAAGTTTTGGAGCTGTGGAAGTCCAAGATGAAGGTTCTATCATCTGGTAAATGTCCTTCTTCCACCTATGTCATGTGATGACATGATGGAAAACATCACAAAATAAAAGAGAAAGAAGAGATGTTAAATGACCTTTGGGAGAGGAACAAGATCTAGTCAAGGTTGACACTAGATAAAATAGTAAATAGTATTATTTTTATTTGTTCTTGCTACCAAGATTTGTCAAAATTATTCTGAATTCTTAGATTTTTTTCAATCCTCATGAATTATTAGTTGTCATGCATCATAAACGTAATGTGTTGTTTTACGTTTCTTTGGGGGTGGCGGATTTGGTTGTTGTTTCGTGACAGCGTTTCTCTGTGTAGCTTTGGAGTCTGCCCTGGAACTCACTCTGTAGACCAGGCTGGCCTCAAACTCAGAGATCCACCTGCCTCTGTGCTGGGATTAAAGGCGTGCACCACCACCACCTGGCCTGTTTTACACTTCTTAAAATGTATTCAGGGTATATTTAATAATTTCTGTGTGCTGATCTGTTTGGATTTGTTTGCTTATTTTTATAAATGTATCTTCAGGTCATATCGAAGTAGTGAAATTACTTGTGTCTCATGGAGCTGAAGTGACGTGCAAGGATAAGAAGTCTTATACACCTCTTCATGCAGCAGCCTCTAGTGGAATGATCAGTGTAGTCAAGTACCTTCTAGATCTTGGAGTTGATGTAGGTATATAGATTAAGCAGTACAAATTAATGTGTTGTTCTATGTTTTTACTGTATTGTCAGAACTTAGGTTTGAAAGATAGCAGTAATATCTTTGTCTTTTTACCAAATCTTTTCACACCTTTAATTAGCTAGTATCCTGATATGATCAATATATATGTCTTAGTTGGGTTACTATTGCTGTGCTGAAACACCATGACCAAAAGCAACTTGGGGAGGAGAGGGTTTATTTGGCTTATGCTTCCATATAACTCAGTCTAGAGGCAGGAGCTGCTTCAGAGGCCATGGAGGATTACTGCTTACTGACTTGCTTCTTTTAGTTTGCTAAACTCTCTTTCTATATCACCCAGGACTACCAGCCCAGGAATGGCACCACCCACAATGGGCTGGGCCCTCCACATCAATCATTAATTAAGAAATTGCCCTATAGGTTTGTCTACAGCCTGCTCTTATGGAGACAGTTTTCTCAATTGAGGTTCCCTCCTCACAGATGACACATAACACTAACCAATATAATAGGTAATTAGTCAAAATATATAAAGAGTTAAAGCCAATTCCAAAGATGAGTGATTTGCCCAAAGTTTTTCTTTTCCGTCACGTTTCAGGTCCTGTAGTTCTGTTCCTTCCAGTTCTCTGGGAACCAGCAGATCAGACACACTTTGACTAGGTAGTAGTGTTATTGTCGGTTTTCTGAGTAGTAAGTCTAACTTTGAATGACTGTAGCAGATCACATTATCATTATGGGATACTGACAAAAGCAAGGGAGGAAGACAAAATACTTAACCAAATGTACATATGAGTACTATAACACTATATAGTAATACCATTCATTTTTTTAAAAGGTTTATTTATTATGTATATAGTTTTCTGCCTGCATGCCAGAAGAGGGCACCAGATCTCATTATAGATGGTTGTAAGTCACCTTGTGGTTGCTGGGAATTGAACTCAGGCCCTCTAGAAGAATAGCCAGTGCTCTTAACCTCTGAGCCATCTCTCCAGCCCCAAAGATTTATTTATTTATTAATGTATACAGTGTTCTGTCTGCCTGTATGTCTGCAGGCCAAAAGAGGGCACCAGATCTCACTACAGATGGTTGTGAGCCACCATGCGGTTGCTGGGAATTGAACTCAGGACCTTTGGAAGAGCAGTCAGTGCTCTTAACCTCTGAGCCATCTCTCCAGCCCAAAATGAAGAACTATAACTCCTTTGGTGTTTCAAGACAGGATTTCTCTGTGTAGCTTTGCCCCTTTCCTGGAACTCACTTGGTTGCCCAGGCTGGCCTGGAACTCACAGAGATCCGCCTGGCTCTGCTTCCCAAGTGCTGGGATTAAAGGTGTGTGCCACCACTGCCCAGCCATTCATTTTGATTAGGGAAAAATCCTGCTTACTTGGTATATATTTGATCCCTGAATAAGAATACATGTAGCTTTTATATGACATTCTTTAGATACTTGTCCTTTAGTCCCTCTTTTTATTGTATTTACTCTTTTGGTTTGGGGGACAGCTCATTGTGTTGGCCTCAAATTTGGAATCCTCCAGTCTCAGCTTCCAAGGGCTTGGGTTATAGATATATGCCACCATCCCTACCCTCCTAATGTTATTCACTCTTATTGTGGGGGCATGTGGATCAAACCTACTGATTCTTGAAAGCAGTGAGCAAGGAGAAAGAGTGCAAAGAGAGGGAGACGTTAAAGCTGTCAGAAAGTATGTGGTGCTAGTTAGACAAGACATGCTAGGATTGTAGAGGTGCACTGACTGTTTGAGGACTGTGAGAAACACTACTGAAAAACGAGGAAGGAAGACATTGAAAATGTGGGAATTTGAAGAAGTTGCAAAACACCCAAACATATTGTTGAGTGGGACCCTGAAAAGTACAGGATAGCTAAAAGTTTCATTTTTGTTCACCAATGCCTGTAGCTGTTTCAACCAATTAGCATAATGGCCTTAAAAGATCTGAAACAGATGAATGAAGTATCCTTGTTTCTGCTCACCATTTGTAATAAATTCTCCCTTAGCTCAAAGACTTTTGAAAATATATTGTTTTTATTTTCTTAAAATAACTCTTGTGAAGGAATTTAACATTATGTGTGTGAAGTACATTCTCTAAATGTACGTAACCTATTTAACACTAAATTGCTTGTTATGTTTATTATTGTAAGACAACCTTAACATTATAAATCTTATCTTTTATTTATCCCTTTTTCCATAACTGATAATTTAAAATAGCTTACAGTAGTAATAGAAGAATTACTTAACATTCATATTTTTTCTCCTATAGATGAATGAACCAAATGTCTATGGAAACACACCTCTTCATGTGGCCTGTTATAATGGACAAGATGTTGTTGTGAATGAGCTCATAGACTGTGGTGCTAATGTGAATCAGAAGAATGAAAAAGGATTCACTCCTTTGCACTTTGCTGCTGCATCAACACACGGAGCACTGTGTTTAGAACTTCTGGTTAGCAATGGGGCTGATGTCAATATGAAGGTATGAAACAAAATTAGAACCCATGCTTTCTGTACTTAGTTAACTGTCTAAAACAATATTCATAACACAGACCATCCAGAATTTAAAAGAGCTCCTGGTGAGCTTAAAGACATGGGAAAGGCCAGGTGTGGTGGTGCATGCCTTTAATCCAGCTCTCTGGAGGCAAAGGCAGGCAGATCCCTGAGTTGAGACCAGCAGAACTACACAGTGCCAACCACCCACCACCCCTCAAAAAAAAAAAAAAAAGAGCATGGATAAATCTCTAAAATATTGTCCTGGATCAGGGAAAGAATTTAGTACATTTTCCATCTATGCAAGATTCTAGAACAAATGGAATTCTGTTTATTTGGAGTTCCAGAATTTATAGTCAGGGGGCAAATAAAAGATCAATTGTTGCCCATGGGAAAGAAGGATCACCTAGGCAAGGGGCATGAGGAGACCTTACAGGGTAATGGTGCTGCTTGTGCTTGGCAGGCCTTATGTAATGTAGATGAGCACTTGTGGAAACTCACCGGAGTTCTTAAGACTAGTGCACTTACTTCGTTATATGTAAACTTTGTGTTAGAAAGGAGACAGTAGGTGTTAAATAATGAATGATGCACCCCGATTGTCACGTAGTGATGACACCTGTGACTAACTCTAAAGCATCAAATAATTGTATCGATAATGTGATGAAAAACATGGAGTGAAATGTTGGTGGTAGAATCCACATATGTATATGGATATTCATGCTCTAATACTGTTTTGAAATTGTCTTCTTTTCTGAAATTTCTGTTACAAAATTTTTCATGGTGTTAGGATAGAAATATTATCTGTAGTTACACGTAAAGAATGGTCTTTTGGCTTCTTGTTCATAATTGCTTTCAGGAGTAGGCATTTTAGAAATATGTGTTACCAAGAAAGCTACAATCAATCAAATTTGAATCATGTAGGATTAGTAGAATTATGTAAGCTTACAAATACTGTTTATACAGAATTTCTGCTCCTTTTGAACGTGACAGTAGATGAGCACTGCCTTTCTTAATTGAGAACACTAACCTACACAAGAGAAGTGAAGCAGCATTAAGTCTAGTGGGAGTTAGTTCATTCTTTTCTCTCTCAGCTAAGGGACAAATTTATTTAATTCATACTCAGGGAAGGAAGACCAGAAAGTATTATTAAGAGCCTCTATTATGCTTTGAGCTAAACTGTCTTTTTAAAATTATTTTAAATTTTTAAGTTATCTTACTATTTTATATGTATGGATATTTTGCTTACATATATTCCTGGTGCCTATGGAGGCCAGAAGTGGGAGTCAGATCCCCTGGAACTGGAATTACAATTGTGAGTCACCATATGGAGGCTGGGAGTCAAACTGGGATCACAGGTGCTCTTAAATGCTGAGCCACCTCTCCAGCCCCTAAACTATCTTTTTAAAGAATTTACCTTTAAAGGTTATGGAAATACTCAGTAAAGTGGTTTGCCTAGCAGGCCTGAGGACTCTAGCCCAATGATAAACCTTCTCTTAAAAAACAAAGTGGGTGGCTCCTGAGGCACAGCCCAGTGTTGTTCTTTGGCCTCCATGTGCATGAACATTCCCACAAATTTGCACACACAAACAGGTACACAGTGTATACATTTAAAGATAAGCATAATGGCAGACACTGTAATCCTAACACTTGGGAGCTAAGGCAGGAGGATGGTGATTTTGAGTCCACCCTATCTCAATTAAAAACAAAACATATGCCGGCAGTGGTGGCGCATGCCTTTTATCCCAGCACTCCTGAGACAGAGCCAGGCGGATTTCTGTGAGTTCAAGGTTAACCTGGTCTACAGAACAAGATCCAGGACAGGCACCAAAGCTACACAGGGAAACCCTGTCTTGAAAAAACAGAACAACAAAAAAACAAAACATACATGTATATATGTATATGTATGCATTTATATATGTATGCTTTCAATCCTCAAGTCACTTAGTAACATTTTTTAATAGTTTAGTTAAAGTGTATTTCACAGTTTTCAGGTTTTCACTGTTTTGTTTGAAACAAGGTCTCAGTGTATCACCTGGCTGACCTAAAACTGACTATGTAGACCAGGCTGGCCTGGACTCTTCAGACAGTCCTGCCTCTTCCTTGGGAGTGCTGAGTTTAAAGGTGTTCACTACCAAACCCAAGTGATCATTTTAACTTGAATTCTTACCCAGCCTAGAAAAATAACAGAATTTGTGTTGTAAGGAGAATTGTTTTTCCCCCCTAAAAATAAAATCTTTCAGTTTATCTTAATGGACCTCAGAGGCAAAAATCAAATCGTTTTGTTTTGTTTTGTTTTTCAAGACAGAGTTTCTCTGTGGATCTAGTTTTTTTTTTAAGTGTTTATGATAAAACATCTAAAATTAATTATTTGTATCACCTTATGTGTTTCATGGAAATATTGAAGGCTTATGCCATTAGTTATTATAAACATTTCAGTTATGTGCTGCTATATTTAAAGGATAAGATTAGATTTTAAAGATATTAATTTCTATACTGGCATTTAAATATTTCATGCAGCTTGATGATGATGAGTCCCTTGGTTCATGTCAGTGTCTTTGTGGTTGCCTCTAGTACCTATGATTAGTTCTGTTTATCTTTTCCTTCAAAATTTAAATTGAGACTTTTTTCTCTTAAGAAGTTTTACTTATAAAATGTTCAAAACTAGACCCATATCCTGAATAATCTATAAAATTCAGTATTTATCCATCACAGGGTGATTTTTGTTTGTTGGCAAAGGGTATAATTTAGTGATTAAGCAGATTTGAAGCCTACACTAGATATCATAAAACTTGCCTAACAATATATAATAGCCCTTTAAATTCAGTTGTCTGAATTATATTAGTACTAAATTACATTGAAGTATGTTTCTTATGTTTTGACTTGTGAAGTTCTACCTTGCTGTGAAATTGTACAAAGATTATTGGTGGCTCTAGGTTTTCAACCAACAAGAATAGTAACTCTCAATGACTTGTTTTTCTATATTTGTTCATTGACCACGTCCTTAACATTTGGCCTGTTAGGAAAACTATTTTACTGATCATTTACTCCTCCCTGCTACTGCTGTTCTTTCTACCCTTTTCTCTATTTTGTTGTTCCCAACTTTAACTTGTAAATATAGAAATTGAATTTGAATTTAAATTTATAATAATTCACTTTCTAAACATTTGATCTTTACAAGAGCAGTAGAATTAAATGAATGGGCTTTAAAACGTAATTATGGTCGTCTTTTTATAACTTTTCTTAATATGAGCCTGACTACATTGATTGTTTTGGTTGCATACATACATATCTTTTCCTACTTGCTGTGTTATTCCATAACTTCCTCTGTCACTCCCCCCTTTCCTTCTTCCTGTGCTGACTAATGTTATGTCAGCCTGACACAACCTGTAGTTATCTGAAAGAAAGGAACCTCACTTGAGAAAATGCCTCTAGGCCAGGCAGTGGTGGTGCACGCCTTTAATCCCTGCACTCGGGAGGCAGAGCCAGGTGGATCTCTGAGTTCAAGGCCAGTCTGATCTACAGAGCGAGTTCCAGGAAAGATGCAAAACTACACAGAGAAACCCTGTCTCGAAAACCGAGAGAGAGGGGGCGGGGAAGAAAGAGAGAGAGAGAGAGAGAGAGAGAGAGAGAGAGAGAGAGAGAGAGAGAGAGAAAGAAAGAAAGAAAGAAAGAAAGAAAGAAAGAAAGAAAGAAAGAAAGAAAGAAAGAGAAAGAAAATGCCTCCAGAAGATGCTGCTGTAAGGCATTTTCTTAACTTGTGATTGATGGGGGAGGGCCCAGCCCTCTGTGGGTGTTGCCATGCCTGGGCCAGTGGTCCTGGGCTCTGTAGGAGGGCAGGCTGAGCAAGCTAGGGGAAGCAAGCCCATAAGTAGCACCCTCCCTCCATGGCCTCAGCATCAGCTCTTGCCTCCAGGTTCCTGTCCTGACTTCCATCAATGATAAACAGTGCTGTGGAAATGTAAACTGAATAAACAAACCATTTTCTCCCAAGTTTTGAGAATGGTGCTTCTGAAAGGATGATAAATGCTGCTGCTGGTGGCACTGGTTACCTTGTGGAAAGGTCACGGTCACGACAGAACCCAGTGTTAGTTTTCAGAGCTTTATTAGGAGGGAAAGCGGGGACGGGAGAGAAGAGAGCCAGGCCTAGAGAGAGAGAGAAAGATGGTGGGGTGGGGGGAAAGGGGAGCAGAGCAGAGAGAGGGTGGGTCTGCATCCAGCTTTTAAGGCGCGTACATAGTCACCAGCATACACTGATGACCCTGAACTGCTCATGTGCAGTCATGTAGCTGGAGTGAGTGCAGAATCCTAACATTCTAGACTTTTTGCTTATTATAAAAAAGCAAGTGAATAGGAATAGGGGCATCATTTCTCCTGGAAAAACTGCTTCCAGCTGACTTCATGGGCATCAGTTGCCTCTTGTGGGGGGGACGGGTAGGGAAGGGGGCCTTCTGAGGTAGACAGGTGTCCTGGGATGGTGGGCTGTCCTGCTGTCCTGGAGCCATCCATACTTCTTGGCTTGGCACTCTGGCTGCTTTTGTGTCTGACAGGATGCTCGTGAGACAGAAAAAGCCTGAAGTAGATCCATCATGTAGCTGGAATGAAGGCAGAATCCTAAGCTATATTAGCCCTAACAAAAACAGTTTCCCTCCCTGTTTCTGGAGACTGACTCTCATGTAGTCCAGAGTGGCCTTTAACTTGCTATATGCTGAGGTTGGCCTTGCATTTACAGCATAAGTGCGGAGATTATTTATATGCCTGACTGTCTTTGAGATACCTTTCTTACTACATACTCCAGCATGCTCAGACTCAGTGTTTTTCCTGCTTCAACCTCTTGAGTGCTGAAATTATGTGTAAGACCAAATGCTCTGTTCATCCTTAAGAATAAATTTTCACCTGGACTTTAATGCCAGCACTCAGGAGGCAGAGGCAGGTGGATCCCTGATTTGATGTCAGCCTGGTTTACCAGTGCTACACAGAGAAACTGTTCGTCCCCCCTCTTCCAAAAAAAAAAAAAAAAAGAATAGGGGTTGGGGATTTAGCTCAGTGGTGGAGTGCTTGCAAGGCCCTGGGCTCGGTCCTCAGCTCCAGGAAAAAATAATAATAATTTTCCTGCTGGGCAAGGTGACTCACTCCTTTAATCCTGGTACTCCGGAGGCAGAGGCAGGCGGATCTGTGATTTCAAGGCCAGCCTGGTCTACAGAGTGAGTTCCATGACAGCCAGCACTATGTAGAGAGACTCTGTCTTAAAAAGTAAAGAAAAGAAGCCGGGCGGTGGTGGCACGCCTTTAATCCCAGCACTCGGGAGGCAGAGGCAAGTGGATCTCTGTGAGTTCGAGGCCAGCCTGGGCTACCAAGTGAGTTCCAGGAAAGGCTCAAAGCTACACAGAGAAGAAACCCTGTCTCAAAAAACCAATTTAAAAAAAAAAAGGAATAAATTTTTCAACTAAAAAAATAATATCACTAAAGTTTAAGCGTAAAACTACTATAAAATCTGTGGCTTTTGTTATTACTGTGTTCTGATAACAACTCCCAGAATGTTGGTTTATTTGCTGCCAAGAAGGCTCAACGGATCAGGGCACTTGCTTCCAAGCCTCACAACCTGAATTAGATCCCTGGAGAAGAGAACCAACTTCTGCAAGTTATCTTCTGGCCTCCACACTTTAACACATGTACATATATGCATAAAATAAATAATACATAAAATAGATGTAAAAAAATTAACTCCTAGCTTCATTCTAGTATGATTTTAGATGGTTGAAAACAATCTATTTTTCTCCATTTCAAAGAGAAATAAATATGCTCTCCTGCTGGTGTTAAGGTGTATTTTTCTTTCTGAGATGAGACAGGGTTTCTCTGTGTAGCTTTGTGCCTTTCCTGGATCTCGCTTGGTAGACCAGGCTGGCCTTGCACTCACAAAGATCCGTCTGCCTCTGCCTCCCGAGTGCTGGGATTATAGCGGGGGTGCGCCACCACCGCCCAAGGTGTATTTTTCAACTGGTAATCTTAATCTCTTCCTCTGAATATTTTAGAATACCTTATATAATCAGTATGTAGAAAGTAAAAATATTTTAATTAATGTTTTCTGTAGGCTTATACAAGCACATTTCCCTTTTTTTTGTTGTTGTTTTTTCTTTTTCGAGACAGGGTTTCTCTGTGTGGCTTTGCGCCTTTCCTGGAACTTGCTTTGGAGACCTTTTTTTAACAATTTATTTTTATTTTATGTGCATTGGTGTTCTGCCTGTATGCATGTCTGTGTGAAGGTGTCAGATCTAGTAGTTACAAGCAGATGTAAGCTGCCATGTGGGTGCTGGAAATTGAACTTATTGAACTCATGACCTCTGGAAGAGCAGTCAGTGCTCTTAACCACTGAGCCATCTCTCCAGTCCCACAAGCCCATTTCTTACAGGCTAGAAGACAAAGAGAAATTCTTTCATCTCAGGCTGTATGTTTCCTCACTTATAAAACAGAAATAATAGTGTATTTTTACACCAGTTTTTTTTTTATGTTTGTATACTTAAAGTGTGTGTGTGTGCATTCATGCATGTGAAGGTTAGAGGACAACTTGCAGGATTAGGTCTCTACTTCCACCATGTGTATCCAGAGATCAAACTGAACTCACAGTGAAATGAAGTGCAAAAAGGTCACTGTCAGGACAGAACCCAGTATTAGTTTCAGAGCTTTATTGGGAGGGCGGAGACAAGAGAACCAAGCCTGGGGAGGGCAGCACATGCAGAGAGAGGGAAGATGGGGGGGGGCAGGGTCTGAGTCACGGCTCTTTAAGGCACAGAGGGGCTTATGGAACCGCACCACACATGCACAAATTGTGTGACCACGTTGCACGAACGTGATCACCAGCGCACACTGATGACTACTGAACTGTGCATGTGCAGTTATGCTGCTGGAGTGAGGGCAGAATTCTAACAATCAGACTTGGCAGCAAGCTGTTTTTCCCAGTAGGCCATCTCACTGGCCTGAAAATAATAGTGTTTATCTCATAGGGTTGTGAGGATTAAATGACTGGTATATATGAACTATTTCAAAATTATACCTAAAACATATTTACAATACTTGAAAATGTTAGCTGAAGTTACATCTTTCATATTTCACTGTATTATGAATCCTGTTTTCATTATACATTTTTATTTACTTTGCTTTTTGTCTATAAAAAATGGCTGTAAAATATCAACACTGAGTTGGAATTTACCACATAGTGAACACTTTTGAAAACATAAAACTAAAATGCTTTTGTTAAATATCTTTGTGCTTTTTTCCCTCCTAGTTAAAGGAATAAAATAACAAGTATAGGTATGCTATGTAAGCAGTTTTAGACTGTGCAACAGACCTATAAGGTGTAGATAATATTCTCCTCATTTTCGGTTGAGGAAGTAAAGGCTCAAGAAAGTTAGCAACTTGTCCAAATTCTTTGACTAATGTTGCTGTGGTTCTGGAGTCTGCATACATACATGCTTTCTCATCCTTTTTCCAATGTTTCCAGATTATTAGAAATTCCTCAGGATTACTAGATTTAAAAAAAAATCATAAAATTAAAGAAACAAACTGGGCATGGTAGCACATCCCTAGAACCCATCATTTGGGTGGCTGAGATGGGAGGACCACAAGTTCAACACCATTCTGGGATATGTTGTGAATTTTAGGTGATATAAAATTATAGACTCAAACACCCTGATAACTATTGATGCCCATATAGCATGAAAAGCTTTATAGGGTTAATACAAACTTGGAATATTTGTTGTAGTATATATACAGAAGGCATACTGGGTAGTGCTAAAGGATTAGGATCGCAAAGCAGTTTCTTTCCTTTGTATAGTTTAACTACCATAAGATTTTATAGATTAAATGATATCATGTTAAATGGAAGAAAATAGCACATCAGTCAGTCATTGTTTTTTGCATTTGGAATTTCTTCTGAACTATAGAAATGCACAGCCAGCCAGTCTGATTATCTTAATTCAAGAAAATAGCTAACAATATTGATTACGAATAATTATAAACAAATTAAGACAGTGGTTTTTTTTTTAATGACTTATAATGACTAAAAATGGGAGGTTTTGGGGTTTCATAAAATCAAAAACATCGGTGCAAGGTGAAAGTTTGAATGTTAAACTTAGGAAGCACACTGTGACTATTCCACTTGGAATTATGGTGCCCGTGGTTGAATCATTTAATATCCTATGTTTTACTTTTTCTACTTGTATAATAGGAATGTTAAGATTATACTTTACGACACCATACAGAATTTGTATAAATAGTAAGTGTGGGGAATTTTGTATATTTTTGGTTTGATATACAGTTAATACTCATTTGATATACATAAAAATAAAAAGCCAGTTAATACTTTGAAAAGCTAGTTTACCTCCAGAAGACTTGATTCTTGAGTAATATTTATAAAATTTATATAAGAAGATATCTAAAGTACAACTGAGGGATGCATATTTTGGTACACCATAATAATTAAACTTTTTTTTGTTGTTGTTGTTACATTATTTCAGAGTAAAGATGGGAAAACCCCACTACACATGACTGCTCTTCACGGTAGATTCTCCAGATCACAAACCATTATCCAGAGTGGTAAAAAGTATTTCTGTTTGTTTCCTTTATTTCTTCAATGTAGTTTTTGTTTTTTGGTTTTAATCTACTCAGAGAATGGCTCTGTGGATTTGCCATTAGCAGTGTGTATACTATTAAGATTTTATTTCAGATCTCTTGAAAATCAGCAGAGGATAAAATACCACAAATATATATGATTCATTGTTATTTATATTCTTCTGAATTATTAATTTCATTTCTTCTCTTTTGAGTAGATAAGAAGGGAAGAGTCTCTCTTGCATAGCTTTAGCTGGCCTTCGATTCACATTCCTTTTACACCACCTTGTCCAGCTATGAATTTTATTTCTATAGCAATTAGTGTTGACCTTTTTTCCCCCAATATTGCTAATTGGAAAACTGCCTTTCTACATGTTATATATTAATATTTGCTTTGTTGCATTTTTCATTTTTCCCTGTTTGAATGCTTTGAAATGAACTCTTTTTAGGGTTTTAGGCTATTTTCTCCACTTTATTCTCATGTGTTTGCATTATTACTAAGTAAATTAAACTTTTAAATAAAATAATTTTTATGACTATTAATGTAAATCTGTATTTTTTAGACCATGTTTTAAAGGACTGTTAATAGTCCCTAATATATAATTTTTTTAAAGGCTTTGTTGTTCTTTTTAAGATTTTATTTATTTTTATTTCATGTACATGAACTTTTGCCTGAATGTATGTCTGTGCACCACACGCATGTGGTGCCCATGATGACCAGAAGAAGGTGTCAGATTCCCTGGGACTCATGTTACAGACAGTTGTAAACTTTGATATAAGTTCTGGGAAGTGAACCCAGGTCTTCTAGAAGAATATCCTATGCTCTTAACCAATGAGCTATCTCTCCAGCCCCTTGTTGACATTTAAAAAAAAATTCTTTTATGTGTATATGGTGAATTGTGTATGAGAAAGAGAGCAAAGAAAGGCATACAGGGCTGGAGAGATGGCTGGAGAGAGGTTAAGAGCACTGGTTGTTCTTCCAGAGGTTATGAGTTCCATTCCCAGCAACCACATGGTGCCTCACAACCATCTGTAATGAGATCTGATGCCCTTTTCTGGCCATGCAGACACAGCACTGTACACATAATCAATCAATCAATCAGTCAGTCAGTCTTTTTAGAAAAGGCATACAAATGCTATAGTGTTCATGTGGGGATCAGAAGACAACATCAGATGTTTACCTTCTGCCTTGTTTAAGATAGAGTTTTATGATGTTAGCTGCAGACTGGTCTGCCCACAGGCTTCCAGGGATTCTTTCATTCCCACCTCCTAACTCATTATTTGGGCATTTGACTTATAGATGGGCACTACCATACCCAACTTTATATGAGTTCTGTTCTCATGTTTAATAAGAGGCATTTTACCCACTGAGCCATCTCCCCAAAGAACCCTTTGTTAGCTTTTGTTGCTAGAGTTCTGCAAGGGAAAATAATAATAATAATAATAATAATAATAATAATAATAATAATAGATTCATGATCCAAAGATTTATAAAATACTGTGTATGAGCAGTCGACTTCATGAAGCACAGGACTGCTGTAAAGTGCTGCTCTAAAGCAGTGTCTTTAGCACAGTGGTCTTTAGACTCATTGTACCCTAGAACCCTTCTGTTAGTTTAAAATCCTATGCTCAATTCACAAAACTTTTAAATATGCAATTGGTAACCCCAAGTAAATATACTGTGAATGAAAGTAGTTAGAATTTCTATATCTATTAATCTATGCTTAAACAGCATATTACATTGCATTTTCCAGTATTGTCCAATCTGTATGTAATGTAGTATCTGACACTGTGTCCTTTATTGTAGGAGCTGTAATTGACTGTGAAGATAAGAATGGAAACACCCCTTTGCATATAGCAGCCCGGTATGGCCATGAGCTGCTAATCAACACTCTTATTACAAGTGGTGCTGACACTGCAAAGTAAGCAGTACTTACAGAGGTGGTGATCACTGTCTGGGAAGTCACAGAAGCAGGGGGACTGGGCTTTTCTAGAGATTTCCAGTGGGAGCATGGGTTTCATCTTCAACATTGTAGTAATTGTCTTGTTTGTTTGCTTTTTTCTTATCTTTTATTTCGACACTGGTAGATTTCATTATGTTTTATGTATAATTTTGTTTGATTATCCAGTATGGCATATTTTTATATTTCTGTTCCCTTTTTCTCCAGCATAAATAGTACACAGTTTTGATAAGAAATTTAACTTTTATGATCCCTTTGTTTTTAGTCTACAAGTTACAAATATTGTACACACCAAGTGCTTTTCTTGGATCATCTGTAGACAGTGGTTTCAGACTGTGCTGTGCAGAGCTCAAGGAGTCTCTAGTTGCTGATACAAAGGGGTCCCTAACCCCATACATATTAAAGTTGCCCTATACATTTTTAAAATATGAATTATTTTGTATATGTTCTGCAAAAGTCAAAACCATAATCAATTTGATGTTTCTAATTCTTATATGTCACTTTATATGTATTAATGAACAAAGTATAAAAGTCTTATGTATTCATAGATGATATGTTATTGTACACATGGTCTTTGCAGTTTAAAAATGTAGATTTCTATAGATAGCTCTAGTTTATTGTATGGGATTTAATTTTAGTATATAAGGATACATAAAATATTCTCAATTTATAATTAAGTTGATTTCAAGTTTTCACTATTACAAAATGACTGAGATGAACATTCTTGAGCACAGCACCTTGCAGAAATGGTTTTAAATGGGGAGGTGAGATGAGGACGAAGTTTTGCTCTCTGGACAAATACCTAGAAACGTTAACCCAAAGGTGGTGTTTAGCATCTGATATTTAGAATATAGAGCTCATAAATACACAGTGAGTCTTGCTGGGTGGTGGTGGTGGTGTACACCTTTAATCCCCAGCCCTTGGGAGGCAGAAGCTGGTGGGTTTCTGTGAATTCGAGGACAACCAGAGCTATCCAGAGAAACCCTGTCTTGAAAAAAACAAAAAAATAAAGTAGACAGTGAGTCTAGAATGGTGATAGTACTGAGGTTAGAAAGACAAGCTTTGGGAGAATATAGTTGGGTACTTAGTTATGCCACTTTTCAATGACTGGCCAGATTTTTGTCTGAAGTATTACGAGATTTCTATTCAACTAATTTTTATGTAAGTAATGTTTTTTATAATATATTCATATTATTGTATTTTTATGTGTTTAATGAAGTTTCTGTCCTGTTAATTTAAGGCGTGGTATACATGGAATGTTCCCACTCCATTTGGCAGCCTTAAGTGGTTTTTCTGACTGCTGCAGGAAACTTCTTTCTTCAGGTCAGTGGAACCTTCACAAATCAGTTTGTTTGTACATGCTTGCTCACATGTTCTCTCTCAGCCTTCCTGCATCGTCCCTCTCCTTCTCTGTGGTCACAGTTACCACCTCTGAGAATTCTCTGTGCAGCTTTGCACTTTTTCTGGAACTCGCTCTGTAGCCCAGGCTGGCCTCAAACTCACAGAGATCCACCTGCCTCTGCCTCCCGAGTGCTGGGATTAAAGGCATGCACCACCACGGCCCTGTTCAAAATGTTTTAGCCTTATAAGTGATTCCCTTTGTTAGTTGGTGACATGGGGTGTGGACTGTCTGTAGAGAGGCTTCTATCTAGTGATAGTAGTCTTCTTAACTTGTCCTATTTAACTTGTCCTAGAAGCAAAATACCTTAATTGGCATGTGTCATTGGTTTGAGTCTTCATTTTTATAGTTAAAAGTCATAATATGAATATCTTATAGGCTTATGAAATTATTCATTCATTACCAATACATAGTAGAAAATGCTATAATTATAGTTGACGTGGATTTTTGTCAGTATTACTGCTAACTATGAGTGTTAATAAGTGCCATCAATGAATTACTGATTATAGGGTTAAATTGTTTTTAAATTACTTTCTATTTTGCAGTATATAAGTAAGTTAAATATTAACATTCATGTTTACTGAAATTAATTAATGAGGTTTCATTGAAAATATAGAGTGAGACAGATACTCTTCTGAGGTTAGGGGGGTTTTGTTGGCGGGTGTGTGCAATACATTTTTATGTGAATAACCATTATTGTTTTATTAAGTTTGTATCAACAAGTATTCATGTGAAACTGCCCATTCCCACTTTGCATGAAAGGGAATATGAAAATCTCTCCCAAGTATTAAGAACAGCCACATGGAACAAAGTATATGTCTTTTTTTTTTTTTTTTTTTGTTTTGTTTGTTTGTTTGTTTTGGTTTTTTTTTTGGAAGGGAGGGAGGTGATGAGTGGAGAGTCTGTAAAGCACAGGCTGACCTTGAACTTGCAATTCTCTTGTTTCTGCTTCCCAAGTGCTCAGATGACAGGTGTGTACCATCATGCCTGGCTAAAAATGCTTTATTGAGATATCTGTGTACTATACACTTAGAAGTTCATTTACTCGTTGTATACAGTTCAGTATTTATTATATGTTCATGTGGGTATATAACCATAAATTACATCCATTGGGGAACATCTTTAGTTCCCATCAAAGAAATGCCGTTAGCATAATGTGATGTATTAGTGATCACGTGGGTAATTTCTATAGATTTACCTAACAAAATCTTTTATGGCTTGCCTTTTACACTTCATGATCTTAAGGGTTCTGTTTGTGTCTGTTGTTCTTTTTCTTGTTGACTATTATCCCTGTCGAACCTTACAGTCTTTTAGGAACTGGAGTGGTTTTGTTTGCTTGCTTGATTTTAACAGGTTTTATACCATGTGCCAAGGCTAGCCAAGATTCCTGGTTTTGTCTTAGTGATCTTCCTGTCTTAGTCTTCTGTGGAGCTGGGAATATGAGACTGAAGGTGTGACACTCCTGGCATAGCCTTTCAAACAACAATATAGCACCTGTAAAATTGCCAAACTTTGAGTGGAATTTTTTGTAATATTGTGCATTACTAGTGTTCTTTCTTTATTCATTTTGTATTTGTTATGAATATGTAGGTTTGCTTGGGATTGAAAAGAACAATGTGATATGATATTTTTTGATAATACTATCTTAATGCAAAGTAATGCATCGATAATATTATATGAGAGAAGATATATACTCATTCTTACAGGATTTGACATAGATACCCCAGATGATCTTGGCAGGACCTGTCTACATGCAGCTGCAGCTGGAGGGTATGTTAATAGTATCCTTATTTCTTTTATGGAAGTCAGTGTCATGCACTTAGTATCTCAAGAGCACCTGGGTTCATTCCAGAGAGAAAGACGGACAGGCAAACATCAGTCATGGAGTCTATCTTTGTCCCTGTGTTAGTTCTGAGTCCTCACAAAATAGAAACTGAAACATACCTGGAATTTAACAAAATAAAGTTCAGGGCAGCAAAAATTGCTTCCCAGCACCCGCCTCCCCTAACCCTCCCACCCCCCTTGTTCTTTTTTCAACTAAGTCATAAGTATTAAGTAGGAAAGAACCTACAAAAAAAACCCTACAAATGGAAGTGTTAATTTTTACAAGGGAAAATAATTCCTAAACAAAGAAAAATGTTTATGAAATGATGAGAGTATTCAAAATACTGAAAATATTGTGAATTATTGTGAATGTTCTAAATAATACTATGTACTCTGCTATAAATGGTACTTTTAAAAATTGTATCTTCAGAGAAAAAAATGTTGATGAAATAGTTATGTCTTGGCTCAGAAGAAGAAATGTTGTGATTAGAACATTGTAGACTAAATTTCATTTATATTATTTGTGTGTGTGTGTGTGTGTGTGTCCTGATTTTTTGAGACAGAGTCTTGCTATGTAGCCAAGGCTGGCTTAACACTCAGTGCCCTACCTCAGCCTCTGAAATGCTGGAACTATAGGCATATAACACCCTTTTTTTTTGAGCTGAGGATCGAACCCAGGGCCTTTCGCTTGCTAGGCAAGCGTGCTACCACTGAGCTAAATTCCCAACCCCACAACACCCTTCTTGTTAGGATTAAGTTTTAAGAAGCTCTCTAGGGAAAACTAGTCAGTTCTACTGAATGACCAGAATTCCTGGTCTCTGAAAGCTTTTTCTTACCTTAATGCTTTTGAAAACTTAGATTTGTGTTAAGCCATTTAATTCATGATTTATCAAAAAGGACATTTTTGTAAGCACTTTTATCTCTAATGAAAATTCCTTAATTCCTTGTTATTTCAAATAAGTCTGCTGAACCAAGACTGCCTCCAGGCAAGTCTAAGTTATAGAGATGAATTGAGAGCACATGTGACTCACTCCCTTGTTCTTCTAAGGTCACCAGAGTTTTAGTTCAAACCGAATCTGTGTGAAACTTGCCTACAGAAGTCAAGAGGCACAGTTTTCATTATAATGTACAAAGTTGTTCAGGTTTATAAAAATTAAGTCATAGTAAGCGTGTAAGCATGTCCTACAATTTTAATCAATGTTCAGTCTGAATAGGAGACATTGCGGTAAATTGACTTATTATTATGTGTTTTAAGGGTACAGGAATGTTTTTTTGTTTGTTTTTAGTTCATTTTAATTGAGTATTTTAACACTCCTTAAATATAAGTGTTGGTTTCCTGTAAATCTCTTAGAATCTTTTACAAAGTGATCTTCCTTTTTTTACAGTAAAATAATTCATTTATTTATTTCCTATGTGACAGTATGTATGCACATAACTTTTTAAAGTGCTAAATATAATGAATTTTAATTTTTTATTCTTCATAAAATTTAAAGTAATCCTCATTTAAAAAAAATTCATTTATGTTTATTTAAGCCTACCGTTTTTATCATAAAATCACTGATAATTATACTTTTAAACTTTCTTTTTTCCTGACTAGAAATTTGGAGTGCCTAAACCTTCTGCTGAATACTGGTGCAGACTTCAACAAAAAGGATAAATTTGGGAGGTAATCTGTGATTCAGCTCCTCTTTAAAGCTAGGTTAAATTTGCCTACTTAATGGCTTGCTGGACCTTTAACTGACTTCTGAAATTTAACTTTGTGTTACACAGCATCTTTTGAGTTGTAATCAGGATGAGTTGAGTCTGAAGTAGAGCTAGGGTTGTGGCTTATCTTCCCAAATGCACAGGATTAGGTTTGATCCCTAACATTGCTAAAAAGAAAAGAAAAAGAGCACACAACTGTACACCAACCAGCCGGAGTCAATGGGTTTTAAGTGTTTGTTCTTAACCCCAGTCTTTTAATTGGGTTCCCCCTACTTCCTAGCTTCCTCTGTCCGCCCCCCTAATTTTTTAAAGAATTCATTTTGTATGTGTAGGTATTTTGCCTGCTTGTATGCTCATGGAGGCCAAAAGAGGACCATCAGATCCCCTGGAACTAGAGTTACAGATCATTGTGAACTCATCATGTGAAGGCTGAGCATTGAACCCAGGTCCTCTGGAAAAGACAGCCAGTGCTCTTAACTGCTGAGCCATCCCTCTAGCTCCATTCCTATCCTTTTTGATATTAATTGTCCTTTTCCTATAATTATGGCATAGAAATGTAAAACTCTCTTGTCCCATAGTGCCTTCAAAAAATTCATAGTACCTAGAATTTTTCTAAGTCATTCTTTTGTGAAAGTTCATACTTTCCATACCTGCTTCCCACTACTAAAAGGAAAAAATAGGTTACAGATATATATGTGATTTCCCCTACCTCCTCTATTATACACATCCATATTACCTACTGAATACAGTCTGCAGGAAAGCAGCTTTAATAAAAGGACAAAATCTCATTGTCTAGCCTTATTGCTACTAGCATTTGTAGTAATAGCAGTTGGAGTTTCTATTATCTGTTTGCTGTGGGATGTTCTAAATGTCAAATATGTTGCTCTAATTAGTTAATAAATAAAACACTGATTGGCCAGTAGCCAGGCAGGAAGTATAGGCGGGACAAGCAGAGAAGAGAATTCTGGAAAGTGGAAGGCTAAGGCAGAGACACTGCCAGCCGCTGCCATGACAAGGGAGATGTAAGGTACCAGTAAGCCAAAAGCCACATGGCAAAATATAGATTAATAGAAATGGGTTAATTTCAGATAAAAAATCTAGATAACAAGAAGCCTGCCGCAGCCATACAGTTTGTAAGCAATAGAAGTCTCAGTGTGTTTACTTGGTTGGGTCTGAGTGGCTGTGGGACTGGTGGGTGAGAGATTTGTTCTGACTGTGAGCCAGGCAAGGACCAGGAAAACTCTATCTACATCTGATTCTACTTATTGCAGGATTAGACTCATAAAGTACATTAAAACCTTTCAAGAAAGAATTAAATTAGTTTGGATTTATTTGAAAGATGTAGGTGACAGTATAAGCGATATATGTCAGCAGGTAAAAACTATGTAAGACTGTGTGATGGGAAGAGTGTAAATCAGAAGGAAATGTGTGGATGTGTATTGATGCATATGATAGTACCAATGCAGAAGGAAAAGAAAGGATTGTGTGTGGTAGGAAGTAAGAAATGAATAGAAGAAAACTATGATTGACTCCATAATACTTTGAAAAATAGATTGAGCTCATAAATGTACTAACAGAGGGAACAAATGGCCCACAAAATGAAATTTTAAAAAAGCTAAATTTTTATTTGTAGTAATTTGCACATTCCATGCAACAAACAGTAAAGAGGATTTTTGAAGCATATTCTAATAGAGCATATTCTATAATCGCTGAGCATCATGGCACATGCTTTTTTTTTTTTTTTTAAATTTCTTTATTATGTATACAGAAGAGGGCACCAGATCTCATTACAGATGGTTGTGAGCCACCATGTGGGTGCTGGGAATTGAACTCAGGACCTCTGGAAGAGCAGTCAGTGCTCTTAACCTCTGAGCCATCTCTCCAGCCCGGCACATGCTTTTAATTCTAGAATTGGGGAGGTAGATCTGTGTGAGTTCTAGACTAGCCAGTGCTACCTAGTAAGATCCTGTCTCAAACTAATAAACAGAAAACACTATAATATCCAATAAGGCAAAATAATGTTTTGGTATCATTTTCCTGATAGAGGTATTACAGGGGAAAAAATACACTGTAAGGAACTCTGAACTGAACTTACTATAATTTTTGTTTTTTGTTTAATGAAATCATAGAATCATCTTAATTTTATCATTCTAAAATAGTGACTCCTATGTTTAATAGCATTCTGTGTGATTTTAGTATTCAGAGAGAAAGTAGCTATGATTACTAAGTCTTTAGAGATTGAAACGGTACATTAGCTCCTCTGAACAGGAAGTTAGTCTGTACAACTGCACCTAGCTTATGTGTGAGAATGCTGGTATTACTGCTGAGGCCTGTGTGGAGTTTTAATAACCGCTCCAGTGTGCATCTTGTGTTTTTCTTTTGCTTTTATTACACAAGACATGGACTATGGGGCATTTTTGTTAGTGTATATAAGGCTAACTTTATTAAAATGAAACTTTTTAGGTTTCTAAGAAGAATATAGAGGTTGTGATTGACTTGAGACTGTATTGCAACTAAATGTGTGGAATAAGGGTCCACTATGCTTATGTTTACAAATGTATATTCCTGGCTTTTGTGTTCCCTGTATTAATTTGGTTACAAAAGATCTCCACTGCACTATGCTGCCGCCAACTGCAATTACCAGTGCCTGTTTGCTCTTGTGGGATCAGGAGCAAGCGTGAATGACCTTGATGAAAGAGGCTGTACACCCCTGCACTATGCAGCTACGTCAGACACAGATGGCAAGTAAGTACCATGTAGGCAGGAGAAGAGAATCATTATTTCTATAAATTGGCATCTTCATGTGGGGACTGTTTTACTGCAAATGTGTATTTCCTTTTTATATTTTGATTATCATTCCCTGAATCCACAGTTTGTAAAATAAAGACATTTCATAATTATTATTTAATCCTAGCTGTTGCTATCTCCCAAGCATCTGGCCCTTACTTGAAAAATCTGATAGAAGATGATCTTTTCTTATTCTTCCTACAGAACAGTGTTTGTTTATTGTTTGGATTTTGGTTTTTGGTTTTTAATTGCAGGGTTCCTCTGTGTAGCCTTAGCTGTCCTGGAGCTCACTCTGTAGACCAGTCTGGCCTCAGACTCATTGAGGCATGCCTCTGCTTCCTGAGTGCTGAGATTGACTTATAGTAGGTCCAGAATGCTTAAATAAATATTAGATAGCAGACTAAGTAAATGTTGGTCAAAAGTGATGGGTGAGAAAAAAAGCATAAGTGATATAAACTGGCATAAGAAATCCCATTACCAGATCCATTTGTAGTGCCTCAGTATAATATTTTGTCTTCTTAGACTAAAATAAACTCGGTGAAAACAGCAAATTAGATCTTCATGTTTCTAGTTTTCTCCATGTGTAAGTCAGCAGAGAGTAAAAATGTTAAGAATAACGACTCCTAGGGAAAGATGCTTTAAAAATAATTAGTTGTGGGAAGTTACATTTAACATAAAAGTCTGTCTTTTGCTTTTCACTTTTTTAATCCTTTTTTAAAATGCATGTAATTGCCGGGCGGTGGTGGTGCACGCCTGTAATCCCAGCACTCGGGAGGCAGAGGCAGGTGGATCTCTGTGAGTTCGAGGCCAGCCTGGGCTTCAGAGTGAGTTCCAGGAAAGGTGCAAAGCTACACAGAGAAACCCTGTCCCCCACAAAAAAAATAAAAAAATAATGCCATGTAATTCAGATTAGCACTTGACCTCAGAATCTATGTAAACCCAGATTAGTAGTAGACATCTGAAATTCTAACACTTGTACATTGTGATGGGAATCAGATACAAAAGAATCCCTAGAAGTTCCCTAGCCATGAGGTACATAGCCACAAACCATAGGAGACCTGTCTCTATGGTAGAAGTGAAGTCTGACACCCAAGGTTGTCTTCTAACTTCCACATACCTCCTATGACACACACAACCATGTCCAAATACATGTGCATACACACACAAAAGTTTAAATTTTATTGTGAATGTATATTTTGATACGTATGTAGATATGGACATACATGCTACAGTGCACTTATGTAAGTCAAGATAATTTTCTACTTGGGGACTAGACAATTGAATTCAAATTATCAGGCAATTCCTGCCTGAAAGGATGCTGTTTGCTACCACTGAGAGTATTATAATGTATAAAAGTTCTGAAAGTAATTCCTGAGAGGCCTAAATGGTTTTAAGCCCTTTAGCAGTAATGGAATAGGGTTAGAAACTGGGGAAATGGATTTGTAGGTAAGAATGCTTGCTAGTTAGGTACAAGTTAGGATTCCTAGCACCCATGTAAAAAGTTAGACATGGCTACACACACCTGTAACCAGCACTGGTGGTTAAGGGCAGAGATAGGTGGATCACTGGAGCTTGCTGGCTACAGCCTAGCTGAAAAATAGCAAACTCCAGATTCAGTGAGAAATCCTGTCTCAAAGGAATAAGGCAGAGAGTAGTAAAGAGTCCTCCTCTGGTCTCTGCATATACATGGGTGTGCACTTCTGCGCACAACTTGTGTACATATACATAAATTGAAAAAAAAATAGAAATAAAGGTTAGCATCAGAATGTGCATACCTACACATAGACACACATAATTTAAAATATTTTTTAAAACTAGAAAGCTAAGTTATCAATAACTGTAACCTGAATCTGGCTATCTTATGAGTGTATATTGACCCATATTATCTGAATGAGTAAATAATACCTCCTATACACGCACGCTTGCCTTGATATGATCTCACAGGAGGAAGTGGGGTTGGCAGTAAGTCAGTACTCAAAGACCTTTTGGGGCCAAGTTTTAACAAGTAATAAAGACCATAAATAGACTTACTATCTGATGTGCAAATGTATCTGACATTTGCACATCATTGTATGAAGCCAGTGGTCATTTAGACTTCCCAAATAGTTATGTAAAAAAAGCCCTTTCATGTTAAAAGCCTGACAAAATTAACAAAAAACACAAGCAATTATATCTTGGATATAATACTTATATTATGTAATCATGCATATAAAAATTTTAATGACAAGAAGAGAACAATTACCAGGATATAATCATTTATTTAAAATGTAGGTGAAAAGGCCAGCCAGGCATGGTAAGAGGCAGAGGAAGGAAGATCGGATTAGCCTGGTCTACATAAAGAGTTCTAGGACAGCCAGATCTACACAGAGAGACCTAATCCCAATTAAATAAATAAACAAAATGTAGGTGAATAAGTATATAAAAATATATTCAATACTAAAAATATAAAATCTAATGTGAAGTTCCAGCTTTCATTCCAAATGGTTATTCTTACTGTATAGTATAGGCAGACTTTTCTGTTCCACCATCCACTCCCCAAATAACCACACAGAGACTATTAATTATAAATGCTAGGCTGATAACTCAAGCTTGTTTTTAGCTAGCTCTTATAACTTAAATTAACCCATTTCTATTAATCAATGTGCTGCCCTGAGGCTCTTTTACCTCATGTACATACTTCCCATCCTGTTCGCTTTGCATCTCTTTTTTTTTTTTTTTTTTTTTTTTCTTCCAGAGCTGAGGACCCAACCCAGGGCCTTGAACTTGCTAGGCAAGCGCTCTACCACTGTTGCTTTGCATCTCATCGCATCTGCTTGAGACTTCTCAGACTCCTCTCCTTCTTCCCAGCATTTTCTTAGTCTGGTTCTCCTGCCTAGCTATAAGCCAGTCAACTTCTTTATTAAACCAATCACAGTGACATATATTCATTTATTCACACAGTGTAAAGGCATATTCTACAGTATAGAAAAATTTATTGAGTTTTATCGTATTTCTTTAGATCTGGTTAATTTTGGCATGTGATTTGTGTGTATGATATTTTTATAATAAAGTATTTACATGTAAAATTTGGAATTGTCATTTTGCTGTTATTGTATGTAGGTGCCTGGAATACTTACTAAGAAATGATGCAAATCCCGGGATCCGGGACAAACAAGGATACAATGCAGTTCATTACTCAGCTGCATATGGCCACCGTCTGTGTCTTCAACTGGTAAGACTTCTGAGTTCTCATGACAGGACTAGTGTGAGTTTTTAGTTTAGTAACATAACTAAAATGAGACTAAATGGTCCAGGAAACGTTTAGTTTTATTCTTTAACATTTTCATACTCCATTTACCTCTTAAATCCATAGTTGCTTCAGTAACATAACTCTCATTCTCTATTTTCCTTTTGAAAAAGGAAAAAAAAATCAAATCACTGAGCCTAGTGTGGTAGGACATACCTATAACCCTAGTCCTTAAGAAGCTAAGGCAGGAATACTGTAAGTTCTGGGCTATGGTGAAATGTTGTCTAAATGATGGGGCATTTAATCTCTTGAGGGGCAGAGTCAGGTACAGTAGTGCATCCCTGCAGTCCTATTTGGGAGGCTGAGGAAGGACACTGGCTTGAGTCCAGTACAACATAATGAGATACTGCCTCAAAAAACAGATCACTCTCTGAAGAAGGCTCCTAAAATCGTTGTTTCTTGAGACACTCAGACATATCGAGGCTGGCCTCAAAGTAGCTGTGTAACTGAGGATGACCTTGAACTTTTGAGCCTCCACGTCCTGAATCCTGAACATGCACCATCATACCTAATTTAGGTGGTGCTGGGGATGTAGTTCATATGAGCACACTACCGACTGAGCTATACACTACCAGCCTTCAAATCCTCATATTATTCAACATCTAGGTCTATTGTATTTATTCTACCCTTTTAAATAAATGTTTTCCATATATATATATATATATATTTTTTTTTTAAGGCTGTAACCATGTCTTACTTGGAAAAAATAAAATAAAAGCCTCTGAGAGAGTTATGTTTTCCTCATGTGTTTAGAGGACTCTGCAGGGTCCTCTTATTTCCCAGTTCTTCTTAATAAAGGGTAATCTGCTTCTACAAAGGAAGCTTGGATTTCAACAGTGATCTTGTCCTGGAATATACACACCATTCAGAACTCTACTTTGCCAAACTGAAGAGAAGGAATGAGTTAAAATATATTCCTGTGTGACAACCTGTTCAGGTTAAAGCTTCATTTATAGACATGTATATTAAGCATTCCTTCCCTTCAGTAGGAAAGAAAACTCAAGAAAGGTATATAAGAAGGTCAACATATTTAATATAGCATTTTGTGTACTACTATAAAAATAACCCATAATTTCATAGGTTACTATGTATCTTTAGAATAAAATTTTAGGCTTCGTATATAGATTTGTTGTCTACTATAGTGTCTAATTACCTGTGTAAAAGACTTCTTTTCTGGAGACAAAGAAAACATGGGTTTAAAACAGGAACTAACAAAGCCCTATATCAATAAAGATGTCAAATGGTCCTGTAGCCATTCAGTCCCAAATAAACACACAGAGACTTATATTAATTATAAACGGCTCAGGCTTGTTACTAACTAGCTTTTATGCTTAAACCATTTTTTTTTTTTTTTTTTTTTTGGTTTTTCAAGACAGGGTTTCTCTGTGTGGTTTTGGAGCCTGTCCTGGAACTCACTCTGTAGACTAAGCTGGACTCAAACTCACAAAGACTCACGTGCCTCTGTCTCCCAAGTAGTAGGATTAAAGGCATGCACCACCACTGCCCAGCTATAATTCTTGTCTATGTTTAGCCACATGGCTTAGTACCTTTTCTCAGTCCAACATTCTCATCCTGCTTTCTCTGTGTCTAGCTGGCAACTCCGTCTCTGCCTTTCCTCTTCCCAGCTTCTCCTAGTCTGGTCACCCCATCTACACTTCCTGCCTGGCTATGGGCCAACAGCATTTTATTAAACTAATAGAAATGACAAATCTTTACAGTGTACAAGAGCATTCTTGCACAGCAAGTAACTTCATAAAATGTCATTTTTTTTTTTTTAATTTCAGATTGCAAGTGAAACTCCCTTGGATGTTGTAAGTATTGATTCCCCTCTAACATTCAAAATAGTTTTTTCTTTATTCTCGTTAGAATTAAAATTAGACATGTTTTCACATAGTACCCCTGAGACCAAAGACAGTGACAAGAATGTGTGTTCAGGAAGAGGAGGTATTTACCTGATGGAAGAATGTTTCCCCAAACATCTGATTGATTAAGTTCAGAGTCAGCGATTCTTACTATACTTTCGTGATTATCCTATTCTGTGAGCTTGCTGAGTTATTGACATACTCTAAAATGGAGTGGGGGATAGGAGAGATAACGACTAATGATATATTTAAAAGTATCATTTCTAACATTTTTAAACGCCTCTCCTTTTTTCAGTTAATGGAAACTTCAGGAACAGACATGTTGAGTGATTCAGATAATAGAGCAACAATAAGCCCTTTACATTTGGCTGTAAGTACTGCCTTCATAGCCAACTTGATGGCTGCTTCACTACAGTTCTCTAGTATCTACTTGTGTTGACTCAAACTACTACCCTAGACATTTGATTGGTATAGTAATTACCATGGAATTAAAACTTGAAGAACTTGTTTAATCCAGAAACTTCTTCAGTGCATTCCTGGTTATCTGCTTCTCACTTTCCTTTAACTGGTGGTCCTTGGCTTCCTCAAGCTCTGCTTTTAAGTGAGAGAATCTGACATGAATTTAAAATGTGCTCCCTAGTAAAGGGACTGCAATTTGTTAAGCAGATTCTATAAAGCACACACTTTCTGTAACTCAGCGGTTGTTGGCTTGCTTGTGGACATGGGTGTTGGCTGACTGTAGAGTCAGTGCTGTTTCCCTTGCTCATTGCTGTAGGATTGGGGACATGCTCCATAATTTCCCATCCACTTCCAGATTCCTCTGACAAGATTAGGAAATATTAAGTAAAACCCATCTTAGCTCTTCTGTACTGAAATAATTTATTTTTTTAAACAAATTTGGGTAGAGGACTTTGATCATCAAGAGACCAAGATTTATCACTAGCTATTTATGTGGTATTAAGAATAGTACTTCATACAACAGGATCACTAAAAGTTCAGTAATCCATTTCTTTTCATGTATTCTGTAACTTTTTATCTTAATATTCTCCTTACATATGGTCAAACACTGACATACTGAATCAATCTTTCTGCCCCTTGCACTTCTCTCCCACCATAGTACTACTTTCTAGTTATCTAAATAACTAAGAAGGTGCCTGGCTTAGTTAAGGTTTCTATTGCTGTGATAAAACAATGACCAAAAGCTAATGGGGGAATGTCTTAGTTACTGTTACGATTGCTGTAATGGGACCCCATAACCAAGGCAGTTTGTAGAAGAAAGCATTTAATTGAGAATTTGCTTACAGATTCAAAGGGTTATTAGTCCTTGAGCCATCGTGGCAGGGAGCATGGTGACAGGCAGGCAGGCAGTCATGGCACTGAAGCAGTAGCTAAGAGCTTGTGTACTGACCTGCAGCCAGAGAGAGGGCAAGACTGGGCCAGGTGTGGGCTTTACCTCCTCCAGCTAGACCACACCTCCTAATCTTCCCTTAGTAGTCCACCAACTGGGGAACAGCTTTAAAATATCTGAGTCTGCTGGGGCCATTCTCATTTAAAACACCACAGAGAGGAAAGGGTTATTTTGTTTGTACTTCCACAGTTCATTATTGAAGGCAATCAGGGCAGGAACTCAAACAGGAGCAGTCTGGAGGTGGGAGCAGATGTGAAGGCAAGGAGGAATGCTGCTTACTGGCTTTCACCTTTAGCTTGTTCAGCCTGCTTTCTTAGAACCCAGGACCACCAGCCTAGGGAGGGCTAGACCTATCCACAGTGGGCTTGGCCCTCAAACATCAATCACTGATTAAGAAAATGCCCTTCAGGCTTGCCTATGGCCAGACCTTACTGGTACTTTCTCAGCTGAGGCTCAGTCCTCTCAGATAACTCTAGCTTGGGTCAAGTTGACACAAAACCTAGCTAGCACAGTGTATTCTGAAGCTTTCTGCTTTCTTGTCTCCTCTACCAGACTTGAATTCTTAGTACTAGGTCTGAAAATGTGAGGTCAGGATGGAAAAAGTAGCTGTTTCACTATTGGTGACAAGAAAGGAACTTGGAACAGATGACTAGGCTTTTCTGGCATTGTCCCTGTCACTCATCCACTCATTTCTTGAGTATTTGCTAGGTGCAAATCGCCATCTGGTGAGAGTCAACAAATTAGCAACAGTGGTGTCCGAAAGTCCTGCAGTCTGTCATAGGCCTATCTTACTAACTTATTGGTGTAACTTTTCTGTCCCCAGTTTGACAAGTTCTTCCCTCCCTCTTCTACCCCTTTCTTACTTCCTTGTTTTGTAGGCTAGGCTAGCCTTAACTCACAGTCCTTAACTTAGTCTCCCATGTGCTGCAAATATAACCATGTACACACGAAATATACTCTCTTATGCATTTCTTAGAGTATTGTTCAATAGTGTTAGATCTCTAGAACTTTTATGTCTTAAAAATTGAAACTGTAAATTTGTTAAAACAATAGCTGTACTTTCCCCTCCCTCTAGCTATTACTGTAAATTTGACAATTTCTTTTTTTTTTTTTTTTTTTTTTTTTTTTTGGTATACGTAGGACCCCATACTTTATTAAAGAGTAGGGGCTGAGGAGATAACTCAGTCAGTAAAATGCTGGTCATGCAAGCATGAGGACCAGTGTTCAGATCCCCTGAACCCATGTGAAAAGCAAGCCTTGGTGTTTGGGGTGCTGGGCAGCAACTAGAGGATCCCTGAAGTTCACTGTCAGCCTAGCCGAATCAGTGAGCTCCGTGTTCAGTTGGAGGTCTTGTCTCAAAACAATGAAAGGGAAAGCCAGCTAGGGTGGCACTCAGCCAGCACTCAGGAGGCAGAGGCAGGCGGATCTCTATGAGGTCAAGACCAGCCTGACCAGCCTGGTCTACATAGCAAGTCCTGGTTCAGGCAAGCCTGCATAGCAAAACCTTGTCTCAACAAAACAAGCAAAAGAATGAGAAGAGCAATTGAGAAAAGATATTCTACATCCACCTTAGGCTTTCACAGACATGTGCATCCATGTGCATGCACAACTACTGCTATACACACATGATACCACCCACATATGTACACACAGCAATAGAGCACATTTTCATACTAACGAGACAGTTGTGCTTGTTTATTTTTACATAAATTTTAACCAAATATTTATTTTTCAGAGTTGTTGACTAATTTCTATATGCCACATTTAAGTGGAATCATACAGCATTTCCCTTCTGAATTTTTTTGAGTGTCTTATTTCATTTAACATACTTTCCCAAAATTCTTCCCTATGCAGTTCTTTCACTTTTGAGCTTATATATGCACACTGCAGTTTATATTCAATCAGCTTATCAATGGACACTTACTGTTGTTTCATCCTTTGGCTACGTAAGTGCTGCTGTATTTTTTTTTCTAAACTGAAATGGACATAGTTTTACAATTTAATGACTAAATTCAGTGAAGTGTGATTATATTGCAATTTTAACATTTTATTTCTAATCCTAAAAGGATTTCAGAAATTAGTTTAAATAGTTTTTTTTCCCCTTTTATAATTAATTTAAACTCACGTTTTCAGACAACCTGATATAGCGGGCACTGGAGTAAGGCTTAAGGAAAGTGTTATTTTTTTCTAATGTTGGTGCTAGACATACAAGCTTTTTCCTTTAGTCCCATAGAGGAAGTGATGAGAAGAGCCCTATAACAAAGCATCATGATTCCTGGTCTTTATTTTCTTTCCTGTTTGTTTGTTTGTTTGTTTGTTTCGAGACAGGGTTTCTCTGTGTAGCTTTGCACCTTTCCTGGAACTCACTTGGTAGCCCAGGCTGGCCTCGAACTCACAGAGATCCGCCTGCCTCTGCCTCCTGAGTGCTGGGATTAAAGGCGTGCGCCACCAATGCCCGGCTTATTTATTTTTTTTAAATACTATCTTCTGTGTGTCTAAATGAGATTCTTCAAAGCTCATTCTTGGAGTAGCATAAGTTCATCCACTTAATATTACCAAATAAAATTGGATGTGATCCTAAAATGAATTCTATTTTCTACACTTACTTTATCTTTGAGATAGTTAAGCTCGTAGATAAACTTTCAATACAGACAGCAGCAAAGCCTTGCTTTCTCTTTGCTTGTACTTTCTGACTTTTCCTTTCCTTCTTTTAAAGTGGACATCCTGAACCCTCAGTCCATCTCCTAAATGATTTTGATTCTGTCCTACCTTTACATGAGTTCTGGAAATTGAACTTACGTCACCAGGCTCGCAGAACAAGTGCTGTTACATACTGAGCCATTTCACCAGCACAGTTTTTGGGTATTTTTCACAAAAAATACTGCTTTATCATTCTTTGAAGCTTATTGCTTTATTCTCTGTACAGTATCCAGTCCAGTGTAAATGTATGTGCCATTGACATCTGGATTTTTAATATGAGCTGTCTGGAAAGCTTCCTTGTTATTATTAGCCTCACAGCCAGGGCTTCCAGTGACTCTATGTCACATCCAGTTTTTGATATCTGCCATGATTCAGGCATTGTTACCATCTGTCATTTGAGGTTTTATTATTTACAGAATATGTATTTCTTAATATGGGAGAGTATTGGTGATTTATTACAATAAAAAAAAATCTATGATTTAAACTTTCTGGCTTCTCAATATAAAAGTTTGTATTATCTCAGATATAGCAATGTAAACATGAATTTGCTTACTTTACATTTTCCAAAGCAGTGGGATATTGGGCATGTAACTCAGTGGTAAAACTTGCTTATTTTCTTACTTACCTGGCATGCACAAGTCCTTAGTTTCTATCCCCAGAACCATGAAAGGGAGAAAAACCTACTTGGAGAGTCAGTCTAAATATTTTTTTTATTTTATATATTTTTATTTCTAGGCCTATCATGGTCATCACCAAGCCCTGGAAGTGTTGGTACAATCTTTGTTAGATCTTGATGTAAGAAATAGTAGTGGTAGAACACCCTTAGATCTTGCGGCATTTAAGGGCCATGTGGAATGTGTGGATGTACTCATTAATCAGGGAGCTTCAATCCTCGTAAAAGATTATGTTTTGAAGAGAACACCTATCCATGCAGCAGGTATGCCAAATATTATACTTGATTATGCTGTTTATAATCTTAATGTACTTTTTCATACTGCTACTGGTAATTGTGTTTACTTTTTATGTTAAATAGTTCAAATGATTGTATTCTGAAGGACAAACAACACTTTTAAAACATCATATACCTTTGGAATTGGATTTATGAAATAAGATATTTAGATTAACACCAGGGTTAAGTCTTCTTTTACTTCTTCTTCCCTCCTTCCCTCCCTCCCTTTCCGTTGTGTTGTGTTTTGTTTTGTTTGAGTCAGGGTTTCTTTGTGTAGCCCTGGCTGTCTTGGAACTAGCTCTGTAGACCAGGCTAGCTCGAACTCACAGAGATCTGCCTACCTCTACTTCCCAAATATCTTTTACTTCTTTCTAATGGAAGTTATTTCATGGGAATTATTAATGTTTTTAAAAGAAATCTTTTTATTTTTAAGACTTAGTTGAATTTCATGTGTATGAATGTTTTGCCTGCATGTGTGTGTGTGTGTGTGTGTGTGTGTGTGTGTGTGTGTGTGTTGACTGGAGTTGTGGATGATTGTGAACCATCATGTCGGTGTTAGAAATCAAACCTGGGGCCTTTGCAAGAGCAGAAGCTCTCTTAGCTACTGAGTCATCTCTCTAGACCTAATAGTCATTTTTATTTATTTTACTGGTGTATTGCATTAAACTCCTAGAAAAAATTATAGAATGTTAATTTCTGCAAGAACTGCCCCAAGTTGTAGTTTCATAATTTTGCCAATGTACTAAAAAATGCAGGGATGTGTAACCAAGTTATTGGTATATAGGAAAAGATTGGCAAGGGGGAAGGAAACAGTCATAGAAATGACTTAGTACCAGCCATATATTAATAAAAGACACAAATTTCCCAATCCTTTTTAAGGATTTCTTACTACAAGGTATAGTACTCTTTTTTCAATAACCAAGACTAGTACAATTAAAAAATAATAGTCAAGTGTTATTCTTGTTCAATTTGTGTTTATGAAGTAATCCTTAAGAACCCATTCAATATATGACTTGAATTGTACTTGTATTGTTTGGGGACAAATACATTTCAAAAAACTATAGAAATATAGAAAACATTCCCTGTTGTTCTCAGAGCAGCTTTTAAAAACTATTGGATATTCAGGTAAGGCTTAGAGACAAATATTTTAACGAGTTTTTAAACTCTCTCTAATAAAGATGTTTGTAGAAACTATTAGGTGGTATGAATAAGGAGTCATTTTCTATTATAAAGAAGAGTGGAGTCAGCTGGGCAGTGGTGGCACATGCCTTTAATTCCAGCCCTCAGGAGGCAGAGGCTAAAGGATCTCTCTTGAGTTCGAGGCCATCCTGGGTTCCAGGACAGTCAGGCCTACACAAAGAAACCCTATCTTAAAGGAAAATAAAGAATGGAGTCATACAAATCTCTCTCTACAAAATGATACTGTAACCACAGAATATTCACAGGACCAGTTTAGAGCTTTCAATGGAGCATTTGTCATCGTCATTCCCTCTTTTTTTAACACATAATCTCATCACCCTAAACTGGCTTGGAACTCTGCTGTATATATCCCATGACTGCTTCAAACTGACAATTTTCCTAGACCCAGCCTCCCTCAAGTGCTAGGAGTACAGGCAGCCACTAGTCTAATTCATATGCGTTCTTGAAAAATAAAGAGCACTGAGACACTCTGCCATATAATGCACCATAAGTGCTACCCATCAAAAAGAAGAAAAAACACTGAATGAAACTGGTTCGGTAGATGTCTTCCACATTCAGAGATCTCTTAGGAAGCATTTTACTACTATGCTATGGGCAAGCAGAGGTTTTTCTCTCCTCCCCCGCCCCCTTCCTGAAGGTTGACATGCTTTTCTCACAATGATACTATGGTGGTATTGTGGTTATTGAACTTAGAACACAAAAACACTCATCAGTATCTGCTATGTACTGAATGCAAAAAAGGAACTGACTTTTTAATAATAGGCCAAATTAGATCTCTTTGAACTATCCCAAAGTATTTTGATATTTGTTTATTACTAAGCTAAGAGCTTTTCCCAGAGTGCAACATACAGATTGAGTGAGGGTGGTTTTGAGTCATACATTTTTGTGACTTATTAGTTTCATATAACTGTGAAGTACTGTAGAAAGGCTGGAGGTGTTGTACTAGCTCAGCTGGTAGAGTGCTTGCCTAGCATATGTGAAGCCCTGGGTTTGACTTCAGTACCACATAAAAAGTCGAATGGTGGTGCATTCTTATAATCTCAATAGAAAGGTCAGAAGTTCCATCCCCGGTACTGTATAAAGATGGTATAGTGATACTCACCTGTAATTTCAGATAGAAGCACAAAGATCAGGAGTTCAGGGCCATTCTTTCATAAACAGTTAATTTGAGGCTTGCCTAGGCTGCAGGAGACCATGTCTCAAAAAAAAAAAAAAAAGGAAAGAAAGTACTATAGACACTTAGGCATCTAGTTTTCTGTCTTTACTATTTTCTGTCTATCTTTTTTGGGGGGTTTAGAAATAGTGGAAGACTTTCCTTTCTATATCATTGTATCACTTACATATTTCCATACACTTCAAGTTTATTACTTAAGGCAGGACCTGAATTTTGAAGGAGATATATTTTAAAGGCTTCTTATTGAGGTGGAGACTCCGGTTGTTCTTTCGCTTGCCAGTAAAGCTTCAGGGCATATAAAAACATTTCCTTGATAAAATATGTGTCATTTATTATGTGTATGCCATTTGGAATTCTTTTCAGCTATAAATCACCTAACCAAAAGTTTCCTAAATTGACCAGAGTTTAGTCTCACCCTAGAGAGTGGTGCAGTTCTACAGTTGGCTGATTCCACAATGTCAGTCAGTAGTCCACCAGACTCTTCATTGCTTCTTGTATCAAAGGAAAATAAGATAATATGATTGACTTGGTCTGTGACTGACTTAATCTAACATGGTTGACTTGATTGTACCCGTAGCTGGAGACAGGTCACTCTTTGTAGTGGCAAGCTAAATTAAATGAGGGTTCTATCAACATGAGGGAGGATGAAGGGATGGGGGTGATGTGCATTCTGCTTGCTATGTGCAGGAATGAGTCCCTTGATAACAAATACAGTATCAAACTTAGTTTGTACGCATAGTTGTCCTTCTGCTTATTGAATTCAGTGAAATTGCCCCCAAATTATATTCTAAAAGATGTGCTTACCCTGATATTTTTGTTTTATTGTGTATATTAAAATTATTTTAAGGGGGCTGGCGAGAGGTCAAGAGCACTGGCTGCTCTTCCAGAGGACCTGGGTTCAATTCCCATCACCCACATGGCAGCTCACAACTGTCTGCAACTCAAATCCAGTGGATCCAACTCCCTCACAAAGACGTGCAGGTCAAACACCAATGCATACCAAGGGGAAAAAATTATTTAAAATGTTTTTACTTTACAGCAACAAATGGTCATTCGGAATGCTTACGGTTATTAATAGGAAATGCAGAACCACAAAATGCTGTAGATATTCAAGATGGAAATGGACAGTAAGTTTTAATAATTTTTAAATTAACTTTTTTTTAAATATCTTACTATATAACCCAGGCAGTCCTCCATTCCACAATCTCACTACTTCACCAGTTTTAGTGCTGGGATTACAGGCATGTGCCACTCACCTTACCTTTAGATTGTTATTACAATACTAGATATTCTAACACTTTGACCCCTTTTTTAGTAAATATGTCATAGTTTGTATACTGAAAAAAAAAACAAACATATATATAGTTTTTCTTTTAAATACATAATAAAGTTATGTCACTGAAGTGCACATATAGAAAATAAGCCATCCCATCACTGCTGTTTTAGAGTTTTGTAAGTGATAGCACTAACCTAATTCTGTTATTGTTTAGGACACCTCTTATGCTGTCTGTTCTCAATGGACACACGGACTGTGTATACTCACTACTAAACAAAGGAGCAAACGTAGATGCCAAAGATAAGTGGGGAAGGACAGCATTGCATAGAGGGGTAAGCCGGAATTGGATTACTAACATTGGCCCTTGGTGCCCCACATCATGTATTTAATATACCCAAATTGTTTTTGCAGGCAGTTACAGGCCATGAAGAATGTGTAGATGCATTGCTTCAACATGGTGCTAAGTGCTTACTAAGGGACAGCAGGGGTCGGACACCTATACATTTGTCAGCTGCCTGTGGACACATTGGAGTTCTTGGAGCCCTTTTGCAGTCAGCAGCATCCATAGATGCAAATCCAGCCATAGTAGACAATCATGGGTATACAGCACTTCACTGGGCTTGCTACAATGGTTAAGTATCAGATAAAAACTTGCACTGAGTGCCTGCCTACTAGGTATTAAGTAAAAACAAGCAACACAAAATACATTGTGATATTGATGACAACATCATATTTATAAGGCGGGCTTAAAATGTAACATTAGTGGAAAGAGTAGGAATAATCTATCTACTCTCTAGTTGTATCTTACTCCTGTCCTTTATCATGCTAAAGACAAATCACTAGTTTTCAAGTGTTTGAGATAAGCTTTTATGTTCTTTTCCTTTCTACTCATTTGGATGGATGTTGAATGGTTATAGTACAGTAGCTAAAGGTTGTCCCTGAGTCAAAGGAATTGCTGTATATTGCCATTGAAGTTCAGTTTGTTTTTATAATATGAATTAACATTTTGTGAGTCTTATAACCTGAGAAAGTATTACAAATGTGAATTTGATGTAAAAATTAGTAAGATAAACTTTGAAAGCAAAATTCTTTGGGGTGGTGGGTTTTAAGACAGGGTTTTTCTGTGTAGCCCTGGCTGTCCTGGACTTCATTCTGTAGACCTTGGTAGCTGCAAGCTCAGAGATCTGTCTGCCTCTGCTTCCCAAGTGCTGAGATTAAAGGCATGTGCCACCACCACCTGCCCAAGGCAAAAATTTTTATTGGCTGATTTTTTTTTAATAAATGTTATCTGACCATCATTAAAAGCCATGTCACACAGAAGTGTATTTCCTAAGGTAGAGCATTTACTTGTCTTTTGGAGATTTACTCTCATAACATTTCTTATCTTGTACATTTTGTACAAGAAACAGAGTTTTACACAAGTAGCATGTCTGGTTGCCCTTTAAAAAAATCAAAACAGATGTGTCTAATTTTTTCAGACAAGCAAAATTGTAGTGATTCTGAATTGAACTGGAAGAAATTATGTTAGTTCATACAATGAGACCACACAGTCTAAAAAAATTACTGGCATATTTTTAACCAGATGCCTGCTTTATAATTTGACATTACAAAAGTGGAATATATTAAATGGTTTTACTCTGATTAGTAATTTTTGTTCAGAAAAATAGAAGTATTCTAATTAAATCAAAACAAATGTTTCTCTCAAAATGAAATGATGACCAGATTTTAGAAAAGACTTGGCTATAACCTTAGTAAGCTTAAAGTCCAAAATTTCAATCTATAGAGCCATTTGCTTGTATAATTTTGAGTATTTTGCTTTTATCATTTATTCCTTTCAAAACTAATCAATTTTTCTTGATGCTGTAAGCACCCTCAGGAAATAACTTTCTGAGCTAGGCAGTGGTGGCACACACCGTTAATCCCACCACTTGAGGCAGGCGGATCTCTGTAACTTCAAGGCCAGCCTGGTCTACAGAGCTAGTTCCAGGACAACCAGTGCTACATAGAGAAACCCTGTCTTGAAAAACCAAAAGGGGGGGGGGGAGGGAGGGGGAGAGAGCGAGAGAGCGAGAGAGCGAGAGAGCGAGAGAGAGAGAGAGAGAGAGAGAGAGAGAGAGAGAGAGAGAGAGAGAGAGAGAGGGAGAGAGCGAGCGCTTTCTGAAATATTGAGATTGTCAGCTTGGTTCTACCCAGTGCTGTTCCCTGGAGATAGCAGATAGAGTACTCCATTCCCAACACAGATAGTGGGTCTCTAACCCTTGGTCTCAGGGTTTGTGGGTTACAGCTACTGCTAATGTCTGCATTGTTAACAAGACCTGAGAAGTTTAAAAGTCTTTACAAGAGCAACTTTTTGAGGGATGTGCAAAATGGTTCAGCAGTAAAGGTGCTTGCCACCAAGCCTAACAACCTAAATTTGCTTCCTGGGAACCAACGCCTAGGCTAAGAAAATCTGAAGTTTTGGTTGAGATTTATTGTTTTGTTGGATTTTTTGTTTTGCTTGTGTTTTTAAAGTTGCTTTTTAAAAAGCTATCTGCCTACTTCTCTCAGCAGGCAGTATATTTGTCCTTTTTCACAATACCATGTTTTAGGAAATTATTCTATGCATGTATTATAGAAAGATACATATAGTTTATTAATTGAAAAGAAAAATTGCAGGACAAAATACACCATTTGAATTGTAAAAAGAAAAAATAAGTATATGCAGGCAGCTGTGTATGCCTGGAAATTTTCTAGAGCTATTGAGATCATTGGTTATGGTCTAAAGAGTGAAGGTGGTATGGAGCAGGGTCTTAAACATTCTCCTTATAGATACTTCTGTGTATTTGAGATGGTTGCAACTATCTCTTGGATTTTAATATTTAGTTCTTATGCACCTACTAGGTCATGAGACATGTGTGGAACTGCTTTTAGAACAGGATGTTTTCCAGAAAATAGATGGAAATGCTTTCAGTCCATTGCATTGTGCTGTGTAAGTAAAGTCATAGTGAATCAAATTCCTTGGGTGTTTTAAGAAACACTCTTACTGTGACTGATAACCTTGTATCTTGTCCAGGATCAATGACAATGAAGGTGCTGCTGAGATGCTTATTGATACCTTAGGAGCCAATATTGTGAATGCCACAGATTCAAAGGGAAGGTAGGATTCCAGTTAGTAGCATACGGTATTACTTTCAATAAGAGAAGGCACTGTAATTATTGACAACCTGTTTGAGAGCTTATAGAGAACTCAAAACTAATTGAAAACAGCATTTTGTAGATGTTGTAAATTATTATAAAGTCTTAAGTTCTTTGCATTATTAGGGCATTTAAATTTTTTGTCATTTTATTTTAAAATATAAATATCTCCCGATTTAAGGAGTATGATTTTAAACCCAGAGAAAATAGCTTAAAAAGTTAATAGTTTTCTAAATTGGATTAAAGACTGAAAAAAAGAGTCCAACAATTGTAATAAGTAGTGTTTGGAAGTAAACTATTTTTTCTTTAACAATACAGTGTTATTTTAACAGTATTATATAGTTCATCCTTAGTTTAGACAAGTTGTAGTTTAAGATAGATTGTGTAAACTATACATATATAAAGTAGAAATTTGTGAGTTCTGTTGAGCCTATTTGTATCTTAGCAATACTTTTATAACCCAATATGTAAACCCTTGAAAATTTTTTGTTCTGAATTAAAGAATAATTTTTCCAGCATATGTGCCATTCAGCTTTTGTTCTATATTTCACTGCCCCAGGACTCCTCTCCATGCCGCTGCCTTCACAGACCACGTAGAGTGTTTACAGCTGCTGCTCAGTCATAATGCTCAAGTCAATTCCGTGGACTCTACTGGAAAAACACCCCTCATGATGGCTGCAGAAAATGGACAAACTAATACAGTTGGTAAAGAAACTGTTTAGAGAACCTGAGGCAGTAGAGCTGCCTAGATTGTGAGGTCAGCCTTGGCTACATAGTGTCTCCATAAAGAAAAGAAAAATGGTTTAGAACCTGGCTTAGTGTGCACCTATAAACTCAGCTACCCAAGAGCCTGTCAGAAGATTGCAAACGTAAGGCTACTCTGGGCTAGGTAGTAAAAGCACAACCCATGTTGATTTTTGGTTTTGTAAGCTGTTTAAGAATTCTGTTCTTTGTGTGTAACTTAGATTCCCAACCCTTCTGACTTCCATGAATTATCTCACCATTCCACATTTTCATTTTGGAGCATTGCCCTTACTGACTGAAAAGTTTTCTTTAACAAGGTAGTTCAACCTCATGGTTTAACAACACTGGCTGTGGAATGAGATTGCACGAGTGTGAGTCCTAGATCTTAAGTGACCTCCTGCCTCTGTTCACTTGTAAAATGAGAGAAATGACAGCATCTGCTTTAGAAGATTGATGTGAGGGTTAACTATAACCTATAAATCCAGGATATCTAAAACTTTGACATTTATTAACACTCCAAAATGTTAATTATTGTTGCTACAATCTGATTTGCATAAGAATATAAAGGTTCCATATTCTATGATAATATAATGTATGTGTTATAGTGTTTTTCTTGCAATTAAGTATTTGCAAAAGGGGTACTTTTTTGCTGTATGTCTTCATTTCTCTAGTGATTTATTGGTAGTCTGTAAGCATGTTCATAAACATAAGAATTGATGCACTTTTTCTTCCCAGAGATGCTGGTTAGCAGTGCTAGTGCAGATCTGACTTTACAAGATAAGAGTAAAAACACCGCCCTTCACTTGGCTTGCGGCAAGGTATGTACATAGTTTAAGAATATAGTTTCATGGTTACTATTGAGTGATATTAAGTCTTTCCAGCTCAGTAAAATGAACAGAAGTTAGAAACAAACCTAATGATTACTAACCCCAAGTTTCTTGGGTGGAGGTGGGGTGGGGGGGTGTTGGCTTACTAGGTTTTGAAATACAAGCTTAACACTTAACTGTTATTGACCTGTCTTCTTATTCCTATTTCTGATACCTTTGAATAAATACTAAAGACATTAGCTTAGAAAAATTGTGATATGTGTGTAATATTGTACATATGGTAGAGATGATTGAGTTTATATGTTTATTCTTAATAGTGTGCAGTTTTTAAGAGCTATTTGCCACAATTTTAGGGTCATGAAACTAGTGCCTTGTTAATACTGGAAAAGATAACAGATAGAAACCTCATCAATGCAACCAATGCAGCCTTGCAAACGTAAGTACTTTGAGTATCTGGGTAAACTTAGTGATCTATATAATTCTAAAAAAGGATAAATGCACTTTTAAAAATATGACCAGTAGGGTTGGGTATTTAGCTCAGTGGTGGAGCCCTTGCCTAGCAAGCACAAGGCCCTGCCTGGCTTTGGGCCTCAGTTGCGGGGAAGGGAGGGAATGTGACCAGTAGTATATCAGTTACAAAATGTTTAAATAATAACTCATTTCTGAAATCATATAACTAAGAAATATATTACCTTAATATAGTTTGAACTGAAACTTTATTACAATGTTGATGAATTTTTTTCTCAGTTTACTTATTCATATAATTTTCTAAAAGAAGGCAATGCTATTCTGTGTGATATCAAAATTAACTAAAAAGTGCCATTTCATACCAGCAGTAAATGGGGTAAGAAGCTCTGTGTGTGCATATAGCTTAAAGAGGTTTCAGAAAGAATCAGTCTCTTAGTATAAGCAGTAAGTCTTGAGTTTGACTGACAGAGATCTTAGGCCCATGCCTGCCATCTTTGTCTTCCAGTTTCCATTGGTTTTAAAAGAGAAAAAAAGCTTGAAGTAGTTCACATTCTAGGTTCAGACAATCCCTCAACAGTCCAAATATTAGTCATGAGGCCAATAAACATCTTTTAAAGATTATTAGAATTTGTGGTATTGTAGTTTATAGCTTTTATTATGTATTTATTAACTTCATTTCTTAGCAAGTTAAGACTGTAGTTCCCCCAGTCCCAGTGGACATCTACATACAACATTGTGGAAGAAGGGATCAAAAGATGGTAAGAGCCAGAGGGTCAGGGAATTTTTTGTGAGATTGTGTCTTCTAGTAAGGTCAGAAGCTACAAGCCATAAAGTCTTGCCAACATGACTGCCTAAACATGACCCGAATAAGGACAACAACATTAGCCATGCCAGAGTGGACCAGGGAAAACCCAGGAGGTCTCAACCCCTCACAAAGAACTACTGGTACCTAAGGAATGCTGAGAGCAGAGAATGGTCTTCTCAAGGAAGAGCATGCCACCCTAATACCAGTAGTCAGCCCAGAAAACATACATACAATATATACAAGTGGCATTATACAAACTGAACAGGTTATATTTAGGAATATACATGTATATATATATATATATATATATATATATATATATATACATATATATATATGGAATAAAAATAAATAAATAAATAAAGAGGCAATGATATGAAAAAGAGTATATGTGAGGGTTTAGAGACAGGAAAGGGAAGGGGAAATGATGTAATTATATTAAAACCTCAAAAGTTCAAGAAATTAAAAAAAGCATGTAATTCTTTTGGTTAACTCTTTTTAAATATGGAGCCTTGGAAAGTACAAAGGATTCGATGAGGTCGGGAAACTACTACTGATGTCTAAGGCTGAGCTTCTTATGGAGGTGCTACTGTCCTTCCCATCTTCATTGATTGAGAACTGGGTGTCTTCGGTTCTTACTATAGGTCTTCACAACTTGACCAAATGCTCTGTGCAGGCAGGTGTGTGTCTGTGCATGCACTGCACATATATGTACAATTTTTCCCTACAGGCCTCTGCATGTTGCTGCCCGAAATGGGCTAACAATGGTTGTTCAAGAGCTTCTGGGGAAAGGAGCAAGTGTACTTGCCGTGGATGAAAATGGTAAGTAAGCTCCATGTGTCCTTCCTTTGGCCAACTTCTTGGTAGTTTTTCTTGATGGAGCATCTTTGAAGTAAAATAAAGTTCTGTACTTTTTTATTGGGCAAAGAAGAACACTGAAATTAATATTGAGTTCTTTGTAGTAGAGAAATAAGAGCAAAAGGAACAAGAAAAAAGTCCATCTGGTAGGTGAGCATCTGAATTTGCATACCTTCTATTAAACCAAATGTGATGTTTACTATTTGGTCACCACTATTATTTGTTTTGGTAGCCAAAGATTCGTCCAACAAATATTTACCAAGGCCCTACTAAAATGTCATAATTTTAGGCAAAGCTAGTCCTTCTACTCTTAAATGAGATTCTGTTACCTCTTTCTTATTAGAGACCCTCACTTTAGCAATTACTCTTTATCAGCATATCACTTCATGTGTTTGTGGTGTTGGAATCAAATCCAAGGCCTTGTGCATACTCTGCAAGGGCTCTACTGAGCTGCACCCTCAGCCTCACCCATCAACATAAAGACATTCATTAGTCTGCCACCTTAGCAGTCACTGATCTCACAGCTGCTGCCAGCTGCCACTGTGTTTTATTTACTCCAGGGTTGACTTCGTATAGGCAGGCCTTTGTCACCACCACACTGTAGAACTCTTCTCATCAAGGTTCTTGGTTCTCCACGATATTAAGTCAGTTCTTGTTTCACTTGGCAGGTCAGCTTTTAGTATGTGATTACTCCTTTTTTCTTGGTTAAACTTCCTTTACTTGGCTTTTAGGGGGTCCACATAATGTAGAGTTCTGAAGTCTAAATCCTTTTTTCTTTTTTTCTCTGCCTACATTTACCCTCTAGGTGACTACTCTAACCCTTGATTCTAAAAATTATTTGCTGAGACTTCCTAAATATATATTGCCAGCCTTCCCAGTGTCTGCATTCATATGTCTGCTTAACTAATAATACCATATAGATGTCTAATAAACAGAACTAACAACCCTTTTCCTTACCCTTCCAACTCTGATTTCAGTTGAAGACAGGTGCTTTCTTTATAGCTCAAGGCAGGACTGTGAATTGTCCTCAGTTCCTCTCTCATGCCCACTATACACTCCATCAGCAAATGCTATTGATTACTTTTAAAGTAATCCACATTTGTCCATCTTTCTCTCTGCTTACTACCCTCACAGATAGTTTTAAAACACATGATAATATATTTTCCTGTCAGTTTATTCCTAGTTCTCACAGTGACCTACAAAGTACTCCACTCTTGTGACCTTTCTGCCTCATTTTGCCCCTCCAGCGAAACTACCACAGAGTCTATGCGTGCATTATAGTTTTTGTTTTAGCTGTCTTCTGCCTGGCACACTCTCATCTGCAAATATTCTTTGACTAAATCCTTCACCTGTTTCAAATCATAGCTCAGATTTCATCTTCTCCTTGAAGCTTTACCTCCCTAACTAATTGTATTACGGCATTCTTTGTCCCTATTAGTCTATTCATCTTTTATTCTCAATAAATCTTATTATAGTCTAACTTACTGAATATCATGTATTTTTTCATGCCAATGTGTGTCTCCTCCATTAGAATGAATATGCACACCATAAAAGCAGAGAATCTGTCATCTTTGTTCACTGATGTTTTCTAAGTGTCAGAAGAGTTTGTGAGTTCAGTAGATGTTTGTTACATGTTTTATTATATCAAACTGTTAAGCCTGAGGCTTCTGTGTGGAATAAGTATGACATAATCTACTCTCTATAAAGGAACATTAAAGAATGTTGACCCTTCCTTACAAGATCAGATAAAAGACATTCCAAAACAGCAGCAAGTGGGGAGGGAATGTACGTTTGTTTGTTTGTTTGTTTGTCAAGACAGTTTTTCTGTACCTTTGGTGCCTGTCCTGGATCTCACTCTGTAGACCAAGCAGGCCTTGAACTCACAGAGATCAGCCTGGTTCTGCCTCCCAAATGCTGGGATTAAGGGTGTTCACCACCGCCACTGGCTTTTTTTTTTAATTGATAATTTTTTTCATATAATATATTTTGATCATGTTGTCTCCTTCCAGTTCTTCTCAGATCCTCTCTACTTCTCTACTCACCCAATTTTATGTTCTCTCTTTCTTTCTCTCTCCCTCTCCTTAAAATTAAACAGAAAACACAAACACACACAAACCACAAAAAATGGAAATCAAAATAAATAAGAGAAGACCAATAAGAAAAAAAAAAGTCCAAAGCAAATGAGAAAAGTCTACAAAAATACAAAATATTAAAAATATTTAAAAATATGAAAATAATAGTTTTGTTGGCCAACTGAAGTATGGTTAGTATACTTAGGAGACTAGTGGAGAAAATTAATTTTTCCTTTGCCAGTGGTTATAAATTGCAGATATCTTCTTGGTTAGAGGTGGGAACTCTGTCTACTTTACCCTCTCAGTGCTGGGACCCCATTTGGCTTGAAATGTATAGGCTTTGTGCATGCTCCCACAGTCTCTAAATTCATAATGTGCATCAGTCTTGGTGTGTCTGGAAAACATGTTCCATGAAGTCATCCAACTTCTATGACTTTTTTTTTTTGCTAGGGGTAGAGTGGGGCACATTTCACAAGAGGGTTTCTCTGTGTAACAGCTCTGGCTGTCCTGGAACTCCCTCTGTAGACCAGACTGGCCTCCTCTGACTCTTAAAACCTCTCCCTGCTCCTCTTCCAAAGAGATCCTTGAGCCTTTGAGGGGAGAGGTTTGATACAGACATCCCATTTAGTAGTAAGTGCTCTAATACCTGTTACTCTGCACACTGTCCAGTTGCAGGTCTCTGTGTTAGTTAGGGAGAGAGCCTTCTAAGCTGAAAGAGCAATAAACCTATTGAGAGAACTTGAGGTGAGTCAAGCATTAGATCAGGTTGTTAGGAGTCTAACATTAGAAAGATGCAGCTAGTCTGACAGGGGAGCAGCAAGACTAGAATGGGGAAATAAGACGTAGAGGCATAGATGGCCACCAGCATTGAGATGAAGTACTCAGAATGAACAATAACATGGATGTTTCCTAGCGTGTATGATCATAGGTTCTTTGGGATCTGATAAAGGAGTGATGAGGTTTTGTAGATGAAGTCAGATTCACTGTGACTTGAAAAGCTTGTGTGGATGACACTTTAAATAGCATTGAGCCAAGAATATCCTGTATTAAGTTTATTTGGACACAAATGGAAAGCTGAATGAAACTGGGCTGTTAAAGGTATGGATCTGAAACACAGAAGCAAAATCTAGGTATTTCTAGGAATACAGCTACTTGTATAGATTAAAATGAATGCCACATTTTGCACATTATGATAGCTGCCAATATGTACTTCTTTGTTGACTGTTTACAGGAATTCATGTTGTCTTTTTAAGAAATGAAAATGAAGTGGGCCAGTGTGTGGCACCACTTTATTCCCAGCACTCAGGAGGCAGGGGCAGATGAGTCTCTGAGTTCGAGGCCAGCCAGGACATATAGAGAAACCCTGTCTCAGAAAGAAAGAAAAGGAAAGGATAATATCCTGTTGGTAAAGGTTCCCCACTGGTGACCTAGTTATCCTCTAATGCCTTTGACATGTTTCATAGTAATGTGGCTTTAATTCACAAGCTAAAATGTCAATCTCATTTTATGATTGTGTGTAGTGATAGTAACAACAGGTTGATGATTAATTATGTTCTGAAGACTAAATAAAGACAAGATGAAGGGGCCAGTACATTCTGTGCCTTTTTTCGCTCCCAAGAATGGGGCTAGTGGTATTGAGGTGGATTTTCTGAATAAGGAGGAGGAGGAGGAGGAGGAGGAGGAGGAGGAGGAGGAGGAGGAGGAGGAGGAGGAGGAGGAGGAGGAAGAGGAAGAAGAACATGTTACATATTCACGGACTGTCCTCAAGGAGTTTCTCGTGTAACCACACCAGCTCATGTAGAAGAGGAGAGAGGCTTCTGTTTTCAGAAGCCTACAAAAACTGATGAGAGATGTGTTCCCACTCATTCAGGTCATCGTGTCCTATCCAATGGTTTGGCTCTGCTTAACAGCATCAGGGTGAATAGGAGCTGGCACCTTCACAGTTTCAGAAGAGCCTTAAAAGATATGTGAGAATAAAGCTGTTGCTCGGGCACTTTGAGGAAGTAGTTTAATTAAAACATGCTCATCCTTCAGCCACTCTTGCCAGTTCTTTGGGGTAGTCAGCTAGTTGCTCTCTTTGACCTTTAGCAAAATGGCAATTTTACATGAAGGCTAATAATACCTTCATAATAATGATAATGAAAATATATGGAAGAAGAGGGAACAGCCAAATGCTCAGTAGTTAAATGTATATATTGTGGTATGATCCTATAATGAAATACAATACAGCAGCAAAAATTACCTGACTATAGTTGCCTGTAACAAAATTAGGTCTCATACGTAATTAAGCAAAAGAAGTCATATTTAAAAATATGTATACTATATGCTTCTATTTATATTAGGTTCAAAACACTAAGTACTAGTAACAAGGAAATAGTTACCACAGAAGGAAAAGGTCAGAATAGAGTTACACTGTGGAGGAGGAAAAGACATGTAGCACTTGTGGTGTCTGGTATGTTCTCTTTCTTTGTTCTTTCTTGTTCTGGCTGGTTACTGTATCAGTGCTTGGTTTGTGATAAAGCTATTTTAAAAACAAATAGTCTTTTCATATATATATGTGGATGCTGAAATAAGCGTAATATGAAAAACATTGCAACAATAAATGAAGCTATAGGCTAAAACTATAAGACATCTGTGGCGTTAGCACTTTTTGGCCCCATATGGTTAAAACAAGTAAAAACAAAACGTCATATGGAATAATTGAAACTTGCTATCACACAGTGTTACTTTCACCATCTTCTCCCACTTCATCCACAAGGCTAGTTCTTTGCCAACCAAGGTACCACATGCTTCCTCCATTGTTTGCCCATTGATGCTTGGTGTTGGGGCACTTGATGTCTGAAGGTTGTCAGCTAAGATAAAAAGGAAATACTTGTCTTAGATTCCTGGCTTTTAACATTTGCCTGTTTAGTTTATCATTTTCTTGCATGGATGTGTCTACCCAGTAGACCCCAGGAATCTGTAAGTACCTACCACTGTGCCTGGTTTACTTACATGGATTCTGGGTTTGAACTTAGGTCTTCATGCTTACAGGGTACTTTATCTACTGAGCCATCTTCCCAACACCCAGTTTACCTGCTGTAGTCTTCAACTGAGACTGACTGGCAAACACATTAGGAAATGTTAAATTGACGACTATAATTCATTTGGTATGTAGTTAATGAGCATCTCTTTAATGCTTAATTCATATACATTTAGATTCTCAGCATATAAAAGTTAAATTACACAGGTATGAACTGACACTAAGCTTTGGCTCACTGTTTTAAAGGGAGATTGGCTAATCTATGGGTTTGTTGGGGTTTTTTCTTCTCCGTATTCTAAGAATGCCCGGTATTTTCTGAGTTGGGTTGGATGTGTGATGGGTTGGGTGAGATGTTGGGGAAAGTGTATCGCAAGGCCCTAGTTTCTTTTATTATTTAGTATGAACGTTCTCCTTTCACCCCACATTTTTATGATCATGTCTCTTTCAGCTTACTAGAAAGTTATCAATCAATTTGCTGTAAGAATTTGTTATAAGAATCTATGTGTAAAGTTTAAGACCTTTAGACTTACTACCTCATGCCTCATGGGTCTTAGGGTACTAATTTTTAAATTTTATTGACTCCTAGGCTATACTCCAGCTTTGGCCTGTGCTCCCAATAAGGATGTGGCTGACTGCCTGGCTCTCATTTTGGCCACCATGATGCCTGTCTCCTCAAGTAGCCCATTGTCATCCCTGACATTCAATGCCATTAACCGTTATACCAACACCTCAAAAACAGTTAGCTTTGAAGCCTTGCCTATCATGAGAAATGAACCTAGCTCCTATTGCAGTTTCAACAACATTGGTGGGGAACAAGAGTACTTGTACACTGATGTGGATGAGCTCAACGACTCTGACTCTGAGACCTACTGAAAGGCTGAGCTAAAGGTCTAAGGAAGTTCTGACACTGAAACTTCAAACCAGGCTTTTTCAGGAAAAAAAGCACTTTTCTTACGCATATACAAATTCATTCTGAAGAAAGATCACGCAGTGAACGAATAGAAGAAATGTGATGACATTAGGAAGAAGAATCTTAAAGGCAAGTTTTGCAAAAGGAACTTCTAGAATCTTAATAATGACTTGACCAGTGGAAAACACATTGATGTCGATTGCTTTGTGGGATTGTTTAATTGGCTTTGCGGGGCCAGAAACTGGGACACTGCTCCCTGACCTGCTTATGCAGGCAACACTGCTCTAAAGGAAGAGATAAGGACACTAGGTTAAATTGTACCCAGAAAATTACAGCTAAATTTAAATGCAATAAAAGTTTGGTATAGTAGGCATTATGTACACACCAAATTGCCAAAGGACCAAATAGCGTACAGATTTTTTTATTGGAACGCCATTTTGTGGAAACAGAAGTAGGTGAAATGAGACATCATCTAAAGCGAACTTCAATACTTCTGAAAATGAAGCTAAGATTTGGTTTGGTGTTGATTTTTGTAAAGAAAACACTGGAAAGCCTTCCAGTGCTGTATTAATCCATGAAAGAAAGCAAGTGTCTTTTTATGGTTTGTTTGGGTTTTTTGTGGGTTTTTTTTTTTTTTTTTTTTTCATAAAAACTTTAAGATTCAGGTTTTTATAGAATTCAAACCCAGCTGACTAGGTGCAGTGTGAGTGCAAGTACTTGTGACAGAGTTGTAGATAGGTCAAGGCTACCGCCCACTGTTGAGTGGTTTGGTTTTAGATTGAACTATTTTGTTTAAGGAATTCCATAGTGGAAATGTTTTTGATGAAATTAAAATCAGATTATATCACCTATTGTAGCTCAGTGGACCTGGGGAGTGGGACTGTTTGAGCCTCTGCTTGGGTGACACACCTCCACCTTTGGGTTGGAGGACTTCTGGTGTCATTTATTAATGTTTGAGCTTTGCAAAGCAAGAATCAAATTTTTTAAAAAATTAAGCTCTTGTTATAAGAGATCATCTAAAGCTGGTTTAAAATTGTATAAAAACTAGAATTTTAAATTTTTTATATAAAAGAAAAAAGACATCTGCTTTCTCTCATGGTTTAATGCAGTATGAAGGCTTTCATATGTTCATATGTTTTCTCTTTCTTTCTTTTTTTTGAGACAGGGTTTCTCTGTGCAGCTCCGGCTGTCCTGGATTCACTGTGTAGATCAGGCTGGCCTCAAACACACAGGGATCCACCTGCATCTGCCTCCTGATTGCTGGGACTAAAGGTGTGCACCACCATGCCCAGATTCAGGTGTTTTCTTTATAAAAATCAACCTCAAAGCATTGGGCTTCATTTTCAGAAGTGTTGAAGTTTGGTGTAGATGATGATTCATGATATAAACAGAATCAGGTCACTTGGAAGGCATTTCTATATTGGGCAGAATTTAAAATTCTTCAGGCTTTAGGTTCAAGTCAGATCTAGAGTAGCATGTTTGCAGTTTGTACTGTCAGAGAGAGATTGCCTGCCAAATTGGAGACTGCCTTTCAGGTAATAGGGAAGGGGCTGACATTAGGCTTTTAAACAACACTTCTCTGTGGTTCTGCTTTTATTGTAACTATTACTTTCCCAGTAAAAATGATTTCACATGGGGGGGGATCTTAATAGAGCTGGATAAAGTTCCATACATTGCAACGAAATGACACCAATTCACCTTATCCTTTTTGTATTGTGAAACTGGAACTTTATGACATTGTAAATTATCAGCTGGTTTTTCTGAATATGAAGTGTGAAGACACAGAACAGTATTTTGACCTCTTTGATAATTTTGTGGTTTTGAAGAATTAATGAGCATGTACATAGAAATAGTGACTGCTTGAGTACTGTACTCACTTGCACTCTTTGAGTACATCAAGATTCCTGTATATTTTAGAGTATAATAAAACAGATGTGAGTTGTATTTAATGAACAATGTATTTGTATCTGTGCATATTACTTAAAAATCTATAAAGTTTCTAGGGCATTGACTACTAGATTTTAAGCATTTTTTTCTAAAATATTTACAAAATTATAAATATAATCTCCATCTTTTCTTTATAATATAAAGAAGTTGTAATGAACCCTTCCTAACTAATAGTGGTAGAAGGGTAAATATGCATTTTAAAGACCGTAGACTACATTTTCTATTGTACCTTTTAAAAAAAGAGAACTCAAGAGGATTCTAAAAGTATACCATATGTGTGCTTTCTCTTTCCTTTTAGGAATTCTCTTCTGAATTCCCTGAGGGAATTTTCTAGAATCTCAGAATTGAAAGAGACCTGAGGTTCATCCAGTCTAACCTCTTAACCAATGCAGGCGTCCCTTCTCCAAGGTTGTCTTTCCACCTTGAACACTTGCAGTGACTCTACCTCACAAGCAGTGCATTCATTGTTGAGCAGCTCTTTAGGAGGGCTCCTTAACCGAGTTGAAGCCTCCCTCCGGGTAACTTCTGTCCTGGGCCCAGCTCTGTCCTCCAGGAGAGAGTGGGAAGAATGAATCTTCCACCTCTGCCACGTCTTCTCTTTCACAGGCTGTTGACTCCTTTGCTGCAGTGATTTCCAGAAGGACTCATTAGACACATTGTCTCCACATCTAATGAAATCCAAGGTGTAGCTATAAAGTAACAAACCCTTCTTTTAATTTATCCTCTTGTGTATGTAGAGACTGTAGATCCTGCCTCACTTTATGGAAATGATGCCATAACTGAAAACATTTGGGAGGTGGTTGGTGCTATTGCCGGCCAACTAGGAAAGCAGTTCCTTTGCTTTGTGGTAGTTTGTCCCTGACTTGAGCAACCCACTTCCTTTGGTGTGCACCGGAAGAGGGAAATTCTGAAGTACTGTCCAGAAAGTGTTGGCCAACAACAGTATTTGGAATAAATACACATATATGAGCAAAGCAAAGGACCCTAAGTTACTTTATAGTTACATGCACCTGGTGTGGGAAAAGCACTAGACCTGGTTCTGTGGTGTTTTATCCTCACCCAGAAGGGAAAAGCCTGTCAGCCTTTAACCTCTGTGTGAAAGGTGATATCTGAAATACGTGTATTACAGTAATACCAGCTTTTGCTCAAAAACAACTTTGGGGAAATAGTGATGATAGGTGACCTTGAACAGTGCCATTTAGTTCAGGAGATCTCTAAATGTAGCTGTAAATTTGGGGTTAATTTGGCTTCATACATTGGATCTTTTAAATGAAATAAAAATTTTTAATGCAAAAAATCAAGTGTCTTTCTTTTTCACGTGTAAAGAATGTTTCCCTTTAAAAAGTGTAGTGATAAGTTATGGCAGGTTTTCAGATAGGTGTTTTGCAGGTTGTTTCTGGGTCTCAAATAGCCCAGGATGGATTCCTGGTCATTCTTCCTCCACCTTCAAGTGCTGGGATTACAGGTATGTGCCTCCATGCCCATCTCTGACTTGTCCTTAAAAATTCATTGGCTTTTTAATAAAGTTATCTTGGACTTTTGAGCTTATCTAAATGAATCTTTCAAATGTATTAAGTATTTCTTACCTGCTATGTACCAGGGGTAGCAATAGGCAGAATGGTGGTGGTACCTTCAATGGTGAATAGTTTGATCTTCAGACAATAGAAGCAGAAAGTGATAAAATATGATTATTGAGATAAGCTGCTGAGGAAAGCAGAAACAGGACATCTTGAGGAAGACTTCATGGAGTAGGTGGCGCAGAGATTGACATCAAGGAACAGGCTGAATTAGCAGGTGAAAAGAAGCTGAGTGGGGAGGTGGTGGTGCACGCCTTTAATCCCAGCACTCGGGAGATAGAGGCAGGCAGATCTCTGTGAGTTCCAGGACAGGCTCCAAAGTTACACAGAGAAACCCTGTCTCGACACCACCACCACCCCCGCAAAAAAAAAAAAAAAAAAAAAAAGGTCTTAGATAAAAAGGCTAAGTGATTTCCTAGGTTCCAGAACAGAGCCAGCCTGCCTCAAAGTGCTCAGAAGATGGCTATGTGGGGATGCAGTGCTCTTCAGTACTTAGCTTCCTGTGTATGAGAAGAGGCTATAAGAAACTAGATGGAGCTTAGATAACAGGCATAAAAACTACAGACATTGATAACTGGTTGGAGCAACAGATAAAGGGGATTTAACCTTTCTTGAAATCATCTCTGCAGGTGCCAATACAGCATTTATCATGTGCCAGGCAAAGTCATAAAATGCTTGAAATACATTACCCCTTAATCCCATATCTGAGATAGGTCCTATTAATAGCATTTAACATGTGGAAGGAGATGAAACAATTTTTTATCAGGGCAGTAATTTTTAAAGCCTGAATTCAAATGCAGGCAGTCCTCCTTTGCCATGATTCTTTAATGGTCTCTTAACATGTTTGCTGATTTTCTGTTTTTTATCTTGACTTCAAAGTTGTTAAATTCCTTTCAGTTTCATTTTCATAGATGACTATTTTTAGAACAAACAGAAATTTGGTTACAACCAATACTGAACACTTGCTGTTTGGAAAGGAGCTGAGGCTCTGGATGTAGAAAGGTGAGGGAGGATGTAGTATCTTTCACCCTGGGATGGAGTGACTCCAGAAAGCCTGCCATCTGCTCACCTCAGTTACTTGAGCACCCTGTATTTCACTTGCTTAAAATAACCCTCATGCCTTTGCAGGTTGGCTGATAGAGGCTTGTTGAGTGACTGCTTTGAGCTGGGCCTACACAGGGCTTTTGCACCTCTTAGGAGCTGGCCTTCATTTGTTTTATCTGTGTTCACCCTTGAGCCTGGGTTGAAATATAAGAAGTTACATGGGCCGGGCGGTGGTGGCGCACACCTTTAAACCCAGCACTAGGGAGGCAGAGGCAGGCGGATCTCTGTGAGTTTGAGGCCAGCCTGGGCTACAGAGTGAGTTCCAGGACAGGCTCCAAAGCTACACAGAGAAACCCTATCTCAAAAAACAAAAACAAAAAAACAACAAAAAAAAAAGTTACATGGATGTTTTCATGAGCCTGAGAGGAATCTGACCACACCAACATGATCTGTGCCCTCTGTATATCAATCACATCTACTGCCACCCCATTGGGCTTAACAAGTGGCATGGTAAACCTAGCCTCTCTAGGACAGGGGAGGATGGTTTGGGTGCAGCTTCCAAGTTCATAGTTCTAAGAGGGTGTGCCAGCTGGTTGGTCGCACTTAGAAGTCTGTTTCATGCCTATTTCTTCTTCCTTTGTATCTGTGCTCCCCTTCTGTTTGTTTCCTTTGAAACAAGGTCTTGCCATGTAACCCAAATTGACACCAAACTTGTGATCAGTTCTTGATTGCCTTCTAGTGTGGGTGGATCTGGGAGGTGGAGAGGTTGGGGAGTAAACAAAAACATTTACTCTTTTCTGAAGGTAGAGACCCCACTTCTGTCTATCTCAATGTTGCTCCAAAAGAACCTGATCTTCTCTAATTCTTACTGTGATCATCCTTTCCAAAGCAGATGCTAGACTAAAGGAAGATTATAAGGTTTACCTAATGGCTGCTTTTAAAAATCAGAGAAGATGGTGACATGTACAATGTCGTCTACTGCCAGTCTTCCAACCTTTAGCACGACTGTGACTCCATCCCTGCCTAGTTCTCTGAGTTGTTTCTCATTTCCTTCTTGTTACTCTTGCATTCTGCCTACTGGGGATTTTGTTTTTAAAGAAAGAAAAATGCCCTTTTTAGCATTAATTGTAGGTGGTGGGTTTATTATATTTCTGTCTGATGTTTTAATTAGATTTTAAAACAAAATTTGAATAGTGATTTAAGCTTAAAATATTTCTTCCTTTCTACTCCTTTTTTTAAACTTAAGTTTTCAGTTTTAAAGCTTATTTTCTACATTCAACAAACATCTTTTAAGCACATAGTATATCGAAAGCAATGTCTCAAATACTGGAGATACATTGGGACCAGGTGAAGTCCTTGCCCTCAGATTGCTTCTGCTTTGGTCAGACAGACAAATAACAACAACAACAATAATAATAATAATAATAATTACTTGCCAGAAAAAGATTTGAGAGCAATGCTGACTGAGTTCTGGTGTGTGAGAGAAGCCCTTGAGGATGAGAGGGTCACTTGTTCACACACTAAGGATTACACAAGTATTTGTGGTATAGTGTGACAGAAGATGCTGCTGAATATGCAGAAGAATGTTCAGACTCCTGGTAGCAGTAGAGGATGGGGATGCTAAGCTAACCCGTCAACATCAACCACAGCATGTCACAGATTCACCCAAGAACCCCTTATCCTTTGCTTTGTTTTTGAGTTTTGGTTTTGGTTTTTGTTTGAGCTGTACTGTGGATTGAACTCAGGGCCTCAGATACACTAGACAAATGCTCTCTGCCACAAAGCCCTATCCCCAGCCCTTGGATTTTCTTTTGAGCTAGTTTGTTGAGTATGAGCCCTCTGAATGCCTGCTAACTGTACAGCATTGAATTGCTTTGCCTTAAAGATGGCACCACACTTTGAGTGGTAGAAGCACTGTCTCCTAAAGCATGAGCTGTATGCAAATAAAGAATTGGTCAGAACGTCAGGTAAGTTGGTTCTTCTTTTTTTTTTTTTTTTAACCAGAATTGAGGACCGAACCCAGGGCCCTACCCTTGCTAGGCAAGCACTCTACCATTGAGTGCTAAATCACCAACAGTTCTTTTCTTAAGTAACAGCAAGCACTGTGGTTAATAGGCTCTGATCTAACAGAGACAATGCACATTTCATATGGACAGGAAAACCTGCCACTTAACCTCTGCTGCCTTGGTAGCCTGGTATGAGCCCACATTCTGGTCACTAAGGCACAACATAGATGAAAGGAAAGTTCTTTGTGGTTCAGATGGCAGCGCCTCAAACAGGAAATGCCAAAACCTGAGAGAATGAATAAAGAGAATCCAAGGCAAGGTAGCTTCTGGAGGAGAGTGGTCTCTTTTCAGCTGAGCAGCCACAAATACTAATAGCATGAGCGGGCAGGGGTAGCTGGGTAGCTAGGTAGTGGTAACACACACCTTTGATCCCAGTGCCAGGAACATGGGGGAGGGGAGAAGGCCAGCAGTTGCCTGCATCTTTGATGTAGGAACAGGGCATAAGAACTGCGGTCAAAGGTTGGGCATCAGGGTCTGAGTTTGGGACTCTCATCTCCATTCTTCCCCAGTGGTGTACTTTCGGTGGAGCTATATGCCCAGAGTTGTCTAGAGGCTGTGTTCAGGGAAGGGGCCTGTGCTTCACTAGGAGTTTCCAAGCCCTCGGAAGAAGGATGGCCAGGGCCATAGGAAGATCCATTCTGGGCACCTGAGGAGCTTGAGATGCCTCACCAGTTGAGCTGAGAGAGGACTTAGGATAGATAGGCTTTCTTACTGCCAGTTTAGAGAGCTGCTCTATTGCTTACATTCTGACTCCATCAAAGATAGGTTGTAAGAAAAGGAAGGGCCATTCTCCATCAAGGAGGTGGTGACCAGAGAATGTGCCACCTCATACTAGCATATTTGGGGGGTGGACTTCAAGAAGCATGCCTTGGCACTCCGAGAGTTCCAAATGTTTACTATGAAATGTAGAAAATCCAAATGTGCACATTGATGCCAGACTCAACAAAGATCTGAGCCAAAAAAAAAAAAAAAAAAATGTGTTCATGTGCATCTATTCAGAAATCTATAGACAGTATAAAGAACTGTCTATATGTCAATTATAGTCATGAAACTTAATTTAAAAAACCACATGATGACAGTGAAAATGGCAGAATAAGTAGTTCTGAAATTTGCCTTCACAGAAGCAGTGATAAAACCAGCAAAGTATGTATGTCAGAATCGAATTTCTCAAAAGTGGACATATTAATGGCTGCCAGCAACCTCCAGAGTGTGTGTGAAGGAAAAGGCACTGACTGTAAGAACAGCAAGTGTCCCAACCTTTGACTGCATTCCTCACTCCAGCTCTGTGGTAGCTGGAAACTAGCAGCCCACATTCTTGCCCTATGTTCAAATTCTTAATCTTGTTCTTTGACACATAACAGTCGGGTATCAAATCCAATGATGGAAAAGTTGAAGTTGATGCGTCCACTTTTTTTTTTTTTTTTTTTTTTTTTAAGCTGAGGACTGAACCCAGGTCCTTGCGCTTGCTAGGCAAACACTCTACCACTGAGCTAAATCCCCAACCCCGATACATCCACTTTTATACTTGAAGATTGCCCTACCAGTTAATCAATGACTGGAGACTAGCAAGTGGAAAATCAGCAGCATCAACAGCTGCACATAGTGGACAGCTTCTGTAGATTACATCAGCAAAATACACATTCATCTGAAACACACCAAATAGACTATTCTGAAGTATAGAACATCCCTTAGCACACTTAAAACACCAGAGAACATATGGAGTCTACTCTTGGGCACTGATAGCATTGTTAGAAATCAATATAACAGAATACACTTAAATATTAAACAACATATAAAAACCAAGCAGGTCAAAGAAGATACTGTAAATTTTAAATTAATGAAATGAAAAGATAAGAATTTTCTGTGTTGCTAATCAAGCAGTGTTTAAATGTAAAGTTCCTGGCATTGACTGTCCATGTGAGCATTCCATCTTAAAAGATAGAAAATGCAGAGTAAGTTAAATCCAAAGTAATTAAAAAGCAACAACTAAAAGTGAAGGCTCATAGCCTGGCAGTGGTGGTGCACGCTTTTAAACCCAGCACTCAGGAGGCAGAGGCAGGCAGATCTTGTGAGTTCAAGGCCAGCCTGGTCTCCAAATCGAGTTCCAGGAAAGGTGCAAAGCTACACAGAGAAACCCTGTCTCGAAAAACAAAAACAAACAAAAATAAAAATAAAAAATAAAAAAAAGTGAAGGCTCACACCTTTAATCCCAGCACTCGGGAGGCAGAGGCAGGTGGATCTCTGTTAGTTCCAGGACAGCCAGGGCTACACAGAAATCCTGTCTCAAAAAGAAAAATCAATTAAATTGAAAGTCATTTCATTACCAAGACAGGAAATCCAACAACTGGTGCTTTGCAAAGATTGATAGAAATCGATCAAAGCTTTAAAAGAAAAAAGGCACAGTAAGGAGACCCTAGTACAGAGCCCATGAACATGAACAATAAAGCATTACCAAGAGCAACTTCCTACACACAGATCTAATAATCTAAATTAAGTAGACTAATTCCTTGAAAGACAATGTATAAAAGGCCACAAAAAATATGTGTGAGCTACATGAAGTAAATTTATAAAACTGACAAAAAAATAAATGAACATTTCATGCTCATACATCATCAATAATGTGAAGACATCAGATCCCTCCCCCTTATTTATAGAGTCAATACAGCCCAAATGAAAATTCCAGCCAGCTTATTTTGTAAGCAAATTGATTCTAAAGTTTGTATAGAGGGAAAAGAACAGAGGCATTCATAGACTACTGGAGAACAAAGAACTGACAGGAGTTGATTTCATCACATGATATAAAAAGCTATGGTAGACTATAGACTACTGACTATAGAGTGTGACTTTGGACAAAAACTGGAGCAGAATGGAGAGTCACAGCATCATCAGCTGATCTTCGACAGCAGAGTTAGGTAGTGTGATAGAGCCAAAGAAAACCATTTAGACAAACTCCGGGATGCATGGACATCTGCTAAAAGTCAGTCTTGGGCACAGCATATACACTCTTGGACCCTAGTTCAGAAATTGTTGTGGATGTAAATGTCAAACTCTCAGAAAATGCCATGGGCAAAATCTCAATGGCTTGGGGTTTGTTTGGCAGTGACTTTAGGTACAATACCAAAGGCACAATCTGTAAAGGAAAGAAGCTAGACCTCAATAAAGTTTTTAAATTCTGCTTTGCAAAAGTTGACTGTAAGAGAATGAAAAACGAGCTCATAGACTTGGATAAAATACTAACAAAAGGCATAGCAGATAAAAGAATGTTATTCAAAACATACAGATGATGTAAAAATCAGTTATAACCCATTGTGGAAAACAGACCACAGAATTTGTATCTTACTCAACCAGATAAACAATATTGTCCCCTTATTTGTGGTTTCACTGCAGGCCAGAAAATTTGAATGTCAAAATCCATAGGTAATCAATTCTCAAGTCCTGAAGTTATATGTCATTCTTTAGTGTGGCGAAACAGCTCCCTATCCTGCTCGGTCCCATGAGGGACATAGATCATCCCCATGCCCCACAAACCCATGCTGGACACACTAGCACCTGCTGATCACTTAGCCATCTGGCTATCAGATCAATTGCTATAGAGTCTCAGTGCTGGTATTCAACTAATCCTTACTGTGCCTAATAATGACCCCAAGCTCGAGCAGTGCTCTGAAAAGCAGGCACACCGTGGAGAAGCCATACAGTGCTTCCTGCAGCAAAAGGTAAAACTGATGACTTTATACGGAAATAAATTGCTGTACTCAAATTTATAGTAAAGTAAGGTAATTTGAAAGGTCACACATAACTTGCTACAGTATGTTTTCATACTTCTATTATTGGTTGTCAATCTCTTGCTAAGATTTACAAGTTAAATTTTTATCATAAGGGTATACAGATAAGAAAACAAATAGAAAGTCTGGTACTGTGAGGTTGCAGGCATCCACTGAAGTTTTGGAATGTTTCCTTTGTGGAAAAAGGGACAGACTGTACAGATGACAGGTTGGAAATATGCTCCACACTATGAAAACAAATGAACCGCTACACCAAGCAGAGTGGTAGGGATCGAAGACATTGATACCACAGAACACTTGTGCTGAGCAGTGAGAACTCTGGTGCATTGCTAGTGGGAATTCAAAATGGTTCAGCCACTTTGAAAACCATTTTTGCTGTTTGTTACAAAACTAAAATACCTTTGATTCCCCCCAGCACAAAGGGAGGCAAAGGCAAGTGGATAGATATCTGTGAGTTCAAGACCAGCCCTAGTCTACATAGCAAGTTCCAGGGCTACATAGAGAGGCCCTGTCTCAAAAACTAAGACATACTCATGTTACTCCATGTTTCAGCAACTGCGCTCTTTGGTATTTACCCAAAGGGAGCTAAAAATGTATGTCTACACAAAGACATGCCCGTGAGTGTTTATAGCATAGACAGTTGCCAAATCTTTGAAGCAACCAAAATGACCTTCAGTAGGAAAAAGGTCAAGTAAACTAATACATCTATGGTTATTCAAAGCTAAGAAGAAATGACTTATCGTGAAGCTGGGGAGATAGCTCTGTTGGCAAAGTGTTTGCTATGCAACATGACCTGAGTTCAGATTCCAAGGACCCATATAGAAAGCTGGGCACATTGGCACATACCTATGATCTTGGAGCTAGGGGGCAGAAAAAGGATCCCTGGAGCTTTACCCAAGTGGTGAGTTCTAGGTTCAGTGAGATATGCTGTCACAAAAAATTAAGTGGGAAGAAATTTAATGCACCCAATGTCAACTACTGGTGCCTTCACACACATAATGTGTGCAGATATACTTGCATACAAACACATATACATACACCACACACAACACACAAATCCAGGTTACCAAGTGAAAAGCCAGAAAGATTATGCATTCTCTAAGTCCAAGAATATTCTCTTGGGGGAAGAGATATCTCTAGAAAGACAGCAAGATGCATGGTTTCAGGAGCTGGGTTGGGGAAGCAGAATACAGGATTTCTGGAGCACCAGACTACTCTGATGCTGTGAAGAGAGCTGCCCAGTCTTACTGCTAAGAAACCATAACGCACTAAATTGGTTTTGTATTTTTCCAATACAAGTCATTTTTAGTGACATCACGATGTTTATACTTTTTACTTTCAACACTTATAGTAAATTTCCATGTTAACATGGATCTAAAGACATTTAGACAGACACTCTAAAAGACAAAGCACATTATATGTAAATGCATTTTGTGCTTAATAGAGTCTTGGTATTCCATTAAGACTAGATACATGAGCAATTGCATTTTATGTGTGTCTCAAGTCATGGAAAAGCAAAGCTAGAACCAAATCTGCCCAGGGGTTCAGGCAAAAGGAAGGTGGATTTGAGAGTTCATGGAAGGAGGCTGGTATGTAATATGTATTAAGCAAATGTTACCTATCTGATATACCCTGTTGTTTTTATGGAAAAGATTAAATGAGATAATAGGCAGCCTAGACTCTGAACTCCGTGACTTGGTGACTGTGTGATTTTAAGACTAGTAATCTGCAGCTTGGTGGCAGTGGTACACACCTTTAATCCCAGCACTTGGGAGGCAGAGCCAGGCAGATCTCTGTGAGTTCAAGGACAGCCTGGGCTACAGAGCGAGCTCCAGGACCGGCACCAAAACTACACAGAGAAACCTTGTCTCAAAAAAAAAAAAAAAAAAAAAAAGACTAGTAATAATTTAACTTCTCTGAACTTCAAGTGTTTTTATTGGGAGGGGGGTTATTATTTATTTTATGTGCATTAGTGTTTTGCCTGCATGTATATCTTTGTGAGGGTGTCGGATCCTTGAACTGAAGTCACAGACAGTTGTGGGCTGCCATGTGGGTACTGGGAATCAAACTTAGGTCCTCTGGAAGAGCAGCCAGTGCTCTTAACTACAGAGCCATCTCTCCAGCCCAAGTTTTTGTTTTTAATGAAAACATGTATCCTTTTATCTCACTGGAGGTTGCTGTTGGGGGCTTCTTGTTGTTGTTGAGAAGGTAATGTAGAAGATCAGCAGGGAGGACACATGCAGAGGACTGGGCACATGATCTGGTCCAGGGAAGCACTCCAGAAAGGCCCCTTGCAAAAAAAACTTTTCTGCCATAACACCATGATATTCTGTCTCCTAATGAAGACATCATATTTTCTCAGGGAATAGAAGTAGTCTCAGTCATTCAAAAGTCATCTAAAAAAATCTACTGTCTTAGTCTAGGTCCTCTTTGGAGCAAATGCAGGTTCACTGTGCAAGAGTCTGCCTAAAGGAAATGCCTTTGTGGAAAGAACTAGGGATGGTGGAGCCCCAGGAGGCTGCAAAGCAGTCATACAATCAACCAGTCTAAGCTAAATGACATCAGTTAGCAATTCCTTCTGTGTAACAAATTTTGACAAAGCACTCAGGAACCCTTAGGCCCAGAGTGCCCTCCCGGCCCAGAATGGCTCTGTCTTAGTATCCTCAATGTGTTCTCAGAAAGGAGTGTGTGTAAATTAAGTATTGTATTTGCCAATCACAGTACAGTTTCCAGTTCAATCAATCCATATCGATCAGTCTCAAATCCTGCATTGCACCCATCACTGGCATCTTGCTGGGTTACAGAGGAGAGCTACAGTGACTGAGTTCCCTGGGATGTGACTTGCCTGCCGTGCTGCCTTCCAAGGCAAGTGCAGTTTACCTGGAGTGGCTATGACTCCCAAAACATACAATCCAGATATCCAGAAAATGGGGGGTGTCTGCCAGAGTATGGGCAAGAAACCAGTAGGCTGTGTGCTGAGAGCCTGTACTTAATAGCCTGGCAAGACTGTTTGGTGCCAGGCACTTTCATTCCCAAACACTATTGTTCATCTATGTGGGGCAGTGTGGCATTACTTGGGTAAGAGGTATGGGAAGATGGTTCATTAATGGAGAAGAGCTATAGAAAGAGCTGACACACATTCTGGGCAGCCCAGGCTTTGTTAGATGTGCTCTTGCTTGTCTGCAGACCGTGGACACCCGTGTTTACTGTGAATTGTTCCTTCGTCTTTGTTGCCAGTCCTAGGTTCCTGATATATTTTGGCTGCTTGGAGACTTCCATCTTGTTCATAAGATTCATGTCCAGAGAAACTGCCAGAATGATCTGGAAATGATGGCCTCAAGCAGCCCTCACCCACAGGTGTGATCTGTCCCTGCAACAAAAAGGCACCTGGGCCTGACATAGGGAGAGGCCATCTCTGGCAAATGCTTCGGCATGCCTTGCCATTGCTATTCATAAATACAGCAATTTATGAGAATAAATACCTTAAGTAATTCATTAATTTCTCATGCACAGGCTACCCAGTTTCAAAATCTTGATCAGACACAACCTGGTAGTCTCAGGGAAGTTAGCCTCTCCTTTCCTTCTCTGTGAAATAAGTTAGTAAAAATGTCTGTCTTGGGCTGAAAATATGACTCAGTGGTTAAGAGTGCTTGCTCTTCCAGAGAACCTCAGTTTGGCTCCCAATATCCATATTAGGTAACTCAGAACAGCTTATAACTTCAGCTCCAAGGGAGCTTTACTGGCCTCTCTGGGCACCTGCATGCATATAAGCGTGCATGCATGTACACACACACACACACACACACACACAAATAAATTAATAAATTAAATTAAACCTCTTTCTAAAATATTCTGGACTGAAAACATTAAATTAGCTACTACATCTGGCATAATAGTAACCCCCAGTAAATAAAATCTGCTAACAGTGTAAAAGCCTCCATTGAGACAGGCTTAAGATGGCCATGAATTCCTTTCCCAGATTCTGACTGGCAAATGTGGTCTATTTCCTCCATTTGACTGTGGGAGGGAGCTTGAGTAACACAACCCACACAAGGCAGATGTGTCACTGTACCTATTTCTGGTCCAGCCTTAAGAAATTTGAATAGTGGATTTGAGGCCAGCCTGGACCATATGAAACCCTGTCCCTCCCCTCAAAACAAAAACCAGGCTCAGCAAGAAGGCTCGGCCTGTAAAGGCACTTGTGAGGTGGGCAGCCTGAGTTTGATCCAGGTCCCATGGTGGAGGGAGAGAACCAACTACCAGGTTGTCCTCTGGCCACCACATAGTCACTGTGGTACACATGTGACTTCATTCATACACACACACATCATCTAAAAATAAATCCTAGTATATATGAGGCCCTGGTTCCCATTCCTAGTACTGAAACTAAGAAGTAAACGACATAGAAAAGGTAGGTATGCTGTGCACATACGCAATGAAATGGCTCAGCCAGTAAAGGTGTTTTCCATCGAGTTTGACCACCTGACTTTGAAACCTGGGAGTCCAATGGTGGAGAGACAGCCAACCTCCACAAACTGTCCTGTGACCTCCATATGTACACTGTGTACACACACAATAAGCACTTTCTAAAAAAAGAAATTGGAGGTGGTGGCACACACTGCAGGCAGATCTCTGTGAGTTTGAGGCCAGCCTGGTCTACAGAGCAAGTTCTAGGATAGCCAGGGCTACACAGAGAAACCTGTCTAAAAAAAAAAAAGGTGGGGGTAGAGGGTGTCTGAGGGCACTGGCTAGTTTAGTCTCCTTCCCAGAGACAGGAACATTAGGCCCAGAAAGGTCACACAGCAATTTTGTAAGACAGCAAGCTTCCTCTCAACTCCCCAAACAGGTCTCTTAAAATCTGGTGTGTCATTTAACTTTTTAATTACTTTTCAGGAAGGAGTCTGTATTTACATATGTCCATTTTACATGTTCAACATACATTGCCCATTCCTTGGAAAGATCTAAGATAGAGTGTTCAGGGCTTGTAGAATGTAAGGCTCACATCGTATACTTTCTGAGAAAAAAAAATGTTCTAACACATTTTAAGTTCATTTACTATGCCAAAGTATTGGTTTGCATGCAAGTACATCTTTGTGTTTTTAGTTCATCAAAACAGTCATTTGTTTCATGTATACGTCAAACTCTTGGCACAGTTCAGCCCCATTTGTAACAGTTCCCATAAAAAGCACATCATAGACCAGAGGACACAACCTTCTTTGTTCTTTTAATGTTTTCAGAAAACTCTAGATAGCAACTCTTCTTTGAAGATGCATTAATTTTTACAGATAATATGCCTTTCTATTTTCTCTGGATGTGAGCCTTTGTTGTTTTGGTTTTGATGGGCTGGTGAGAGGGCTCAGAGGTAAAGGTGCTTGCCTCTAAGTCTGACAACCTGAGTTCAATCCCCAGAGCCTGAATGAGAGAGGAGAGAATGAGCTCCTACAGGTTGTCCTCTGGCTTCCACAGTGCACCACAGTACATGTGCCCCACCCATATTCCCACACAAATAAATGGAGGGTTGTTTTTAACTAACACAGGATAAATGTGACTGTTAGCAATGTAAGAGGAAAACAGCAGATTCATGGAAAGAAGCTGATCCTATATTATACCCTTCAGAATGAGCTTTATTAGGAGGGAGAGCTTGGTAGCCATAGGGGCCTTGATACGGCCTAGAGTGGAAAAGCATTCAAAGAGACATATCACACTGTCATACTATGGGCAGCACAATGTGGCCTTAAAGAGAGAGAAGAGCCTTCCCTCCAAATCCCAAGGGCAAAGGGGTTTGTGCTTATGGATCTTCAGAAGAGTAGGCATCTTCATTCCATTTGATCCTGCCGAGGCTGGCATACAGCTGAGGAGCACAGATCAGGCACGCACTATGACCATAAACTAACCTTTCAGCTGCAAGCTGCAAAGCGGGGCAGAGCAAGCTAGAGGGTCTGCGATCTAACAGTGGATCATGTCTGCAATCTCAATACCGGGGAAGCAGGAGAATCAGGAGTTCAAAGCCAGCCTGGCATAGTACTGCATATAGAGAATATTAAAGTTAGAACGAGTAACTCCAAAGAACTCTAACAGACACATTCTCTTCTTCCCTCCTTCCTCCCTCCCTTAAATTGTTCTTTGTTATGGATAATGATCTTAACTGGGCAAAGATGAGTTCATTTGTTTATGTTGTAGAATACTGTTTTAACTGTGAAGGTGTGTTGTATTTGTTTCTGCTGCCTTTGTTAATGATGTAAAGATGTGTTACACCTGTTTGTGCTGTATTTGTTTAATTAAGATAAGATGTGTTGCATTTGTTTCACTTTGGCTGCCTAAGGCACCTGATTGCTCTAATAAAAAGCTGAACGGCCAAAGCTAGGCAGGAAAGGGATAGGCGGGGCTGACGGGCAGAGAGAATAAATAAGAGGAGAAATCTAGGTTTGAGAAGAATGAGAGACGAAGGACAAGAGAACAAGGGAGAAAGAGAAGAAGACACCTGGGGCAACCAGGCAGCCACCAGCCAGGCAGATAGGAGAAGCCATGAAACTAAGATATACAGAAGGCAGGAAGAAAAAAAGCCCCAAGGCAAAAGGTAGATAAACAGGTTAAGTTGAAAGAGCTAGCCTGAAACAAGCCTAAGTTAGGCCGAGCATTCAAAACTAATAATAAGTCTCTGTGTCATAATTTGGGAGCTGGTTTGTGGCCCAAAAGAAAAAGCCTGGTACAGTTTTTTATTCTAAATTCTAGAAACTGTTGCATTTCCTAAAATGACTATTTTATTGCTCTTCACTAGTTGGTGAGCCCACTAGCCAGTCGTGAGGTATACGTGGCTTAGAAGTGGACAGGGCTTCTGAAACTCAGCAGCAACCAGGAGAATCAAGTCAAATGGCCTCACCCCCCAGCTTACCACTGCTACTGTTGTGCAGATCCACAGTCCTGCACAGCCAGCAGGGCGCACAGACAGTAGCCGCTGATGTCTCCTCACTGACCTTTTATATTTTTAATTTTTTTAAGACTGTCAAGCAGCCCAAACCATATGGTTCAGTGATACGGGCTCTGATTGACTGATGCCTAACAAGCCATCCCAGAATCCAGTGGCTCCAAACAATAGTCGCTTCTTTTAGCTAACTAGGCTGCAACTTGCACTAGACAAAGTGGAGATGTCAGGCCTCTGGCCCTTTTAGATGCCGTGGTTCCTCCAGGGCTGTGGAGCTTGTTTCTCAGGGGGCAGCAGAGTATTTGCTGGGGCTGAGAGCTGGCCAGGGCTGAGGCTGGAGGCCACATTCTCGCACCCTGTGAGCCTGCACATATGGCTTGCATTTTTTGAATAGCTGTTTGTGGTCACAGAAATAGCACAGCCTCCATGGTCCTCACAGACTGTGCTACACATCCCAGCTCTGAGTTTAAACAAACTTTTTGTTGGTTTATGTTTGTATGTTTTTGAGACAAGATCACACTATGTAGCCCAGGCAGGCCTCGGTCTTTCAATTCTCCTGCCTCAGACTCTTGAGTACTGGGATTACAGGTGTGTGTCGTCATGGTTGATTTAAACCTAGCTCTTTTTGTACAGTACCATAACTGTAGAGTCCATTTGGTGTTTATTCGAGCGCTATTAAGTTTGTGAATTTGTTACAACAGCCATGTTAGCTAACCCAGTTCCATGCTGTTTGACCCATGAAGTGGTCACTGAGGCCAGGGTTTTTTTGGTGGCAGCAGGGGGCATTTTTGCCCCTGTGGCATAAATGTAGACACTGGAACTGGGCCAATCTTCAAGAAGGCTAAGATGTTAAGCTCGGTGTGAATACATCTCATTGTGCCCTTCCTTCCTTTGTGAGAAAGGCCAGTTAGACACAGCTGCACCTCCAGAAGAGCCCACACAGACTAAGCAAGCCACTTCCCCCAAGTCTGCCTCCACCGAAAGTCCACTTGGCTTCCTGCCTGCGTGCTGTGGTCAGGACTGCCATTCGCTTCCTGAGCTTCAGGATCATAGTTAACAAAGGCATATCACAACCATTAGTCATCGGTATTTTTATCCAGCAACGGTTGGTTTTCTCTGTTTTCCCATCCTTCCCTTTGTCCTGCCATCTGGCAGCTCCTTTTAATTGTGAGAGTCCTTTTGTCCTGCCATTTATTTGCTGTTGCCCTTCTGTCTGCAAAAGCAACTCCTCTGAATTGTCTTTAGAGAGTGGCTCTCAGGAGGGTCTGGGCTCCAGACAGTGTGACACAATGCAGATCTGACAGGTGCCTAGGATTGTCACTTACTGAGAGGACTAGTTGAAGCTAGTCTGCATGAGAACCTGCTTCTCATGCTTGTTTGGGTCATCTTGGCATGAAGTAGTGATATGCATTTTTAAGAAACTTCCTGTCTCTCTGGGTTTGGGGGCAGGGAAGCAGCATGGACTGCGGACAGCCACATCTGGAGCCACATAGGGCCTGCCAGCTCCCGCCTCCTGGCAATGTCTGCACTGAGAGAGCAGGCGGAGACTGTCATCTGGTGGAAGAGGCCCTGCACCATCCTTGGGGACTTCCTAGGGCACAGGAATCCCAGGACTTCCCAAGGGATTCTGAATTGTTCATCCCTGCTCATTTCCTCAAGACTTGACTCATCCCAAGCCTCTGCAAACCGTGAGTCAACCAGGGCTGAGGCCACCGGGCGCCTTTCCCTTTTGACATGATGTCTTGCCCCAGGGGTGAGACAGCACCAGGAATTTTAACTGCACTGCACAGCCCTGTGCAGTTACGGTGTACAACCAGGTCACACTTGCTAGAGCTGTCCGCTGGAACCCAGATACATGCTCAGCTGCCCTGCCAGAGAATGGGAAGAGTTCAGTTTTCATATCATACAGTTTTGTATTTTTGTTGTTTTCTGGGACAGGGTCGCATTATATATCCCTGGCTGCCCTGGAACTTCCTATGAAGTGACTAAGCTGGCCTAGAACTCACAGAAATCTGCCTGCCTTACATCTGCCTCGCAATTGACTCCATGGTACATGCGCCCACACACATCATGGGCACACTCCCATGTACACACACATACCACACACATTTTTAAAGGAGTTAAACAGCAATATTTAAGAGGCAAATTTCAGAAGACTATCCATTCTGCACTCAAAAAGTGTATAATAGAAACAATTACTCTGTATAGAAGTAAAATATTTTTTAAATGGCTTTGAAACATTGGATGCAAATTAGATATCAGTGGCCTATAAATATCTTCGCTATATTACCCGTAGTTTCTCAGTTTCTGGTGTGCAGCTGTTACTGTGGGCAGCCCTTGCCCTGTGCTTCTGTGGGCCCTTGGAAAACACATGCTGTGATGGGCTGAACAAAAATGTGTGACTGCAGCAGGCTGACCAGACAGCCCCCACAGCTTAGCTTTCTAGAGCACCTAGCCTCTCTGCAACAAAGGCGACTTTTTGGGTGCAAATCCAGTTAGAGCAGTCTCACTGTATCCCACACAGCTGAGCAAAGCTAAACCCATTTATTAATGTCTCTGGAATCCCTGGATGAGACGCCTTGGATGGAATAATTCTATTACTCATGTTTTCCTAGCCTGCCCTTGCTCAACATTTTCCAGCCCCTTCCCCCTTCCCCAGCTCCACATTCCTCCAGTTACTCCAAGGCTTGCCTACACATCCATTTACTGACAGCAAGGCACATGTGGAAAGCCTCTGCTCTGTTTGTAAGAGCTGTTTCTAGGCTGTACTCCTGACACTGCGGTGGCTCTGGTATTGCCACCTCAGCTGGTCAGAGTCCCTGCTGACCAGAGTAGGACCAGTTACCATGACGTCCCCTTACACAGCTTTTGCTTTGAGAATCTGTTTCTTACCACAGAAAGTGTTTGAGGCTTAGAGAATACCGACACTGTGTCACTAGATCAACAATGAAACAAAACAAAACCAACCAGTGCTCTGTGGAACTGTAAAATAACAACTGATGTTTATTTTTTATTTTAGCATTTAAAACCAATTGTGAAGTGGGAAGAAGGTGTGGCTTGAAAAAGAATGTGAATAGAAAATACCAGAAAATGTCTCAGTCATTATGTGGAAAGGAAGAAGGAACTGCCTCTCCCATCTTCTTACAGTTCCCAGGGTGGGATCCAGTGCCACGGAAATGGCTTCCCACCCTCTGGGCGGAGAGGGCCCCAGCACGCTGGCAGAGCCCACTCCACTGGCCACACACTTCCTAGTCCCTCTCATACAACCGCCCATAGAGAGCTGCTGTCACCAGGCCAGAGGACAGTCCACTCTTCTTCAAGAAATAGTGGTCATTTTCCCACCCCAGCTGGGTAGGGGTGTCCAGAGTCATCCCTGAGGTGAGAAATAAAGGAAAGATATAACGAGTGCTAAAGTTCCCCCACAGGTGAAAATCAAATCGGCCCTGTGCCTCTGTGATCTCCTGCCCGCAAGTGTCGAAGCCAAGACCCCCACACTTGACCAGGGCACAGACTTGGACGTAGTAAGTGCCGTGCACTGTGTGGAGTCCATCAAAGACACCCAGGGCATACAGCTCATTGGAGAGGGTGGGCCTCTCGTAGAGTAAGTGACAGCAGAGGCTGTTAGAGCAGACCTGGAGATAGCCTTCCTTTCCCCAGACAGGGACCAGGGTGAAATTGTCATACATCATCTCCGAGTGGAAAGTAGGTGGAGCGTTCACGTTCCACTTGGCAGCCTCATTACAGTGTACTTCCTGGGCATCCTTCTCACAGTATGGGTCACCGGACAGGATTTTTAAGAACTTACTATGGGATGGGTCCATTTCACTAGTTGTATTCTCTGTCTCAACAAGGCCCAGCGGGTTTGTGGCTACCTGGGCAATTATAAGGTGGCCTTCGGGGTTGTCCATGTCATGGTACCAAAAGGACTTCAGAGGGGTGTGTATGCCACTGCCAGTCATCCCCAGAGTCGGATGGTGGATGTTAGCTGCCAGGATGCTGACACCAAAGGCAGTGGCGAATGCCTTCTGGATTTCAATGGCTGCCAAGAGTGGCAGCTGGTTCATCCAGGCTGTGGGGTACACAATGTGCTTCACCTCAGCGTCTCTGAGGAGCTGGATGGTGGGGTCAAAGAACAGGATGTCAAAGCAAGTGAACATGCCGAACCTGCCAGCAAAGGGAGTGTCGAAGGTGATGAGGTCCACGCTGGCAGGGGTATCAAAGGCTGCCTCGAAGTACAGGTTGTGCTTCCGGTAACGGTCAACAAGGGTCCCGTTGTTGCTGAACACCACATCTGTATTAAACTGGTATCTCCCATCAGGTGGGCACCCGGGGTCACTGCGAAGGCAAGGCTGTTTTGTTCCCAGATTGGCCACCAAGAACATCTGTCCCTTGATGGCCATACAACTCAGACGCTGGAGGACCTGGAGTGGGTAATAATAAAATAAGTTTAGATCCTGCCTTTGGGATCACATTTTGGGAGAAAAGTTCCTGTATTGTGTCTCATATATATAAACAGCTATCAGAAGTCAGGAACAAAAGACTTGTGAGAGTGTACAAAGGATATGAACAGGTGATTCACAGGACAACTGTAAGAAGCTTCTGCAATGATGCTTAAACTCAACAGTGACAACAAAAGGTAAACTGAGGTATTTTTCACCTTTGCTGGAATGGCAAAAGCTCAGTATTCAATCTTATGTTAACCCAAGGGCAGAAAAACAGGCTCATAAGCTAGCACTGGAGATACAGAAAGTGAGATAAGCATCTCTAAATTTAGTATTTGAAAAACACATTAAAGGTGTTTAGCCTTTGAGAAATTCCATTTCCAAGACTTCTACGGGAAAACTTGAACATGCATACAAACACACACACACACACACACACACACACACACACACACACACAGGATATTCTTTGAAACAGTGCTTAAAATAGCAAGAGTTAAAAAGAAGGGAGGCTGTCTCCTACTAGACAGGATGTGAAGAGGAGGAAGTGACGCACAGCACTGTGGGAAGCCTCCGGAAAGGGGAGTGGATGAGGGCCAGGCAGTGGTGGAGGTGTACTTTTAGAGTGTTTGGTTTTGTTTAATCATGACTTGTTTAATAGGCTTCAATTCACGTTTCTTGTGTAATTTACCAATGAAAAGACCAACAGCTGAGTAATGTCCCATAACAGCACAGGGCCTGGGTTTGGTGGTTTGGATTCCAAACCTTCAAACCTCAGGCAACATGCTGTGGCTTTTGGCCATGGACCTGGTTCTGCTCAGCCTGCTGGACTCCTCATCTACCTCGGTGTCATTGAACCGAAAGGGCTCCAGACATGGGTTCCACCTGACCAGCCTGGGCGATGGCATGAAGTCCAGGAATGGGTAAATGGATGTCCTTGTAAAGTTGAACCCGTGGATGCCATCTTCTGGGAACACTATAATCTGCACGCCCTGTAAGCGGAAAGACAGAGAGTGCTGTGAGGTAAGGGAGCACCATGTCCTTTGCTGCCAAACATCAGCAAGCTGACTGACTGGGGCTGTGAAGGTGATGGCTTGATTCTGAGCTCGGATGGGAAGGCTTGCTCTCAGGCCATCAGCTGACTGCCCAAGTGCCAGACAGTGGTCATGCATGTGTCAGTGTCCTCTAAGAACCATGAGCATGTGGGGCTGGAGGGAGCGGCCCACGGAGCTCACCAAGTAAACAGGCTGCCTTCTTGCTGAGCCATTTGTGAAGTGCCTAGAATATTGGGCCTGTTCACAGTTCTCGCCCATCCTCCCATGTCTAAGTCATTTGAGGAACTTCTGGAAAAACAATGATGTGAAGGCCCATCCATAAAATGGCTGACTGGAATGTGGGTGAGTCGGGGCTGCAGCATTTGTTTAAAAGATTCCACTGAGTAATCACAGTTGGACTCTGGGGGCCATGGATGACGGCAAGTGTTCTGAACACAAAGCAGCTCCCACTGGGGACTGGGGAGTCCCTTTAGGGGCCCCTGCTGATCTGTAGGCCTCTCTCCACACTGAGCAACTATGGCCACCTAGGGAGATAGAAAAAAACTAGGTGGTCCTCAGCTCTCTTCCCACCTCATTCTTCCAGGATTCTCTGGTTCTGTGGATTCAAATGTCAAACCCAGAACACTGGCCCAATGCAGAGGGTGGAGGCGACAGGCAGGGGAGGCCTGCCACCTACAATAGCAGGCGTGACAGCCCTCACTTCCTCAGTGAACCCAACTGTACTTAGGTTTGCTTTCCCTCTTCTGGGTATAAAAGCTCCACATTTTAACCATGAAAAATTTGGAAGACCAAAAGAAAAAAAATGAATTCATGTCCTCTCACACAAAGATGCTTGTGTGATTCTGCTGGTCCTTTTCCCTGTGCATATCTGGGTACAGATGAGAGGGAATCTGTGTGGCATTTGTCTTCCCCATAGAGAACATTCAGAAATGCCATCTGTAATGGCTGCCTCATATGTAAGAGGCCACCATTTCTCCTGCACTGATCATCTGAATCCAACCTCTGCAATAAAAACAGAGATGCGGCAGCTATCTGCGTGTGTTGTGGTCACTACCCTGACTGAGAGGTGCTTGTGATTTTAGTTGACTTCCTGATCATTTCCTTAGAAAAAAGTGAATTTCACAAGTGAAACCAATGGGTTGAAGAGCAGGGAAAGTTTTACCTTTTGTTGTTGTTGTTGTTTGTTTTATTTTGTTTTTCGAGACAAGGTTTCTCTGTGTAGCCCTAGCTGTCCTGGAACTTGCTCTGTAGACCAGGCTGGCCTCGAACTCACAGAGATTCACCTGCCTCTACCTCCCGAGTGCTGGGGTTAAAGGTGTGTGCCACCACCGCCACCCAGCAAGTTTTACATTCTTAATACATATCGGCAAACCAGTGTAGCTCCCCACCACACAGAATGACAATGACCTTCCCATTGCACACTCAGCCATGGCTGTGCAAACTGATCATAAACTAGGAAACTAGTCAAGATGAAGATGGCTGGCCCTTCCAGATTAGCAGCTCGCTACGGAGTTAGGCAATTCGATTATGTATAGAAAGTGCCACTGTTGGCTTTCGTTACTTAGATCATCCCAGGGAGATGGAGGCCGGAGGCTCCAGAGCTCAAGGCCAGCCTAGCTAACAGTTGAGACCCTGTTTCATCAAAACCAAAATGGAACAAGTCCTCACACTAAGGACTTCATCTGTGTCTTGTGGGATATTAACCAGTATTTTAGCTAGCAAGACTTCTCCTGGCCATCACTGGGCTGACTAGCAACGTTCCCATTCCTCAAATTACCACCATTAGCTAATGAGTGAAATAAAAACTCTTCATTCTGTATTTGCATGAGTGACCCCCCCCCCCCCCCCCCCTTTTTCTTTTTTTTTTTTTTTTCAAGACAGGGTTTTCCTGTGTAGCCCTGGCTGTCCTGGAACTCACAGAGATCCGCCTGCCTCTACCTCTGGAGTGCTGGGATTAAAGGCGTGCACCACCACCCGGCTGTGAGTCACACTTTTAACTTTTTGAAAATTATACTTAGAGAGAGGTTTTCTTTCATTGGAAAACAATAACAACAAAAACAAAAACACTTTGAAGGGTGTCTTATGGAGCCTGCCATTTCAGTTCTCTCTATATATTGACTACGTGGCTTCGGCTGAATTCTGACAGGCCTAATGAGGTCAAGAACTCCTGAGGAGTGAAGGTCACCAACCTCTGGGACTGCACAGTCTAAATCCAAGTCCCTTGTCTTCCCTCTGTGCCAGGGGAGCCTGGGAAGAGCTCCTTCCTGCCTTCAGGAGGCTACTGTGAAGCTCGATGCCACAAGAGAGGCAGAGGAGCTGAGGAGCCTGAGAGCATATAAACCACCAAGCAGGGGCACGGCTCACAGAACCACGGATGGGGGGGGGGGGCGGGCCTCACAGCAGGGGATTCGGGAGGCACCACGGACAGATGGAGGAGCCAGAAGAGGTGAACCTGCAGGTGCTGAGGCGGCACCGTGCCATTAAAAGCCTCCACCACAGGGCCTGCCCTTGTGCAGGTCAGTGCTGGTAGGAGGCCTACAGGTACAGCTGGGATTTATTTTACACTGACTTCAGCAGAGACATAAATGGGGTAAGTATCAAATGCGTGAATGCTATGTGGATGTCAGTAAAAGATCCCTAAACAGCCCAACGGGCTGGAGTGGTGAGCAGCTCCCATGAGGAGACTTGCTCAGGTTGTCAGCTGACTGCCCAAGGGGAGTGGGGCAGCTGTGTTAAAGGAATGGGTGTTCTAAGGGCCTTGGAAACACAGTGGGATGTTATTGCCAGAAGTGTACCGGGAACAGCATCTGAGAAGGAGCACTGAGAGAAGCCTACCACCCACCCTGTCATACAGCAGTGGGAATGTAACCAGAGTTCTAAGCAGAAGTCTGAAGAGGACTGGAAGCTCAATCTTCTTGGGTACAGGGGCAGCTAAACCACCCCCCAGGTGTGCAGAAGGTGGAATCCAGCTGCTTTTCTGAGCTCAAGGTCAGACTATGGTTAAAACCTCCCCAGAAGTTGCACAATGGAACATGTGGACCTGGAAAACAATGTGTTCTGAGCTACTGAGGGTGGCCACAAAGCCAGGTGCCAGGCTGGGACAAGAGAGGAGAACTATGGGGTTGGGGACTTAGCTCAGTGGTAGAGTGCTTGCCTAGCAAGCACAAGGCTCTGGGTTCGATCCTCAGCTCCACATACATAAAAAGAAAAAAGAAAAAGAAAGAGAGGAGAACTATCCATGAAGGTGCTGGACCATACACACTTACTAGCCCAGGACTTTAAAATGCACCAAGAAGTGGAAGCTGTGTCCTTTCAGGTGTCCATGAGGTGTGGGCATGGGGGTGATGGGATCTGCTGGCATGGCCAGGTCTACACCAGCAGCAGAGAGAGATGGCCAGGTCTACACCAGCAGCACAGAGGCATTGCCAGGTCTACACCAGCAGCACAGAGGCATGGCCAGGTCTACACCAGCAGCAGAGAGGCATGGCCAGGTCTACACCAGCAATAGAGGCAGAGGTTTGGCTCACTTGTCAACAGCACAGCAGGCATTCCTAAGCAGCTGGGCTTGGAGACTACACCAACAGGGATGAAGCTCAGAGTCTCTTGGTTCCAGCCTTCCCTACCCCATAGCTTCTTCTAAAGGCAGCACTACTCCTCTGTCCCAGGGGAGCCTATCCTCCATCTCCACCTTTGCTAGCTTACAAAGGGCCTGCGGTCCTGTTCTATCTGGATGAAGTGCACCACAGACAACATGCAGACAGCCAGCAGCAGTTCTGTGGGCACTTACAAGTTCCCATATGCTTTGAATGCTTTTCAGAGCATGGAGTTCACTGTGCTCAATGGTTTTCAAGTTGCTGGGTTCTTTTTTCTTTTTCTTTTGTTTTTTTTCTGAATATCATAATCCCCCGGGGGTGGGCTGTGCAAATTCCTACTGCCCAAACTGCACCCATTCTGGACCAGTTGGCTACAGCACCAGACCCAAGCCCTAGCCCTTGTTTACAATTCATCATTGAATGCTAGGCAAAAGCACACAAAGACCTAGGCAGGGCTTCTTCAACTTGGGTAAAACACTCCTTGGGGATGACCTTGCTTAACATGCTGGGTCTGACTCTGGAGTCAGGTGTGGGGCCTGATTTCACAAGCTGCCACAGACGGGTGGTTGGTCCACTGACTAACTTCTGGGAAGCAAGATGCCAGTCAGCTAACCCGTCAACTCAGATCTGCAAGCTGACCCGATTTTTCAGGGGGACCTTGAGAGTCTGGGGTTCCTCCTCGCTCAGAGCAGCTGGCTCTGTGACAGGACTCGAAAGCGGCTCTTGCCTTCTGGGCTGCAGCCATCACTTGCTGTTCATAGATGTCGAGGTTCTGCTTCATGAGCTCCAGAGCCTGCTGGCGGCTGCTGAGCTCCAGAGGGTTCGGGCTCAGGACCGACCGGTGTTCGTACACAGCAGCCATGTAGTACTCAGCCTTGCGGTGCTCGGGTGAGACCAAGCCGATGCCCAGCGCAAGTGCAGAACAGCCGAGAAGGAAGAGAGCAGGCGCGGTGCGGGCTCCAGACATAATGCAGACCATAAATCTGGAATGAACCGGCAAGAGGAGAAGAGCTGAATAAGGAAGGCTGCCAAGGACTGAACTTTCGCAGCTGTGATTTATTAATCCTGGCAATTACACTCGCCCGCAGCGATGCTGTGGCTCAAAGGGTTTGTTTCATGTCCCTAATAAAAGCCCGTGTGTTTCTCTCCAAACACGCAGACCTGCCTTTCAAACGACTCGCTGTGTTAATAGACTGGTTTCAGAACATTTCCCAAACAGACTTGGTGTTTGCCTCTGTTTTCTTACGCAGTATGCAGGGAGCCTGCAGTGCGCCACCGCCTTGCTAGCCAGGCGCCTACACTGTGCGCTGCAGGGACTCTGCGGAATTTTGGACACAATTTCTGTGAAATATTTGGCGCTGTGTCGGAGCCTTCTTACTCATCGTTACAGGCCAGCCCTCTAAGACCACAGCGATGGCCCCGAGGCTCCTGAAGGAGCTGAATTCTGCAGTCTATTTGGGGGCTGGAATCCGAGCGTCTGCGGCGCAGCCATACAGAAGTCTCCCAGGCTCCCTTGCCTCGAACCTAAGTGGTTCCCCTCGAACCTAAGTGGGCCTTGCCAGCCACTGCTTTCTCCATCTTTGTCTCTGCCACTCCAAATCACTTGCTTAAAAACAAACCTATTTGGAAATGAAGTCCTTCTTGCAGTGATAACATGGAATTTCCTAGAAGATAAATTGGAATTTTGTAGTGAGAAGACTCCACTTGGCATAAGAAACTAGACACAAGTGAATGTGTATCCCTCCACCCCCACACACTCCTACCCCTGACACAGAAATGGTTACTCCCCAACACTAAGTGTTTCTCAGCGAATGGCCCAATTCTGCCTTGAAAAATCACCCTGGTCTCCTAGCTAGGCCCCTCCCCCGGCACAAAACTTTGTCAGGCAGTGGATCGCAGCCAAGCAGCTGCCCTGTGGAGACAGACGGGCTGACAACTGCCTAAGAAGAATCCTGGTTCAACACCAAGGTAGTAAGGACAAATCAAGGAGTCCCACTGCTGTTCTTTAAGAAGAAAATGGACCCCCATCCCAAAAAAATGACATCTGTCCAAACCTCAACTCAGAATGCTTATGTTTGTATTCCAAACAGACTCCCTGGGCTACGAATTTTCTTTTTATTATTTGGCTAAAAGTTCCAGAAGCAAGCCATAATTATTTCAGCCACAGAAGAGACATAGGGATCCTCATTCAGAATCCCTCCACATCAAATGCTTGTCAGGGAGAAGCCTTCTCTCTCCCCCCATGCCTCTCAAACTGCCATTTGTTTCCCGGGAATAATGTCCCATACAAAGCCCAGGGTTTGCTGCCGTTCATCTGGCCACTGGAAGCAATGTTCTATGGGAAGAACAAGGGGCCTTTGAGTGAGCAGTCATGAGTTTTGGAGTGGAAACAAAAGTGTAATTGATAAGTTTTCTTATTGGAACTTTGTCTCCAAAGACACCAAGGAATAATTTTACATGCCTCAAAAAATCTACTTTGTATTCCATTTTGAAAGGATAATAATGGGGCAGCTTGGGTGAGGTCACAGTCATAGTGACAATACTTTTCAAGTCCAAGTTGATGGCCTCTTGAAGAGGTGTGGAAAGAGGCTGAGGTAGAGACACATGAGGCGAGTCAGGAACTCCCAGGCTCTAGGAAGGGCCTTGACAGTTTCTGGATAACAGATGTGGGCACACAGGGCTCTGTGTACATTAGGGAGGCATGGAACTTACATATGGCAGCCTAGGGCTCTACCACTAAGCCTTACCCCAGCCCTGAGATCCAGAACATCTAACCGGAATCCAGCAAAACAAGGAAACTGCAGAACCAGCAAGGTACCACATTCCTTTCTATTTTCAGAAAATAAAATCTGTATTCTTTGCAAAAGGAGTCCAGTAGGAAAGCCTAAGTTGCAATCATTCGTGTGTGAACAAAGGTAGATCAATAATTACAGGCTATGCACATTTAACCAGATATTCATGCTTCAAAGACTCAGGCTTAATGAGGAAGGAGAGAATGAGTAATTACAATAAAAATAGCTACAAGGGTTTGCCCTTCCCAAGCGGCGGTGAAGCAGGAGACATGTGCACTAATGCTGTGAGGTTGGCTCGCTCTCTGCACTTGGCATCATACACAGTCTCAGGAAAAACCTAACAAGGCTGAGCAAGGACACCCAAGGGCTCAGCAGCAGAAGCAGCTGAAGGGTGCTCGGCTTTAAAGGGACAGGACTGGGGACTCAGATGGAGCTCAGCTAACAGCGTGCTTGCCTAGCATACACAAGGCCATGTCTTTGATCCTAGCACTGCAAAAACAAGGCATGGTGGTGTGTACATCTGTAATCCCAACACCCAAGAGGTGGAAGCATAAGACTCATTAGTGCAAGGTCATGGATCGGGGGAGATGGCTTGGTGAGCAAAGACTATCTAAATTCAGATCCTCAGCATCCACATAAAAGCCAGGCATGGTGGAATACCTGTAACCTGAGTACTTCGAGGGATGGAGATAGGTTGCAGCTGGGGACTCAGAAGTCAGCCAGTCTAGCCACTAGAACCCTGGTTCAATGAGAAGCTCTATCTCAAAGAAAAAAAAAAACAAAGAATGCTAGAGGAAGACGACTGCTGGTGACCTCTGCCCACCAATGCACACATATGGGCACATACTGGGCATATGTATCACATATACCACACAGCACAAAACAAAAGGAAATTCAAGGTCATCCTTACCTACACAGGGACTTCGAGGCCAGCTTGTGTTAAGGGAGAAGGGAGACAGAGAGAAAGGGATGGACTGGAGCAGCCAGCACTTCCAGATACATGTAGACTAGGCAGTTGGTAGGTGCTGGCTCATGACCACACACGTACAGGTATGGTGGGACACAGGTTTCCCTAGAGCAAGGGGCTCTGGAGCCAAAGAGTTCTTGGAAACCAACCAGTAATCATCTTTGGAGATGGTCAGACCTTGAGCCTAAGAAAACAACTAGAGCCTTTTCTCTTTCTGCTCTCTTCCCTCTGCACGCTCTCCGTTCCTCTGGTCCTCTCCCTCCCCCAATAAAAAGAAAACAACTACAAGTAAATGTCTCGCCCCACATGACGGTAACACAGTCCTTCTACTGAAGGACATGGGACTGAACCAACACACAGCTGTAGAGACAATGTACCTGGCCCCTGTGGGCATGCTCTACTCTGAGACAGGGCCTGGGCCTCTGAGGTACCCCATTTCTAAGAAGATACTCACTTTAGACATCCATATATTAGCCGGCTAAGCCAGGCCCAGGCACATGTCTGGAATGCATCAGTAAGCAAACAGAGCCTCTTGGAGCTCATCACTGAATGCACAGGAGGCTGGACATAACGAAAACAAATCTCTATATGTCAGACAGCAATATGTGCAAAGGAGAAATAGGCAGTGAGAGTGGGTACGGTCTCTGACAGTGTGGAGAATGAAGGTCATCCGGATGGTGATTCTAAGCAAAGACCTGACCTGAGGCAGCTGTGAGAAGGCACACAGGACCTGGAGGAGGAGCCTCCATGCAGAGGGCCTAAGGCAGCAGCATGCCTCTCCTTCAAGAAATGGCAAGAGGGGCTGTATGGCTGGAGCACAGGATGCAGGTGGGAAGGGGTGGCCAGTGGCATTAGAGGAAAAGCAATGTGTATTCATTGGACCGAAGACCTCTACCCACATCTCATTAGTGGTGTTTAGCAGAATTATGACCTGTTTATTGTTTCATTTGGAAATTAAGCATGACTGAAGGAGATGTGATTGTGTTTCAAACTGACAAGGGGTGGACTTGTTATAACTAATCTTGGTTGTCAACTTGACTACATCTGGAATCAACTAAAACCCAAGCTACTAGACACCCCTTCGAGGGGTTCTTTTTTGTTTTGTTTTTTTGTTTTTTGAGACAGGGTTTCTCTGTGTAGTTTTGGAGCCTGTCCTAGAACTCACTCTGTAGACCAGGCTGGCCTTGAACTCACAGAGATCTGCCTGGCTCTGCCTCCTGAATGCTGGGATTAAAGGCATGTGCCACCACCACCTGGTTCGAGGGCTTCTTTTAAACATAGTATTTGAAGCAGGGAGATCTATCTATGTCTGGGCCCCACCTCTAGTAGCAGGCCACATAAATGAACACGGAAGAAGGAACTTTGCATTTTGCCTGCTTGCCCTCAGTCTACCTGGCCAGTTCATCTATCCTGTGGCTGTTAACTCCGACTTCTTTAGGATCCTACTGTAGACTGAAAACCAACAGCTCTCCAGGAATCCTCCTGGACCCAACCCTCAGACTGGGACTGCAGATACATCCAGTCTCGTGGACTGAACAACTAACTGGTTCTTGGCCTTGCTGGGCGATCTGGACAACAGCTCACAAGCCAGCTGGAAAGGCCAAGTGTAAATAAACCGTGTGACACCCAGTGACGAGGTGAGAATTCATGGCCAAACCCACAAGAACAATCAGGAAAGAATCAAGTCCTGTGAGGTGCGTTGGTAAATTGTGACTTTAGAGAAGATGACAGGTGGTAATGGTTCCTCTGCACGTGCCTTGGACAGGGGCCAAGTTCTGCTTCACTCACTAAATGGCTTAAACGAACAGAGAAATCCAAGCATTATGACATGTTAACCTAAACGTTGTCTTTCTTTCTCTCAAATGGGACTACTTTCACAATTTCAATTGAGTAAAACCTCTCAGAGTAAGGATGTGTCTGTGCGATACAGCATTTGGCCAGTTTGTGCAAGGCCCTAGGTCCTGGACCACTACTGTAAACATCTTCCTGCAGTGCTGAAGGTACGAAGTCAGAAGGTTTTTGTTGTTGTTGTTGTTTTTTCTGTTGGCCGTTTTGAATTAAAATTTGAATTAAAATCTTGGGGTCTATGTGTACCACTGCAAGGGAGAACACCCAGCGGGCTGATTTTGCAGGTGTGACTGCCACCTGGTGGACCACCTGAGAATCACTATGCCCTGTGGGTATTTGCCAGGCAGAAGCAGAGGGGTTTGTTTTCCTGCTATGCTTTCCTTCTCACTTCTAATAGTTCACTATCTACTTCATCTATCTACAACTAGAGAAAACTGAACACATCTGACTTGTTAAGGGTTTGGTCTTCCTAAACCAGGAGTCAGAAACAGTCTTTACTTCTCAGGTGCTTTTCCCATAGGGCTGATGGGATCTAGGCAGATTTCAGTGTTTCATGAGCATGAAGGTAACAGTGTCACAAAACTATAATCCCAACTATTCAGAAGGCTGAGGCAAGAGGATAACCTAGTTCAAGACCAGCATGGGCAATACATTGAGAATTTGTCTTAAAATAAAATAATTTGAAGTGTGCCTCAATTAGGCATCAATAGAGAATTGTGGAAATTTCTCCTCCATTTTTCTGTTGAACTAATTAAAATTTAAGTCATAAGAACCACCTTTGAAAGACTCAAATGTGCAATACAACTGGCCTGGAGGTACCTGTCAACCTTGCCAGGGATGACAAGCTCAGCAGGCAGAGTGAAGGCTGCCTGTTTCTATTAAATGCATGATGGGTAACCAATGTCTAAGTGAATGACGGATGCATCGGCTCAAGAATATGGCAGACAGACCAGACATCTGCTATGGCCAGTTCTCTCACCAGGTGCTCTTGTCTGCCAGTCCTCAAGGGGGAGAGCTGAAGACACGGAAGCAGGTAGTAGGTAACGGGGCCAAAGAATCCTGTTCCTCACATCAAAATGATAACCCTTCACAGGACAGCCTTTAAGAAACACCACAACTGCAGGGCAGCAGTGGCTCACGCCTTTAATCCCAGCACTTGGGAGGCAGAGCCAATCAGATCTCTGTGAGTTCGAGGCCAGCCTGGTCTACAGAGTGAGATCCAGGACAGGCGCCAAAACTACACAGAGAAACCCTGTCTGGAAAAAACAAAACAAAACAAAAAAACCCACTGCAACTAAGTGACAGAAGAAAGTGGAAAGAAAGCCAAACTACAAAAGCTAAAGCAAGAGTCCCGCAGGTAACATGCAAAGGCCCCTTCTCCCGTGGAGAGGGGGGTGCATGTTGGCAAACGGAACTAGGTGCAGCAAGAGAGGACCAGAAAACCTCACTGATGCCATCAGTTCCTGGATCAGGAGGAAAAGGAAGCATGTGACAGCATCGTGTGGGACGCAGGCACACCGCACTGAGAGAGCCAGTGGTGTTCAGATAGAGGACAGAACATGATAAAAATGGCAGCCCCCTGCTCAGGCCTATTTATCTACTCAACAAATTTTCTCCTCACCACCAACACAGAGGTGTGAAGGAATGATTCACGTCTGCACTTCTGCCTAATCTGGCTAAATCAGGAATTAGGTGGGTAGCTTCTTTTTCTGTAGTAAAGGTCCTAGCTCAGCCACAGCTGCATCCTGATCCTGATACAAGTCCCACTGTCCTATGCTTTCCAGATTCTTAGCAGGACAGGCATGTGGCCAGGTCTCCCAAATCCTGCAGCTTCACCAAGCTTGAGGGGCCGAGTCCTCCAGACTTGGGGCATGCGCAGAGGGTGCTGGGAAGGGAGGTGTCAGTCCCTTCCATGAAAGTTGTAGGTTCTACCCTGCTTAGCATTTACTGCAAAGCAGAGGCAGACATTCCAGTTCTTGGTTGGAGAGAGGTTGCCCTTTATCTAGAAAGGGACTTAAGCCATAGCCAGCATTTCACACATGTCAAAGCTCCCACAGTCTTTTTATGCCTCATTCAAAAACTGGAGGAAAGGTTGACTGAATAAGTGAACCTGGGGTGAGTAAATAACAACTTGGAAGTAAGCTCAAACGTGCTGTGACATGTACAGACAGACTGCTCCTGGGTATCAGATATTTGGGACAGCTAAGGGCTGAAGCGGCTAAAATGATCAAAGAACAGACTGACGAATTCTACGTGCAAAACATAAACATCAAGGCAGCACTTAGCCAATGGAGAACAGACTTTAACAAGAAAGTGACTCATAAGCATATGGAAAGCCTTTCAACTTCCCTAGAAAACAAAATGCAAACTGGTACCTTCCCAGATTTTGAGTTTAGGAAAAAATTAAGGCAAGTAAAGTGATAAGAGTGATATCTAACTGGCATAAACAAATCTGAAAATGTGTATTCTGAGTCACAATTTGCTCTATCTCAGGGAGTCATTCAACTGAAGGAGGGTGCTGGAGTGAGTGATAACAGAACATGGAAGTAAACAAAATGGGCTTTCAAGTTTCAATACGCAGGAGTTTAAAACCAGCTCTGATCCTTGGAATAGGAGGTTGGCAAACCAAGCTTGCATTCCTTCATCTAAAAGTTGAGAATAAAGCATCTGATGTAGAGGGCCTAGTGTACAATTCACTGACGTGGCCGATCCTGGGAATAGAGTCCAACAGGAAAGTGATTAGCAGATCAATATACAGCAGGGGAGAAATTATGGAAATCAATGCGTATTGGCCACATGGAGTATTGAGCAGAAGTTTAAAACATAAGTAAGAAGAACCTTGACAATGAAATATGCTTAATATGTGCTGTAATGGGAAATTGTTCTAGCAGCTGTGATAGCGCTGGGCAAAAGTACATGTGCATGTCAACACACACCACAGAAGATGACAGAAGAGGGAAAGCATGCGGGTTATCTCTCTACTTACCGTGTTCTGTGGTTTTGCTTTGTTCTGAGACAGGATCTCACTATGGAGATGGGGCTGGCCTTGAGCTGGCAGTGATCTTCCTGCCTCTGCCTCCTATGCTGGGATTGCTTAAAATGTTTTCTTAGCTGGGCACAGTGGTGCACACTTTTAATCCTAGCACTGGGGAGGCAAAGGCAGGTAGAACACCATGGTTTTGAGGACAGCCTAGTCTACATAGAGAGATCCTATCTTTTCCTTCCTTCCTTCTTCCCTCCCTTTCTTCTTCTTTTTTTTTTTTGTAAGTTTTCTTAAGTGTTACATTGTTTTTCTAATAAATCAAAACTATTAAAAAAATAGCAAGGAGTTCAAGTTTCTAGTTTTGCCTAGGAATCATAGATACTGAGGCTTTATCCTAATAACAAACTGGGGTTCAGGGTCTCTCCTCAGATACAGTGGAGAATTGAAGCCCTGGAGCAGACCACTGCCCCAGTTGTAGTTAACACATGGGCAAATACAGAGAACCACACTTACCAGGGGAGAAGCAGGAGCAGCAGTTCCTTGGACCCCAGAACCTGGCAGGAAACCTAACTGGTAAATGAGGACTGCTCTCAGCATGGGTGAGGCTGAGATGGACAGGCCCAGGGACCAGTCTGAGCATGCCTCTAGGAACTGGCGATTTTCACACTGAGATTAGAGAAAAGCCCGCCTCCCACGTCTTGCAGGGTCAGGAGAAGTCACCAGAAGTTCTGTTCTTCCCCAGACCCACCCGGTTAAGAAACTCCGTAATCAAAGCTTAACCTTGGGAGATTTTATCAGAACCTAATTGATCTGGAGGAAGAGAAAACTGACTCTAGCCCTCTCCAGCTGCCTTGGGGGAGGGGGAAATGCTTCCCATTAGATCCTTCTGGCCATTCCACCTCACCAGATGGAGAGTTCTGAGTCCAAGGTCAAAAGCACAAGGGTACAGACAGTCCAAGACATACCTGTCAACTCCAGGGCACCTCTCTTGGAGCTGTGACAAGACAAAACAGTGCAAAGGTTCCCCATCTTGTATTCTTGCTGAGGCCCTTTCAGTGGTAAGCCCCGTGGAAAATTACCCAACTCTATTCTAGGAACCCAAGGTCAAGATGCCCCAGCTAATTTATGCAGGCTTCTGTTAAACTGCTTGCTTATGGAAATCTCCCCCTCCAGCTGACTGCTTATCTTATCTTCTGTTAAACTGCTTGCAGGCACAAAACCTCCCCCTGCAACACTGCTGAGAGAGACACCAAGATGTGGTTTTTGCCTTGAAAAACCCCTTACTCTAACTACTGGGTCTCAAATACCCGAGTGTAGTCCCAACCAGCTGGAATAAAGGCTTTCAATTGCAGATAGACTGTGTCTGAGTGGTCTTCTCTGGTGGGCTCCCCACAACACCACATTACTAAACGCCAGTCTACTGCAGCTGCCTGCACACCAGAAGAGGGCGCCAGATCTCACTACAGATGGTCGTGAGCCACCATGTGGGTGCTGGGAATTGAACTCAGGACCTCCGGGAGAACAGCCAGTGCTCTTAACCTCTGAGCCATCTCTCCAGCCCTCAACAGAAATTTATAAGGATACTAAAAAGTCAAAACCAAAGCTTGAAAAGACAGCCAGTATCAGACTAGTACTTATGATAACTAAAATGCTGCGCTGAGGGCTCAGCTGGGAAAAAACTGACAAACAGAAGCACAGATGGGTTCTTCCAGACAAGCAAAAGGAAATTCTAAAACTAAAAAAAGAAAAAGAAAAAGGGTGCTGAAATTACAAAACAAACAAAACAAAACAAAACAAAAAACCCAAAACACTGTCACAGAAATGAAGAATACCTTAGCTGCTCCTTAGAAGAACAGGCGCGGCTGAGAAGAAATTTCTTACCCTTATCTGGCAATAGAAGCTTTAAAGGACTCAGGGAACTGAGGCAAACACCGAATACAGCAAGACTGTCTCTCACACAAACAAATGAACCACCACCACAAAAAACGTCAAAGAGAGAACACTGGCACACGGTCTATGGACAAGGATGTAAACACACAATGGGATGCCTCACACAAGGACAGGAAGGAGCAGAGCAGGATTCAAAGCTGTGACTGAGACCGCCTGCTGACTACCGCACACTAAAGCCACAGGCCAGGGCGGCTTGGCGGACACAGCGAGCGCTTCCGGGTGAACCCACAGGTCTGCGTTTCCTCTGGGCAGCTCTGCAGGTCGGAGGCTGCGGCTCTGAAGGGCCAGGGTAAGTCCATTCCCGGGAAGAAGTACATGCCAAGGAGGGAAGGAGAACCCCAGAGGGAATCTTGCTGGGATGGAGGACCAACGCCCCGCTGCAGAGAAAAGAAGCGAGCCTCCAGCCCTGGTGTGCCCGGGCCACGGAGGAAACCCTCTGTTCCCCCAGCCTTAAATCCAGGGCAAGCTTTGCTCGGAATGACACGCCAGCATTGGAGAAGTCCCCGCGGTGCTTCCCGGAGACTCAGAACGCTGGAGCCAGGTTCCAGCTTGAGGGGTTCCAGTGCTTGAAACTGCGCCACAGTGGGTCCTGCCGACCAGAACAACCAGGGCGCCCGCCCCAGGCGTCCACTGCAGAGGCTGAGGGGAAGGGGCAATGGGAGCCAGCCAGGGCGGAACACTTGCCATTTTACTATGAACCTAAGGGTTTTCTTTAAAGTCTTTTAAATATAATATAAAATAAGTCAGAGACTGGAAACCAGAATGGTAAGGTAGGATTGGGACATTTCCCAACTTTGGTATCTAAGAAGTTTAGTTTTTAATTGTCAGAGACAGTCTAAATAACAACAACAACAACAAAACCTTAGGGTTGTGGTAAGATCTGTGCATCTGATTAAGAAGAATTATTCCCTCACTGAAAAGTTAGAGGGCTGGAGAGATGGCTCAGCAGTTAAGAGCACTGATCTTAACTGATCTTAGCTGATCTTCCAGAGGTCCTGAGTTCAATTCCCAGCACCTACGTGGTGGCTCACAGCCATCTATAGTGGGATCTGATGCCCTCTTCTGGCTTTCAGGTATACATGCAGATAGAGTACTATATACATAAAATAAATACATTTTTAATTTTTGTTTTTTGAGACAGGGTGTCTCTGTGTAGCTTTGTGCCTTTCCTGGAACTCGCTTTGGAGACCAGGCTGGCCTTGAACTCACAGAGATCCCGCCTGCCTCTGCCTCCAGAGTGCTGGGGTTAAAGGCGTGCGCCACCACAAATTCAGATGATTGTAACCCAAGTAAAAATTGTCAAATGCATTGATGACAACTAAAGAGTACCCAGAGGACCAAAGAGTGAGGTACTACTAAAAAAAAAGTCACATGGAAAGGCTTTCAAGACATGGAAATCAGAGCAAGCAACAAACGATGCTTAAAACATAGCATAGAGGGCTGGAGAAATGCTCAGTGGTGAAGAGTGCTGTTGCTTTTGAAGGGGACCTGGGTTTGGTTCCTAGCACCCACATGGCTGCTGGCAATCATCTGTAACTCCAGTTACAGAGGATCTGATGCCCTCTTCTGATCACCTTGGGCACTGCATGCATGTGTTACACAGACATATTCAGACAAAACACCTATACACATAAAATAAAATGAAAAAATAAATCTTTAAATTAAACAAAAAACATACATAGCACAAAAATGACAGAAACAAAGAAAGGGGGTGGGAGACAGGGGAAGTCCATATGATGTCCCACACTGTTCCTAAGAAGTAATTACAGAACAGAAAAACATCGTCAAGTCCAATAATGAAACAAAGAACTAATCAATTCAGGATAAGGAAGAAGGGCCCTACAGCAAGACACAGTACTATGAAACTGTCCATCTCTGAAGAGTTTAAGAAGGGAATGCAGACTGCAGAGATGGCTCAGAGGTTAAGAACACCGACTGCTCTTCCAGAGGTCCTGAGATCAATTCCCAGCAACCACATGGTGGCTCCCAAACCATCTGTAATGAGATCTGGTGCCTTCTTCTGTATACATAATAAATAAATAAATCTTAAAAAAAAAAAAGAAGAAGAAGGGAATGCAGGGCCGGGTGGTGGTGGTGGCGGCAGCAGTGGCGCACGCCTTTAATGCCAGTACTTGGGAGGCAGAGGCAGGTGGATCTCTGGAGTTTGAGGCCAGCCTGGGCTACAGAGTGGGTTCCAGGACAGCCAGGACTAAACTGAGAAACTCTGTCTAGAAAAAAAAAAAAAAAAGAAAGAAAGAGAGGGAGAGAGAGAGGGAGAGAGAGGAGTGCAGAAGCGCTATGGAAAACATGACCTTTAAAGATACAGTCTTGGGAATCATCCCAAGAGCTCGGTGGGGAAAGCTGTGGCAACCAAAGGCAGAAGAGTGCCCAGCTTAGGAAGCTCCTCAGACCTGCAGTGCCCACCTTAGGGAGCTCCTCAGACCTGCAGTGCCCACCTTAGGGAGCTCCTCAGACCTGCAGTGCCCACCTTAGGGAGCTCCTCAGACCTGCAGTGCCCACCTTAGGGAGCTTCTCAGACCTGCAGTGCCCACCTTAGGGAGATATTCTCAGACCTGCAGTGCCCACCTTAGGGAGATCTTCTCAGACCTGCAGTGCCCACCTTAGGGAGCTCCTCAGACCTGCAGTGCCCACCTTAGGGAGCTTCTCAGACCTGCAGTGCCCACCTTAGGGAGCTCCTCAGACCTGCAGTGCCCACCTTAGGGAGATCCTCAGACCTGCAGTGCCCACCTTAGGGAGCTTCTCAGACCTGCAGTGCCCACCTTAGGGAGCTCCTCAGACCTGCAGTGCCCACCTTAGGGAGCGCTCCTCAGACCTGCAGTGCCCACCTGGTACGCACTCCCCCATTCCACATCATGACTTTAACTTGAAAAGAAAAAAAAGAAACAGTGATTTTTTTATGGTAATCTGAACAATAATAGACTTTTCAATATCAGAGAAAGAAATGAGATATCTTCAAAGTCCTGAGAGAAGGTAATTATCAACACATAGCCTTGTTTACCTCCCACATACATGCCTACAAATAAACCCAGATAGCACTGTAAGGATTCACACACTCCGAAATGAGTAAACAAAAAGCCGAAGATAGTTTGAAAAATACTGTAAGAAAAGAAACTGAAGATTACTCACCAGAAAATTACCACAAGCATGTAAAAACTGTAACTAAACACTCTGTTATGAATGAAAACAAAGTAACAACAACTGCTTATTTTATATATAAAAACCAGCACAAAATAGACAAGAGACTAAAGCATTAAACGGAAGAGGAGCAGGAAGGAGGTTAAGAAGAGACTGAGGAAGGGAAGGCTGGGAAGGAGGATGGAGAGGACGGCAAGGATGTGAAATGTCCCTGACAGGGATTAGAAAAGAAGAAGTGGGAAAGAGTAAGACAGGGAAACAGCCCTGCGGGTAAAGTGGCTGCTTGCAAACGTGAGGACCCGAGTTCAGATCCCAGCACCACGGAAGAGCCAAGTGTGTTGATGTGCATCTGTAAGGCCAGCATTGAGGGGTGGAGACAGGCTGACTCCAGGTGCTTCCTGTCCAGACAGCTGAATCTACAGGCTCCAGGTTCAGTGAGAGATCCTGGACAGCAATTGAGGAAGACACCTGATACTCCTAAAGTCTACCTCTGGCCTCCACAAGTGCCTTCCAAGGCTTGTTCCCACCCCCCCCCCCCCCCACAATTACGGCAAATATGGAAATAGTCAAAGGAACCAGATGATGCTGTAAATAAATGATAGAAATGTTCAAAGATTTAAAAAGTGAGCAATGGGAATAAAGACCTAACAAGGAGTCTACAGAAAATGATCGGTAAAGACAACAGCTGGATGAGCTCCAACGAAAAGGGTAATAGCAGATCCAGGACAACAAAAGGACTGTGTGATGGGCAAGGTCCTCAGGGACCTCCCTGTATAATCAAGTCATTCTTCAAACAACTAGTAGAGTTTGGAACTCTGGCTGACACTGTCCCCTGCAGCCTGGAGAGCGAGATCCAGAGCAGAACCTGGCTCAGACTCCGACCCACAGAAACTTTCAGTTAGTAAATGAGTCTTATTTTAAGATGTTAAGTGGGTGCTAAGACAATTTTTAATACAATAGGCACTGCATAATAGATCAGAAAAAATATTTAAGGCTATAATTAAAGAATGTTCTCTAGAGACACAAGTAGATTCGAATGACCAGAGACAGCAAAACTCAAGAAAGGAAGAGAACGCCTAGGCAAGTTCTTCATACCAAAGATGAAAAATCACTTGGAGGCCAAATCAAAAGATCAAAGGCATTTTTGTTTGTTTTGTTTGGTGAGACAAAGTCTATGTAGACCAGGCTGGTCTCAAACTCCTGCTTCCCCAGCCTCAGCCTCCCAAGGGCTTGCACCACCATGCCTGACTAAAGACATTTTTTTACAAAGATTTATTTATTAATTGTATGAGTATGGGTGTTTTGCCTGCATGCTTGTCAATGTAGCACATGTGTGCGGTGTCCGTGAAGGACATTGGATCCCCTGGAATTGGAGTTAGAGATGGTCATGAGCTACAATGTGGGTGCTGAGAATCAAACCCAGGTCCTCTGCAAGAGCAGCCAGTGCTCTTAACCACTGAGTCATCTCTCCAGCCCAGCAGATGGCATTTTTAAGGGCAAAAATTCAGGCTGTTCTCACACTTCATCACAATAACCTTAGTGTTAGCAAAAGCCTACAGGATCATTTCTGAAAAAGAAAATATGACTTAGAATTGTTACAAGATGTCAAGATTTGGTTGAAATTTAAAAGTAACTAATAACAAGTTTGAAAATGCATGAATTTGGAAGCGTTGGTCCCATCAGTTTCATCAGCCTTTCTTGAAAAGAAAAGTGTGTGGAAGCTGAAGTTCTGTCGAGCAGGAAGTGAAGGGAAAGAGCTAGGGCAAGGGCCTCAGATGGAAAACAAACGCGAGGATTCTATTCTGTTCATAGAGCAGCATGCAGATGTTGTGAACCTGGCAATGCAGAACGGAGAGAAGCAGCCGACAGTCCGAGGGGGAGGGAAGGAGCTGACAGCAGGAAATAGATGTGGAAATTAAGTGAGAAAATGGAAACAGAGAAGAAAGTTCTGCGATAAAAAGAAAAGGAAATAGAACATTACCAGCTAACCTAAATAGGGAGAAAACGAGAAATATAAAAATAATAATAAAACAGAAATCGTGAGTACAGAAACATGAAAATCATGAAAAAAAAAATTAGCTAAAATGAGGAATCTAGAAAACGTCCCCTGTACTTGGTAGGTTGAGGCAGGACAATTATTGTGAGTTCTGGGTCAGCCTGAGCTGCTACATAGTGAGTTCCATAGCAGCCTGGGCTATACCAACATAGTCAGAGCCTTCCCCACCATCCTCCTCCCCTCCCCCAGCACCACAGCTTCATCTTCTAATCTCAGAATTGTAATGGATATCTGGTCTACCTACCTATGACCTTGAAGTGCCTCCCCTGGGATGTGGCCTGGGGGCTACCCTTAAGGACCTGAGACAGTACACCAGGCTCTTCTCTCCCTCATGGGCTTGGATGGCAGACTGACTCAGCACAGCGTGGGACAGTACCTCAGCCTTTCAGGACCCTGCAACGATTCTCCTATTCTGTTTTACTAAGTTTTCTTTCATAATAAATCCCTTTTACCCTTTAAGCAGACTCCCGTGGATTTCTCGAAATACAGAATAAGTTCAGATGATTCTGGAGGAATTCTATAGAGAAGCAAAGCATCTCAAGGCTACTGGAAGCATCCTGGGATGGTAGAATATTCCTTTACACTGTGTGAATATATGTTGCTGTGATTGGTTTGATAACGAAGCTCACTGGCCAATAGCTGAACAGGATAAGGTTAGGTGGAAGAGCCAATCTGAGAATGCTGGGAGGAAGAAGGGTGGAGTCAGGAATAGAGAGCAGACTCAGAGAGAAGCAAGACAGACATGCTGTACTGAGGAAAGGTACAAAGAGGTATTGTTAGGATCCTGTACATGAGCAGCTGGGGAGAGGGGTTTTGTGTCTTACATCATCAGGGGGCGCTGGCAACTACATACTCACCTTAAAAGGCGGACAGGGACCCCCACTCTCTCTCTGTTCTCTGCTCTGCTCCCCACTTCCCTTCCCCACCAGGCCTGGCTCTCCCTTCCTTCCCTTTCCCTCCTAATAAAGCTCTAAAAGTACCACTGGGTTCTGTCATGACTGTGACCTTTCCACATGGTAACCAGTGCCACCACAAGCACCATTTACCTTTCACACATGGCAAAGTGTAGATTAAAAATACAGGATAATTGAAAATGTAAGAGCTGGCTAGTAACAAGCCTAAGCTATTGACTGAGCATTTACAACTAATATTAAGCCTCTGTGTGGTTACTTGAGAGCGCTTGAGGACAGAAACTTCTGCCTACACAGGATATAGAACTTTTTTCCCATGAGGTGGGACTCAGAGATTTTACTAGGTCCCAGATCCTTCTCTTTCTGCCTCACTGTTCTGCATGTGTCTTCCAACTGCAGGATCACCTTGTGGTGGCAAGGTGACGGCTCTGACTCAGGGCACCATGTGGTGCAGAAGTAGAAGGTACTTGCCAGTTCCATCAACTTTCCCCCAGAGCCCTGCTTGGCAATCTCTTCTAGCTACAAGAAAGGTGGGCTAATGTAAACTACTTTACCATCTTAAATAAAATCATGGGTTTTTTGTCAGACATAGGAAATCCAGTTAGAGTTGAATTTCACATAAAAAGTGTTAAGAGTATCTTTATTCCACTGAGAATCTAAAGCTAAATGTAACTATGTGTCTACATGTCCAGTTTTTTTGTTTTTTGTTAAATCTGACAACCTTACCCATAATTGCTCCTGTAATCATAACACTTTTAGAACCACCACATCTTTTTTCTTTCTAACAGCCTTGTTGGTGTCTAGCTGGAAACTCTGCCTTGCCTGCACCCTACTCCTTCCCATTCCAAACCCTGCCCCTCACAGAAAGGCCATCAAAAGTCCACGGCTCTCCTCAGAAACTCAAGACCACATCTGCAGGGTATTTAAGCCCCCAGTTTCTAGACCTGTCATGTGATTTCTCCTCCTCCCCTCCCCTGCCTCACCTCTTCCAGGGGACCTGGGTTCAATTCCTAGCACCCACATGGCAGCTCATGGCTGTCTGTAACTCCAGTTCCAGGGAATATGACAGTCTCACACAGATATACATGCAGGCAAAATGACAATGCATATCAGATAAAAATAAATTACCACTGTAAATTAATTTACTATTGCCCATTTGAAAAAAATAGATCTTTCAAATGTCTTTCAGTCTATAGACTCTTCTTTCCTCTTTATTTCCTTACATAGAGAAGATGCTCTCAGGAGATGGCTTGGTGTGTAAAGTGCTTGCCATGCATGTTACAGTTCAGATCTCCAGCACTCACCTGAATGTGGGGAGCAGTGATGTATGGTTGTGATCCCAACATTGGGGAGAAAGAGGGGCTCTCTGCAGCCAGCCAGTCTAGCTATATTGATGAGCTCTGGGTTAAGGGAAAGACCATGTCTCAAAAATAAGGTGGAGAGCAATGGAAAAAGACATTCAACATCTACCTCAAGACATAACTGTACACTCCACACAAATATGTACATACAAAACACACACACACACACACACACACACACACACACACACACACACACGAAGAAGGCAGAAGCCTGGTGTGGTGGCTCAGATCTGTAATCTCAACACCTGGGCTAAGGCAGGAGGATTGTAAGTTCAAGGCCAGTCTGGGCTACATAACAAGTTCCAGGCCAGCCTAACTACAAAAAGAAACTTTGTCTTAACAAAACAAACAAAAACTATAAAGACATTGTCAAAATAGAAGAGTAAAATAGTATGATATAGGTGTTAGAAGAGGAAAATAATAGAAAGTTTTATTTGTATATATGGTGGAAATAGACCAAATATACGTGTATATATATGTAACATATATATGTAATGGCTTCAACTAGAAATGTATCCCACAGGCTCATGTATCTGCTCACTTGATCCCTTGCCGATGGCACTGTTTGGGAAGGTTATGGTACCTTTAGGAGGTGGAGGCTTTCCAGATAAAGCATGTCACTGGGGACCACTTTAAGGGTTATGCCACTTCTTGCACATGAGACTCCCTCTCCCTCCCCCTCCCCGCTCTCCCCACCACCCTTTCCTATGTGGATGAAAATGTGATCAGCCTGCTTTCTGTTCCTGCCATCCTGCCATGATGGACTCTATCCCTTTGGAACTGTAAACCAAAAATAAATACACTCTTTCTTCTTGAAGTTACTCTTAGTCACGGTATTTTATCATAGCAACAGAAAAGTAATACATATATGAAACTTGATGTGTATCTAAAGAGATATAACATAACGTTGGAATAAGAATGAACTGTTACAAATGGTGCTTCAACAACTATTATGGTAAATTGAGTATTGCAAAAACCAATCAATTAGTTCCCTCTCTATTTCCTCATAATGTAATTTAACTCAGTCTAGTCTAAGTTCAGCTAAGTAACTTCTGTTGAATTGGACATTACCAAACATGCAAAGGCTTATACAATTGGTATTGTTCCATTCCACAGCTATGAAAAAACCAGGTATCGAATGAGAGATGTGTTTGTAGACATGCCAGATGCCCAGACAGACAACCCTGTTTGTCAACTGCCAGTGTAAGAACAATCCAGGTGACAGGTAAATGACCACAGAATCATGAACGAGCCTAGCTAAACCAGGGTTCACAGATAGATGAAATAGATAGTAGTTCTTTTTACCACTAAATTTGGGGTGGATAGATATCCAAGCAAACCCAACTGATAAAGATATTATATAGAAACGACAAATGCAGGTTCCACCCTCCGCATGTGTATTGTATTCCATGATCTGTTGTGAGCCAGACCAATCCAAGGCTTTCTCAGAGGCCCCAATGAAATAACAGAGAACACTAGTTCTGTGTCCTTGCCCAGGGGCAGACTTGGCAAGATCTAGTCTGGGGCTAGATCAAGGGCCTAGAAGGAGTTAAGGTTTTAGTTACTGGGAACCTGCCTTTTCCCCTGAAGAGACTGGGGTTATCAGTCCCAAAGCTGCCATGTGCTCTGTCTACACACTGGAGATGCCATGTGTCCTCTTTGTGTAACATTCCTGCTGACACCGTCCCACAGTATGATCACTTTCTGCTGACTCTGTCCCATGTTCCCCCTGTGAAATGTATATAAGAGGCTGCACTTCTTAATAAACATGCTTGGCATAAGCCATCAGCTTATTTGAGACCTCCTGGTTCCAGAGTTTCTGGGGCTGTTGCTGTCGTTGCTGGTTTTCTTTCCCCCTTAGGACCCTGTCACTGAAGAACCACTTGCTGGTCCAGGTCATCTGGTAGACTAGAGACTTAAGTATGAAGAATACGCTTGGATGGTGGTACATATCAGTGGTCCCAGCACTCTGGAAGCTAAGGGAGAAGGAAACCAAGTTCAAAGCCCACTTAGGCTGCACAGCAAATCCAAACAAGGCCAAAGAAAATCAAAACACTACAAAGAGAAAACAAGCTTTTTGATTCAGAAAAAGGCTTAATAATTTCAAATTAGGTACCATTTATAAAACGAGATACAAAAATAAAACTTAAAGGAAACAGTTGTCACAGATAAAAATCAGTCTCTCAAAGGAAACTACAGGCAGATCTCTAGTTTAAGACCAACCTGGGTCAAGTAGGAACATTTTTTCTCAAAAAATTAAAATAAAAAGCAACTGTAAACAAAGTTAAAAGACAATTAATTTGCATTCAGGACATATAAAACATATCTATAAACCAGTAAGAAAAAGATAAATAATCCAGTAAGGAAATGGGCAAAAATGGTGGTGGTGGTGGTGGCGGCAGCGGCACACTTCTTTAATCCCAGCACTCGGGAGGCAAAGGCTGGTGGATCTCTGTGAGTTAGAGGCCAGCCTGGTCTACAGAGTGAGTTCTAGGACAGCCAGAGCTATATGGAGAAACACTGTCAGAAAAAAAAAAAAGAAAAAGATATGGGCAAAAAAAGCCTTCATAACTACACTTTGCTTCATTCATAATCAGAGTATCTTTGGAAATGAGAAGTCATTCTATACCTATCAAATTGGCAAAAAAATTATAATTTTATTTTAATGTTTTATTAGCATATGTTAATTATGTATAAGAGTAGGTTTTAAAAAATTTTATTTATTTTTATTTTATGTGCATTGGTGTTTTGCCATGGGTGTCAGGTCCCCTGGAACTGGAATTACAGACAGTTGTGAGCTGTCATGTGGGTGCTGGGAATTGAACCCAGGTCCTCTGGAAGAATAGTTAGTGCTCTTAACCACTGAGCCATCTCTCCAGCCCCATGGGTTTTTAAATTAATTAATTATTTTATTTTTTTCTATTATCATCTTGATACAGTACAAATTCTTATCCTAATTGTGAAATGTTTCATTGGGGCTTGCACAGTAATTGAGTAAAACCAAAACTTATTATAAGCCACAGTCATCCTAGGGGCTCCCTGCTATATAGCCTCCCTGTTCTGTGGGTTGCAGTCTGATTGTTCTTTGTTTTATATCTAGAATCCACTTATGAGTGAGCACATACCTGTTTGTCCTTCTGGGTTTGGGTTACCTCACTCAGGATGATTTTTTCTAGTTCCATCCATTTGCCTGCAAATTTCATGCTGTCATTGTTTTTCTCTGCTGAGTAGTACTCCATTGTGTATATGTACCACATTTTCTTAATCCATTCTTCAGTTGACAGGCATCTAGGTTGTTTCCAGGTTCTGACTATTACAAATAGTGCTGCTATGAACATAGTTGAGCATGAATCTTTGTGGTATGAGTGAGCATTCCTTGGATATATGCCCAAGAGTGGTATGGCTGGGTCTTGAGGTAGATCGATTCCTACTTTATGAGAAACTGCCATACTGATTTCCACAGTGGTTGTACAAGTGTGCATTCCCACCAACAGTGAAGGAGTGTTCCCTTTGCTCCACATCCTCTCCAACATATAATGTCATTAGTGTTTTTGATCATAGCCATTCTGACAGGTGTAAGGTGGTATCTCAGAGTCGTTTTGATTTGCATTTCTCTGATGAATAAGGATGTTGAGCATTTCCTTAAATGTCTTTCTATTTAGCTCTTTAGCCTTTTTTTTTTTTTTTTTTGGTTTTTCGAGACAGGGTTTCTCTGTGTAGTTTTGCGCCTTTCCTGGAACTCACTTTGGAGACCAGGCTGGCCTCAAACTCACCAAGATCTGCCTGCCTCTGCCTCCTGAGTGCTAGGATTAAAGGCGTGCGCCACCAACACCCGGCTCTTTAGCCCATTTTTAAATTGGGTTGTTCAAATGGTGGGTTTTATTATGAGGTCTTCCTTCCTTCCTTCCTTCCTTCCTTCCTTCCTTCCTTCCTTCCTTCCTTTCTTCATTCATTCTTTCTTTTTTTTCCCAAGACAGGGTTTTTCTGTGCAGCTTTACACCTTTCCTAGAACTCCAGGCTGGCCTCGAACTCACAGAGATCCGCCTGGCTCTGCCTCCCAAGTGTGCCACCATTGCCTGACTTTTTATGAGATTTTTACATGTGTGCATCATGTATTTCAATTATATTCTCCCTCATTACCCTTCTTTGTCCCCTGCTAGTAATCCTCTTCCTAACTAGCCCTCAACTCTCATATCTTTAATTTGATTTACTCATTTATTTATGCATTTATTTTGAGATGGGATTCCATGCAGCTCAGGCCAGCTTTGAACTCACAATGTAGCTGAGAATGAACTTGAATTCATCCTTCAGCTCTGTCTCCCAAGTGTTAGAATTATAGGTGTGCACTACCATGCCAGGCTAGATTGGCAAAAAAAAAAAAAAAAAAAACAACCCAAAAGCAAACAAACAAACAAACAAAAAAACCCCAGTAAGTTTCCAATTAATGGAGAAAAGGAAAAAGGGCAGTTCTCACACAATGATGGTATGAATGTAAGTTCTTATAATGACTTTGGAGGACAATTTGATAATTTCTGATAAAACCAGTAATAACCCCACACCAGTATTATACACAGAAACTCTCATGTAGGTATAAAACATACAATAAATCTTCAGAGTTGGGGCTGGAGAGATGGTTCAGTGGTTAAGAACACTGGTTCTTCCAGAGGACCCAGGTTCAATTCCCAGCACCCACATAGCAACTCACAGCTGTCTGTAACTCTAGTTCCAGAGGATCGAACACCCTCACACAGACAGATATACATGCAGGCAAAACACAAATGTACATGAAATAATAAAAATAAATAAATAAATAAATAAATAAATAATTTTAAAAAATCTTAGAGAACACTGTTCATACCCTGAGGAACTAAGTAACCTAACTGTCTGCTCCTGTTTCACTGTGTTCCCCTAAATGGTATGTTTACCTCAACACAGCCATGCTTGAAGGTGGGGTCTGGTGGGAGGTGTCTGAGTCATCCACACTCATGAATTGTCTAGGAATGAGTTAGCCATCTCTAGTTTGGCCTTCTTTTTCTCTCTTCCTCATATATCTGTTTGCTTTCTGCTCTGAGGGCCTCACCAAATATGGATGCTATGGGCTCTTACACTTCTGAGCGCTAGAACAGGGGGCAGAAATAAGTGTCTTTATACAGTACTCAACAGTGGCCAGGGTTGGTAATGCAGACTCCACAATCCCCAGCTGCTTGGGAAGCTAAAGCAAAAGGTTCACCAGTTCAAGGCCTGCCTGGGCTACAGAGTGAGTTCAAGGCCAGGTTAAGCAACTCACAGATCCCACCTCAAAAGAAAGAGCAGGGGGAAGGACAGGGATAGACATAGAGCAATTGCCTCCCCAGAAACTCAGAACAAATAAATAATGCCTAGTCTCATGTACTCTTTTAAAACAGCAGAAAATGGATTAAGACACCTTTAAAAACGGATAATGAAGGTCCTATAAACATTAAGTTCAAAGTCATGGCTCCCTCTATGGGATGGGAAAGGAAATGCCCTGGTGGTGGTGGTGGGGAGCACAGGAAGCCCACTGTGTATTTACTGAGCTGGTTTATGGGTTTGTCGTAACTTCTGATCCCTTCATGTGTCTGAAATATGTCATAAATATTAACTATAAGAACAATGAGTTGCTGATAAGCCCCAAGGAGCTCAAAGGTTATGATGAAGAAATCTGTTTATGGGCTTAAGTCTTCCATTTTGAAAATGTCCCCAGTCCAACCCTACACCTGGAAACTTTGCAGTTTTATTCCAAGGAGAAACACTCTGCCGCTAAGCCACTGGGTCTTCATACCACACATATCATTGTGGTGGTTATTGCTAATATTAAACTCTTTCAAATTTACTTTAAAAAGAAAAAACAAAACACAACAAAAAAACAAATCCATAGTTGATAAAGCAGGAAAAACCATTCTTTTTTTTTTTTTTTTTTTTTTTTTGTCAAATAACTTATTTAACTTTATTTTATTGGTGTGAAGGTATTGGATACCCTTGAACTGGAGTCACAGATAGTTGTAAGCTGCCATATGGGTGCTGGGAATTGAACCCGGGTTCTCTGGAAAAATAGCCAGTGCTCTTAACTGCCTAGCTGTCTCTGCAGCCCCTGGAAAACCACATTCTTTCTGTTTTCTTCCCACACTGCTCCCCGCTTCGGTGTTGGGTCGTGGTTGCAGTAAACTGCTGAGCAAAGTTCAGGCCTTGGGCAGGATCCAGCTTTCTCTAGGTCAGAGGGCACCAGAGAAACACGCTCAGTGCCTTTCAACAAAACAGGCTTTTTATTTATTTATTTATTGAGTTATTACTGAGCTGTCCCTAATAACTCCAGAATATAAAGTTGTTTTCCATTTTTTTTCTTCTTCAAGTCTATCACTAAGCTTTGCTACTATACAGGTCATACATTTAAGGAGAAGCAAACAGAGTCAACTTAACCTGTTTCACTCGACTGATCTTTTTATTACATTATTTTATGCCTGTTCTCTGTTGATACATTTCCTACAGTACATATCCTGCAGTACAATTTAAGGGTTGTATTTAAAAATAGTGCTTCCTGTAGATTTCTCTTTACTTTTGTTCCTGGCTTTTTACTGGCATAGCCCTGTACTCTCAGCTACTCAGAAGGCTGAGCCAAGACCCAAAGTTCAAGGCATACCTGGACAACTTAGTGAACCCTGTCTTAACATAAAAAAGGAAGAGTAGGGCTTAGTGGTATGAAAGGCCCAGAGTAAGCCCGAACATTAGCCCACCTACCCAGCTTCTCCTATTGCTTGACCCTTGCCCTATATTCTCAGTCACAGGAAGAACAGTTGGCTAAAAATTAAGACAAGACCCCAGCTGTGTCAAGAGCTGCGTTAAGATAAGCAGACTTGTATAAACAAGCTTCTACAAACCCCCTGCTAAGCTTGTACAAATACCTGTTATCACAGATTGTACTACTAATTATAAAATGTTAACACAAGTTGTAAATTCCAGGAATGTACCATCACCCAAGACTTAACTTCAAATTGTAAAAATTCCTTTTCTTACATCACCTTGACACCTCCCACCCTCCACCCCACTTACAGCTTTGCTTTAAAAAAAAAAAAAAAAAAAAAAAAAAAAGGACCTCCCTGTTGGAGGTCACAGTGCAGATCCCAACCTCCCTGTGGCCCTAACTAGTTAGAAGTTCTGGTACCCCACGGTGAAGGAATACAGTTGCTTCTGCTCATCTAACTTTGGTGGCCTTGACCTTAATATTTGCCTGATTCCCAGACCCAGCAGGTGTAGTAGCGGCTTAGCAGGCAAGCACAAGGCCCTGGGTTCAGTCCCCATACCAGAAAAGAAGGCCTAGATTCAGTGTCCATTTTCTCCTATAGTCAGCAGTTTCTACAATGTCACTAACTTCCCAGTCAGCACTCATCGTCACCTTTAAACAGCCCAGAATCACACGAGGAACGAGTCTCCATAATGGAACTGTCCTCTCTGGGCACATCTATGAGGGACAAAGCAAGATGAACATTAATCAACGCAGGAGGGCCTAGCTCACAAGGCAGATGATACAGGGCTGTAAGAAAGGGCTAATTAAGCACCAGGTTGGGATAAGTCGAAGAGCGAGCCAGCAAGTAAGTTCCTCCGTGGTTCCTGCCTTGATTTCCTACCCTGACAATCTCCTCTCAAAGATAGACTGTGACACCTTTTCCTCCCTGAATGTGCTTTTGGTCTCGGTGTTTCACAACAACATGAAGTTAGAATAACAAATAAGCCGGTGGTGGCACACGCCTTTGATCCCAGCACTCGGGAGGCAGAGCCAGGTGGATCTCTGTGAGTTCGAGGCCAGCCTGGTCTACAGAGTGAGTTCCAGGACAGCCAGGGCTGCACAGAGAAACCCTGTCAGGAAATAAAAATAAAAATAAAAAAAATAAAATAAATAACTAAGTAAATAAAAAAAAAGAATAACAAATAACACTAATTTGCTTTGTTTGATAACCAAGCACTACATTTTGGTAAGGCATGGTCTGTTTTTCACAGGTTCAGCACAAAGATTTCCAGTGTTCTTATGAACTGAGAGCTAAACCCACAGTCTGGGGTCAAGAAATTACTGCCTTCAGAAGCTGCTCTCTCCTGAAAGTTAGTTTTCTCTACACATAATATTACACCTCTTTTTTTAATCATTTATTTTTGAGTCAGGGTCACTCTGTACTCAGGATGGCTTTAGCTTGTGATCCTCCTGCGTTAGCCTCCTGAGTACAGGTATTATAGGCATGCCTCACCACACCCTGCTTCCAACTCTTATTAAACCTAGCTAATATCTTCGCCCACTTGGAAGAAAGTTATCAAGCCTCTCCTCATAACCTCAACTCTAGATCCCTAGAATAACCACTATTTAGAGTCTGATGGTTGGATCTGCCCTTTGGAAAGCTTGCTGCCAACACTGCCTTTTCTTTTTTATTATTATTTCATGTGCGTGGGTGTTTTGCCTTCATGCATGTCTGTGCATTATGTTAGTGCCTGGTGTCCTCAAAGGCCAGAAGAGGGCATCGGTTTCCCTGGAACTGAAATTACAGATGGTTGTGAGATACCATGTGGGTGCTGGAAATCAAACTCAGGTCATCTGGAGGAGCAGCCACTGCTTTTAACTACTGACCATCTCTCCAACCCCCAGCCTTCTGCTTTTGTTTGTTTGTTTGTCTTTTGAGAAAGTTAAAATTATAGTTCAGTGGTAGAGTGTTTGCCTGATACCCAGAACTTCCTAGTTTCAATCTCTAGCACTTTTTAAAAAAGACTTATTCTTCCTGTAATAAGTGAATTTAAAAACAATGCCAAATTTCTTTCCATCTTTTCCTTCCTTCTCTTTTTCTCCTCTCTCCCCTCTCTCTCTCCTCTCCCCTCTCTCTCTTCTCTCTCTCTAGTCTCCTCTCTCTCCCCTGTCTCTCTCTCCTCTCTCCCTCCTCTCTCTCTCTCTCCTTCCTGTCTCCTCTTTTCTCCTCTCTCCACCCTCTGTCTCTCTCTCCCCATCTCTCTCTCCATCTCTCTGTGTCTGTCTCTGTCTCTCTTTACGGAGACAGTCTCTCTACACAGCTGTGGATGTCCAGGAACACACTAGGTAGACTAGATTGCCTCCAATTCATAGATCCACCTGTCTCCACTTCCAAGTGCTGGAATTTAAAGGGACATGCCACTACTTCTGGCCAAATATGATTAATGTGTGCAAAGTCTGCACAGTGTGCGTTGTATAAATCACAGATCCTGGGGTCCTTATGTTGCAGTTGAATGGAACAGTAGAGCTTTTGGCCTTGCAGTCAAGATTACAACACTTCTGCTGAATTACTACAGGCAAGGGAAGCATGGAATGCTGTGCCCTGAACTGCAAGGTGAAGACAAGAACCAGCTCAATGATTTTTCTCTTTGCTAAATGGCAAAATAAGGCCTGTTGAATTCTGATCCTTTAAAAAAAAAAACAAAAAAAAAAAAAAAAAACCTTCTTAATCTGAATTATAGTGGTTTGTTCCAATCAGAGTTCAGTTTGCACTTCATATAGAGTTCTGGAAGTGATTGTTTTGAGAAGGGAATCCACGTAAGGTGCTGTAAATTGACTATTGTCTATACAGCATGTGCAGCCAGTCTTGAGCAGGCTTAGCCTTGAACCCTTAATTATAAAGCAACCAACATTATTACTTTCATAAAAGCTAAGAAATCATACATTCATTTATTAACTTATAGCTCTAACAGACCTTAGTGACACTCAGCTGGAACAAAAATGAATAAATTAAAAAACCAGGCGGCGGCAGCTGCGGTGTGAGGAATGCTTTGGACAAGTTTATCTCTTGGCAAACAAGCTTGGTGTCATATCTGATAAAAAAGAAGACCTTTGTTCGCAGACTTAAGTAACGTGCACATTCTGTAGAGTGCAAAACCACAAAGTCATGAAACCAGAGGGCACCGAAGCATGGCAACACGACCCATAGGACGTTTTCTTCAACTTTAGACTCTCCAGGCTGCCCGGCTCCCAGCAGCCTTAGCGCGGCCCGCCGCCACCAGCTAGAAAGCCGGGCGGGGGCGGGGACGGGAGCCGCGGCCACGCCCCTCCCACAAGGTCTCCCTCCGCTTTCACGTCGAGGTGCGCACGTGCTACCCGCCTACGCCGGACTGAGCCGCGACGCTGCCTTAGTGGAGACCGAAACCATGGCGAGCCAGCTCAGAGGTTGGGTTTCTTACCCGCTCGGCACAGGCCGCGGTCTCCGGTTCGTCTGGCCTCTGCTGATGGCGGAACCGGGGAAAGACTGAGAATGGGCGTGCTTACATTATCGCCTCCCCCGAGTCCCGCCCCTTCTCCCCTTCACTAAATCGGTTGGCTGCCCTCCTGTCGGTCAGAAGCTGGTGTCACCAACAGCGTGCGGCCGACTCTGAAGCTTGTTTGGCTAGTGAGGCTGCGGGCCACGAGAGTGCCTTGAAGTAACTTTAGGAAGTGGAAGATGCCAGAAAGTAACGCGGCAGAGGGTAGCAACAGAAGCGAGGAGCAGGTGTCTGGTGCTAAAGTCATCGCCCAGGCCCTGAAAACGCAAGTACGACGGGTCCCTAGGGGTGACAGGCTCTACGGAAGCAGGCAGGGGACTACGCGTTGTCATGGAGACGCAGGGCAAGGACGTAGAGGCGGGGGTCGTGTTGGTCCTTCCCACTTTGGACCTCCCGGGAGGACGAGAAGACTAGGTCACCTGGTGACCGGCGTTTATTCCCGTTTCTCCCCATTCCCCCACCCCCCAGAATGTGGAGTACATGTTTGGCGTCGTGGGCATCCCCGTGACCGAAATCGCCCTTGCTGCACAGGAAATGGGCATCAGGTACATCGGGATGAGGAATGAGCAAGCGGTGAGTGTGCACACAGCGGAATGGCAGCGCGCTGCACAGAGTCCCGTCGCTTCTAAAGCATTGCACGTACCACTGTCCCTACTTGGCATGAAAGTGAGATGTAGAGAGATTAAGTCAAACTTGCCCAACGTGAGTCATTTGGTAGTGTCATCTGAACTCAGATATTCCGAGTTTGGGTCTGTGCTCATTTTGTTCTACTGTGGTGTGTTCTGCCATGTCCAAACGTCAGAATTGGAAGGATGGTCTTACTCCACTATTAGTTTGTAAGTTCTAGCAGAGAAGCTATGTTGTGTCATCACTGCATATGTGTATTGTCAGTATCTGGTGTGGTTCCTGTACGTGGCAGGTGCTCTCTTGAAGCCCAGGACTCATGCTGCATAATAGGTGTGGGGGTGAAAGACATTAGAGATGGAAAGGCAAAGTAGACATTTTGTGAACCCACTTGCGGTATTTCCTCTGGCAGCCCAGTCTTACCCTCTCTCAGCAATACTGGCCTGAAATACCAAGAACCTGGTGCAGATGGAGTGGTTCAATGGTGCTTGCTACCAAGCCTGATAACCTGAGTTCAGTCTCCAGGACCTACCGAAAGAAGGAAGGAGATTCACGTTGTACGTACACACACACACACACACACACACACACACACACACACACACACACGATCAAGAATTGGGGCTAGAGAGATAGCTCAGCAGTTAACAGCACTTGTTGCTTTTTCAGAGATCAGGGTTTGCTTTCTGGCACCCACAACCATCTATATCTCCAGTTCCAGAGTATCTAATGGTTTCTTTTGGCCTTCATGGACGGACACACACACACACACACACACACACACACACACACACGATCAAGAATTGGGGCTAGAGAGATAGCTCAGCAGTTAACAGCACTTGTTGCTTTTTCAGAGATCAGGGTTTGCTTTCTGGCACCCACAACCATCTATATCTCCAGTTCCAGAGTATCTAATGGTTTCTTTTGGCCTTCATGGACACACACACACACACACACACACACACACACACACTCACACACTAAATCTTTAAAAAAGTAGGACTTTTTTTTTTTTTTTTTTTTTTTTTTTTTTTGGTTTTTGGTTTTTTGAGACAGGGTTTCTCTATGTAGCTTTGCGCCTTTCCTGGGACTCATTTAGTAGCCCAGGCTGGCCTTGAACTCACAGAAATCCACCTGGCTCTGCCTCCCGAGTGCCAGACTATTTTGTAATATACCAGCCCAGCTGAGGCAGAATCACATTTGCCATGTCCACTGCTGCCCTTTGACCTATGCTCCTGCCCCTTCTTGCCACCCTTTCTCTGCCATCAAACGTGAGCTCCAGTGCAGCAGAAGTTTGGTTCATTTTTCATATCCCCAAGGATTGGTTTGATTGAGGCTTTTGTGTAATAGAGATGCTTACTACATTATTTACTAATTGAAAGATGTTTAACCTTGTGGATAAATAGGGAGTGGCTTTAACTTGAAAACTGGTAGGTATGTAGGTATTGAATTTGTGTTGCTTACACTTTTACTTCCCCCTCCCCCTTTTACAGTGCTGGGAATTGAACCTAGGACCTTGTGCATGCAAAACTAGCACCCTGCCAGAGAGCTGTACACTTACCTTTCAGTTTTCTGAACCACTGTCTATCCTTTTACCTGCAGGGAAAGGATGGCTGATGTTAACGTTTGACTGTTTTTCTGGAGGCAGTGTGTTGGCCACTGCTTTCTTTCTATGCATTAGACATGTGCTGAGTGTGTACTAGAAGTTTGGTGTGTGTTGCATAAGCAATGAGACAGAGGGATATAAAGAAGAAATCAGGTTTACTTTTAAACTCCAAGTTGATCAGTTGGAGAAAGTGAGGCTAGACACAGAAAAGGCAGTCCAGAATACTGGTCCTCACAGAAACGCATGTAAGAGACAGTAGTAGCACAGAGGATATGCCTATTCCTCTGATAGGACAGGGAAGATTGCTCACTGGGAAGGTTGGTCATGGAGGTAATGTTTGTTCATGCTGTGCCGATACAGCTTAAAGGCATGGCAAGCCGTGAGAGTGGATGCGTAGGCCAAAGGAAGCTTATGGAAAACCTGCGGCTCACAACTGTAACCTACTCAAGTGAAACAGAACATCTCTAGTTTGGAGCCAACCCGGTCAACTGAGACCTGGAGGGCTTGAGTTATCTTTCAGTGGTAGAGTGCTTGCCTAACATGCCTGGTGCTCTGCATTTCGCTAGTACAATAACAATAGAATTAAATAAACACACAAAGTCTTCTGAGAGAGCATCCCACAGAAGATAAGGCCAGAGCTGTCTTGAAGGAGTAGCATTACCTATTAGTAAGGGAAAGAAAGCTAGCGCTTTTGGAGGTGACTGCTAGGTTAGGGGCTCAGGTGACTACAAATGATAATGCTGCTGACTGAGGTTGAGAATAGAAAGGGAAGAGATAATTTAGAAGGGAAGATGGTAGCTTTAATGATAGAGTTGTTGAAAGGCAAAGTGCAAGCAGGCTCAGGCCTCAAGAGCATGTTTGTGATACAGAGAAAGGTATACCTGGGGACTGCTTGTTATCAGTCATCAGCTCCTTAGAGCAGTTGAGGAACTTGTCAAAATCACACAGTAGAGTGGAGTGGAACTGGAGCAGAATCAGAACACTTTGACTCCAGACTTTGCTGTCTTAAGAACTATGTGTACTACCCAGTGGTGGTGATGCACACATGTGATCCCAGTACTCGGGAGGCAGAGAGAGGCAGATATCTGTGAGTTTGAGGCTAGCCTGGTCTAGAGAGTTCCAGGAGAGCCAGGGCTACACAGAGAAACCATGTCTCAAAAAACCAAAAGAAAAAAGAAGATAATACTATAATGTCCTAGACAGAGAGTAATTTTAAAATGCACTTAGTGCTTTTCCTGGGCATCTTGTATTTGATTTAACTTATTGTTTCCTATCTTCCTTATATGCTGGATAAAGTACAGTTCAGTGAAAAGTGGCCAGACATGGTGACTTCCAGTTGTATCCCAGAGCTCACAGGCTTGCAAAGATTCCTTGTATTCAAGGTCATCCTGGGCTACAGAGTGAGATCTTGTCCCAGAACAAAACAGACAAAAACTCATGTTGGCCATAAAGAAAATTTCAACAGATTGCTTGCTAATAATTGAAAACACAGTAAATAATGTATAACCTAACCATGTGGAAGCAAACTCAGTAGCAGATGGATAACTCAAAATCACATTTAAAATGAAGCAACACAGGCTGGAGAGATGGCTCAGTGGTTAAGAGACTGACTGCTCTTCCAGAGGACCTGGGTTTAATTCCCAGCACCCAAATGCAGCTTATAACTGTCTGTAACTCCAGTGCCAGGGATCTGATACTTTCACACCAATGCACATAAAATAGAGTTAAATAAATTTAAAAGCCAGGTGGTGGTGGTGGCGGCGGCACCACGTTAATCCCAGCACTCTGGAGGCAGAGCCAGGTGGATCTCTGTGAGTTCGAGGACAGCCAGGGCTACCAAGTGAGTTCCAGGAAAGGCACAAAGCTACACAGAGAAACCCTGTCTCAAAAAACAAACAAACAAAACAACAATAACAACAAAAAAATTTAAAAAAAAAAGAAGCAACAACTCACTGGCCCATATACCTATATAAAAACTTCAAGCCAAACTGATTAGGATAAAGGAGAAAGCACAGATTACCAGTATGAGCAATGGAAATGCAGACTTCACTACAGACCCTATTTTGCAAATAGATTGAAGAAATCACAATGGAAAATATGTTTAATCAATGATAATGAAAAGATAAATATCAAATATAATTCATAATATATAGCTAAAATATTTTTAGATAAAATAGTTGAAGTGAATCTGTTAGTAAAGATTTAAAACCAATGCTGTCAGCTTATTTTTTAAGGCACCAGGTGTTAGAATTTAGACATTACCTGGCCTGCCCCTTGGGGACCTGGCAGGATGTACTTGCTAACATTCAGGCAAATACCTAGACAGCCCAGCTCCTACAGTAGTCTCTGCACATGCGCTGCATGGATGAGTAGTCTGTACACATGTGCTAAACCCCCTTATTAAAGGCAACCCCCTTCCTCCCTGTTCCCACGGGGTTGGGTCTGCATCTTTTCTCTCCCCCAATTCCCATCTCCTTTTCTCTTTTCTTCTTCCTCTTCTCACCTCAGCTCTCTTCTCTCCCTTTCCCCCAATAAAAACTGTCCCCGGAGTACAGTCTGCATGGTGTATCTCTCCTCGGCTCCCACCAGCCTTCACTTCTGCGCGCCATTTTTAAAATACAACATTTTAGGAAAGGGAATTCAAACTCAAGGGAAGAAGTTAAATAATTACTGCATAAGCAGAAATTAGGGAAGTAGAAATCAATAAAGAAAAACTAAAAACTTAAAAATCCCAGGACTTGGAAGGCTAATCACCATGGGCTACATAACATTCAAGGCTAGCCAGAGGTAATGAGACCAGGCTCTGAACAAGTCAACTAACTCATTGTAAGTGGAGTGACAGACATAAATAAATGATCACTGTGAAGAAAGGACATTCCTGTTGATACTTAAGGAGTTGTAAGATGGTAATACTAATGAAACTTATTTTGAAAAACTAAAATTTAAATACCTACCTAAGCCATTCCATGAAATTTACGGTTATCACATCTCATAAAAAATGTTCCAATTTTTCTTTTTCTTTACTATGTAAATTCTCATCTAGTTTTGTTTTTGAGACTGTTTATCTGTGTAGCATCTGCCCTGGACTAGCTCTGTAGACCAGGCTGGCCTCGAACTCACAGAGATCTACCTGCCTCTGCCTCCTAAGTGCTACCATGACCAGCTCAAATTCTCATCTTTTTTTTTTTTTTTTTAATTCTCATCTTTTAATAACGGATTTTCTCGTATTTATCCCAAAGAGTCCTGTATGTTTCATTCAGTCCTGCTGTCCTTTCTTTGTAGGCTTGTTATGCTGCCTCTGCTGTTGGATACCTAACGGGCAGGTAAACTAAAGTCTGCTTCATTTGAATACATTGGAAGTTTGGGATAGAAATACATATGCTGACTGAAGGCCTAGTTGGCTTGAGAAGATTGTAGAAGATAATATTAGTAAGATGTAAGAGCACTGACTTCCTAAGGCCACTTTGTATAAAAGGCTTGCTTCCAAAATGAGCTTGCTAGAGCATATCCGTGCTTGCTTGTGTAAGCTAATTGCTCACCCCTCACTTTTCACTAAAAATTAATGCTTTTTAAAAAAATAACCATTTTTGAAAACGTAGAAAATATTTAAGGAAGAAAAACTAAAAGTACTGTAATTCCACAGTCGTTAAGGTTTTTTGATATAGTTTACTTTTTTTCTACATTCACATATTTTAGGTGGAGTTTGGACCTCTGATAAAATTTGTACCATCCTTTTTTGGCATTAATATATAAGCATTAGTAAGATTTTTTAATTTGTGAAAGTGAAGTTAGTGATTAAATTCTGGAATTTGAGCCTGAGGAAAACCAGGCCCTCTGAAACAGCCTCTGGACCAGGTGCTGCCTTGTGTACATGTAAACAATGGCTTAATCTTTTTGTTGACCCTGGAAAACATTGAAATTACAGATGTTGGTGCCTCAATTGATTCTGGAATGATGCTTATTTTAACAAACTAAAAGTTTCGTTTGAAGTTTTTATTTTGAACACTTTAGAATTATCCTGTCTAGTATTGTAGCGTTATTGATGTACAGCTATTTACATTTAATTAAAAATGAGTAATGTGCTAAGTAGAACTCCTCATTTGTAAGTGTTCAGTAACTGTGGGGTCCATGTCATGTCAAACTCCACAGGGAATATGACTGCTACTGTAGAATGTTCTAGGGATGGTACTGTTCTAGAAATTTAGAACTGTGTTAGTGTTAAGTCTGAAAGAGTCTTAAATTCGAAATATAAAGTGGAGCTGGGCAGTGGTGGCGCATGCCTCTGACCACCAAGGTTTCCATGGAAACTCTAACATGCTACAAATTGGTAGTTGGCATGATCCAGGCTGAGGTGGAGGGCATCTACACCTCTTTTTCAGCTGTTCGGATTGATCCGATGTTGATAAACTCTGCTTTACTTCTAGGCCAGGAGTATGCCTTGTCGTCTCTGGCCCGGGTCTCATCCACGCCTTGGGTGGCATGGCAAATGCAAACATGAACTGTTGGTAATGAAATCTTTCTTGATGAAAACATTTTTAAATGTGTCTTTGCAGAATTTGCCGAGTAGGACTGATCTAGGGTGGAAAGATTTAAGGAAAGCAAAAATCCACCCTGCAACCCTTAGAATCAGAGTAGAAGGTCCTTAACTGGGAAGTGGGCTAGAGATCGGGAAGGTGGGGTCAAAGGGTACAAAGCCTGAGGTTCAGTGTGCGGCATGAGGATGAGGGTTAATAATGTTGTACTGGATGTTGGAGGTTTGCCAGAAGAGCAGATTGGGATACTTTTATGACCCAAAATAGTAACTGTGATGTGATGAAGGTTAGTTTGCTTGACTATAGCATCAGTTTACATTGGACATAAATCCTATGTTGTAGCCTTTAAATATATGCAATGTGAGGAAGAAAATATTAAGTCCATTACTAAGAAAAAAAATGAACATTTTAGAGTTTCATCCTATGCATGTATATATTGATGTTTGTGTACGTGAGCATGTATGTAGTTCTAAATAAAGACTACTTTTAAAATTTGTTAATTATTGAGCCTAGGCCCTCACTATGTTATGTAGGCCAGGCTAGTCTGGAATAACAATAATAATAATATAGTAATAATAATATTATTATTTGGTTTCTTGAGACAGTTTTTTCTGTGTATCCTGGCTGCCCTGGAACTTTCTCTGTAGACCAGGTTAGCCTAGAGATCTGCCTGCATTTGTCTCCCAAGTGCTGGAATTAGAATTACCATGTCTGGCAAGTCTGGAATTCTTTATTATTATTATTATCATTATCATTATTATTATTATCTCATATATTGTATCCCAACCACAGTTTCCCCTCCCTCCTCCCCTCTCAGCTCTTTTTTCCTGACTTCCTTCCTTATCTTCCTCTTCCTTATCTACCTTAGGGTTTGATTTTTTAAAAACTGAAAGTTTGGGGGCTGGAGAGATGGCTCAGAGGTTAAGAGCAATGTCTGCTCTTCTAGATCTGGTGCCCTCTTCTGGCATGTAGGTGTAAGTGCAGGTAGAACACTGTATACATAATAAATAAAGAAAATCTTAAAAAAAAAAAACAAAAAAACCTTTAAGTTTGATGTATTTTTTTTAACCTTGAGAAATAAAAATTGAGAACTATCGCTCATTTTGCCATTTCCAAATAGGTTTACTTAGGAAAACATAAAGTCTTCTCTCCATCTCAGGAATAGTAAAGGCATACATAGAATTGATTCTGTCACCACACCTGGAAGCCTACCTAACATTAGTGTCTAGAAGGGTGAAACTGATTTAAGAAAAGCATTTACTATATGTTCTCTGTCCTTGTGATTCTGGGGATGTATCTCTCACTTCAGATTTCATCTTAAATCTTTTTAACCTCCATGTTTTCAAGGAAGATGTAGTTTTCTTTATTCTGTCTTAGTCGCAATTATTTGTTGTGCATTGCTGAATGGTTTATATAGTCTCATTTGTAACTATCTTTTTAAAAATTACTATTTCAGGCCCTTGATTGTGATTGGTGGTTCTCCTGAAAGAAATCAAGAAACAATGGGAGCCTTCCAGGAGTTTCCTCAGGTATCCAGCCCTACCATCTGAGCAATGTTTAAATACCACTAAAGTAAAAACACTTAGCTGGGGTTTCTGTTGCTATGAAGAAACACTGTGACCAGAATCAGCTAGGGATAAAAGAGTTTATTTCATCGTCCAGGAAGTCAGGTGGGGACTGATGCAGAGGCCATGGAGGACACTGCAAGTCAGTAAGACTTGCTCCTCATGGTTTATGCAGCCTGCTTTCCTGTACAACTTGGGACCACCTGTAGGCTGGGCCCACCCACATCCATCGTTAATCAAGATAGTGTCCTATAGACTTGCCTACAGGCCATCATATGGAGGTATTTTCTCAGTTAAGATTCTTCCAAATTACTTAGTTCTTGACAAGTTGACAAAAAACTAACTATCACAAACACAATTTATAAAATCTGTAAAATAACAAAACAAAACAAAACTAAAAATCTGAATGGCAGGCAAGGTGGTTCAGTGGGTAAAGGCACTCATCACCAAGCCTAAGATTAGTGTTCTATGCCCAGAGCACACGTGATAGGAGGAGAGGGACTGATTCCCACAAGTTGTTCTCTGACCTCCAGTGTGCCATGGCATTTATGCCTGTACACATACAACATACATTAAATAAATGTAACAAAACATTTTCATATATAAAATAAAAACTATAGAAAGGGGAAATGACAAGTGTGTGAGGCAGACAGATCTCTAGTTCAAGGCCAGTCTGGTCTACAGAGCGAGTTCCAGGACAGCCAGGGCTACACAGAGAAACTCTGTCTTAAAAAAGCAAATCAAATCAAAGCAAAACAAACAAAAAGATGTAAGAATAAAAATGGCTTTGGGGTACAATCCTCAGACTCTGCAGAAATAGTTAAAATAAAAAAAATTTTCTCAAAATTATTAGACTTGGTATACATTTATTTTTATTTTAGGAGAAAAGAAAGTATTTCAAAAGCTGAAAAAATAAATTTGTTAGCAAAATGTTACAGGTTCAAAAATAATTTACAAAGGGCTGAAGAGATGACTCAGTACTGAAGAGCACGTGTACTGGCAGAGGACTGGGTTCCCAGCACCCCCATAGTGACTCAGCTGTCCATAACTCCAGTCCCAGGGATCTGTCCTCTTCTGACCTCCACAGGCATTATGCACATACATGGTGCACATAGATATGTGCAGGCAAAACATTCATACACACAGAATTAAGTAAATCAATCTAAGGAAAAATAGTGACAGAATGCAAACAGCTGAGAGTGAATGGTTGGCACGTAACATGAATGCATTGGAACTATACATGCTAGGCAGATCCTCTACCACTGAGCCATACCTGAAGTGTCGTACAGAGTTTTATATCATAAACTAATGTAAAATACTACACTTTGGTATATGTTAATGGAAAAATTGTGTCCTTATACTCTTGAAATACAAAGTTTTATTGGTTAATTGTAATAGTAACAATAGTATTCAAATGATGCTAATATATCCAGAAAAGTAGAATTGTTAAGTATTTGAAAGGAATTTAGGTATAGAGTTGGGTATGGTGGCACACACCAATATTCCCAACAGTTAAGGGACTGAGGCAGGAAGATCATGAATTTAAGACTATCTTAGGCTAGCAAGACCCCATCTCAGAACAAAACAAAAAGATAAAGAAAATTTAGGGCAGGTAATATAGCACAGTGGGTGAGGGTTCTTGCCATCAAGGCTGGCAACCTGAGTTGAGCTCTCAGAGAGCACATGGTAGGAGACTCAACTCCCACAAGTTGTCAATCACCTCCACACTCCACGTGCACAGTGTCTCAGTTAGGGTTTCTTTTTTTTTTTTTTTTTTTTGGTTTTTCGAGACAAGGTTTCTCTGTGTAACTTTGGAGGCTGTCCTGGACTAGCTCTGTAGACCAGGCTGGCCTCGAACTCATAGAGATCCACCTGCCTCTGCCTCCTGAGTGCTGGGATTACAGGCGTGCACCCAGCTAGTTAGGGTTTCTATGGCTGTGAAGAGACACCATGACCATGCCAACTCTTATAAAGGAAAACAGTTAATTGGGGCTGGTTTACAGGTTCAGAGGTTTAGTCCATTATCATCATGGCGGGAAGCATGGCAGTAGTACACAGGCAGACAGGGTGCTGGAGAAGGAGCTGAGAGTTCTCTATCTGGATCTACAGACAGTAGGAAGAGAGAGTGACACTGGCTTCGCTTGAACATTTGAAACCTCAAAGCTACTCCCAGTGACACACTTCCTCCAACAAGGCCACACCTCCTAATAAATAGTGCCAGTCCCTATGAGCCCATGGGGGCCATTTTCATTCAGACCACCACAAAAAGAGAGGAAATAAATACGTGCAATTTTTTCTTGGTTTTTCGAGACAGGATTTCTCTGTAGTTTTGATACCTGTCCTGGATCTTGCTCTGTAGACCAGGCTGGCCTCGAACTCACAGAGACCCGCCCAGTGTAATTTTTTTTTTTTTTTAAGAAAATTTGAAGTTAGCACAAAAATTGTATTGATATGAAGCAGGGAACAGAGCATTAATGTCTACTATTAAAAGTATATTTTCCTAAAAGTAATGTTCATTAGATTAAATTAAAAACTAAAACAGTTTGATTTAAAATTCAAATATCTTTTTTTATTGGAAGTTCTTAAAATTGAAGGACAGGGGACTGAAGAAATGGCTCAGGGGTTAAGAGCACTGGCTGCCCTTCCAGAGGTCCTGAGTTCAATTCCCAGCAACCACATGCTGGCTCACAACCATCTGTAATGACATCAGGTGCCCTCATCTGGCCTGCAAAGATACTTGCAGGCAGAACACTGTATATGTAATAAATAAATCTTTAAAAAATAAATAAATGAGAGGTTGGTGTTTAAAAACAAACAAACAAAACTGAAGGACATAAACATAAGAATTTGAAAACCAAAGGATCATCTTGGCCCTGTCAAGCCTGTGTGACTGAAGCTGTCATCTTTTCCATAGTTTTCAGACTGAAAAGTATCAAGAGAAAGTTTCTCCATGTTTCTCAGAGGACATTAGACAGTGTAGAGGCATCTTCTCCCAACTCCCATGTTCCCACAGCACAGCAACAAACACATGAAAGGAGAAGCAGCAGAAATGGAAGGCAGGTAAACTAAGGAAGAAGAATAGGTGACTTGACATATTCCCAGTGGGGCGCTTGCTTTAACGGGCCTGGCCGCCTTCCCTTCCGTTTAGGCTCTCCCAGCAGCTTATAAGAATGCCTGTGTTGTGGTGCATGGTGTTTATTATTTTCATTTTTGCCAACCCAAGAAAGGAAAATAATGTGTTGTTTTGTTTCCAGAATCATCCTGAGGAAGGACTTTGATTGTGATTTGAATATTTTTTGAGATAATATAAAAAAAAAATAAAAATAAAAACCACATTTTTTTCTATCTTGCCTCTAAATGTAATAAGAAGTAATGACTTGAAAATTTTGTCTTCCTTTATGAGAGCAATATGATTGTGTGCTAAATTTAAATGATGTTCATTTTCTGTATAGGTTGAAGCTTGCAGATTATATAGCAAGTTCTCTGCCCGGCCAACCAGCATAGCACATATTCCTCTTGTTATTGAAAAGGTACAGTATTTCCTGACAAGCTGTTCGGGGATTGGACCCATTGTCTCGTATATTCTGAACATATGCTCCTCTAGAGAGCCACACCTTCAACACTGCTATTTTTGTTGTTAATGGAACAATACTATACCCAGACTACTGAGCTGTTAAAAATGACATTGTTAACAAGCTATTTACATTCTAATACTCACTGCCATTACACATACTTGTTGAAATAGAGATAAAGTAAGCTATTTTTGGAAAAAAGCTCCTGTATAATCCTAAAATATATCTTTTAAGTTAAACCAAAGTAAAGATAAAGGTATAATATGCCCACTGATCTCTTAAGCATTTGCAAGAATATTGGGAATAATGCATTTAAGATCATCTTTTAGTTAATTAAATAGCATGTTGTAAATTAATGTTCCCTAGCAAGAGTCTTTTGTGAAATTACATTTGAGTGATTTCAAAAGCATACGCTATAGAATTAATTTGATGCGTATTACATTGTCACAGCTTCTGAGAACTCTGCCAAATGATTAAGGTTCAGAAGTGGGTGGAAGTTCATGTTCCAGCCTAAACAGCAAGCAGAGCCCGATGTAATAGAGTATGGATTTCAGAGCCCTACAGAAATTCTTATCACCCTTTAGATGAAAATATCTTTGAAAATGTATTTAGTGGAGGACATTTCAATTTTAATTATAGCTTTTTTTATCCAACTAAGAATACTTTAAGAAAAATTAGTGGTTATTCCACACTTTTAGATGAACTTCCCAAAGAATATGATGATTGAGACATTTTGTTTGTTGTAAACACAGGCTGTGAGGAGCAGTATATATGGTCGGCCAGGTGCTTGCTACGTTGACATTCCTGCAGATCTTGTGACCCTCCAGGAGAATGTGAATTCTATAAAGTAAGAATTATTCAGAATTCGTCCTTAATTTGTGTTGTCATACTTACTCCTTAAAAAAGAATTTATCTGTTTGTCAGTCTCCAAGTGTCTCAATATTTTGTGATGACTTTGTAATTAAACTGAATCCTAGCCAAAACGCTTAGTTCTCTTCATTTAAATGGCGCTACTTAGTAACTGTCTATGGATTTAATTACTAAACCTAATACTTGGAACTTTCTGATTCCTCATTCAAAGTTATTTGCCCAGTAATCTCAGATATATAGCTGCGTTAATGTGTGGGTTATTGACAAGCCTCTTACTGTAAACCTGTATAAGAAATGAGGTAGATGATTAGTGAAAACTTATTAGGACTCAGTATAAAAAGTGATTGTCTAGCATCCTGATAACTTTAAAATGTTCTGAGGTGTGTTTCTGTGATTTGTCCTGCACTTTTATTTCTTAAATAAACAGTGAAGAGAACAAAAAGTCACACTTGATTATCATTCACCCTGATAAATGTACTGCTATGGTCCATCAGTTCCCAAAGTGGTATTGCTTTAGTCTTAGGAATAAAAAATGCTTTTTTTTTTTTTTTTTTTTTTGTCAGAGCTGAGGACCTAACCCAGGGCCTTGTGCTTGCTAGGCAAGCGCTCTCCCACTGAGCTAAATCTCCCACCTCAAAAATGCTTTTTTGAAAAATCCAGGAATGTAGAAATAATTCTTTTTTTTAAGGTTTATTTTATTTTATTTATGCATCCGTGTGTGTGTGTGTGTGTGTGTGTGTGTGTGTGTGTGTGTGTATGTGTGTGTGTGTGTGTGTGTGTGTGTGTGTGTGTGTATGTGTGTGTGTGTGTGTGTGTGTGTGTGTGTGTGTGTGTGTGTCTGTGTCTCTATGTGAGTGTCTGCCACATGTGTCCAGTGTCTGTGAGGTCAGAAGAAGGTATGGGATCCCCTGGAGCTGAAACACACAACAGGTCCTGAAAGAGCAGCAAGTACTCTTGACCACTGAGACTTTTCTCCAGCCCAAAAGAAATCCTTTTATCTAAGGATTGCTATTTTTAACGTTTAGTACCATCCCTTTTTATCATGTGTATTTAATCAACACGTTGAATTTTGCATTTACAGGGTTTTTGTTTTGTTTTGTTTTGTTTTTGAGACAGGGTTTCTTTATGTAGCTTTGGAGCCTGTCCTGGATCTCGCTCTGTAGACCAGGCTGGCCTTGAACTCACAGAGATCCGCCTGCCTCTGCCTCCCGAGTGCTGGGATTAAAGGCGTGTGCCACCACCACCCAGCATGTTTTATTGTTTCAAAGTTATTTCTTATATGCAACTTTTGTGGACCTTGCTATTATGGAAATGGCTCTCTAGTGGCTACGGCAGTGGTCTGCACACTCAGTATAATGGGGTAACTTCTGTCTGTGAGAGTCAAACACAAGGACATCTATTGTGTATGTATGTGAATGTGAAATCAAAGTAATGACTGAGGAATTAGGTAAGACAGTGAGCCTTAGGTAAGTTAAAATCTGTAAGCTTCCTTTAGCATTGTGTAGAGGTTATTGAGTGTCCGGATATTTGGATATTTGGATAATATAGATCCCACCTTTATATGTTATGTTTTTAAAAGTTCTTTTAGTAAGGCCGGGTATGGTGCTGTACTTTTAGTTCACTAGTGAGTGACTAGGGATGGTGAGGTGGCAGCAGCAGGGACTCTGGCGACAGGATCCTGTGCGGTGGTGCCACTGTCATCCAGGCCCTCTACAACCTGGTGCACATGAGCTAACAGGAACACTTCACCTTGTTGTTTTGCAAGTCAAATGAGAATAAGTGGTACACAGTATTACATACTAGTTCATGAAATTGTTCACTATTTTAACTACTACTGTTTTCTGTTTCCTACTGTGGTGCCATTGACCCAAGTTTTGTGTCAGTGAATTACCATTTGACTGGCTATTAGATGATATTAAGGAACAATTTTTAATTAGCTAGATGTGATAAGAATTTTATAATTGTATAAAAGAAGGTCCTTATCTTTCAGAGCTGTGTTGGCAAGCTTTGAAGAGTACAGGTCTGAGTCCTATAGTGAATTTAAGAAGATTGAAGGGGGTTCAAGGGGGTGGGGGGAGATTGTGTGTGTGTGTGTGTGTGTGTGTGTGTGTGTGTGTGCGCCCGCGTGCGCGCGCGTGTGCGTGTGTGCGTGAGTGATGCAAATGTGCTAAAATGGTATTTCATTGACTCTCCATATGGCGTTTATGGAATAGTTTTTTAGGTCCAGTCTGTGTTTTCCAGACCATCTTGGAACTACCTGTGTAGACCAGGCTGGCCTCAAACTCAGAGACCCACTGGCCTCTGCCTCCTGAGTGCTGGAATTAGAGGTGTGCACCACCACTCTTGGCTAAAGCATTTATTTGTGTGTGTGCATATACATGTTTTAGTGGTCAGGGAACAATTTGCTGAGTCAGCTGTCTCTTTCTGCCAGTCCAGGGATTGAACTTAGGTCCTCAGGTTATCAGGCTTCTTGGCAAGTGCCTTTACTTGCTGAACAATCTCCCAGCCCTTAGCCTCTTTTAATTATTATAGCATTGTTTTTCTTTCCAGGTACAAGGAGTGCTGCATGCCACCTCCGGTTAGCATGGCTGAAACCCCTGCTGTGTGTATGGCAGCATCTGTTATTAGAAATGCCAAACAACCCCTGCTCATCATCGGAAAAGGTAGCACAAGGACTCCTAACTCACAGGCTGTGGGAATGTTGGTTCTCTTTAGACACTGTCTTTACTGTTTGTTTTATGTGCTCTGGTGTTTATAATTGGAATAAGTGGGTTTTCCTCCATTTTCAAATCACAGAACTTTTATCTTCAGTGGCCCAGAGGCCTCTCACTTTTACAAAGAGTAGTTTCATTTCTTCACGTAGAAGTTAATGGTTTCTTCTATTACACAATAGTTTAGAAAATCTAGAAAGTTTTAGAGAAAAGAAATCTCTCTATCCAAGGAAACCAGTTTTGGCCTTCAGTACTTTTTGTTTTTTTGACCTGAGGATCTAACTTGCTAGGCAAGCGCTCTACCACTGAGCTAAATCCCCAACCCCAGTACTTTTTTTTTCAATGTCTATTTTATACACTGTGATAATATTATGTAGGCAGTTTTATATTTGATGAGCTATTTATAATAACTGTTTTTCTTAAAATTATTTCTTAAGCTGAGTAGTGGTGGCACACACCTTTAGTCCCAGCACTAAGTGGGAGGCAGAGGCAGGTAGATCTCTGTGAGTTCAAGGCCAGCCTGGTCTACAAAGTGAGTTCCAGGACAGCCAGGACTGTTACACAAAGAAACCCTATCTCGGGAACAAAAATTATTTCCTTAATGCAATTTTAACATTGAGTCATATACATTGACACTTGCTGTCAAATGTTTGTTTATAGTAGTTGTGATAAACATTCTTATGCAAAGGTTTTCCCATTGTTAGGATTTATGTTAGAGCTCCAAAATGAGAATTAACTAAATTAAAAAGTGTGGGTATCTGGAAGACTTTTGGAACTGTTGACAAATTACTTACTCCTTAGGTGTCATAGAAACAATTTATATTCCCCTTAACAATTTATTGCCGGGCAGTGGTGGCACATGACTTTAATCCCAGCACTTGGGAGGCAGAGGCAGGAGGATGTCTGTGAGTTTGAGGCCAGCCTGGTCTACAGAGCAAATTCCAGGACAGCTAAGGCTACACAGAAAAACCCTCTCTCAAAAAAACAAAACAAAACAAAAACAAAAAACTCTGTTAACAATTTATTATTATTGTTTTTTTTTTTTTAATTTTGTGTTGTTTTTTGAGACAGGATTTCCTACATAGCCCAGGTTTGCCTCATACTTACCATGTACTCTGGGCTGATTTTGGACTCACCATCATCCTGCCTTGGCCTTCAAGAACTGTGTTTATAGGCATGGCTGGGAAAATGTTGTCACATCTGCTTGCTGCTCTAGATGCTAGGATTGCCTGTGACCATGTTCATTGTTATCAGCTGCTTAGGAGCCAACTGCAGACAAACTGAAGATAGGTTTAAGGAAGGTGCTGGTGCTGAGGGTGTAGCACAGTGCTAGAATGTTTGCTTTTGTGTCCTGGGTTCTAGCCCCAGGGAGAGGGGTGCAGTGAAAGAAAACCCTTGAGGTCAGTGCTGAGTTCAGTGCGCTGAATGATGTATTGATTTTTTGACTGACAAGTAACTGCTTTGAGTCTCATCACCTGACTTCAAAGGATAGCAGCTACCTAAGCAGGATTTAACCAATAGCAAAGGTTCTAGGTGGATTCTAGTTTTCATTCTTCCTTGAACAAACATTTCCTGACAGAGTGTTTACTATGAGGCAGCAATTGTAGAAAATATTCATGAAGGATACAGTGAAATAATAATTTCTATCCCCAAGGAATGTACTTGATAAAAAATAAGTGTAGTATGCTGGTGTTTGTTTTGTTTTGTTTTGTTTGAGGCAGGGTCCTGGCTGGCCTACAACTTACTATGTAGACCACACTGGCCTCGAAATTACAGAGATCCACCTGCCTCTGCCTCTTGAGTGTTGGGATTAAAGGTGTTCACCACCAAGCTGGACTAATATATTCTTAATTTTTACTTTTGTTTTGTTTTATTTTGTTTTTTGTTTTTTGAGACAGGGTTTTTCTGTGTAGCTTTGCACCTTTCCTGGAACTCACTTGGTAGACCAGGCTGGCCTCGAACTCACAGAGATCTGCCTGGCTCTGCCTCCTGAGTGCTGGCATTAAAGGCGTGCGCCACCACCGCCTGGCTATTATTACTATTTTGTTTTGTTTTATTTTTGAGACAGGGTCTCTGTACATAGCCTGGCTGTATGGAACTCACTATGTGGACCAAACTGGCCTCAAACTCAGAGAGATCCACCTGCCTCTGCCTCATGAGTGCTGGCATTAAAAGAGTGCACTTTTAATTTTTTTAAATTCTGTGTATGGTGTATGTGTGTACATATTCATGCATGTGCACATGTGGCTACCGAAAGTTGATATTAGTTGGTATCTTCTTCTGTAGCTCTCCACCTTATTTTTTTTTAAGATTGGGTCTCTAACTGAATCTGGAACTCACTGATTCAGCTAGAGTATCTGGCCAGTGATTCCTGGGATCCACCTGTCTGCACTCCTCCAGTGCTAGGGTCACAGATGTGCACCACACCTGGATCCAGACTCTCCAGTGCTAGGGTCACAGATGTGCGCCACACCTGGATCCAGACTCTCCAGTGCTAGGGTCACAGATGTGCGCCACACCTGGATCCAGACTCTCCAGTGCTAGGGTCACAGATGTGCACCACCACACCTGGATCCAGACTCTCCAGTGCTAGGGTCACAGATGTGCGCCACACCTGGATCCAGACTCTCCAGTGCTAGGGTCACAGATGTGCACCACCACACCTAGATCCAGACTCTCTAGTACTAGGGTCACAGATGTGCACCACCACACCTGGATCCAGACTCTCCAGTGCTAGGGTCACAGATGTGCACCACCACACCTGGATCCAGACTCTCCAGTGCTAGGGTCACAGATGTGTACCACACCTGGATCCAGACTCTCCAGTGCTAGGGTCACAGATGTGCACCACACCTGGATCCAGACTCAGGTCGTTATGCTTGCACTGCAGGCACCTTACCTACTCAGCCACGTCCTCACTCTGATAGTATACTCTTATATTGTGTGCACAGGGAAGGTGGGATGGAGTTACAAGAAAGGGAATTTTTTTGTGTGGGTGTTGGGAAAAAAGGGTCCAGAAGATAGGACACCCACAGCTGTACCATGAAAAAACAGTAGTTCCCCAAGTAGACAAGAGGAACAAAGGCAGCCTAGGAAGAAGGTGCTAAGTATACAAAGACACCAAGACAAGAAAAAGAGTAAGAAAACTTTCTGAAATAAAAAGACTATTTTTCATTGCAGACGCATAGTAAAGAATTCTAAGATGGTCTTTTAGTGTAGAATGTGATACTGAAATCTGAATGTACACTATACTATTCAGTAATATTCCATGGAGAAATGGATAGAATGCTATTAGCTCTAAAGAGTATAATATTAGTCGTTTTGCATGCCTTTTGTTCCAGCACTGGGGTGGTAGAGGCAGGCAGATCTCTGTGAGTTTGAGGCTAGCCTGGTCTACAAATTGAGTTCTGGGGTAGCCAGAGCTGTTACACTGAGACAACCTATCTCAAAAAACAAAACAAAAACAAACCATCACCACTACCACCACCACCAACAAAAATATAAAATTAAATAGCTAAAAATAATAGCAGTCATGATGACTTCAGCAATGAAATTATTTCTGTATGTCAAAACAGTAAGTTGTTTTCAGTGTCATTGAGGGCATGTTTTATTCTGCAGCACACAGTTGTAAAAGCAGATATGTGCTCACTCAGGTTAGTCCTATTACAGCCACAGCATTGTAGAGACTCTAAAAGGATCTGCAGAGCTTTTGAAACTCATGCATCCCTCCCAGTATACTGCAGAGGAGGCTTACAGGTAATGTAGAGCAGTTAGTGAGAGTACAGTCTTGGTTTTTCAGGATAAAGGTCTTCCCTGCCACTTATGTTCAGGGAATGTGGGTAGCAGTTGAATAGGCCCTGAGCATAAAGCCGGAAAGTAAGGCAGCAGGAAATGGAAGATACAGCTTTTGTTTAGAGGCAGTTCTTCAGAGTAGTCCTCACCATTCATCTGGCTTTCAAGCTGATGTTTGTGCAGGAGAGACTACTTGGGGTCATCTAAAAGCAAATCCACATGACAGGTTGGAGGTTCCCATTGTCAAGTGTGACTGCATCATCCAATGATTTGCATTTCTTGTAGGTGCTGCTTATTCCCACGCAGAGGACAGTATCAGGAAACTGGTGGAGCAGTGCAATTTGCCGTTTTTGCCCACCCCTATGGGGAAGGGTGTTGTCCCTGACAATCATCCAAACTGTGTAGGCGCAGCCAGATCCAGGTGCGTAGCGTTCCAGGTTGTTTGTTTTTTCGAGACAGGGTTTCTCTTTGTAGCCCTGGCTGTCCCCGGAACTTACTCTGTAGACCAGGCTAGCCTCAAACTCAGAGATCCTCTTACCTCCTGAGGGATTAAAGGTGTGCGCTACCACTGCCCAGCAGTAGACTCTTCTCTAATTTCCATTTTTTCTATATTTGTAAAAATTCTTCCGTTGGAATCATACTAGTGTAATATCTGCCTTCTGATACCTGCAGAGTGATGTGCTTGTAGTACCATCTGTAGAATCTTTGGAATTTTCACAAAGCAAAAGACCCAAATTTAGATGATCTAGTTATTGAAAAATTGTGAAAACACAAGCTGGTCCCAATTATTTGGATATTAGGTGAAAATGCATATTGTATATTTTAGAAAACAATTTCATACTGAGAATATAGCTCAATTGGGAGGGTGCTTACCTAGCAGGCATGAAGTCCTGCATTGCATAAGTTGGGTGTGGTGGCACATTCTTTAATCCCATTACTGAGGAGAAAACCAGAAGTGCAAAGTCATCCTCCTACATAAAGAATTTGAGGCCAACCTGGGCAACATAAGACCTTGTCTTGAAAAAAAAAAAAAGAATGAAATTCTGGAATACCAATGATGTTTATAAATACTAGAAATACTAGAAATCAGTGTGAAGTATGCATTGAGATGCAGGCATAGAGGTTGGGAGACTGGGGTGCTCGCCTTGTGCATGAGGTCCCGGTTCTATCCCCAGAAACACCTACAAAACAAAACCTCTGCAAGCAGAGTGCATACCTGTTACCCGAACATTTGGAGGCTGAGGCAAGAAGATCACAAGTTGGAGGCCAGCTTTAGTTAAAAAGCAAAATCCTATCTTCAAAACAAATATAACAACACATTATGTGTGTGTGTGTGTGTGTGTGTGTGTGTGTGTGTGTGTGTGTGTGTGTGTGTGTTGGTGGTGGAATGCATACATGCAGGTGTGGATGCAGAGTTTTTTTAGGTTTCTTCTCAGTCACATTCCCCTTAAGTTCTGAGACAGGTTTGTTACTGAGCCTGAAGCTTGCCAGTTGACCAGGCAGCTGACTTCCACCCATCTCTACCAGTCCCCACCCCCAGTGCTTGGCGGGGACAGCACCACAGCAGTCAGCCTTTATGTGGTACTGGGGTTGGACACTCAGGCTTTCATGCTTGCACAGCAAGCATTGGCCCATTGAGCCACCTTCCCAGCCCCCAAACTTATTTTTATTAGAAAGATCAGATTTACTTTAGAAGTTCCAAATTATTTAGACTTTGAATATTTTAGGTAGAACGATTCAAGTAAGAATTGTCAGTATGCTTGTTGTTGTCGTCCTTAAATCCGGTTCTTTTTTTTTTTTTTTTTAAGGGCTTTGCAATTTGCCGATGTGATTGTGTTGTTTGGTGCAAGACTGAACTGGATATTACATTTTGGACTGCCTCCAAGATACCGCGCAGATGTGAAGTTTGTTCAGGTACTGGGGCGGAGGGAAGCGACTCTGATGAGCTCTGCGCTTCTTTGTTCTCCCTCTTCTGTGAAGAATGTTTCTCCTACAGAAATAGATTTTACAAATTATCTCATGTAATTACAGGTACCAAAGGCAGCTGCCTTTTCAAGCCTACAAAGCATCTTGTGCTAATTTAAGGAGAAAAGCTTTCAAAGTCAAGTTTGAAACTGTATGTGCACACTTGCATGTCATAGCACAGAGAACAGCATACAGGAGTTGGGGGACTCCCACCGAGGCATTGCAACAGCCCCCCCTTCTTCTTTTTTCTTCTTCTTTTTCTTTTTGGTTTTTTGAGACAGGGTTTCTCTGTGTAATAGTCCTGGCTGTCCTGGAACTCACTTTGTAGACCAGGCTGGTCTTGAACTCACAGAGAACAGAGATCTACCTGCCTGTGCCTTCCAAGTGCTGGGATTAAAGGCATGCAACAGTCTTCCTTAAAGGTTTTTAAGAGCTGGCTGCTTTTCCAGAGGACCAGGGTTCAATTCCCAGCATTCACATGGCAGCTCACAACCATATATAACTCCTGTTCTAGAGTATTTAATACTCTTCTTTGGGCTATAGGCACACATGTGATACACAGACATACATGCAGGCAAAACACTCATACACAGAAAATAAAATGTAAAATAGAAATAAATTTTAAAGTTTGTTCAAAACAAAAAAGACCAAACATGGCTTGTTCTTCAGGTTTTTGTCTTTTTTAGGTTGATATCTGTGCAGAAGAACTGGGGAATAATGTAAGGCCTGCTGTGACTTTGCTAGGAGACATAAATGCTGTTTCTAAACAGGTAAAACTTTCTCTGGGTTTTAGTTTCTGTGAACTGACAGGTAGTTCTGGATAATGTTAGTCTTGATTCACTTGGTGGCAGGTCTAATGGCATCAATTTTTTATTATTATTATTATTATTATTATTATTATTATTATTATTATTATGTGTTTTAATTTTATACATCAGCCATGGGTTCCCCTGTCCTCCCCCCTCCCGCCCCCACCCACCTTCCCCCTAGCCCCCTCCCCTCCATTCCCATGTCCTCCAGGATCAAGACACCCCTGGGGATTCATTTAAACCTGGTGGATTAAGTACAGGCAGGTCCTGTCCCCTCCTTCCAGGCTGAGCGTGTGTCCCTGTGTAAGCCCAAGGTTCCAAACAGCCAGCTCATGCACTAAGGACAGGACCAGGTCCCACTGCCTGGGTGCCTCCCAAACAGATCAAGCTATTCAATTGTCTCACTTATCCAGAGGGCCAGATCTAGCTGGGGGCTCCACAGCTGTTGGTTCATACAATTTTAAAATAAGTTTATGATGGAAAACTAACTTTAACTGTGACTTTGGAACTTGGTAAATTCAGTTTATTGTACACTGTTCATATTTGTGGAAGTTAAGCATTTAGAACACTAGTTTAATGTCATGAAAATTTAGGTCATTCAAACCAGAATTCATTAAGTAGAATCTAGCTTTCTGAAAAAATTACAGTATAGCTTTCGTTAAACTTGATGTATGGAGTCAGAAAACCCAACAGTATATTTTTAGGTATTAAAGAGATTTTTGCTCTTCAAATTATAATCAGGGACTTGTCTGGCTTCGTATTTATATGTAATCAATCATTTCATTGTGCAGGAGGTAAAATATGGTCACATCTGTCACTTGGTTTTGTATGGTATTAACTACCTTGAGCACACAGCATTGAGATGCAGATGCAGTCCCTGTCACATGTGCAGTCTCCTGCCACCTACTGATCTGCCATCAGGTGCTCACTGCAGGGAGAGAAGCAAGAATGTGAACAGTGTGAATGCCAGAGCAGTGTGCATGTGCCTACTTTAAGAAAGTTTATTTTTAGAAAGGAAAGAAAAGGTTTTGTTTGTTTGTTTTTTAGCTTTTGGAACAGTTTGATAAAACCCCATGGCAGTATCCCACAGAAAGTAAGTGGTGGAAGACCCTGAGGGAAAAAATGAAAAGCAATGAAGCTGTATCCAAGGTAATGTGGGACCAGTTGAAACTCATGATTCCTTCAAGTCCATGAGTTGCTTTGGCCTCCTATAATGAGGCGCAGACAGTCCTAGGAAGTGCTGCATTGTGTAAGCTTGGGGGTCAAAAGGGGTGCTGCTGGGGCACAGCTCCCAGAAGGTCCACAAACCAGAAAGTTAGATAAGAGCCTAATAAAAAATGGTATTGAAGCCAGGCATGGTGGCACACGCCTTTAATCCCAGCACTCAGGAGGGAGAGGCAGGCCGATCTCTTGAGTTCAAGGTCAGTCTGGTCTATATAGTGAATTCCAGGATAGCCAGGGCTATACAGAGAAACCCTTTGGGGGCCGGGGGTTGGGGGTTAGTAAAGTTTCAGCCTTGTAAATAGTTAAGAAAAAACATGTACATGCCCATGTGCATGTTTGTACTTTACCTCGAAAAAGGCCTCAAGCTCCTTGCATAATTGAGCATCTAAAGAGTTACGGCCCCTGAGTTGCTGCAAAATGATAGAAGAAAAGCAATCTGACCTTGGAAAGTTGTCAGTTTGATTTTGGTGCATAATTTAAAAGCCATGTTTGGTCTTTTTTGTTTTGAACAAACTTTAAAAATTATTTCTATTTTACACAATTAAATCCTGGGGCATAAAAGGATCGGTGCAAGAATGTCACCTTAAATCCTAGGACATGTTAGATTATGGTTATCTGCTCTTAAGATATCTTTCCTTCAAGGTATGTGAGTTTAATAGTTGGTTCCTTCATCAAAATGGAAAGTTTGATCAATGTAGAATCCGTCCACCCACACACACCACCGTTTATCTTTATGTCACTGCTGGACACTCTTGTGGCTTTCACGTCTGCCCCTGTGGCTTTGCTTCACAGTGGAGGATTTGGAGATGGTCATGAGTTTTGAAATCACCACTAATCCTTACTGGCTGGTCCCGCAGTGAGTCACTTTGGCAGTGTTGGTGTTCTCTGTTCAAAGTCATTGTAAATATAGCACTTTCTTTTTGACTGACAGATGGGATGTTGGGTTTTCTTTTACTTTTTGTGTATCGTGTGTGTCTTGGTTCAGCTGGGTGAAGTGTTCAGTATACACCTAGGGTTTCTTTTTAAGTTATTTATTTTATTTTTTGTGAGCATGAATATTTGTCAGCATGTATGTTTGTGTACCATGTGTGCCTAGTACCCTCAGAGGTAAGATGGAACTGGAGTTATGGATAGTTGTGAACTACCATGTGTGTGCTGGGGAACCCAGCCTGTGTCCTCTGTAAGAGTAACAAGTGTCCGTGACCTTTGAACCATTTCTCCAGCCTGACCTAGGATTTCTTCCTGATAGAATGATACATTTGTAAACTTGAAATTTGAGTTAGGCACTTTTGTTCCCTAATGTATCTGTCATCATAGAGTATGATGTTTGTACTTTCAACCAAACATCGTTACAGAGTTGATGTAGCTAACTCCACCATGCAGGGAAATCTTAATCAGTGACTGTTTCTACTGCCAAGAGCCAGTCTCAGGCTGTTTTCTCAGTTATTATAAATGTCTTCCCTAGGATCCCCTTAGGGTTTGCTCCTCTGTTCTAGAGGTGTGGGGAGTTTTCTTGTGCATCATGAGTGTAACCTCCAGTAGAGCAGGTGAGGCTGGGAGTGCCGGCACCAGACAGTACTGTTAGTGATGAAACACCAGTGGCTGCTCTTAGCACTAGGGGGCATGAGGCTGTGTGAAGACATCTACCAGGCTACACTCTGTCTGGGGACTTTTAAAATAGCAGATGCAACATAGTACTCTACACTGTATGAGAGAAGAACCAGATTTTCAGATCATCTTCTGTAATCCTAACATTTTAGTTTTAAATTTAGGACTATACTTCAGATAAAACTGTTCTGAAAAACAGATAAGACGGTGTTTTTTTAAGAGTGCAATTGTTCTGTTTGTTTAACCCAGTGTTGCTCAGCCATCTTTACTATAAGACTTCTCCAGGTGTTTAATATGGTAAGGTCCATCAACTCACCAGAACATGGGAGATCTCCCAGCTTATTCATTGTGTCTCAAACTGGGACTGTAGGGCATATTGTTCTTAGCATGGCCCTGTATTGTTCACAGTTCAAGAGTAGCCACTGTATAGTCATTTGAGAATCTTGTAGCTTATTGGTGGTATTGAACTGTTCCAAAATAACTTCATAGTAGCTGATTGACATTGTTTTTAAAATTCTGTTTCAATATAATTTAGTGTATACTTACTTCTATTTTTAGGAATTAGCTTCCAAAAAATCCCTCCCTATGAATTATTATACAGTATTCTACCATGTTCAAGAACAGCTACCCAGAGACTGTTTTATAGTAAGTGAGGGAGCAAATACTATGGACATTGGCCGTACAGTACTTCAGAACTACCTTCCTCGTCACAGGTAAGACTCCAAGAAAGAAAGGACAGTATGTTTAATTTGAAACCATGGTAATGCTGATTAAGACAAATATTTGAGAATTGTACATGTCTAGTGTATAAGAACATATTTCATAAGTGTATTTTAAAATTTTTTTAGATTTATTTAGTTTATTTTATGAGTGTGAATGTTTTGCCTACATACATGTGTGCCTTCCTGGTGCCCTTCGAGATTAGAAGAGGGCTTTTGGATCCCTTGGAATGGGAGTTATGGGAAGTTGTATGCTTCTGTGTGATACTAGGAATCGAACTCAGGTCTTCTGCAAGAGCAACCAGTGCTCCTAATCTCTGAGCCACCTCTCTGTCCCACATAAGTATATTCTTTTTTCGTTTTGTTTTGCTTTTTTGAGACAGGGTTTTTCTGTGTAGTCCTGGATGTCTTGGTACTCACTCGTAGACCAGGCTGGCCTTGAACTCAGAGAAATTCACCTGCCTCTGCCTCCTGAGTGCTGGGATTAAAGGCGTGTGCCACCACTGCCTATCTCAAGTGTATTCTTAAGTGAGATTTTGTAGTTTTATAGTTTTTATGCTTCATAGTTCTTGGTATAATGTGATAATTTGTATACTCCATGTTCTAAGAGTATATTTACATTCATCCAAGCAATCATGAGTGTCTTTTTCTTTTCATGCTGCTTATCCTTAACAAATTACTTCCTTATATTCTAAAAATTTGATATTAAAGAAAAATGTCTATTTCTTAATTTCTTTCCATAAACCCCATAAATATAGATTGAAAGGTTTATGCCAGCTCCACCCTGTATTACATGTGCAGAAGAGTTTGGTTTTAGCTTTGTTCCTTAATAGGCTCGATGCTGGTACCTTTGGAACAATGGGAGTCGGTCTGGGATTTGCTATTGCAGCTGCTATAGTGGCTAAAGATAGAAGTCCTGGGCAGCGGGTCATCTGTGTGGAAGGAGACAGTGCCTTTGGATTTTCTGGCATGGAAGTGGAAACCATCTGCAGGTAAAGCAGAGCCGTAAGTCACAGCCTTTCATTCTCGTAAATATGAAAACTTACAGTGCTCACTTGCTTCACAAACAGGAACCCTGGCACAGTGTTGTGTTTTGAGGCTCCTAGTTACAAACTTTCAGATAGAAACTCCCACTATATCAGCATGAGGACTCCTTTAAACTAGAATAGAACTGTTCTACTTAGGGCTCTTAGTAGGGTTTTTGTGAGACATATTTTGGGACTTTGAAAGCTTTGGTATTTAAAACTATCAAGATCAAACCAGGTTTGGCAATGCACTCCTGTAATCCCAGCACTTGGGATTAGAGATGGCAGTGGAGGAGAAGGATCTGGAGTTCAAGGTTATCCTCAGCTGCATAGCAAGTTCAAGGTCAACCTGGGCTACATGAACCTGTGTGGTCTATTAGAGGTCTATATTGATAATCTGACATATGCCCAAAAGATGTAGGAAGGGAATTTAGCCTTTTAGAGGGTGACAATTAGTTCCCTTTTAGCTTGGAGAACAGATAGTTGCTATGTTCATGTTACTTAGCTGTGTCATTACCACAAGCCCTCAGAAAAAAGTTTATAAAAGAAAACCCACATTCTTTTTCAGCCATACTGCTTTTGATCAGAAATGCAGATTGGGTATTTATTAGTTGCCTGTGTGTCTTTCACAGCATCTGGCATGAGCTGGTTGTCATTGAGGCATTGAGCAATAGATTGGGACTTTTCAGACAGTGTTCCTAGGAACCATGTAGTAATAGGCCTAGGAGGGTAGGGAATGGGGAAGGTGGAAAAGTTCAGTGGTTTAGTCCATAGCTAAGCAGACTGCCAGCCCTAGTCTTGAATACACCCTACAGCGGCAATGTTTCTATCAATGCTCTGATATTTTTATTAGGATAGTAAATGCTGGATTCCCTCTTAATATTGAAAAATCTTATAGAAAACATACTTTTAAGTAAAAAGTTTTCAGTTTTAAGAAAAGAAATTGCTTTAAAAGATTGATCTCTTCATAGTTTACTTTCACTTTTAGGTACAACTTGCCAATAATCCTCTTGGTAGTTAACAATAATGGAATCTACCAAGGTTTTGATGCTGACACTTGGGAAAAAATGTTGAATTTTCAAGAAGCTGCTATATCGTGAGTAACTCACAACAATGTTTAGTTATAGTATGTCAAGTATTTAGTCTGTCTTTTAAGAGTTTGCTGTACTGGAATGTGCATATGTGCTTAAACTTGGTTAGTTTGTCAGTCCCTTTAAAGGGCAGAAGCCACCTTTTCATGGTTCCTTTTTATATAACTATCCATGATTGTTTACAGTCAGGGAATCACTGAGGCCTCAGATCAAGATTTGTGATGGCTAGGGTAATAGCAGTGCTATTATTTACATCAGGGAAGTCTGTTAATGCTGGTTAGTCAAAGTTCTCTCAAGAAACAGAACTCATGAATGCACATGTGAATCTGCATAGATTAAAAGGAAATTTATTGGAGTGGTTTACAGGCTCTGGTCTGGCCACCCAATTATGGCTATTTTCCAACAGAAAGGCCAAGAATGCAATAGGTGTTCAGTCTGTCTCAGCTCATCTTTAGCATTCCTTGGATTCTTGAAAAAGTAGTCTCTAATACCAGTGGAGGAATGCCTCCACAGCAGAGTAGATGAACCTGCCAGCAAGAGTGAGGGCAAGCAGACAAAAAACAAGCTTCCTTCCTCCATGTCCTTTCCTGTGGACAACCATCAGAAGGTGTGGCCTAGACTTAGGGTGGGATTTCTAACCTCAAATGATCCAATCAAGAAAAAATCCCTCACGGGCATGCCCCGATAGTTGGGTTTGAGTTGATTCCTGATGTAGTCAAGCCAAAGGTTAGCCATCCCAGGAGCTGGCATATTATTTGTGATTTAAAGATCTTCCTTTCTCTTACAACAAAGCTAAACCTTCATCATCTGATGGCAGGGTCAAACTAAGACTGTTAGAACTGCCATGGGCAGTGACAAAAATTTAAGAGAAATCCAGAGAGAAGAGTACTAGTAATTTCATATATGTATTGCTTCACTGTTGTTTTTCCATAACCGTTTGTATAGTTACTTTTCAATTGCTATGATAAAACACTAAAACCCAGGAAATTTATATTTAAAAAAAAAGTTTAATTGGGCTGACAGTCCTAGAGGGTTAGAGTTTATGATGGGGGAGTGAAAGCATGGCCCTTGAGCAGCAACTGAGAGCTCACATCTTGATCCACAAGCAGGGGACAGAGAGCACACTGGGAATGGCATAGTCTTTTGAAACCTCAAAGCCTCCTCCAATAAGGCCACACCTCCTAATCCTTCCCAAACAGTTCCACCAGCTGGAGATCAAGTATTCAAACATAGGAGCCTATGGAGCCATTTCTCATTCAAACGATCATGCCACATGTTTTGGTTTCACCCTAGTTGACAATGTCGACTGTGCTGTCTGGTGAAGTAGCTCCTGATCACATGTTACTACTTCAGTTTAGTTAGAAATAAATAAAGGGAAAAGTTCAGTTTCTAGGCTGAGGATATGGTTCAGTTGGTGGAATACAAGCTTCTTATGCACAAAGCCCTATGATTGATCCCCCAGCATTTTATAACAATTGGGTATGCTGGAACACACCTATCAATCAGAAGATAGATGCAAGAAGATCAGCAATTTAAGGTCATCCTTGGCTGCATAGCAAGTCTAGGCCAGCCTGAGTTACATAAAACCCTGTCTCATTAAAAAAAAAAAAAATCAGTACCCTTTCATCTTCAGCTGAGAAGTTGACAGTTGATGATGATCTCATACCCTCTTCTGGCTTCCTTGGGCACTGTACACATGTGGTACATAGACATACATGCCAGCAAAACACCCATACGTATAAAATAAAAATAGATCTTTTGTTGCTGGGCATGGTGGCACATATCTTTAAGCCCAGCACTCGAGAAGCAGAGGCAGGCAGATCTCTGAGTTTGAAGTAAGTCCAGCCTGTTCAACAAAGTGAGTTCTGAGACATCCAGGCCTACACAGAGAAACACTGTCTCAAAAATAATTAAGTAAGTCTTTAAAAAATTCAATTTCTTGGTTAGGTTACATTCCAAGTACTCATAGTAACAGGTAGTGTTGTGGCCACTGTACTGTATATAAAACATTTCTACCATTATAGAAAGTTCTGTTAGACATTACTATGTAAACAATAAAAAAATATAGGGAGCAGGTGTAGCAACACACACATGTAGTCCACCTATTCTGTCTAGAGGCTGGAACAGGAGGATCGCTTGAGTTGATGAGTCTAAGACGTATCAAGACTCCATCATACACAAAAAAGACTCAGTTGAAAATATGGAGAAAACTATAATTCAAGCACTCGGAAGACTGAGTGAGAGAAGAGGATTTAGAGGTTACTAGCCTGAGCTGCATACTGAGTTCCAGGCCAGTCTACATAGCAAGGTCCTGTCTCAAGCAAAAATAAAGAGAAAGATGCAGTTCCATGTACTGGCATCTCAGCTCTGATAGTGCTGCCTCCATACCATGCCCTCTGCTGGTTCTGTATGGTAAACAGCAAACTGTATCAGAGGACAAGTGACGTGGGCCAGACTGCTCTTTAACATTGCAGTTAGCACCCTGATGACTTAAGTGACCACCATCATCACAGCCTGCAGCCAGGTGACTTTGTCCACACTTTGAGAAATGCATGTATTTATCGAAATCACCTTGAGCCACTGAAAATTTGGTATCAATAAGAACCAAAGACGACTGACGACTTCGAAGTTGAAGACTTGCATGTTGAAGGGTATAGTCCACATCTAACAATTCAAATGCACATGACTGTTTAAAGTGCTTTCAAAGGGGTTACTGGATAGTGTCTTTAGGCTTGGATCCAATGCACAACTGATTGGTTTTTGTTTTTGTTTGTTTTTATTTTTTTGTTCTAAAGAGAAAAAGAACTAGGTGTGAAAAAAAAGTTCAGCTGGGCAGTGGTGGCGCACACCTTTAATCCCAGCACCCAGGAGGCAGAGCCAGGTGGATCTCTGAGTTTGAGGGCAGCCTGGTCTACAGAGAGAGATCCAGGTCAGGCACCAAAACTACACAGAGAAACCCTGTCTCAAAAAGAAAAAAAAAAAATCCATCATTGAAAAAGGAAAACAACAACAACAAAGCCAGGTCTTGTATAATATTAGAGGGACCAGCTTTAATATTATACATCCTAGGGGCTCAGGAGAGAGAACTACGAACAGTGAGGACTATTTTTTGGGAAATAGAATCTCACTCAGCACACCGAGCTCTATAGTCCACTTGCTTTAATTCCTCTGGCAAACATCCTGTTTACACAGCTTCAGTTCTCTTCTTGTGCCTAGCTCCTTTTCTTGCCTCATTTCCCTCTATATTTATCTACTGTTCCATCTAAGTTCCATCTTAATTCTCTCCTCTTAATTCTGCCTCATCTTGTTCTTACCCCTAGTACTTCCCCATCTGACTCTTCCTCATCTTTCATTTCATCCACACGTACTCTCTAGTCAAAGTCCTCCTTTTTCCTCTCTGTTCTCTATCTCTAAGTTCTCCCCAAGTCTTTCAGGAGTCCAGTTATAAACCCGAGCAATAGCAATCCCCTGGTTGAGCAAGGTCACCAGGCTTGAATTCTACAGGGTCATAAAGGTAGGTAAGAATTTTCCTCAGGCAATGATCACCAGGCCTTCTTTTACAATCCAAAATGGAAGTGGTAAAAGAGACCGTCAACTGAGTGCTAATGACTGATTGGTGTATGAAAAGGGGATCTGTGTGCTCAGTCTACATTCCAAGAAGTGGTTAGGTAAGAAGTTAGGGGTCTATTAGTAAGGTTGTATAAGAAAGGAGGGTCTCCTAAATTACACAAGAAATAAAGCTATCTGCCTGACCCAGGAGATGATAGTAATCGGTGCTGGTTGGTGTAGGTCATGGTCACGATAGAACCCAGTGGTAACTTTTAGAGCTTTAATAGGAGGGGAAAGGGGTAGGGAGAAGGGGACCTGGCCTGGTGAGAGAGAAAAAGGGGGAGGGAGCGGAGCAAAGCATAGAGGAAACAGAGAGAGAGAATAGGGGTCTGCATCCGGCTTTTTAAGGCAGGTATATAGTTGCCCACGCCCACTGATGATGTCAGACGCCAGACCTGGAAGAGTGAGGGCAGGATCCTAAGAGGAGACAAGTGTTGTTTCATTTGGCCTTGGATGCTTGATAGGCATTTTAGATAAATACACTGTTAGGAGTTCTTGGGAGCGCACATGAAAGTCATTTTAAGAACCAGCTAATATATATATATGCTAAAATATCACCAAGACTTCTTAAGCCATGGCTTGACATTTGGAAAAGTCCTTGACTTTTCCAAGTAGTAGCTTTTGTGATAGTAGCTGGGTTCCATTATGTTTTCCTGTGTCTTGCAGCAGCCAGGCATGGTGGCACATGCCTTGTACTCTCAGAGATCTTCCCACTGCTACCTCATGAGTATTGTTGGGATTAAAGATCAGCCTGGTTTACACAGCAAGTTCCAGGCCTATCAGGGTTTTTATAGATCCTGTTTCAAGTGGAAATAAAAATGCTGAGATGGAATAAAGGAAAGACAAAGAAATTACATTTGTTTTACATATTGCTGTTACATAGAGCTGTTCTGAAAAAAGTATGCCCTATGGGCCAGCTTACATTTTTCGAAGATAATATGGGGACATTACTTTTTTCTAGCAGCTTAAAGATTTAAAATTTATTGACTTACAATTGCTTTCCAGTGTCCCTCCAATGTGTCTCTTGCCAAACTCACATTATGAGCAAGTCATGACTGCATTTGGAGGCAGAGGGTGTTTTGTACAAACACCAGAAGAACTCCGAAACTCTCTGAAGCAGACACTGGAAGACACAAGTAAACCCTGTCTTATCAATATCATGATTGAACCGCAGAGCACACGGAAGGCCCAGGTAAGTTCAGTTACTGAGCAGAAAGCAAGAAATGCAGGTCCTCTCCTCACTCCTCCCTGAAAGGCACGCCCTCGGGGTCCAGAGGCCTTCGAAGTTTGCTTATGAGTTTGGTAGTTTCATTTGCTTGGTCAACAAGTGTTTGTTGAGATATTGTTATGTGTGCTTGTTAGAGTAACAAGTGAGCAAAACCAGACTCAGTCCTCACCACAGAGCTTACACAGTTCAGCAGAAGTGGACAGAGAGTAGGGGGCCTCACAGCTCACATGACAGAGCAAGGAAGTGCCTGGAATGTTCTGAACCAGTCCAAGTGAAGAAATATGTCGGTGTTATAGGCAATGCTCATTGGAAGTAGTGCTTAAACCGAGATCAGAGTGAGTTAGCAAAGAGGAGACAGGAAGACAGGGGCTTGTGTCAAGAGGGAGCAGGCCAAGCAGAGGAACTGAAGGACAAGAAAATGCAGTGAGCACAGTGTAGATGAGACTGCAGTCCGTGGATCTGTGTTTGCCTAAAACTGTTATGTGACCTCCAATGCATGGTGACGTGGTAACTAGTACCTCTCTCTTGGTTCCTGGACACAGATCTGCTGTCAAACTGTCTTCTTTGAGTAAACAATCTATAAAATACACAGCCACTAATTTGGAAACTAGGATTTGTAGAATTCTGCTAAAATTCTGTTTATTTAGAAGTAGACATCAGAGACTTCAGAATTTACCTTAGAGCCAAGAGAAAGGGTACCGAGGACAGAGCCTGCTGCTGAGGCAGGTGAACACACACAGGCTATGTGGGGGAGCAGCAGGAGGCATTGGCAGGGATCTTTCTAATCCTTTTGAGGATCTGCTTCAAATCTGTTCTACAGTTTTCCTCTGAATGTCATTTGGGTATTTCTGGAGAAGTATAAAGTATCACCCCCCCCTATTGGTAATTCTGTAGGATTATTTCTATATTAAACACTTTAGCATTTTTAACCTTCATTCTAGTGGAACTCTGACAATTTTTTTTTTTTTTTTTGAGCTGAGGATTGAACCCAGGGCCTTGTGTTTGCCAGTCAAGCGCTCTACCACTTAGCTAAATCCCCAACCCTCTGACAAAATTTTATTTCTACGCTTTATTTCCTTTATTGAATGTTTGTCTGTCACCATTTGCCATTGATTCACAGTACAGGCTGGCTGCTCCCACTTTGTGAAGGAATATCTCTATGGCAGTGGTTCTCAGCCTTCCTAATGCTGAGACCCTTTAATACAGTTCTTCATGTTGTGGTGACCACTCAACCATAAAATTATCTCATTGTTACTTCATAACTGTAATTTTGCTTCCGTTATATATTATAATATAAATATTTTTGGAGGTAGAAGTTTGCCAAAGGGGCTGCAACCCACAGGTTGAGAACCACTGCTCTATGGTAACCTGTGTCTTGGCCAAATGGAGAGGATACCATTAGTCCTGAAGAAAGCTCCATAGTTCTTCCTGTTTGTGCTTCTCAGACCTGAGATCATGGTCTCATCTCTTCTCTGCTGAGTACATTTCTGTTTCTTTCCAACTCTGATTTTCTGTGTCCTGATCACTCGGGGGGGGGGGGGGGGGTTGGTTCTTAGGCTGTTTTATATAAGACAGCTGGTTCATTCCACAAATTACTTTCTAGCTCCTTTTGACTAGACAAAACACAAACCTTATTTTGCTGCCATTTTATAGTTCTTCTAGATTTTAAAGCAATGACAGTGAGTCTAATACAATTATTTATTCTGACTGAATGTTGTTGTTTTTTTTCCTCTAGGATTTTCACTGGCTCACCCGTTCGAAAATGTGAACAAACTACTTGATGGTTTGGGAATTTTCTACTTTCTAGCAAGTAGAATTTACTTTTCCTAGCAAAATTACCATACTGCTAAAACTGTATTTTAAAATATATTTTAAATTATGTTTATAGTAAAGAAATTATCTAAAAGCAGAAACGGTGCCATTGTTTGTTATGATTTTGGATCTTAAATGATCCCAAAGGTTTACATGCTGAAGGCTTGCTTGGTCACCAGCTCTTGGCACTGCTGGAAGGTGGTGGAATCTCTAGGAAGTGGCCTAATGAGAAGAGGTCACTGAGGATCAGGACCCTGGCATGCATGCCACCCTCCCAGCCCCCTCTCCCCCAATTCCCGGATACCTTGAGGTGAGCGAGTCCTCTCATTAGTTCCCTGTCATGAGGGACTCCAGGTGACATAGACAGAAACCTTCACAGCTGAGCCGGGAGCTGGAGAGACTCAGCATCGAAGAGTACAGACTACACAGAAGACATGAGCTCAGTTCTCAGCCACATTGGGTGGCTCACAACCGGGGGCTCCCTCCAGTTCCGTGGGCACCCACACACATATGCACAAAAATAAAATAAAGCTTAAAAAACGATGAACCAAAATAAAAGTTTCTTCCTTTTAAATTGATTTTCTCAGGTATTTTGTCAAGGAATGGAGATTGACTAACAGCATTCTACCACATAAATACCCAAATGATAGCATTCTAAGTGTCTAACTGCACTTTTCTCCTCTTTTGTAAGCCCATTTCCCAAGTTAAAACTTAATGTTTTAAAACAAGCAATATAGCTTGCAATTTCAAGATTTTAACATATGTTTCACAGAGGCTTTTGTTATTTTGTTTTTTATTTTTCAGGTTTTTTTTTGGGGGGGGCGCGGTTGGTGTTTTCGAGACAGCCGCTGTCCTGGAACTTGTTCTATAGACCAGCCTGTCCTTAACTCAGAGATCCACTAGCCTCTGCTTCCCAAGTGCTGGTATTAAAGGTGTGCACTACCACTGCCCAACTATGTTCACAGTTTTAATACAACGTAGTGATCGAAGTGTTTTTATATAATTTTTGTCTCTTAGAAAATGTTAAAACTGTTTTTGCAGTTGCTAGGAGTATATGCTAAGCAAACAATCTACCATTGAGCTATCTCCCCAGCTAAAGGTAAATCAAAACTGTATTTTAAAATACTAGAAATGAGGGCTGGGGATATGGCTCAGCACTTGCTGCTCGGTTCAGTTCCTAGAATCCACGTGGAGGCTCACAGCTGCCTATAACTCCAGTTCAAGGGGATCCAGTACCCTTTTCTGGCCTCTCATAAACCAGGCATGCATGTTGTACTAATAAATAAAAGCAGGTACTCACATCAAATAAAAAAATGAACGAATAAATAGAATTAAAATATTAGAAACAGAAATATGTGTTATTTTTGCAAAATTTCATGGATAAAGCACAAGACTTTTCATCAAAATTCAGCATATACCTTATACCAGATCTAAGTTGGAGCATAAGAGACCACCTCAGAGTGGGTAATTTCTACCTTTAGATAGAACCCAGGTGATGTTTGCAGTGAGCATTGTATGACTCCTGACAGGCCCCTGATCCAATCCTGTTTATGTTAAATGTAGAGAGCCTAAGCTGCATAGGGGAAAACATACAGAAGAGCGTTTGCCCTGGGTATCCCATATAACTTCATTAGTCTCCTCTGCCCGTGAATGCTTGCCTGATAGCCAAATGTAGTGCAACATTTTGACACAAGGTGATGTGGAGGGCTTAATATTTTTAGGTTGAACCATATAGATCCATATAATTAGGGCTAAATGCCCCCTTTTCTGACCATGTTACCTCAAGTAGAAGAAAAAAATGCTGGCTGATTAATAGTCTGGCCAGCAGTGGTCAGTCCAGATATATTAAGACCAGATTAATCCAAGGGCACTTTAACTGATCAGCCACTCCTGGTTTATTTTGTTCAACAACCTTGCAGTTAGTTTTATACAGAGGAGTTACTTCTTAGAAGGATGAAATACTGAGAAATTCTCTCTAGTCATGTGCACCTGTAATCCCAAGACTCAGAAGGACAAGACAGGAGAACCTTAAATTTGAGGTTAGCCTGAGCTACACAGTATATAGCCCAGGCTAGCTTCAAATTCATAATCCTTTTGCCACTACCTCCCAAGTGCTGGGTAATTTTTTTTTTTTTTTTTTTTTTTTTTTTTTTTTTTTTTTTTGCCAGAGCTGAACCCAGGGCCTTGCGCTTGCTGGGCAAGCACTCCACCACTGAGCTAAATCCCCAACCCCAGTGCTGGGTAATTTTCAAGAGAAACAGTTGGGAAATACTACATTACCATGAAAACGTACCTGAAATAAATGCAAACCTAGACTACAATAGAATATCATATGAATGTATTCAGAAGGCTGGAGACCTCAACTGGCAAGTCCACTTGAGGATTTGCCAGGAAACCTGAGAACCCTGCCCTGATGGAGGTGGAGCTGCTGGGGAAGGCTGAACCACCTGCTGTTACCTGGTCATTATTTGCTGCTGCTAAGATGTGTGGAAGAAAGCAACTGACGGCCTCCCACCTTCCACCTGTACAAGTAGCCAAGAAAGACTGCCATGGATTTAGCTCTCCCAGGCACAGCCTTCTCTGCTTGAGGTTTCCACTGGACAATCCTCCATCTTCCCTCCTCTTCAAGGCCTTTCTGTCCAGAAAAAGGGATAGCTGGTCAACAAATCCACAGCAAATTCAGACGGTGTGCTAACCCTCCAGTTAGGGAGCAAAGAAAGGCACACCTAGAAATCCACCATCTCATTTCAGGGTGTGAAGGGACTGCTTACAGGTGACAAGAACTATCATGTCTTTCCTTTCTGGCCCATGGTCTTCAGAGCCAGCTCTGTGGTGTGGCTAATCTCCAGTCATGTACTTTTCCTCCTGAGTCTTGTTCTCTCAGTCCCTGGATGTTTCTGAAGGCAGCCTCCCCACTCACCTCAAGGGAGAGTTGGGAAGCCAGGTGTGGTCTCACCCCAGCTTTGCTCCTGCTATTCTTGCTGCAGTTCTTGGTGTGCCAGCACCCATTCTTACCCCACAGAACTTCTGCAAAGCCTTCTCCCTAGTGCTCCTGCTCCACTCTGCATTTCTGGAACTTCCAGTATTGATGCCAAATTAAACTCCCACCTCCCCCCATGAAACCCAAGTCACCCCATCATCTTCTAGACCTGCATCCTCATGCTCACGTTTAGTCAGCGACATGGTGACTAGCCCTGCTCACACCTGGCAAACAGCAATATAGTATCACTGTCCAATATAGTATCACTGTCCTGAAAAGTAGAGACACGAGGTCTTACATCACTAAGGCCATAACAGACTTGTAAACGGGTGCAAGGTGCATAGATGACCTATCTTCCAAGAACCCAAAGCCATCCTAATGCCTGGGTATAAATAAACCCAACAGCGCTAGGGGGCAGAGGTTGGGGGGATTTGAGGCCCCAAATTAATTGAAATTTAGGTTTCTGCTGACAATATTTCTTTCACACTTGAGGGCTGTAGTCTGAATTTAATACCTGCAACATTCATAAAAAATTAATAGCTTGGCCAGGCGGTGGTGGCACACACCTTTAATCCCAGCACTCAGGAGGCAGAGGCAGGTGAATCTCTGTGAGTTCGAGGCCAGCCTGGGCTACAGAGTGAGTTCCAGGAAAGGTGCAAAGCTACACAGAGAAACCCTATCTCAAAAAACAAAACAAACAAAAAAAAAAAATTAATAGCTCACTGTACCACCTGCCTCCACACTCCGTCAGCTCCCCCTGTCCCTTACCCTACCATCCTGTGTTACTTTCACGGTTTTTGTGATTGTACTCTGTTATTTTTACATAATAACTGATTAATCTTGTCAACTTGATTGGACTAAGGGATGACTAAGATGTTTAGTAAAAGATGAGTAAATGTTTAGTTAAAAAAACCACTTTGGTTGTGTGAGACTTCCTGAGAACATTAATGAGGAGAAGAGGACTCATGAGTGTGGACGGCACCATCCAGGAGGCTGGGAGCCTAGACCGAGTAAAGAGCAATGGCTCAGCTGATAGAGGCACTTTCTACCGCACTTGAGGTTGGTCCCTGGAACCCATGTCATAGAAGGAGATAACCAATTCCTACAAGTTCCCCTCTGAACACACACATGCACTGTAGCATGCGTGCTCATGTGTGTGTACACATACATAAATGTAATTTTAAAATTCCTTTACAGTTTTTTTTTTTTTAAGAAAAAGGAAGCCTGTTGGCGTGGGTACATTCTCTCTTCTGCTCCGATTGCCCTGCAGTGAGCTGCTTCCCCACCAGGCCCTCCCTCCATGATGCTTCTGTCCTACAATGTCCTAAAAGTGTGGCTGCAACCACCCATGGGTTGAAACCATGGACTGAACATCGAGAAGTGGGGGCCTTGCTGGGACCACCTGATCATGTGGTTTTTAAGCTTTTTTTTTTTTTAAACTGGTTTGAATATTAAATGTGGAGAAGCAGTCTAGAAGGTTTGAAAAGCTAAAACAGGGTTCTGGTAAGAGATCAGGAGCTAGAATTTTGGTAAAAATATGAAGAGTAAAAAGTATTCATGAGGACTTTTTGGGAATTAAAAGTAGAGGCCACTCTTGAAATTCTAGTTAAGAAAAAAAATGTTCCATGCTCTAGATTTTGAGGCTGAATGTTTTTTTAATGAACTAATTTGGCAGGAAATTTCAAGGCAGCCCAGCATCGGGGCTGTTCTGTAATTATTGCTGGAGCCTTTTTGCCAAGTTTACAATAAGACTTGAAAGTAAACAATTCATAGCTAAATGTTAGAAGAACAGAGTTTTCTCAGAAAAGGAGCCCATGTAATGTGAGGGTCAAGGAAAAAGTGGCTCTTGAAGAGATTGGGGCTGTTACAAATAAGGCAAGTCAGAGATGGAGAGATGCCTCAGAGGTTAAGAGCACTGACTGCTCTTCCAGAGGTCCTGAGTTCAATTCCCAGCAACCACATGGTGGCTCACAAGCATCTATGATGAGATCTGGTGCCCTCTACTGGCACACAGGCTGTATATATAATAATAAGAAAAAAGTCCAAAAAGGGGATGGGGAGGCAAGTGGTTTATATCTAGGCAGTAGGAACGATGCCTTAATTTTAGGATGAGATTCTACCCATCTCTACATCTTCCTTGATCCAAGGGGTTACTGGTTATAAGCAGGCCTTGACATTGTCCATAAGATGCTCCATAAGATTCTGGCTATGCAGATGAGCGGGGTCCAAGTGTGCCCACCTAGACTTGAAGCCTGGAAGGAAGTTGCAATCCCTGCAGGCAGTCCTAGAAAGGGTTTTGTGTGAAGCTGTGAGGGGGAAGCCAAAGGTACACTGGAGACCCCAGAACCATCTGCCAAGTAGAGGTACGGGCAGTGAGCACACACCGGCCGGAGAGAGGCACGGTAGGCTGCAAACAGCAAGGCCATTGCGGTGGGACTACCTAAGTCTTCCCAGTGCACCTCACACCATGCACCCGGATGCCAGCCACGGAGCTACAGGATTTAATGTTTTCTCCGCTGCATTTGGCTTGCCGGAATCCCATTCTTCCTTTCCACACCCCGTCCCTTTCCGTCAGAATGCCTACTCTGGACCTACATGCTGCAAGTATAAGGCTTGCTTTTTAACTTTATGGAGGTTCACCTTGAGTCTCAGACTTGGACTTCTCAGCAGTACCAGAACTGTTAAGACTATGGGCACTTGAGATGTATTACATCAATAGTTCTCAACAGGCGGGTGGCAAGCCCTTTGGGGTCAAACAGCCCTTTCACAGGGGTTGCATATAAGATGTTCTGTGTATCACATATTTATATCACAATTCATAATAATATTACAGTTATGAAGTAGCAATGTAATAATTTTGTGTTTGGGGGTCACCACAACTTGAGGAACTGTGGTAAGAGTTGCAGCATTGGGAAGGTTGAGAATGACTGTACTAAATACAGTTTACATTCTGCGGTGGAGATGAGGATCTGGGGGCTAGGATGAAACAGTATGGTTTAATAGGAATGTCCTCCACAAGTTCATCCACCTGGGCCTCGGTTGCCTGCTAATGGGCTTTGGGGAAGTGATTGAATCTGAGGGTTTGACCTAACTGAGGGATTAGTCCACTGATGGATTCAGAATATGTGCTCTTGCTGGAAGGTGGTAAAAAGTAGTTGGGGCCTAGCTGGAGGGAGTAGGTGACTAAGGGTGTGCCTAGAAGAGCCATATTGTGTCCTCTGTTCCTTTTTTGGCACTTTCTGCTTCCTGTCAGCCACAAGGAGAGCTGCTTTTCTCTACTGCATGCTCTCTGCCATGATGTTCAGCTCATTTTGGATTGGAACCTCTGAACCTGTGAGCCAAAATAGTTCTTCCCCATAAGTACACCTCTCTCAGGTATTTTAATATAGTTATGAATAATGAACATATTAATGTAGTAGCAAAACCTCAGATCTAGTATTTCAATTAAAGTAAGGTTATTTTGGTTTTGGTTTTGAGCTGGTGTATGTGTCAAGGATTAAAAGCAGAACTTTGTACATGTTAAGCCAACACTTCTACTACTAAACAATATCCCCAGGCCCTTAATGTAGTACGCTTTTAAGATTTATTTATTTATGTATTTTGGCTTTTGGAGACAGGGTTTCTCTGTGTAGCTTTTGGAGCCTATCCTGGAACTCATTCTTTAGCCCAGGCTGGCCTCGAAATCACAGAGATCTGCCTGCCTCTGCCTCCCGAGTGCTATGAATAAAGGTGTGTACCACTGCTGCCCAACCTTAAGATTTATTTTTATTAGTGTGTGTGTGTGTGTGTGTGTGTGTGTGTGTGTGTGTGTGTGTTGGGGGCAGGGGTACCATGTCTATGCAGGTACCCATGGAGGCTATAGGATGTTAGATCCCTTGAAACTAGAGTTACAGGCAGTTGTGAGGCACAGTGGATGCCAGGAACTGAACTCAGGTCCTCTGGAAGAACAGCAGGTGCTTTTAACCACTGAGCCATCTCTCCAGCCTCTCTCTGTCCCACCATGTTTTTGTAAACAGTGTATTAATGGAAACAAATTAATTCCGTAAAAATTACTTAAAATTCATTAAGAAGGCCAATATTTTAGGAGACAAATGCCATTGAAAACTGAACTTATATTTACATTTAAGAGTAGGAGCTAGCTAGGACACACTTTTAATCCCAGCACTCTGGAGGCAGAGGCAGGCAGATCTCTGTGAGTTTGAGGCCAGCCTGGTCTATAGAGCGAGTTCCAGGACAGCTAGGACTGCTACACAGAGAAACCCTGTCTTAAACACTCCCCTCCCATACACCCCAAAAGAGAAGGAGTTATACCACATGTCACAGAGATACATGAGACAACATTCACGTGGACCTCAAGCAGAGACAACACAACTGAGTTAAAGTGTTATACAGAAAGGAAAAGGCAAAGCTGGGTAAACCAGTTTCAGGACAGGTCTTGGGTAGTATGGGACTGCCCCTAATTGTCTCCAACTGTCCCTACCGTAATTAGGGCAGGAGGACCTAGAATGGAGAGCAGATAAAGTGGGACACAAAGGGAGTCTGGGCTTCCAGGCCTGGGATTCATTGGTTTACATATGAAAAGTGAACTGACAGCAGGTTTGCCTTCACTGCAAGTGAGCCATCTGGAGCAGGGCAGCCCCCCAGGATGAGCATGACCTGGTGGTCGTGCATCCAAATTATGGGAGAGAAAAGATGTGGTTAATAGACCGTCACTGAGTAGTCAAGTAAGTAGGAAGCGAACATTTGGAATTATTGGGTATTATTTTTTTGTCATTTCTGGAATAACGTAGTTCAATTTCCTGAAGCGGTTGTTTTGTTTGCTTGGTGGCATTTGTCTGTCAGCAAGGTTTTTAAGGTTTTACCATATTACAGAAGTTTTGTTAAGTTTGTTCCTGGACATATATGGGTTTCATTATTGATGGAAGTATGTTCCCGGTTTCCACTGTATTTTATGTGTAGTTCTTGTAATTTTGTGTGTTGATTTTATACTTAATGAATATTTTCTTCTTGAGATGGGTTTTCATATAACCCACGTTGGCCTTGAGCTCACCATGTAGCTGATGATCATGAACTTTTTTTTCTTCTCTCTTTTTTTTTTTTTCTAAAAAAATATGGGGGGGGGGGCGCTCACCAACCTAAGACAGAATGCCTGTGTGGCCTGGACAGGTGTCTCCATGACGGGTAAGGTGACCTGCTGACATCCCATGCAACCTAAGTCAGAAGCTCATTTTTTAGTAAAAGGAGGGGACCTATAGGTCCCTGGCCCCCATTTTGGGTAACTGTTGCCTTGCTTGCTGACCTTGACCTTGATATCCTCCCTATGCTAATTCCCTGCAAGATTCCACCCTCCTGAATGCTTAAGGGAAGCTCCTGTCTGTGAATCCAGCATATTGGGCATTAACTGCTTAGATGCAAGATTGTGAAACATCAGGAGCCGGGGTGCGGATTTAGCTCAATGGTAGAGTGCTTGCCTAACAAGCACAAGGCCCGGGGTTCGATCCTCAGCTCAAAAAAAAAAAAAAAAAAAAAAATCAGAAGTGAACTTCTGCCAACCAGGGTTCCCCCATTGTGCTGTAAGTCTGTATTTAAGACTTCCTCCCTCCTTCAATAAATGACGTTCGACATTCAGAAAAAAAAAAAAAGAAGAGGGGGTCAAGGACATGATGGGGAAACCCACAGAGACAGCTGACCGGTGCTAGTTGAAGCTCATTGACTATAGACTGACAGCTCAGGAACCTACATGGGACCGAACTAGGCCCGCTGAATGTGGGTGACAGCTATGTGACTCGATCTGTTTGTGGGGTCCCTGGCAGCAGGACCAGGAATTATCCCAGATGCATGAACTGACTTTTTGGAGCCCATTCCCTGTGGTGGAATGCCTTGCTCAGCCTTGATACAATGGGGAGGGGCTAGGCTCTCCTTCAACTTGGTATGCCAGACTTTGTTGACTACCATGGGAGGCCTTACCCACTCTGAGGAGTGGATGGGGGTAGAGTGGGAGGGAGGTGAGGAGGCGGGAGAAGGGGAGGGAGTGGGAACTGGGGTTGGTATGTAAAATGGAAAAAAATTTTTAATAAATAAACATTTAATAATTTATAAAAATTATGGAACGCTTCACAAATTTGCGTGCCATGCTTGCTCAGGGGCCATTCTAATCTTCTCTGCATCATTCCAATCTTAGTATATGTGCTGCCAAAGCGAGCATGACCATGAACTTCTGATCCTCCTGCCTTTACCTTCCAAGAGCTGGGAGTCCATGCATGTACCACTGTGTCCTATTTATTCATTACTGAGGATGGAACTCAGAGCTTTGTGCATATTATGCAAGTATTTTACCAACTGAGCTACATCCTCAGCCCTGCAGACCTGAGGGAATTAATTATCCGCCCCCCCCCTCCCGAGATAGGGTTTCTCTGTTTAACAGCCCTGGCTGTCCTGGAACTCATTTTGTAGCTGTGGCTGCCCTCAGACTCACAGAGATCCTCCTGCCTCTGCCTCTCGAGTGCTAATCCTAAAGCTGTGTTCCACCACTGCCGGGCTAGAATTAATTGTCTGGGACTTTTCCGTTCTCATCTAGTGTCTCGTGTTCGCAAAGCAGTGTTCAGTTGTATGGGGCAGGTGTGCTTCTAAGTGTTCAGCTGTATGGGGGCAGGTGTGCTTCTAAGTGTTCAGCTGTATGGGGGCAGGTGTGCTTCTAAGTGCTCAGCTGTATGGGGGCAGGTGTGCTTCTAAGTGCTCAGCTGTATGGGGGCAGGTGTGCTTCTAAGTGCTCAGCTGTATGGGGGCAGGTGTGCTTCTAAGTGTTCAGCTGTATGGGGGCAGGTGTGCTTCTAAGTGTTCAGCTGTATGGGGGCAGGTGTGCTTCTAAGTGTTCAGTTGTATGGGGGCAGGTGTGCTTCTAAGTGTTCAGCTGTATGGGGGCAGGTGTGCTTCTAAGTGTTCAGCTGTATGGGGGCAGGTGTGCTTCTAAGTGCTCAGCTGTATGGGGGCAGGTGTGCTTCTAAGTGCTCAGCTGTATGGGGGCAGGTGTGCTTCTAAGTGTTCAGAATCCCCACATCCCTTCTCAACTTTCCTCTCCAGGAGCCAAAGACAAGAGACCTCCAGTAGCATTTCCGGGGGCTGCAGGGTTCGCATACTGCTACAGTTTTTAAATGTTCTCCAAATAGATTTGAAGTGTTCTTCAAAAGCCCCTGTGGCAGATGCATGACTTCGAGGCTGTGGTATTGGGAAGTTCGGAGATGGAGGAGCGTTTAAAAGTGGGACCTAGCCAGGCGGTGGTGGCACACACCTTTAATCCCAGCACTCAGGAGGCAGAGTCAGGTGGATCTCTGTGAGTTCAAGGCCAGCCTGATGTGGGACCTTGTTGGAGGAAGTTAGGTCACTGGGGGTGTGCCCTTGAAGAGTGTTTTGAAACCATGACCCTTCCTCTCTCTGTGTGCTTCCTAGTTGTTATGAGGCCAGCATGCTCTATTATATGCTCCCTAACATGATGTCCTACCTTGCCCCAGGCCCCAAACAGTGGAGCCTACCCAAATAGACTGAGCCCCCAGAAAACATAAGCCAGAATAAAAATTTCTTGCAGTAAGTGGATTTCCTCAGGTATTGTGTTACATCTGTGGAAAAGCTGATTTTCAAATGTTTTCCCAAAGATACATAATGACATGGGTAATAAATACCTACCATTTCTAGGTTGGGTAACCATAGTAATTTTTAAATTTGATTATTGCTTATGAAGTACTAACCAATTCCTTGTTACCTAAACTGCCTTTCTTCCAGGCATTGAGGCCAGTGGCAAAGACAAACACTGAACCCGCTCTTTTTTGTGGTCTTAACCTTTGAGAATCGTGGGCCAGCTTTCCTTTGGTGAGTCAGCCAGATGGCAGTAGTCCCTCTCCTTTTCCACAGACATGGAGGCCCTAGTAAAGGGCTGTTGGCCCGGGTCCTCTTGAGAGTCAGTGACAGTGCATGGGGACTTTGAAAAGGCGGGTTGAGCCACCAGATGAGGGTGTAGATCAGACCCCAGGGGAAAGCGAGAGAGGTGGAGTCCATGCTTCAGCAAGCCGAAGAAGATGGAACAAAGCTTCTCCCAGAGAAGGGCCACCTTCCTGCCCCCGCTGGACTCATCGGTGGGGGTAGCACAATACCTGGAAGATGTGGCAGACTTGAGAGTGACAGTTGGGGCTCTTGTCTCAGGCGTGCCTCCACAGTTGGAAGGAGAGTCTCTCGGTTGCCCCAAGAGTATCCTGAAGGTCTCCTTGCCACTGCCTTTAGACTGAGGTGGAAACCTGTGAGGCACAGTTCATTCTGCGGGACAGATCCAAGGATGTGACCCAAATCTACCTGCAGCTGTCCATTTTAGATCTCAGGGGGAAAGGCTTTAAGGATGACAAGTCCACATGGGCTCTGCTTTGGTAGGTGTATATCCTCTCAGAGCATAAGCCTCCTCTTCTCTAGTGAGGGTGGTAGAAAACCTAACTAAGAGTTCTGTGGCTTAGATACTGTTCATGGAAATGCTTAGCAGCCAACAGAGGAGCACACCCCCCACTCTGGCCTATGCTCACATGTTGAACCCCAACCCACAAAGTAAAGGGTCAGCAGAAGTCCAGCTTTGGCCCATCATCCCCCAGCCACATAGTGACCGTGTGTCTGACAGTCTGAGGAGCCAACCACAGGCAATGTTCCCCTTGTCAGGTTTCCTTCCACACCTCAGCACAAGGCTGCACTGTATTGTTAGCTCAGGAAGGGCCCATTCATCTGAACCAAACTGAATTAGCCAGCAGTCGGCAGCCAGGAAGTCACATGGTACATTCCCAAACCAAGTAGAAATTAATTTTAAATTATTTGTTGGTTGCTATTATCCATGCCACAGCTCTCTCCTATTAGGGAACATCAGAGCAAATTGACTGCAGTCGATGAATGGATGTTGGGCAAGCCATTTGCTACTGTGGGGCTGTCCTTTCATGTGTGATGAGTGGAATCTGCAGCCCACCTATCACATTGCAATCAACTGGGGGGCTTCAGATAATTTTGATGAAACATATGGAATCTTCAGGTGGGACCACACAGCCACACTGTTTAAAGTTCCCTCTGCCCCATAAGTTTGCAGTGTGCTGCACAGTTTATGAACAAGTAAAACATAGTTTCAAAGCTTCCACTTCTAATCATGGAGATAAAATGACCTTGAAGAAAGCATGCTCTATTTCCTTTTCCTTTACATTTATTTTATTTCTGTATACCAAAGTTTGTCTTCATGTATCCGTGGACCATGTATGTGGCTGGTACTCAGGAAGGCAAGAAGTGGGCTGTGGTGATGTGGATGAAAATGGCCTGCATTGGCTCATATATTTGAGTATTTGGTCCCAGTTAGTGGAACTATCCGGGAAGGATTAGAGATGCAGCCTTGTTGGAGGAGGTGTGTCACTGGGGACAGGCTTTTAAAGTTTCAGAGGACTCGTGTGATTCTGAGTGCTCACTCTCTCTCTGTCTCATGAGTTGTAGATTAAGATGTGAACTCTTGGCTATTTCTTCTCTCCACCATCATGGACTCCAACCCTCTGAAAACACACATCAAATGAAATTCTTTTACACATTGCTTTGGTCATGGTGTTTTATTGCACAGTAGAAAAGTAACTAAGACAGAAGCCATTTTGCCTCTTTGCCCTCATTCTTGTGGGGAAGTTTGTCTGTCCTGATACTGAGACATTCCTATTCTGGTGTTAGAACCAACTTCCTTGGGAATTCCAACAGACTGAAGACCAGCAGCTCCAAGGACTTCCCTGGCACTCCAGCACTAGACTGAAATTGCTAGCCATCCAGTCTGAACAACTTCCATGTTCTTGGCCTTTCTGTTGGGAGATGTCCACTATTGGACTGCTAGCCACTCTAATAAATCATATATATATATATGTGTGTGTGTGTGTGTGTGTGTGTGTGTGTGTGTGTGTATTCATTCTATCAGTTCTGTTCCTTTAGAGAACCCTGACTAATACTAGGGCATTGGACCCGCTGGAATTGAAATTACAGATGGCTGTGAGCCACCATGTGGATACTGGGAACCTGGGTTCTCTGGAAGGGCAGCCAGTACTCTAAAAGGTGAGTGCTTAAGTCTCTTTTAAGTATTTAGTCTGTCTTAGTGTTATGACTGGCTCTGAAGTGTCCTTCATAAAGGCCTGTATGTCTAGGGCTTGGTTTCCAATGCAGTGTTCAGAGATGAGGATTTAGGGAAGTGACCAGACCATGAGGGCTTTGTCTTAGTGGGTAAAGCCAATGATGGGTTATAATTTGATAGTGTATTGGGAGGTGATGGGGACTAGGAGACAGGGCCTAGCTGGAAAAAGTAGGCCACTGAGAACATGGTCTTGAAGGGTGTTCTCTCTCTGCTCTCCCTTTTCCATCTCTTCTCTTCTCCCTGCCCCTCCCCTCCCTTCACTGCACTGTCCTTTTCTTCTTTGCTATCATTGGGAAGCACCCTACCACAGCTCCCATTGCTGTGATATTTTGCTTTACCTACCACCCAAGGCATGGATCCTGCCAACTAAGGGTTGAAACCTGACATCGTGAACCAAATACATTTTTCTTTCTTAAGTTGTTTTTCTCAAGTATTTTTGTCACAGCAATAAAAATTTAAGAAACATAGCTTCTTTCCTCTCTCTGTGTCCTTCTTCTCTGAGGCTGATTTCATGGGGGATAAGGCGGGCCCCATGCCATCCTGTCACCAGGGGAGACACCTGCTGCACTATTTTTCTATCACAATGTGAATGTGGCATCAAATTCTCCATTGTGTCATGCCCCCATTGTGACACCAGAGTGCTCCACTGCATCATCAGTATCCCTCTGTGACATTAAAATGCTCAATTATGACATCACACTACTATTGTGGTATCACAAATGTAAATTGTGATAATTCAATGTTCCATTGTGCCATCACTGTATTGAATCATGTCATCAGAATGTGAATTGTGGCATCACACCACAATGCTCTTCTCTCTGTCATCATAATGTTCCATTGTTTCATCCCAATGCTGAATTATGTCTTCACAATGCACCATTGTGTCATCACAATGCCCTGCAATGATGCCAGAATGTGCCTTTGTGCTGGGACAATGTTCCTACCTAGTGCCTCATTGTGACATTATGGTGATCTATTGAGCCATCATAATGCTTCAGTATCCAATCAGTGCTCTCGTGTGACACCACAGGGCCCTATTCTGTCATGGACATCAGAATGTTCTATTGTAACTTCATAGTACACCACTTGGGCATCACAATGTGAAGTGTGTGACGGTTGGGGCATCATGATGCCCATCGTGCCAACACAGCAGGGCAGTGATGACACAAGAGAGCCGTGTGACAACACAATGTAATGCAAAATGGAGCCCTTTGATAACACAATGCAACATTGTGACAACACAATGATGAATTGTGATATCATAATTTAATGGAGCATCAACTCATCACAATTTACATTTGTGATGCCATAGTAGAGAATTGTGATGTCATAATTGAGCATTGTGGTGTCATAATGGGGGCAGCATTCTTTTTTGTTTAACTCAAATATATTCTGTGCATACACATGTGCATATATGTATATGTATATATATAAACTATTCAGATAAGTTATAGAAGGCTATAAATTTTAATCTTTCATTTCCCACTATTATTAGTGCTTGTTTTCTGTCTTTGATAATAGCAACCTGTGTGTATGTGTGTGTGTGTGTGTGTGTGTGTGTGTGTGTGTGTGGTGTATATATGTGTGTGCACTTGTATATATGAATGCCCACACATGGAGGGGCCTAGGGTTGATTTTGGGTGTTTTCCTCCATGGATGTCCACCATAGTTTTTGAGACAAGGTCTCTTCACTGAACTTGGAGCTTGTCGCTTGGCTAGAGTGACTGGTAAGCAGACTCCCGGAGGTCTCCCATTCTCCACTGCCTCCTACCCAGGAGTTGCAAGTGAACATGGCTGTTACAGGCTGCACTGCTTATCTTTTATGTAAGTTTTGGGAATCCCACTCATGTCTTCTTGATTGCTAAGTGAGAAATCTGCTCACTGAGCTCTGTCCCAGCTCTACACTTTTTTTTTTTGAGCTAGGTTTCTCACTGGGACCTGGAACTGGTTGATTAGGCAAGGCTGGTCAGCCAGGTCAGTATGCCCAGGGATCCAGTGTTTCCCCCTCTCCAGGGATGTGATTACAAACACATGTCACCATCCCTGGCTTTTTATGTGAGTGTTGGAGATCAAATTTGGATCTTGTTTATGCTGCAAGCACTTTCCCAACTAAGCTATCTCCCTAGGTCCCAGTAATGGCCATATCTGACAATATCAGTTACTAAAATCCCTTCCCTGGAGATATGAACAATGTCTACCTCTTCCCCTAAGGTCCGAAAGAAAAGCAAAGTAAAGATCACACCACGGTTCTCAGTGGAGTACCAATTTATTGGACTTACATGAATGAGGGGATACCAACAGGTGCATGGGTGACCCCCCAAACAGCTGCAGTACAAAGTCCTCACCCAGTGTCCTCATGTCCTCATAGACATGTCCCCATGTCTGCTTTCCCCTAGTCTTCCCCAATATACACACTCTAACCCTCCCTCAAGTCCCAGGGGCTTGTGCAGAACGGCACACAAATGGTTGGGAGGGAGAATCCAGTGGTCTTCCCCACCCTTTTTTCTCTGAGGAAGCCCCCAGGCCCATTTGTGATGGATTGTTGCAAGCAGGCTTAGCTGATCTCATGAAGATGGCAGTAGTGTTGCTCAGAGGACAGCGCCTTCCAGCATATTTCACTCTGGTTCTGATTTACATTCCTCTCAGGAGTAGTGAAGATGGGTTTTTCTTCATGTACTTGCTGGCTGCTTGCATATGTTTCCTTTGAGAAGTACCCAATTCTTTAGCCTAATTTAAAATTTTTGTCATTCATCTTTTGAGTTCTTTATGAATTCTGGGTATCATCTTTTATAAGATGAATAATTTGCCAATATATTCTCCAATTTTGTAGGTTGTCTCTTAGTTCTGTTGATTATTTCCTTTGCTGTGCAGGAGCTTCTTGTATATAATATAGTCTGACATAATCCCATTACCTGTACCTCTGGTCCTACCTAATTATCATTGTTTACAGCTGGCCTTGTGCAACCTTGAAAGGTTGCAATATGACATTGTCATCTACCAAGTTCATATTCAAGATCTGCCCTATCAAGTTACAAAAACTAAAGACAAAAATCCCACAATACTTTAAGTAAGTATGATTTTGTGTTAGGTTGCATTCATCCCGGGGTGCATGCAGACCACAGGCCTCAGGGTGAATATACCTGTCAGTGTTGACCTTGTGTTTTCTTGTAGTAATTTCAGTTTCAGGTTTAAAATTGAGGTCCGTGGTCCACCTGGGGTTGATTTCAGTGTGCTAGCATTCGAGGATCTAGTTTTAACTTTTACATATGCAGGTCCAGTTTTGCCAGCACCATTTAACGATGTCACTGGTCTTTTCTCAGAGCCTTTGGGAAAAATAAGCCAGCTATATGAGTGAAGATTAATCTCTGGTCTTCTGTTCTGTCCTCTCGTTTATGCTGTCTGTCTCATACTAGTATTCTGCTGTTTTAGTTACTGTAGCTTTGGATTACATTTTGAAATTAGATATTGTGATGCTTCTTGGTTCTCAAGACCATGGCTTTTTGTGTGTGTGCTTTTCTGACAGTGCTGGGGATGGAACGTAGGACCTCACGCAGGCTTGGCTGGTGCTCTCTCACCTAGCTACTGCCTTAGCTCTATGACTCCAATTCCCCCCCCCACTTCCTTTACTTGGGGCCCTGCTTAGAACTGGGGTTTGGCAATTAGTTCTGTGTGTGTGTGTGTGTGTGTGTGTGTGTGTGTGTGTGCATGTGCGTGTGTGTTTTCAAATTACCTAGGAATTGTTTTATATTTCTGTGAAGAATGTTGTTGGTATTTTGATGAGAATTGCATTGAAACTATAGATTTTACTTACAGTATGGTTATTTTAATAGTCTAATTTTTCCTATTTCCAAACTTAAGAATGTTGTTCCATTTCCTCTGGGCATGTCCTTTATAATGTTTCTCATCAGTATTTTATAATTTTCATTGTAGAGATCTTTTATTTCCTTGGCAAATTTATTCATAAACTTTTTACATGGATGTTGTGAATAGGATAGTTTTCTTTTTTTAATTAATTAATTTTGTCATAGGTGTTGGGCCCCCTGGAACTAGAATTACAGACAATTGTGAGCTGCTATGTGGGTGCTGGGAATTGAACCCAGGTCCTCTGGAAAAGAAGTCAGTGCTCTTAACGACTAAGCCATCTCTCCAGCCCCAAGATCATTTTCCTAATTTCTCTTTATGAGGTTCATTATTTGTACATTAACTATTACTGTTTTATGTGTTGCCTTTATATCCTCCAACTCTTCGAAGTCCTTTTCTAAGTCCAACACTTTTGATGGAGTACTTGGTTCTTTATAGGGATAGAATCATGTCAACATTTTTGATGGAGTACTTGGTTCTTTATAGGGATAGAATCATGTCATCTGCAAACACGGATAATTAAACTTCTTCCTTTCCAATTTGGATGCCATGTGTTTCTTTTGATTAATTGCTCTTGTTAAAACTTCCAATACTTTATTAAATAAGGATGTTGAGAGTGGACATTCTTGCCATATCCCAGATCAGAGAGGAAATGCTTTCAGCTTTCCCCCATCCAGTCTGATATTGGCTGTGTGTGTGTGTGTGTGTGTGTGTGTGTGTGTGTGTGTGCTCACGCGCGCGTGTGCACATGCTATTCATTGTGGTAGTTATAGTTATTTTACTTTGATTTCTAATGATTAACTTTTAAAAATTTTAGTGTGGTGGGGAAGAAACACGTGGAGACAGAAGACAACATCTGGGAGTCAGTGCTCTCCCTTGTTCCTGCTGTGCAGGCTGACTCCTCTCACACCCCCAGCCTCAGAGCTTCTCTAGTTTGCTCCGCCCACCTTGCCAGAAGCCCTGGGACCACAAGGGCTGGAACACACAACATAAACAGACTGGCCAGAAATTCACTGAGCCACCTCTTGGGCCCAGAATTTTTATTTCTATTGTAGGGCTCCTGTAAGTGTTTCCCCGAGGGCTAGTCTGCTGACAGAGTCCTTCAATTTCTGCTCCTCTGGGGGAAATTGTTGTTCATCTTTCAGGTCTGGAAATAGTTTTGCTGGGTGTAGTATTCCTACTGGGTTTTTGTTTTATTTGGTTTCATTTTAGCATTTCTGTATGTCATTGTATTCTTTGTTCTGAAAGGGTTCTTCTGAAATATTTGCTGTAGGTCTAGTGGGAATCCCCCATACACAACTTAATGATTTGTTCTTGCTGTTGGGCCTTGGCCACAGTGAGTTCACAGTCTTTCAGAAGAATAAAACCCGTGTCTAACCACTGCTGAGACATGTTCCCTTTGGTTCAGATATGGAAACTGATGCCCAAGGTGATAGTGTTTGGAGATACGACTGAACTATCACAAATGGGACTAGTTAGTGTGTTTGTAACAGAGGCCCCAGGGAGACCCCTGACTCTTTCCACTCACGGAGAACACAGCAAGAAGACAGACATTCATGACCCAGGAAATGAGCTGAGTCTATGCCTCAGTCTTCAACTTCCGGCCTCAAGACCTGTAAGAGAGAAAGTCTTACAGACTGTGGTATCGTGCAGTAGTAAGCCACAGACTAACAGGAGTGCATTACCAGATTGAAGACATTGACTAGAAAGTCTCTCTCTCTGTCTCTCTGTCTCTCTCTGTGTCTCTCTCTGTGTCTCTCTGTCTCTCTGTCTCTCTCTCTGTCTCTCTCTGTCTCTGTCTCTGTCTCTCTCTCTCTCTCACACACACACACACACACACACACACACACACACACACACACACACACGTTTCTGAATGGTTTAAATGGCTCCTGGCACATGGCAAGGCATTTCAGGTGCCATGTTCCAAATCTATGCCCCTGGTGAAAAGACCTTTTCCTCATATGTCTACCTCATGTCACCCAATCAAAATCCAAGCCAATCCTCCCAGCAAAGATAAATAGAAGCACCCATTTGATTGATAAGAACACTGCCTGGGTCATCCTACTCATGGGCAGGAGTCACCTTTGCAATGGCCGATGAGCTGGATGACTACCACTCAAATAGGAGTAACTGTTGCTTCCCCAGGTCTGGGCTCTGCCACCTCTCCTGCTTATCCCTGGGGAAGGGCCAGCCTCAATTTTCCTGGGTATTGGGTTTGTGCAGCATGTGCTTAACCTGCTGAGTCATCTTGCTGGCCTCCTCTGCCTCTCAACCAGTGTCTTTTAAAATGAGTTTTCCTCCCAGCACAGTGTGGGAAAGATTATTGTCAGGACTGAGCTCCAGCTGGAACGAATCTCCTCCCTGAAGAGGACAACTGAACCCCTTACCTAGCGCTGTAACTGCAGCCTGCCACCTAGATATGCTTGGTTAAGCTTGGCTCCTGGGCTTTCTAACCAGACTTGCATTGTGAAGCTCCATACTGGATTTGATTTAAAATGAAGTTTCCAGAGGACAGACTGAGGCTCCTCAGCTGTCCAGTTCTGTCTATCACCTGACAGGGGTGGCTGGGACCTCTGTGCAACTGAACCACTATTAATTCTGGGCCAGAAAGACTAGCCTCAGAGCTGTGTGTGCCTGCCAGAAGCAATCAATAGCTCTGTCTGCTCTGGGGGCGTGTGGGCAAAGGACGTGGACTTGGAACATACAGAAAGAAGGCCATTTTTCTTTCCACCTAAGTTAATTCCTTATGTTGTTTAAAATGAAAGTTAAACATTTTGTAAGCATTGTACATGATACAACTATTTATAAGATTAAAAAGGAAATCTGTGGATGTGCAACATTCTCGATCTTTCTATTTGCATATATAAATATTAAACTCTGTCCGATTGTTCAGAAGTTGAAAGAATGGGTGGAAAAGATGTGCAACATGTAGAGAAGTAGCATCAGATGTACTGCTGGATTCCTGTTCCATTCAGCAATGTCCACAGACAGCTCTTCACATCAGTACACAGGTCTATATGACCTTTAACAAAATTATTTACTTATTTAGGTGTTTATTTTTGTGTGCATGTGTATGTGTGTGTATGAGTGTATGTACATAGAGTGTGTGTGTGTGTGTGTGTGTGTGTGTGTGTGTGTGAGTGAGTGTTGTGCATGTGAGTGTGGGTGTGTCACAGCACACATATGGAGTGATAGAACACCTGTGGAAACTGGTTGTCTCCTTCCACCATGTGAGTCCTTGGAATCAAGCTCAGGTCAGCAGGCTTGGTGGCAAGAGCCTCTACCCACTGAGTCAACTTATGGCTGTAACATTTCTTTTTGTCTGTTTTATATATGAATGATGCTCCTAACATCATAATTCAAGATTACTAAGTATGATTGGTTAATCTCAATTGTTAATTATTTCAACTAACCTGGCTGGCCAGCAAGCCCCTTGGATCTTCATTTCTGGTTTGTATGTTAAAGTTTCATTTTTTTTTTTTCCAGCCTTACTTGTTGCAAAGACTTTTAAATTTTTTCTGTGCTAGGGTCTCAGACCTGGGGCCTCATACCTGCTAGACAAGTGCTCTACCACTGAGATATGTTCCCATCCCATGTGTTTTTAATGACAGTGTACTGTGGACCACTTTCTCCATGTTTCCAGTCTGATGAACAATGTCTGTTTTGAACCTAGAGCATCAGGCAGTTGGCTCTGCTCATCCAGGTTCTCAGGTGGTGCCTGTGTTGACAGACACCATTCTCCAGTTGACTTTCCCACCTAAAGCTCCTGAGAGGAGGGTTCTGATTGGCTTTCCTGGGGCGAGCCTTTCTTAAATGTTAGGGGACTTATTCATGGACACAGAGCCTCAATTGTTAGACCCAACAGGGTCAGGCCTTCTAGGAAAGTCTAAAGAAGATGATCGTCTCTGCCTTCGTTAGTTGGGGTATCATAAGAAAGAGGCTCACAAAATACACGGGGGAAAATGGATATTTCCTAAGAATTCCTTAAATAGTGGCTTGTAGACATGTCTCTGTGGGGCCCTGAGGGGCAGCCATTCCTCTGATGACTGCATCAGCTTTTACCATTAGTTATATCTGTTATTTCTGCATCTTTTTTTTGGCACGTGAGTGACATACACACATGGGGATGTGAGGGATTTTGGTGGCCATCATTGTACTCTGCCTACCACAGTTCTCTGGATTTCATTTGTGCTATCTCTAAGTTCTAGTTTGAATACAATTCATCCCACACTATCTCATCTAACCTTTCCAACAACCTGTTAAGGGAAGTATCTCTTTCTTTTGGATGAGACAACAAAGACATATAAGGAGTCAAACAATTATCTCCTGCCACTCAGAGCTGTGTCAAGGCCAAGTCTAGTTCTAAACTGTAGATTGTGGTTTTATACTCTGCCAAGGTGCTCACTAGATCTGAATAAACCTTTACAATGATTATATCATGTAAATTGAAGCAAATCCAACAACTCTATGAATTAGAATTTTAATTGTTTTTTATTTTTTGTTTTTATTTTTATTTTTCACTCATCTATTTATTTTACATCCCGGCTGCAGCCTCTCCACCATCCTCCCCTCCCATCCACCTCTTGCCCCCTCCTTCCCACCTCCAAATCCCCTCCTCTTCCTTCTCCATCCAGGAAAGGGCAGGTCTCCCATGAATATCAACAAAGCATGCATGCCAAGTTGCAGTAAGACTAAGCACCTCCCCATGTTTTAAGGCTGGGCAAGTCAACCCAGTATGAGGAGTGGGGTCCCAGAAGCCAGTAGAAGAGTGGGAGACAGCCCCTGTTCCTACTGTGAGGAGTCCCACAAGAGGACCAAGCTACACAACTATGCAGAGGGCCTAGGTCAGTCCTATGCAGGCTCCCTGGTATCTGTTAAGTCTCTAGGAGCCCCTATGAGCCCAGGTTAGTTGTGTGAGGCTTCCTGTGGTGTCCTTGACCCCTCTGACTCCTACACTTCTTTCTCCTCCTCTGCAGGATTCCTGAGCTCTGCCTAATGTTCAGCTGTGGGTCTCTGCATTTGCCTCCATCAATTGCTGGATGGCCTCTCTCTGATGACAGTTGGGCCAGGCACCAATCTGGTCACAGGAGATGGGCCAGTTCAGGATACTTATCTGCTATTGCTAGGAGTCTAAGTTGGGGTCACCCCCATAGACTCCTGGGAGATTCTGCTTGACCCCCAAATGCTGTCCCCCTTTTAGTGCCCCACAGCACTCTTCCCCTCCATACCACTCCCTCAACCTGATCACTCTTATTCCCTTGCCACCTGCCCTCAGTCCACTTACAAAATCTCTATTTCCCCTTCCCAGGCAGATCTGGGTGTCCCCCATGAACCTTCCTTGTTACCTAGTCTCTCTGGGTCTGTGGATTGTAGCATAGTTATCTTTTATTTTACAACTAATATCCACTTATGAGTGAGCACATACTGTGTTTGTCTTTCTGGGTCTGGATTATCTCACTCAGGATGATTTTTTCTAGTTCCATTCATTACCTTCAAATTTCCTGATGTCCTTGTTTTTTTTTGTTGTTGTTGTTTTGTTTTTTACAGCTGAGTAATTCTTCATTGTGTAAATGTTCCACAATTTCTTTATCTGTTCTTCAGTTAAGGGACATCTAGGTTGTTTCCAGGTTCTGGCTATTACAAATAAAGCTGCTATGAACATAGTTGAGCAAGTTTCCTTGAGGTATGATGGAGCATCCTTTGGGTATATGCCCAAGAGCTGGAATAGCTGTGTCTTGTGGTAGGTTGATTCCCAATTTTCTGAGAAACTGCCACACTGACTACCAAAGGGGCTGTACATGTTTGCACTCCCACCAGCAATGGAGGAGTGTTCCCCTTGCTCCTCATCCTCTCCAGCATGAGTTGTCACTTGTGTTTTTTTTTTTTTATCTTAGCCATTCTGACAGATGTAAGATGGAACCTCAGTGTAGTTTTTATTTGCATTTCCTGATGTTAAGGATGTTGAATAACTCTAAGTGTTTCTCGGCCATTGAGATTCTTTTGTTGAGAATTCCCTGTTTAGATATGTACCCCATTTTTAATTGGATTATTTGGTTTATTGATATCTAGTTTCTTGAGTTCTTTATATATTTTGGAAATCAGCTCTCTGTCTGATGTGGGGTTAATGAAGATCTTTTCCCATTCTGCAGGCTGCCTTTTTGTCTTATTGACAGTGTCCTTTGCCTTACAGAAACTTTTCAAGTTCGTGAGGTCCCATATATTAATTGCTGATTTTAGTGCCTCTGCTATTGGTGTTCTGTTCAGGAAATTGTCTCCTGTGCCAATGGGCTTGAGATTATTTCCCACTTTCTCTTCTGTGGGGTGTTTACCCACCAACTCCACAGCTCCCCAGAGTTTTCTTGAGTGTGAGCATCAGGAAATATTAGATAGAAGGATTTATAATGTGGAGATAAACAGTTAGAAAATAAAGGATAGCCTCCAGAGGGCCTGGAACCTTTTCCAATGGGCCTCGACTGTCTCTGCCCCAGGGTATTTATAGAGACACCAAGGAATAGCGCAAAAGACCTCCTCCCCCAGCACAGCCAAGTGCAGACCATTTCAGACACCTGCACCCGGGCCTGTTGTCCTAATCATCCTCTATGCGGACCTGCTGGGTAAAGCCACAAGGAACCCGAAAATGGGTTCCCACACTCTTCTATCAGGTTCAGTGTATCTGGATTTATGTTGAGGTCTTTGATCCACTTGGACTTGAGTTTTGTGCAGGGCTATAGATATGGATCTATTTGCAATCTTCTACATGTTGACATCCACTTAGACAAGCACCGTGTGTTGAAGATGTTTTCTTTTTCCATTGTATAATTTTGGCTTCCTTGTTGAAAATCAAGTGTCCATAGGTGTGTGGATTTACATCTGTGTTTTTGATTCAATTCCATTCATCCATCTGTCTGTTTTTATGCCAGTATCAAGCTGTTTTTATTATTATAGCTCTATAGTAGAGCTTGAAGTCAGGAATGGCAATACCTCCATAAATTCTGTTATTCTACAGGATTGTTTTAGCTATCCTGGATTTTTTGCTTTCCCATACAAAGTTGAGTATTGTTCTTTCATGGTCTGTGAAGATTTGTGTTGGGATTTTCATGGGGATTGCATTGCTGTTGATAGAATGCCCATTTTTACTATGTTAATCCTACCGATCCGTGAGCATGGGATCTTTGATTTTCTGATATCTTCTTCAATTTCTTTCTTCAAAGACTTGAAGCTCTTGTCATAAAGGTTTTTTGCTTGCTTGGTTAGAGTTACATCAAGATAATTTGTATTATTTGAGGCTATTGTAAAGAGTGTTGATTCTCTGAATTCTTTCTCAGTCTAGTTATCATGTGTATGTAGGAGGGCTACTGATTTTTTTAAAAGTTAATCTTGCATCTAGTCACTTCACTAAAGATGTTTATCAGTTGTAGGAGTTCCCTAGTAGAGCTTTTGGGGTTGCTCATGTGTACCACCATATCATCTTCAAATAATGATACTTTGTCTTCCTTTCCAATTTGTATTTCCTTGATATCCTTTTGTTGTCTTATTGCTTTAGCTAGAATAGGTATGGAGAGAGTGGCAGCCTTGTCTTGTTCCTGATTTTAGTGGAACTGCTTTGAGTTTCTCTCCATTTAATTTGATGTTGGCAATTGGCTTGCTTTTATTACTTTTATTATGTTTAGGTATGTTCCTGGTATCTCTGATCTCTCCAAGACATTTATCATGAAGAGGTGTTGGATTTTGTCAAAGGCTTTTTTAGCACCTAATGAGATGATCGTGGTTTTTTTTTTTTTTTGTTGTTGTTGTTTGTTTTTCTTTTTTTTTTAGTTTGTTTATATGGTGGATTTTATTGACAGATTTTTTTTTTTTTTTTTTTTTGTATGTTGAACCATCCTTGCATCTCTGAGATGAAGCCTATTTGGTCATGGTGGATGATCTTTTTGATCATGGTGGATAATCTTTTTGATGTGTTCTTGGATTCAGTTTGCCAATATTTTATCTAGTATTTTTGCATCTATGTTCATGGATGAAATTGGTCTGTAATTCTCTTTCTTTGTTGGGTCTTTGTGTGGTTTTGGGTATCAGGATGACTATGGCCTCATAGAAATGAATTGGCAATGTTCCTTCCATTTTTATGTTGTGGAATAATTTGAAGAGTATTGGTATTAACTCTTCTTTGAAAGTCTAGTATAATTCTGCACTAAAACCATCTGGCCCTGGGGTTTTCTTGGTTGGGAGAATTTTAATGACCGCTTCTGTATCCTTAGGGGTTATTGGTCTATTTAAATTGCTTATCTGATCTTGATTTAACTTAGGTAAGTGATACCTATTAAGAAATTTGTCCATTTCTTTTAGATTTTCCAATTTGGTGGAGTACATTTTTTTGAAGTATGCCTAATGATTGTATTTCCTTGGTGTCTGCTGTTATGTTTTGTTTCTGATTTTGTTGATTTGGATATTCTCTTCGGATAAGGGTTTGTCTACCTTGTTGATTTTCTCAAAGAGCCAACTCTTTGTTTCGTTGATTCTTTGTATTGATTTCTTTGTTTCTATTTTATTGATTTCAGTCCTCAGTTTGATTATTTCCTGTCATCAACTCCTCCTGGATGAGTTTGCTTCTTCTCGTTCTAGAGCTCTCAGGTTTGCTGTTAAGTTGCTAGTGTGAGATATCTCTAAATTCTTTATGTAGACACTTAATGCTATAAACTTTCCTCTTAGCACAGCTTTTATAATATCCCATAAGTTTGGGTATGTTGTGCATTCATTTTCATTGAATTCTAGGAAGTCTTTAATATCTTTCTTTTATTTCTTCCTTGACCCAGTCGTAACTCAGTTTCTATGAGTTTGTAGGCTTTCTGTTGTTGCTGAAATCCAGCCTTAATTCATGATAGTTTGGTAAGATACAGGGGATTATTTCAAGTTTTTTATTTTATTTTATCTGTTGAGATTTGCTTTGTAGCTGAATATGTGGTCAGTTTTGGAGAAAATTTTGTAAGGTGCTGAGAAGAAGGTATATTTTTTTGTGTTTTGGTGAAATGTTCTGCAGATATCTGTTAGGTCCATTTGATTCATAGTCTGTTGGTTCTGTTGTTTCTCTGTTTAGTTTCTGTTTGAATGACCTGTTCATTGGTGAGAGCGAAGTAGTGAAGTCTCCCACTATTATTGTGTGGGTTTCTATGTGTGATTTAAGCTTTAGTAATGTTTCTTTTACAGATGTAGGTGTCCTTATGTTTGGGGCACAGATGTTCAGAACTGAATATATCTTGATGTATATTTCCTTTAGTGAATATGAAATGCCCTTCTCCATCTCTTTTGGTTAGTTTTGGTTGGAATTCTATTTTGTTCTATATTAGGATAGCTACATCACCTTGCTTCTGAGGTCCATTTGATTGGAAAATCTTTTTCCAATCCTTTACTTTGAGGTAATATTTATCTTGTTGATGTGTGTTTCTTGTATGTAGTAGAATGTTGGATCCTGTTTTGGTATCCAATCTGTTAGCCCCCCCCCCCCTCTAATTTTATGTGCATTGGTGTTTTGCCTGCATGTGTATCTGTTTGAGGATGTCAGATCTTCTGGAATCCTCTCAGACTGGAGTCACAGACAGTTGCGAACTGCCATGTGGGTGCTGGACATTGAACCTGGGCATTCTGGAAGAGCAGCCAGTGCTCTTAACCACTGAGACACCTCTCCAGCCCCATTGATTGTGTTCTTACACTAGTGCTTAGGCATCTGGACTTAGGATGATTTTAGTTCTAGGTATTGATTTCTGTGTTTGTCTTTGTTGGATGGGTGTTTTGGTCCTTGGTTTTTCTTTTCTCTCAAGTCTCCTGGCCTAAATGGCGAAGGGTTCTGGTGACTAGAATGTCTTCAGGTTCAGTAGGGTGTCCTCTCCAGGGTTTGTGGGGCTATGGGCTCCTAGATCTGGTCTGTACTCCAGTAAAGCCGAATTCTTCTGAAGTTGTAGACCAGGGTATGGAGCCAGGGATGGGAAATTGGAGGGCATGGGGATGTGTGCAGTCTGGGGTTGTTGGGTGGGTTTTAATGAGTGTTAGCTGATGGTGGGCAGTGTCTTACCTGAGGTTCCTTAAGCCCACCTGGTCTCTGGTAAAGCCAAAGACTTCTTCCAAAGTTGTAGGCTGAAATATGAGGCCCAGGGGTGGGGGGTGCAGTCTGGAGTTGTTGAGCAGGCTTAAAGAGGTTTAGTAGGCAATGGGTGGTGTCTTCTCTGGGGTCCCTAGGACTACTCTGACCTCTAATACAGCTGCTAGGGCTGTGAACCCTAGTGTGATACTGAGGGGAAGGGATGCCTTAATTGATTTTTAAATCTAAGAATCACTATAATAGTCTTTATAAACTCTCTTAAGGATGTATTTTTATTTTATTTATTTATTTTTTAAATTATGGGGGGCTATGAGCACATGTGTGGGATATGTGTGCACGTTTGTGTGTGTGTGTGTGTGTGTGTGTATGTGCACATGTGTGTCGGGGTATGGGCATGTGCATGTATGTGGGGTTATGTGCACATGAATGTGGGGGTGATGTGCATGTGGGGAGGTATGTGTATGTGTGTGTGGATATTTGCACATGTGTGTGTATGTGTATGTGTACATGAGTGGGGGGCATGTGCATGCATATGGAGGTATGTGCACATGTGTGTCGGGTATGTGCACATGAGTGGGAGTATGTGTACATGTGTGTATGTGCACATGTGGGGGGCATGTGCATGTGTATGGGAGTATGTGCACATGAGTGTGGGGGTATATACACATGAGTGCAGGTGCTTGGGAGGCCAGACGCATCACATCCCTGGAGCTAGAGTCACAGGCAATTGTAAGCCACCTAGCATAGACACTGGAACTGAACTTGGATCCTTTTGTGTGCACATGCTTGTAACTCCTGAGACATCTCTCTAGCCCTGGTAATTATTTTTGTTTGAAGAACTTTTGTCTAAGCAATATTAAGTTAATGATGCTGTTGCTCCAAGTATAATTTGATAGCTAATGGTTCACTTTCATGTCCCTTTACTGTTCTCATATGCTTTGCTTTGCACGAGGTTAAAGGGTTGAGCTTGGGGTGGGAGGGACTTTTCATAGTGACAACTGTCTGGAAATGCAAATTCTCCAACAGAAGTCCCAGCTCAACTTGCATTTGGTACCTGCAGGTAAGACCGTCCCAGGCCAGCAGCCTGTCCTCCTGGAAGGTAGTTTGCACCAGGAGACTTGATTAGTGCTAAGGCAGGGCTGTGTTTCAAGTATGTAGAGGATGGTGGATAATAGAGTAGGAAACCCATCTGCCCTTGAGGATGGCTGCAGGTAAACACTGGAGCCTTGGCTGCCCTCCTTATCACGTTTTCAATAGCCACTTACCTCAGACTCAAAAAAGAAAATCTGACATCTTAATTTTAATGTGGGCATTTGACCCAGTACTTGAGATAAATATAACCCTGTGTAGTACTAAGAAGGTTTAATGGGAAATGGTTGGCATTCTTTCTTGATAAAGGCATGACGAGAGGAGAGGGAGGGGGAGAGGGAGGGAGGGAAGCAAGGAGGGAGGCAAGCAGAGAGAGAGAGAGAGAGAGAGAGAGAGAGAGAGAGAGAGAGAGAGAGGCAAACAGGCAGCAGGACATAGCGGAGCTAGAAGAGGCCCCAGCAGCCTGCTCACTAACTTGATTTTACCAGACCTGGCCAGCATGGTTGTCCTGACTCCAATGACTTTGGGAATTTATCTCCAACTCCTCTTCCGCTCCATTGTATCTCAGCCGACTTTCATCAACAGTGTCCTTCCAGTCTCAGCAGGTAACTGATAACCACGACTTTCCTCACTTCCATCTGGCAGGGGCAGAAAGTGGGGTAGGGTTGCTCGAGATTGTCTAGCAATATGTCCTGATATTTTTGACATTCTGCTCTTAGCAGAGGAAGGCTTGGGGGAGATGGTTACCCAGGATGCCTCCTGTCATCCGAGCTTGTCTCCAAAAGCCCTCTGTCCTTGCTGCAACCGTTGCTGTTCAACTGCTCAAAGTCAGACTATAAACCATGCCCCTGTCTCTCCTGACTGTTTACTGCATGATTCATTTTGGTCAGGAAATTGGGAGCTGGGGAGAGAGGAGGACAATTTTAGAGAAGTGAGCCCCAGGTGTTTCTATAAGTCTATCTCTGACCTCCTCCCAGTGGGGCTTACCTCAAGATGCTGGGGAGCAAACATCTCTCTGTTAACCTTGCTGAAGGGTCGGGGGTTCTGCCTGGCCTCTGTCATTAGCGAACCCCTTACCCCTTGCTGGCTCAGGACTAGGCTTTCTGTCTCCTCAGCCCTGGCCACTCTCCTGTTGGACTTTCTTCTCTTCAGCTCTGACAGCCTATATAGAGGTACTAGGAATAGTGAGGGCTTCCTGAGGGTCAGTGGGCCTGGAGCCAGATCGGTGTACACGCTGGGTGCAGGGCTGGGCAAGGGGCTTGCTTGGTCAACCAGCCTGGCAACCTTTGCTGCAGGCACGAGGCTGTTGTCTTGGCCCTGCCTGACCTGGTACAGGGGAAGTCTTGGGTTACTGACAGCCTTTTCAAACCTTTCTGAGGAAATTGGGGTATCTCCAGAGGGCCTGAGGAAGGCAAGCAGACCCCAAGATTTGCTGCTTGTCTCCTCACAGCTCCCTCATGCACCTCAGCCACTGCTTCAAGATACTTTTAGCCTATTTTCTAGGCAGTGCAATTGATTCTGTGTCTTTGCCTGTGAAACACAGGGAGGGCATTCCTCTGGACCCACCCCCAGCCTCTCTCCATTCATAAAAACAGCTCCCAGGCAAGCTGTGCTGCCAAACCCTGCAGGCCCTAAGAGAGTGACAGGGAGATTGCTGTGAGGCTAATTATACAAGTGTGAGAAACAAAAGAAGTGGGAGAGAGGAGAGCCCAGGGGAACACTGGGGGAGGAGAGAGGCAGGAAAAGCAGGTGGCTGTCACCCAGGGTGTGTGTCAGCATGTCTCTCACAAGTTCATCTGGTCTGTGGAGAGGTATTTTCCTGTCCACTGGGAAGTTTGATTGCCCAGTGTGGCGACCCCCACTATGACTGCACTTGAGAAGCTGAGGCAGAAGGGCAGTGTGTTCAAGACTGGCCTGGGTTTCATAGTGAGACCCTGTCTCAAGAATCCCAAGAGTACTTGGTAGCTAATTTGATCCAACCTAGTGTTTGTTTCTTTGTTATATTTGGGTTCTAGATTTCTTTGGGAATCTGCTGAGGACTTAGGGATTAGGGAAACTCGATTCTCTGGTTTCAGCTCCGCCTCTCATGAGCTGTCTGGGCGACAGTTGGGTATAGATGATAAGCACCATGGGGGCAGGGAATGTGTCATCTTTTGCGGCTGTAATTACAAATATTTCCAGGGTCAGAACTCTGTTGGATCTGTAGATGCTACGTAACTACTTGTTGAGTGAAAGAACAAAAAACTCTCACATCTGTAGGTTGTGAGGATTGTCCATATTTTAAAGTTATTTAATTTATGTAAAAATTATGTAAAATTTTAATTTATGTCATTAAGGCCTTCATAAAGCTAGACAAAAAAGAGCCTGTAATTAGAACTGCTCAGTTAGAAGAGACCCTGTGCAGTGTAGACACCTCTTAGATGTTCACTTAGGAGAGAACCTGTACATGTAGACATCTCTTAGAACTGCTCACTTAAGAGAGAACCTGCTCAGTGTAGACATCTCTTAGAACTGCTCACTTAAGAGAGAACCTGCGCAGTGTAGACATCTCTTAGAGAAGGGTTTTTGCAGGTTGTACTGGTCAGGACACAACAGTGACAAGATGCATTTTGGATGGCTCAAACGTAAAAACTTGAGTGAAGGGCTCACTTTCAGGGAAGTCAGGTCACCTGCAATGTTGAGAGACATGGATTTGTGGCTGCAAGAAGACTTCCCATCCTGTGCTTGAGAAAGCAGGAGAAGGAAGTGAGGAAGTGGATTCCAGGAGCCTTGAAGCTTTGCAGGAAGGGCTGCCAAGCATAAATGAAGTCACACAGGGACCCAGAGCAGGGAGGAGGGGAGTTTTCCATCTCTCTCTCTCTCCCATCCCGACCACCTACTGGCAGAGCCTCCCATCATCCAAACCCCACCCAAAGCAGAGGTCTAAGAGTGGAGTTCCTTGATGCAGATGATGGGATCCATGTGTAGGGCACAGGGCTGGAGCTTCCAGCAAGGGAAACAGGACTAACCTGCCCACATCATGCAAGGCTCATCTGCCCTGCCCTTCCTCTTTCCTTCTCCCTCTTTTCCCATCCTCTTTACTTCTTTTCCCTTTTCATAGTGCCAGGGATTGAACCCAGGGCCTTGAACAAGCCCTGCAAGCACAGAGTGACACCCTAAGTCCCATAGGCCCTCTGGATGCGTCACCAACTGTGGATCTTGTGATTGAGAATGTGGGCTTCAGACATTTGGCCGAACAATGAGGTCAACCAGGGACATGACCACCAGTGTAGCACAAGTACCTGCTGCCCCCCTGCGGGAGTCACTTCACTTTGCTCTCCTCCTTTAGTGGCGGTGGCTTCCCAAAAGCACCGTTCTGAAATTAGTTCAGGTCGCGTAATGAAACTGTTCCGGAGTCAGGCCGACAGCAGCCCTTTCAAATACCCGCCTACAGTCTGATCTCATGTCCCCTATCCCGAACTTTGTACATCCTTACTGCTCTGAAGAAGGTAAGCTGGGTGTATGCTGAGGCGAGAGGCGCCAGGAAAACCGTTTCTCTGGGCCACTGTGTCTGCTGTGTGCCGACAGTGTGTAGAGTGTTTCAGGGTCTCTCAGAGCCCAGTGGGATGCAGCCTGTGTTCTAGGGGCTGTGTGGAAGCACCGGCTCTGAGTTCTCCAGGACTGTGGTGGAGGAAGGGCTCCCTGTAGGAAGTGCTCCCCCTCATGTTGGAGGTAGGCACCCTTCCTTCTCTTCAGGAAGGACCCTACTCCTGAGCCACGCTATAGCCCCAGCTCTCTGAATCAGGTGTGCATTACCCAACAGCCTCCACTGGGTTGCAGGGAAGACCAATCAGGGAGGAGAAAGCACAGAGGAGACCAAAGCTGTGAGGTAATCCCAGCTCTTGAGTTCAGGTGTTTGATACTACAATCTCCGGCTCTTGTTCCAGTCTGTTAACGTTGAGCATCTTTCTTTTAGGCTCACATGCTGCCTATGGTAGATGCAGTGACAACAGAGAGATCTTTTTTTTTTTTACATTTTTATTAATATGTGATGGTAAGGGGTGCACATGGTCAGAGGACAACTTACAGGAGTTGGTTCTCTCCTTCCCCTAAGGTCCAGGGATGGAACTTAGTTCTCCAGACTCAGTGACAGGTACCTACCTTTACCTGCAAACCACCTAGCTAACCCAAAAGGTGGATGGCAAGTATGATTACAATAAGCTGAATCATGTGCACACCTGTGATCCTAGCACTTTGGTGACCTGAGGCAGGAGAAGCTTAAGTTCAAGGCTACTTGGGCTCAATAGCAGGGCAGGGAAGAAAAATGGTGAAAGGCAGGGAGTGATTCTGAAACCACCAGGAGTGGTTGAGGGGAATGAGACATGTGACCCTGGGGACGACAGGGACTGTACGCAGTGCAGGAGCTGGTTTTCATTGCAGTGACCATGGATGGTCCAGTGAACACTGAAGAAAGGCGTGCCCCCATTGTGCTTCCTTCCAAAGGCAGGTACATCTCAGAGCAATTTCTGTTCCGAATACCAGGAGCCTGGAGTGGACTGCCTCAGCCATTTGCTGGGCAATAAGCTACCACCCATAGTGTAAAACTAGAGTTGTTGATTACTGAAGTTCATGTTTTGTGGGTCACCCAAGGATCATCTCATCTGGCATGGTATGGGTGACCCTGGCAGGCCTCTGTCTGGACCTGTAGACCAACTTGGTGCTAGTGCCCCCTTATAGGTAGAGCTCAATGACTGTGGCTTACAGGAGAATAAGGCATAGGCCCAAAGGTAATGTTTCTGGAGGAACAGATCTCCTGTAAGATGGATGTGATATCCCCACACACCCTGGGTGGATGTGGAGCCATGCTCTTACTTCTTTGAAGAAGATGCAGAGGCATGGAGAGGTTAGTCAAACAGTGTACTTCAGGCCACAGAGCTGGGCCGGAGATCTGGAGACTGGAAACCTGCCTTTACATCCAGGGCTCATCAATGTAGACCAAACCTGCTTCTGCCTGGATACATGTGCAAGTAACCTTTTAGTACTGCACGACTTGTCTCCCAAGTGCTAGGGTTACAGACACACACCTCCATGCTCAGCTTGACTATTGCTTTATAAACATGCGCATTGCATAGCTTGCCCAGCCACACATTCATCTCTCTGGTACTTCTATTTTAGGAGGGGGCTAAAAAAAAATCAGACCTAAAGGATGTGCTAGTGAGATAAGTTTGAGTCAGGGTGTTTGGGAGGATGGACCCCTGTAACCAAGGCAATTCTACAAACTTCTTTAGGCCCGTGAGCCATCCTACCCTCTGCCTGCATGGACACATGCTCCTCTTCTGTAAAGGATTTCCCAGACAGAGAAGGCAGGCAGGAACTCCCCAGGGCATTTGTGATCCAAATGTCAGGATCCAGATCAGGGAAAAGACACAAACCTAGTGCAGTAGAGTGAGGTCACTTGGAAGGACGTGAATCTGTTTAGGTACTGGAATCCTCTCTTGCTACATTTTGTGGCCTATCTGATGTCCAGCTACCACTCTACCGACGGGAAGCCAGCCAGACCACCATTTGTGGGCCATCCAGATTCTTGGCACTAGATCATGGCTCATTTATTTGTGTCTGACGCTGATCAGCTATTGTTTAATGTCCCATAATGCACTTGCAAGCCATCTCCTCTCATTTAGCTCCCCATATTTCCTCTGGATAATAAAATCAGAGAGGATTCTTATGTTACAGGGCTCTCTAGGGGGTCTCAGGCATCTGCCACCCCCATCCCAATCCTCTATAGAAGCAGGGGCCTCCCCACTCCCAATCTCTGAAATCAGAAGTGGTATGGGAGATGGAAGGCTTTCCCTTCGGTCATCCTAACCTCCTCCTCCACTCCTCCCCATTACCTTTCAGCATACTCAGGGCTGCCTTCCTCTGATGTATAATCACACAAAAGCAGCATAGTTTCTTTGGAGACAGAGAGCCTCTGACTTCCATGTGACAGATGAGAAGCTGGTGATGGGCCTTCCTTAAGTGTTCCTAACACTCATGAGTACTGCCCATGACTGTTACTAATGACCCAACCTCTCTGTTACAGAGTTCTCTGACAGCTACAGAAGTCCTTGCTCTTTACAGCATCCCCCACAGTAGGAGGTCCTGTGTTTGAGTTTTGACTGTCGCGGCTATGAACTAAATGGGTGATGAAGTTCATTTCACTGGGGAAGCCTCAAGTTTCTTGTCTGTAAAATGGGCAGAGCAGTCTCTGTCTCACAGAGATACTCTGGGAGTATTCGTTCATTCAGCTAAATTTTAATGAGAGCCAACCGTGTATCAGCAGGTGGGTTGAAGCACACAGACACAGTTATCCTACCCACAGGGAACTTCTGTCAATCATCTCTGGGAACTTGTCCTAGTTGGCCTGCTGGTGACTGCCTTCATGTTTTAGACCATGGAGAGAGCAGAGAGTTGAGGGTCAAATTGCTTTAATTGTTTAAAAAGTGAATGATTTTATACTTTATTTCTGGCCTCTCCTAAAAACGTATCTCTTGAAATGCTGACTGACCTGGTGGTCCTGGTCCCTCCTTTTGGGATGGCATGTCACTGCATGGAGAGTCTGCTCCTACCCATCCAGTGTCTCCACACCCTCCTGCCTTACACCTGCTTCAGTGTCTTCTAATTATATCTACCACTTTGAGCCCCTTTGGGCATGTGACTCTAGGCCTTGGGGCCAGAAGCCCTGCTGGCTTGGCCTTTCCCTCCCTTCTCAGCCTCCAGCATGCCTTTCTAGGTCTCCAGACTCTGCACAGCTGAGTCTGGAGGGAGCACTCCACATCAGTCCCTCATAACACAGTGCTGGAGGGAGCACTCCACAGCATTAACCCTCATAACACAGTACTGGAGGGAGCACTCCACATCAGTCCCTTATAACACAGTGTGGGTACCCAGCCCAGTTAGAACCACCTAAGGAACTCACCAGAGGCTCAACAGACCAATGAGGTCCAAATCTGTAGGCTGTAGATCAAGCATAGGCAGAATTTCAAGTTCTGGTGATCAAAGGTTTAGCCATGGCTAACCACTGCACTATAGCCAGCATCAGAGACAGTGAGGGCTTGTTAAAATGCAGGTCCTTGGAACCCGTCCCAAGAGGTTTTGATTCTGAGGTTCTAGAGTGGGCCCCAGCATCTGCGTCACCATGGTGCATTGGATGCTGCCAGGCTGCAGCCCATGGTCCACACTTTGGAAACCCTGCTCCAGCGCACTGCAGCTGCTTTATTAGCTTCCTGTGGACACGGACCACCTCCAACACTGGCATAGGACCCCTGTTCTCTTACAGTTTTAGAGGTCCAAAGTCTGAAATAATTTCCACTTGGGGGGAGGCCAAGGGCCCAAGGAAGACTTAGTTCCTTATTTTTTCTAGATCAAAGCTGCGTTTCTCAGATTCATTCGTTCCCAGCCTTCTTTCCTGTGTTCATATGCAGCCATGCTACATCTTGCTTCATGTGGCCTTTCGTCTCAGATCTCCTTTCTTAGTCTCTTGTGTTTGTTTATGGTGCTAGGGTATGAACCCAGGGGCTCTGCACCTCTTAGGCAAGCACTCTAACATGGAGCTACCTCCCCAGCCTCTGCCCCGTCTTCTAAGGACACTTGTGATCATATTTAGGAACCTCCTGGATTACCCAGGAATGTCTCCTTCCTTCAAATATCTTAGTTTCCCTTACAGTGCCCTTTCCCACACAAGGTAGCATTTACAAGCACCAAAGTTCAAGTCTAGATGTTGAGAGGGGCCACTCAGTGTGCCACATTTATCTTAAGCTTTGTTTAAATACTAGCAGATTAAATGCAGCAGACAGGAATGTGGTGCAAGTTGTATGTTATCTGGTGGAGCGTGAAGAAGTGAAACTCAAGGTCAATGCAAGGTGTTTTCCTGAACTGGTCACCACACGGGTCACTGGATTTCAGTGTTACTGAGGACCCCAGGAAGACAGGGAGGGAGCTGGGTTAGTTACCAACCAAGTCTTGGGAACCAAGATTTCTCCCCAAATCATCACAGAGGCAACTCTAGCGGCATTGGGAGTAGAACTTCTGACATTCTGCTCCTTGGGGTCAAGTTTTATATTTCTTATAGTTTTGTGACCTTAGGCAAATTGCCATTCATCACACTAAAAGTATCTAACTCATAAATACGTTCTTGGGATTGAGGAGGCTCATTATGAACACTGCAGTGCTGTGAACAGTGTGTGTCACACAACGTGTGAGATTCATATGTTTTTTAAATCTTGTTTCCAGAATCTCACTGTGTGTAAATACACATTAAAAGGTTATAATTTACCCTACAGTTTATTGCATCAAAACCCAAAAACCTAAATAACTTTTTGCTTAAAGCATTTAGTGAATTAAAGCAGGAAATTCTGTTTTCTACCAGGCCCTAAAGAAGGAAGATGCTCTCTTTCCCTGGCCACAGGCTTTCCTGATGTCTTTAAAAATAAACCTGACATGCTTCCATCTCTGAGCACCAAGCATCTCCCCATTCAAACCTGTACTCATGGCAACCAATGAAAACACAATGCAGTTGCTTGCTTTTGGAGCTGGGGACTGCTGAGAGGAAGCACGTGGCTGGTGGAGTTCACAGTCAGCTATCTGGGATGAGGACTATGAGTGAGACTCGGGCAGACCCACCCACTTCCCGCCTCCCTGCACCCTCCTCTGCTCCGGCCCAGTCCCACCCTCCAGCTACTGGGCTCTGAAGACTTTGGGAAAGCCCCAACAGCTGCCCTCTTGTTTCAGGGTCTTCCCTCTGGGGTTCACGTGCCAGGGAGGCCTTCTTAGCTTCAATGACACAGAAGGCAGGGGTGGGCTGACAACAGCCATGCTCCTTACAGAAACCTGCCTACTCAGCTGGAGCTCCCCTCTTGCTGAGACCCTCGTTCACTCCAGAGACAACTGGTGCCTTATCTGAGTGGTCTGCAGGGTCTCACTGTCAGGAGAGGTTGAACCTGGCTTGCTGCTTTGTGTTCAGATGGCCAACCTATTTTCCAAGAGCATTTTTACTGGGGTAAAACTCATAGGGTCCCTAGAAGCTTCCAAATTCTCCATGATGAGACAGAAACCTGGAGGGTTAGTATTTGGAGGGGATTAAGACTCCAGAGTCTAGAAGGCACAGGGCCTTGTGGGAGCCATATTGGTTCACGTCTGGGTGACGTGCTCCCTCACTGATAGAATGTCTGTAGGAAGCAGAAGTAGAAGCCTGAGGTGGCTTAAGGAGAGCCAGGCTCTCCGAATGAACTAATGGACAGTTCTCACAAGAAGCAAGAATAGCCAATATGTGAAAAAAGTTCAGCACCCTTAGCCATCAGGGATATGCAAATCAAAGCTGCATTGATTTTTTTTTCAGCCCAGTCAGAATGGCTGTCATCAAGATAACAAACTGGGCACGGTGCCTGCCTCTGTAAATCCAGCTGTAGGGAGGCTGAGGCAGGAGGACTGATGCGAGTCTGAGGCCTTACCCCCCAAAAAAAACCAACAAGGAAAAGAAAAGGAAGCAAGCAGCAGTAAACACTGTCAAGGATGGGGAAGAGCAGAACCTTGTACACTGGAATCTTGCACACTGTGGAACCTTGCCCACTGCTGGTGGGAATGCAGAAATATGGAGCCACAATGGAAGTCTGTGTGGAGGTTCCTCAGAAACTGGAGAGAGAGCCACTGGATAGCCCAGCTCTACCATTTCTGGGCACATACCCAAGAGGACTCTGCATCAGCATTTTTCAGATATCCCCACTCATTCGTGTTTATTATAGTGCTAGTCACAGAAACCAAGGTATGGAAGCTGGCTAGATGTCCATTAACAGATGAAAGGGTAAGAAAATGTGGAATGTAAACACAATGGGGTTTTCTTTACCTGTAAAGAACAAAATTGTGCCATTTTCAGGAAGGTGTCTGCAACTGGAGAGCATCCTGTTGAGCAAAACAAACTAGATTTAGATAAATACCATGTTTCTCTTATAGAAGGACTCCAGACACTATTCACAAACACAAAGATAATACATGTTTATAATGATAGTGCACAGAACTATGAAAACACATATTAACATGTATGTTTCCATATGAAAATAGGAAGGGACCTGTGTGGAGGGATGAAATGGCCTAAATAGAGAGGGAAACAGGAGAGGGTAGCAAGGAAGATTGACAAAATGATATTTCTCTCATGTGCAGAGTATATATTTATATACAGCTTGATTTTATGCAGATAATCATGGCCACAGTGAGTTTATGAGTCCAGCGGCCATGTCAACTTCATAGCACCCCCACCCACCAGCTCTTACATGGTTTCTGCCATCTTCATCCATGATTTTCCTGAGCCGTGTGTGTGTGTGTGTGTGTGTGTGTGTGTGTGTGTGTGTGTGTGTGCGCGCGCGCAAATGGCTCATTTAAGGCTTTGTGCAGTGAAGCAGACAGCATGTGTAAACACACCCCTGACTGGACTTCTGTTTCTGGAAACTCATCCATAACACACACAACATATAAAGAAGAATGTGATTTGGGGCATCATTCGCATCCAGTGAATGTTTGCAAGTCACCTGATTGCACATCAAAAGGAATGGAGTGGACACATTTTGGTTCTTCCAAGTGGAGAAATGTTATGAAGCTGTATAAAAGAATGTAGGTGCATTTTATGTAGTGTGGAGGTCTCTGCAACCCCCACAGCCAGCAGAACAACCATCTGTGAGAGGCAAGAAGGTGTTTGCTTCAACATAACTCAGTAGCCACTCTTGGTTCAAACGTCTGGAGTCTGACCCCAAGTTTCTTTTAGGTATATCTAAGCACAGCATAATTTGGTGAAAACGTATCCTGGTGTTAACTCAATCCCACATGCACAACAAAGCACATATAAATCTCTTTGAGGAACAAAGCAAGCTAAATACAGATCAGATGTGACTACATCAAAACTCTTTGTAAAGTTAACAAAGATGAGTTCTATAGATTGACTGAGAAAATCAGGCTTATGATAAGGGTCTGGGGGGGGGATCTGGTGTGGTTTTCACCACACAGATAGTGCAAAGGTCACCAGGCTGTTAACCATATCTGTTTACAGCTTTCAGGGCAGATAACAGATTATACATCCTTTCTCTTGAAGGAACAACCCTGTGTATTTAACACTCCAGGGTCTCATAGTGCTTATCTGTGAGCACAGAGACCACCATGCCTCATGCAATATAGTGAGATGGAATAATCATTTGGATGTGTGTAAAGGAGCTAAGAGGGCTAGATATGGTGACACACAGCAGCAATCTCAGCGCTGAGAAAGCTAAGACAGGGGTTTCTGCAATTAAAAGGTTACAGAAAGCCTCAGGTTTGTTTTGGCAACTTGCTCCACTGAAGCTCAATAGAGTCCAAAGGGGCAACCCCGTGTTCCCCAATTTCTGTAATACAGGGATTCGGGTGAGTTGGTCAGATGCCTGTCCATGCCTAAGGCATTCGAGGTCTCCCAGGCATCCAGCTTCTCTCTTTCCCACTTGTTGTGGAACCCCAGACAACTTATATAGCAGGTTGAGATGGAAGGGGCATTTAGGGGAAGGGGTTAAGTGATCCGTGTAGTTTTGTATTTCAAGTTCCCATAGCAAAGTGTCGCCGTGGAAAAATGAAGGCCTGGAAACACAGGGTCTTTCCACCCGTCCACAGCTGTCAGCAGGTGTTGGCCATAACTCACCCTGCAGGCCCCGGGCGGCTGACCTGTGGCCAGATTTCCTGAATAATTCCACAACCTTGGCCTTCCCTGTCAAGCTGGGCAGAAGATTTAATAGTGCCTGCTGATGGATGCCGGCTGCTGGAATTGAATTCCCAGGCAAGGCGCAGCCAGCATGGAGGAGGCTTCTTGATGTTCCCTGGTCTCCTAATGACATTGTCTCCTCCTCCTCTCCATCCACAGGCCATTTGGTCAAATTAGAGCATGAACTCAAAGAAGCAGATGCCTTCCTTTAGATGAGATCCAAGACAATTCCCCTGTGGAAGGAAAGGGGGTGGATTTGTTTTCTTTTGTTCCTGTGGGCAAAGGAGGCACTGTGGATATGTGGCTTGGATAAAACCAGGAGGTGGTTCTTATTCTTCCTTGTAGCTCCTCTCAAGGTGTCTTTATGGCATGTGGGGTGGGCTGGGGAGGTGTCTTATCCTCATGATGAGTGGCTGCATACTCCTCAAAGCATTGACACCCAAGCTCTGTGTGGCTTCAGGGCCCCCAGATGGGTCAACAGAGGTGCAGGGTGGACCTGCCTCAACCTTTATGTTACAGTTCTGAGTTGCTTGCTTAAATTTTTTAATTTTCTCTATTATTATAAATAATTTCAAAAATTCGAAAGGAATTGTGAAAGAATTGTTCAGGGGCCACCAGTGTTCAGCTCACTGCTGTGGGCTGAATGGTGCCCACCCCCCTGCAAGATTCCTCACAGCCCCCAGTACATCAGAATGGGACTGTTGAGGGTATGGGGCCTATAAAGAAGCGACTGAGTTAAACAAGCCTTAGGGGAACCTTCATCCACTCTGACCAATGACCTTATGAAAGATGGAAACTTGGACATACTAAGAGAGACCAGGGACACAGGCACCAGGGAGAGGCATGGAGGGACATAGCATCCAGTTGCTCATGAGCCAGTGAGGAAGGACATAGGAGAATCTGAGCCTTCAGCATGTTGACTTTGGATTTCTAGGGACCAGACCTATGAGAAGTGAGTGTGTGTTGACGAAGTCACCTGGTCTGAGATACATCAGTCCACAGCTCAACAGTGAATCACCAACCACTCCAATTCTCTTCAGACAGTGCTTGGCCATGTTCACTCCATCATCTGTTCAACCATCTGTCTTCTTTTTCTTATTGTTTTGGTAGATTTTAAAGTGACTTGAAGACTCTGCCCACTTTGAAGAGTAGAGAAGGTAAATGTGTTTGAGAAAGCCAATCAGTCAGCACATTCTATTGAGCCCTGGCTGTGACTGGGTGGAGAGGTGGCTCGGCCAGTAAAGGCACATGCTACTAAGCCTGATTTTTTGAGTTTAATACCTGTGACCCATCTGGTAGAAGGAGAGTAACCACTCCTGTAAGTTGGCTCTAACTTCTACATACATGCCACAGCACATGGACACACACACATGCACATAAAGAAGATAAATAATAAAAACTTTAAAAAAGAAATGTAGGATTTTTCTATATTTAAATATAAACACAATAATCATAATCATATCACATATATAACAATCACACACACACACACACACACACACACACACATATAATGAAAATAGGAATTTAAAGGAGTTGGGAGATGTGGACAAGAGAAGTTAATGAGGGGAGAATATAGTCATGTTTTCTTTTATAGAATCTAGACATTCATACATACATTCATACATTTATATGAAATTATATGTCATGAATACAGAAGGGATTACTTGGGAGAGAAGGGATGAAGAGAGAAGGGGTGAATAAGAGCAAGGAATGATGACACATGAGTGAGAATGTGGTCATAGAACACCTATTATTTTATGTACTAACAAAAATAAAATAAAAGCAGACAGGCCACTAGTGTTGGTAAATGATCATGGTACAATCTCTGACTTCTTTAGTATTTGTTCTCTGAGTGGTACTGGGCATTGTGTCCCCAGTCTGTTCAAGTTCCAGGTGAGCCAGGGCTACATAGACCTTGTCTAAAGAGAAAAAAAATTCTAATCACAGTTTGGCATCCATAGTGAGGGATGAATCATCTTCAGGCAGGCGCTCAGGCTGTGGGTCCTTTGCATATCATGACTCCACCATCCCTCAGGTAGAATTCCCCACACTTAAAAGTATTGGTAAGAATGGTTGGTCACATGCTCCAGTTCCCTGGGGCTGCACTGGCCTGTGGATGAACTCTTCGAGGGAACTGTCAACCTTCTCTGTACAGCTTCAACTCCTAGACAGTCCTGAGATGGATACTCAGTAGCTGGGAGGGAGGTAGCCAGCCAGGAGGGAGGTAGCTGGGAGGGAGGGAGGGAGGTAGCCAGCTGGGAGGGAGGGAGCCAGTTGGGAGGGAGGGAGCCAGCTGGGAGGGGGATCAGAATGGAAGGAAGTTGCTGGCTCCACAGAAGTAGTGAGAAGAACAGGAAGGGTACAAGTAGCTGGGGTCAAGTGAGCTGTCCTCCGAGCCTGGCTAAGGTGTCTGTGAGAGGCCACGTCTTTACAGAACTCTATGAAAATTCCTTATGAACCCCATTTCCAAGTATGTTCTAGTTATGGAGTCCAGACCTATTAACATGTTTTCACCAAGAGTCATTTTCCCCTTCACAAAATGGAGATGGTTAGCCAAGAGGACTAATGGCAAAATGTGTGGAAAGTGCTAATCCAGCATCATCATTATTTTAGTGTAGAAAAGCTTAGCATGCATAGGCATTCAATAAATGTCTGTGGACTCCAGTGAAATGTTCAGGGGGGCTATCTCAAGACAACAAAGGCAGTGGATCTGGAGGCAATATTTAGTAGAACTCAAGGCTGTTGCCATTGACTAGCTCTGTGGGAGACACAGGTCTAGATCAGCTCTAGTACAAGGACAAGTGGGGACTTAGCAGAGCCAGTTGGATGAGTGGATAGGAAAGTACTAGGGTAGCGGGATGCTGGCAAAACCAGCTCACAAGAGTTTGTCAAAAGCCGGTCAGAGCCACTTAAGGTCAAGAGTGGAAATGAGGACTTGAGTTGATGTCAAGAAGGAGAAGTCCCTTTAGTTGATTAGTTGGGATGGGAGTGGGGTACGACAACTATAAGAATGGACGCAAGTTCAAGCCCAAGTTCAGCTGGAGTCTCAGTTAAGAGGAGTCAGTGAAGCATGTCAAGGGAGAAGGGGCATTTTTTGTCAGTGGCCTTCTTCAGCCTTCCCACTGCCCAGGAAGGTCTGGAGATGGGACAACAGATTTGAAGTACCCTATGGCTGGTGGGATTCTGAGCTCTGCTCTGTAGTCTTCTGAAAGTATATGTGTGCATGGGTACATGTGTACGTGTATGCGTGTGTGTGTGTGTGTGTGTGTGTGTGTGTGTGTGTGTGTGTACACGCATGCATGCATACATGCACATGCATGCTCACTTATGCATGTGTGTAGCATGCATTTAGAGACCAAAGGTCAACTTGCAGGGGTGGGTTTTCTCTTTCCACCAGTCCCAGAGCCCTGGGACTGAACTCAGATTGTCAGGGTTGACAACAAGTGCCTTAACTCAATGACTCTTTTCCTTGGATTTTGAAATAAGGTCTCACTATGTAGCCCAGGCTGACCCAGAACTCACAATCCCCCTTCCACAGTCTCTGTAATTCCAGGCTTATAGAATCTTGGTTGTTCACCACCATATCTGTCTCAACTATGGACACCTTTGTCTCACATGAGAACTCTGAGTCCCTGGGGTCAGGTGCTGGAATTAGCTTGGCCACAGATACCAACCTATGCAGCAGTGGTAGGTGAGCCAGTGGAGGCAGATGCTGTGACAGAATTCATTTGGGCTGTTATCTGCAATGACAGGGCCCTGTGCTTCAGTGGGGACTGGAAATTCTGGAACGGTGCCCAGGGAGGCAATTTTCCAGAAGTGGTCCTCTGGCCTGGGTGATAAATCCCAGAGCCACAATTAAGACAAAGCACTGTGAATGTGACACCTGTTGACAACGGCAGGATGGACCAGAAACTGATTATGAATGAAACTTTGCAGGCAGCTCGTCAGTAGGAAGCTGGGCCTGGGCCCAGGCCTAAGAGTGAAGCTAAGAAAGAGGCTTGATACCAGGGAGGAGGGACACACTTCCCTCTATTCAGTGCCCTGCAGAGGCGCCCCATGTCCAGGAAGCACAGCCACTGTAGAGTGAAGCTGGAGAGAGCTCAGAGCTCACCTGGAGGACGCCCCTTCATCTGCAGGGGAAATTAGTCATCGCATTCAAACAGCAATTTCCTGCCAGGGGTAAAGACCAGGGATCCTCAGGCTCGGGCTGGCTAGGAGCTGGAAGAGCAGCACAAAGGTGGTCTGGGAAGACAGACAAAGAGAACAGGATAAAATTAGAAGTGGAATAAGACAGAAAAGAGCATCCAAAGGACACACAGAAAGATGTAGGACATAGATTCATAGCCTGTTATTTAGAACAAATAGAAACTCAGAGGTGCTCAGGGCCCAGTGAGGGGGTGGGGGGAGCACTGACTTATTTTCACAGGAGTGACATGTGGCCAGCTGAGCTGGTTACATGTTAAATCTTTTAAAGAAAAGTTTGATGTTAGGGGCTAGAGAGACAGCTCTGCAGTTAAGTGCACATCTTGCAGAGGACCCAGGTTCTATTCCCTGCACCCACATGCAACCACCCATAACTCTAGGAGATCCAGTGCCCTCTTCTTACCTCTGAGGGCATCAAGCACACATGCGGTATGCACAAATATATGCAAAACATTCACATAAAACAAAGTGAATAAATCTTTTGTTTTCAAGTCTGATTCTACATGGTATAAAAAAGAAAAAAAGAGTAGTTTTTCTGTGAAAGTGGAGAACTTCCAAGGGTTTGTGACGTGATGCTTGGGGAAGAAATAATGAAAGATCTGGTCAGATGTGGTGGCATGAGCATGTAAGCCTGGTACTAGGGAGCACGGGACAGAGGAATTACTGTAAGTTGAAATCCTAAACTACACCACAAAATCCTAGGATAGCTTGGGCTGTAAATGTGACCTATCCAAAAAAGAAGGTGAACAGAGGGAGGAAGAAGAGGGACAAGGGGACTGTGTTAGTTATTTTCCTGTTAACTGTGACAGAACACCATGACCAAGGCAACGTGCAGAAGGCCCTGAGTTGTCTTATGGCTTCAGAGGGTTAGAGCCATGATGGTAGAGTGAAGGCATGATGGCAGGAACAGCTGAGAACACATCTGGATGGGAAAGCAAGCAGCAGAGAGCACCCTGGGAATAGTGATGGTCTTTGAAACCTCAAAGCCTGTCCCTCAGTGACACACCTCCACCAACAAGGCCACATCTCCTAGTCCTTCCCAAAGCAGTCCAGGGACCAAGAATTCACACAGATGAGCCTGTGGAGGCCATTCTTGTTCAAACTGTCATGGGGGCTATGACCACAACAGGAGAACTGGGCAGATAATGCAGGTGATGTTCAACTGTTGGGCCTCTAAACCAAGTGCTCCCTGCCCTGATGTCTTTAAAAAATAATTTATTTAACTTTATTTTATGTGCACTGGTTTGAAGGTCTCAGATCCCTTGGAACTGGAGTTATAGACAGTGAGCTGCCATATGGAGTCTGAAAGAGGAGCCAGTGCTCTTAACCTCTGCACTGATGTCTTAGACCTAGTTCCCAGAGGAACGGGCCCAATCCTTCCCTCTCCTCCTCCTCCTCTTCCTCCTCCTCCTCTCAACTTTGGGTGAGAAAAACCTCTGCTTTCAAGCCTCAACTAAATGCCACCTCTTCCAGGAAGCCTCTAACGACTCACTTCACTCTTTCTCCATCGACTACCTCTTCTCCTGGGAGTCCCTCCAGACACCCCATCACATACTCTACTCCTTTATCTTGAACAAGTTGTCCAAATACGGTTGATAAAGAGCCCTCTTCTGTGCCAGAAGTGCCAAAAGCCCTGGCTCTAATCCTCCTGACTGAGTAGCACAGTAGTTTATGTGACACTCACTTTACAGATGGGAAAGCTGAGACTCTGAACAGACGTCTTCCTCAAGGGTACATAGCTGTTAAGTGGCAAGACCAGGAATTAAACCATGTTCGCCTGATGCCAGCATCAGTACTGATTCTACAGTGACACTAAAGAGCACATTCTTGAAGCTGGAAATCTAGTCTAGTCACTGTACACCCACACACTTGGCCCTCTCTACATGTTTCTAGTGAATGATGCATATATTGGCTGGATCTGGTCACTGTCCTTTCATTTGATGATATAGTGCTGGGGTCGGCAGACTATATATAGCCCAGGAGCTGAAACCAGCATGCCTCCTATTTTTTTTTTTTTTATAAATAAAGTTTTATCAGTACCTGGTCACACTCATATCTTTAGATATTGCCGACAATTGCTTTTGTGTATAATGGCAAATTTGCCACAGAGACCATGTCTCCCAGGAATCCTGAAACATTTAATATCGGCTGTTTGTAGGAAAGGTTTGCTCTTCTTGTTATAAAGCTCATTGCTAAAATGCTTAAATCAGTGCTTTTTACTAAGTCCCAATAGCCTTGTCTTTCATGGTTTAGAATATTGTATGTTCATGCTTTGGGTATACAGTATCAGGCATATTTCACTGTGAATCTGACACATGCCCACTTTATTATTTTATAGAAAAGTTCCTATAAAAAGGTTTGAGGCTGGGGATGTAGCTCAGTGGTAGACTACATGCTTAGCATGCATGAGGTCCTGGGTTCAACCCTCATGATCCTTGGAAATATACATATATGTATGTGTGTATACGCATATGTATTTACATATGTAGAAGACTACACAGTGGTATACATACATACATATATACCATATATATGTGTGCGTGTGTGTGTATATATATATATATTATATCTAAGGTTTGTGTTTTGTGATCTTGAATGTGACTTTAATGGAAACACCTTGCCAGATACAGCGAACAGACCATGCAGGTCTTCCCTGAAGCAGAAGAGGGCAGAGTCTCCTTGGACACCCTCTGTGCAGTGCGACTCTGATGCATGCCAGAGCAGTATTGATGAGGCAGTTCTGAGGCAAATGAAAAGCCGCTGGCTGGCAGACTGTGTTGTTTCCTCCTAGTGGTGTGTGAGGTGATCAGTGCTCTAAGCTCCCAAGCTCATATGCCCTGGGCAGAGGATACTGTGTCTTGCTGTGGCCTGCCCTACAGAAGCATCAGTGAGGAGCTAGAGCAGGGCTGCTTACCCATCCCTGCTCCCTGGAGCTCAGGACTGGCCCCTGAAAGCCTGGCATCTGGGGCAGAAGCAACATCAAAGCCGGGATTGGCTGACTCCCACCAAAAATGCCAAGCAGGCCAGGCCTGGGCAGCTTGGGGGCGTGACAAATCTCAGCCTGTCTCTAGCTTGTGTTCCTCAGCCAGTCTGCCTTGGGCCTTGCCCCATGATGACGGGCCCATCATTCAGCTTTACTTACCTTCTCACCATTTCAGGACTTCTCTGTCACTCAGCTGGCTACTTGGGTAAGTGTGTGTGTGCATGTGTGTGTGTGTGTTAGAGAAAAGAGAGAGGAAGAGGAGAGAATATGTGCATAAATTATTTTTTTAAAACACTTGGACAGTAAGCTTGCCCTGGGAGCATTAGTAGACTTTAAATTTGAAACTCCTCTGCCAGTGTTAGGATTGCAGTGTGAATGGGGTGTGATAGAGTCAGTGAGGGCCTTGCATACATGATGTGTATGAATTTGTTTGTTGTTCCTCTTGCGACCTTGACTCCAGGGTGTTTGGCAGCTGTTATCTCCTTGGCTTTGAAGTAAAACCATGTTCTGTGGTCCATGACACCCAACCCCCACCCCTTGGCATTAGGTGGCTGGGATGCTCGCCAAATGGCTTGGGTGATGTGGCTCAAAGGCAGCAGCCACCAAAACATCGAATCACTTCCTGTGCAGATGTGTCCTCACTTGCCGCCCAGGCCCACTCTGGTGCAAACCTCCCCCACAGACTTTTAAAGAATTTCAAAATGCTTTCACCTTTAGGACCAGAATTTGTTTCTCAAAGGCAGTAGGGTCTGTGCAAGGATGGGGTCAAGGGGAAGTCCTAGGAATAAATCTTCTCTGGAATGTATGAATTAGAGGTGACTTTGGGCAAATTGCAGCTAGCTAATGTGTGGATGTCACCGTTGCTAGCCCTTCCAGCCTAGCATGGATGCACCCAGTGATGCCATGGAACATGCTCCTTTCATCTCGCCTTTCGCGGTGTTTCCTTCCAACACCATTCCAACAGGTGGGAGAGAAGTGAAAACTTCATAGGCTACCACCCTGTCCCAGGCAGATGCAGGACCACCCTGTCCCAGGCAGATGCAGGACCACTCTGTCCCAGGCAGATGCAGGACCACCCTGTCCCAGGCAGATGCAGGACCACCCTGTCCCAGGCAGATGCAGAACCACTAGCATCTGGCTGCACTTGGCATTTTCCGACCTACAAAGGCAGGATGTGTTCTTCCATAGCTGCTTCCTTTGGTGGCTTTTAGTGACACACTGGCTTGCTCTGAGGGATGCTATTTGGTGTAAGAGTTTGAAATAGGAATGGCTGTCTTGGTGGCCTTGCTTGGTGGCCTGGGCTTGTCTTGCATGTAGGAAAATGAAGATAGACCTAGCAGTGATCCTGGTGTCATACTGGTCTTAAAAACTGCCTTTGGAGGTAGTATATGCCAAATTCTTGGTGGTAGAGATGAGGAAACTAAATCCTTGGGCTGAGAAAGTGAGTTGTACGGTATCACATGGCCATGTGCCCCCCAGACTCACATTCTTAGATGCAAGTTCCTATATTTCCAAGAGTCCATTGGTGTAAATCACTTTCCAAGAATGTACCTCAGTTTTTCAAAACAAAGTATGGAAAAGTATCCTTTCCGATGAGAAAAAACAAAAAATCAAAAAACAAAACCCTAAACATCTGCCAAAACCTTCATTAAACATTTCCTCTATTTTGTCAGTGCTATTCCCACAGATAACGTGGCATTGGTGTCTTTAAGTGAAGGCCGGTGGTCTTGGAGTCTCTTGGTAGTTGACATTGCCAAGGCAGCTGCCTGGGGCTGAGCCATGCACATGGTGCACCCGGCCACAACAGGTACCATGTACTACACACACACACACACACACACACACACACACACACACACACACACACACCAGTTTCCATCATGATAGAGCCTTCTGGGACTTTTCTATGCAGGTCCCTGAGCTTAGGCAGGATTCCAGCCCAGCGGGAGACAGCACAGGCCTGGGAGAGACTCAGGCCACTCAGCACCGAAATAGACATCTGAAGCCCTGGCTTAGCTGACAGGCAGAGTGAAGGGGGCGGGAGTGCTGCTCCCAAACTCTTCCACCTGATGGAAATACTCAGTGCTGGAATGAGCTGCAAATAAACCAGACAGTGCTAAAAACACACAGCTCCTAGCATTGGGGGAGGGGCAGAAATCGAAGCCCTCCACCTGCTGGGATGAAGTAGGTCAAGGGGGAGAGTGAGGAGGGATGGGGTAGTGTGAAAGGCAGATGCTCTGGTAGCAGAAACAGCTGATAGTTTATGTTCCCTGAAGATGCCTCCAGTTTCTAGGAAGAAGTGAGGGGAGTGATTGCCTTCAGAGATTCAAGCTCTTTCCATAGCGGGGCTCCCAGGGTGCTGGACAGGCCACACTGGAGACCATATATGGACTGGAAAATCAATGGTGATGGTGCAAATTAGCCACACAGCCCGCCAGCCTCCCAGGTGTTCTTTCTGGGTGGGTCCTCTGGAGAACTGCAGCCTTGGATCTTGGCTGTCTACTGAGGTAAAAGGGAGATAAAGGGAAGGGTCTGGAGGGGACTCTAACAGGCTTCTGAGGCTAGTGTGTACCTGCCACCATCTTCACTAGCCCAAGGTAGCATGGAGAAGCTGAAGCTGTTTCCTGCTGGCCTCTCAACACTGGGAAAGAGCTGGGGAGAGAGCAGAGTCTGAAAACTACCGGGCTGGAGAGATGGCTCAGAGGTTAAGAGCACTGACTGCTCTTCCAGAGGTCCTGAGTTCAATTCCCAGCAACCACACGGTGGCTCACAGCCATCAATAATGAGAGCTGGTGCTCTCTTCTGGCGTGCAGGCATACATGGAGGCCAAGTGTTGTATACCTAATAAATAAATAAATCTTTTAAAAAAAAAGAAAGAAAAAAGAAAATATCACTTCCCACCAAGAAAGAGGACAGTAGGGGCTGGAGAGATGGCTCTGTAGTTAAGAGCTCTAGTTGCTCTTCCAGACAACCAGGGTTCAAGTCCTAGTACCCACTCAGAAGCTGTTAAGCCCAGCTCCAGGAGGCGCCCTCTTCTGGCTGTCTCAGACACACTATGCATACATGCACAGACGTACATGCAGGCAAAGCTCTCATACACATGAATTAAAATTTACAAGGAAGAAAGGAAAGAAGAACAGTGGCCTGACAGCTGGAGCTGCTCAGGTCCAGTGTGCATGGCTTTAGCTACGTACGGCACATAATTCCATAGACGTCAACCTCAGACATCACCACTCTGTGACCCTGATGGATCAGGGCAAAAGCAAGATTATCCCCAAGTCATAACCAAACACAGAGGCAAGCCAAGGCGATCCCACCATGAAATGACCATTCTCATTTTTGTGTGTAATCAGCTTGTGCTCTGCTCCATTCTTTCTCCCAGAGAAGAACCAAGCCAGCTGGTTGCAGAACAGCCCATTCTGCTTGTCAGTAGCTGTTCCAAAGCAAAGCCAGACTTTGCATCTCAGTCTCCTCCGCAAATCTGCAAGAAGCCAGAGCCCTAGAATAAGTTTCTCATTGTGCCTCCTGGTTCTTCCTGTATGTGTGTTCCCCCTGTGACGATGGTGGTGGTGCTTGGCTCAGGGTTACTATGACGATTTGGCGTGCTTGTGTACATGAACCACGCAAACGGTGCCTAACAGGTAGTCACATGTAGCCAGTATTTGTCACTAAATTGTGTGCAACTCTTTTTTTTTTTCTTTTTTTTTGGTTTTTCGACACAGGGTTTCTCTGTGTAGATTTGCACCTTTTCCTAGAACTCACTTGGTAGCCCAGGCTGGCCTCGAACTCACATAGATCTGCCTGCCTCTGCCTCCCCAGTGCTGGGATTAAAGGTGTGTGCCACAACCACCTGGCTTGTCACTAAATTGTTAATTTGGCAACCACCTACAGAAGTCTAGTGTCTACAGGTGCACTGTTAAACCCTGGGGATGGAAACTGGCCCCTGGCCCCCAGGAAGCACAGCTCATGCTGGGAGAAAGTTTTAGCCTGTGGAGAAGCATGGACACAGGGAGAAACTCAGAGAAATGTGTAGCAAGGCCCCTGAAGCTTGGTGTTCAAGTGAAGGAAAGCTTCCTTGTGATAAGATTCAACATGAGCTGGCACTGAGAGGCTCGGGAGGCCCACCTGGGCTTCTTCTGTGAGGTCAGATATCCAAGCGAGAGAGGGACGTAGAGGTGCCAGGAAAACTAGGAACTGAAAGACGTGGCTTTTTTGCTGCTACAAACATCCTAGTGCACCTGCCTTTCCACTGGTAAATTCCTAGAAGCGAAACCGCTGTATGTCTGTCTGTCCTGCTTTAATAGAAAACACCAAGCAATTTTCCAAAGCAGATACCAGCCTCCATACCTGCTAGTTTAGAGTGACAGTTCTGGTTGTCCCCCATTCTCAACACGTTTATCTCCTGTCCTTTTCCTTGTAGCCATTCTGGTATGTGAGCATCACCGTCACCCTGTGCATATCAGTGATGCTCAGCAGGATGGATAAAGACATTATGGTCTAGCCACACGGCGGATCTCTGCAAGACTAAACAATAGCATGTTCCACTCCCTCAGACACTGTGTTGAGTAAGAGAAGACAAATATAGGAATTCATGCTGTATGCTTCAATTTGCATAAAATGCAAACATCTTCATGATGCATCTCTGGTGCTAGGGTCCAGTGGGTGTGGAAAAGCACAGAGGTTGGGGTTTATAGGCCTCTGCTGTTCCCTCTGTAGAACTCGATTGTGCCATGCCATGGAATCTGTGTCTTATTGCCTGCTATAACATAGATAAGACTCTGGAAAAACCAAGCTGTGCAAGTCCAGTGGCCTATTTGCTCCTTATGCCAGGGAAAAGGACACACACATCATTGTCTATGCCAGCCTCATCTAGCAGAGGCAAAGGGAAGGAAGGTCTGTGTCAGGCAACAAACAAGGGCCTGCTTACATCTCAAACAGGTCAGGAATGTCCCTTGGGCATGGTGGGCGTGGTGCAGGTCATCACCCTAGCCCCATGCTAAGGAGCAGCAGTTTTCTCTGAACAGCCCTTCCTGGCCTGGATCAGAAGAAGCGGGGTAGCCACAGAGCATGCTGCCTACTGACACCTCCACCACCCCCGCTGTTCCCACCGCCATTCTTCAGAGGCAGCAGAAGCCCGGTGAGTGCTCTGGACTTCGGTGAGTGAAATCTCCAGACTCCCCCGTGTCAGCTCTACCACCGGCTCAACATGGCCACTTCAGAATCTCATTTGAGAAAGGCAGCTCTACTTTCACTCAGGGACCAAGGCCCAGAGTGGGCATTGTGCCAATTGTGCCAATTTCTCTACACATCTGTTCTCCTGCCTCCTTAAATCTGCGAAGGAGGGAGTTTTTTTTCTCACCTGGGAATTAGATGTAGCAAAATGCCTCATCTTTTTGAAAACACTAAGGTACATTCATAGCTTCCAAGTTCCCATCAGCCATTCAGATGCAGGACTCCCCCATTTTCTTTTTTAAAATCAAGTATTTATGAAATCCTTGGGATGGGGGCAAGGATGGGAGAAGGGGAGACAAAGATGGGGTGTGAGGATAGAAATGGAGAAGCAGGGCAGAGAGAAGTTAGAGAATGGTGTCAAAATGCCGTTAGATATGAGGCATTAGGACAACCACAGTTTGTGAGAACTTATTTTCTATTAAAAACAAAAGTAGGGAAGAAAGAGCTCAGAGGTTCCCACTGCATAGGATCAGAGCGGGGTCGGGTCCAGGGAGGCCTCTTTCATTGGTCTGACCTCTAACCCATTGCTTTACTCTGAAGCTTCTCTCTCCAGACATGAAGAATCTTCTGGAACTTGAGGCCTCACCATCACCCTGCATTCAAGGCTCACTTGGCTCTCCTGGGCCCCCTGGTCCCCAGGTGGGTACATCCTTCCAGGCCCCCTGCTGTGTCTTCCCATAGACAAAGAAACCTAATGGGCAGAGCTTTGTAGCTCCTGCCCCTATGGCTGATTTTTCTCCTGTAGAGGCTCTCCAGCTCCAGAGCCCTGAGGAGCCTCTGGTGAAGAGTCACCTGTGCAGCCCCTGCTGTGATAGATCTGAGGGTCTCTATAGGATGCTGTCCACATGGTAGTGGCTGTTGTTGTCACCATCACCAAATACAGATGTGACCATCCACTCCACCTTTGGACCTAAAGGTGTTCACGCTCAGTGCAGGAAAGTGGCGATCAGAGGGACTGGTTACCTGAGCTTTCCTTACTCTGGACTGCTGTAAGCAGCCCCTACCTAATGTAAAAGAGAAGAGTGAGGAACGAGCAAGTTGCTAGACAAAGAACTTTCCAGAGAAACAGTGCACTCCAGAGACCCCCATCCTGGGGCTGGCCTGCTGCCATGAAGGCTTTTTCAACTGCTCTGAGGCTCAGGTCCTCAGGGTTGGGGCGGGGAGAATGTAGGTCTCTGTGCTGTCCTAGGCAGGAGGCATAGAAACCACCCCTCAGCTACATGAACCTCCTGTGGCTTCCTAGTATTAGGGGACTAAAAACTGAACTTCCTGACTTGGAAGACAAAGTCACAAAGTGGACCTGAGCTTGGATTGCTCCATTAGCTCGTACACACACTCCACCTTTGACTTAGCTACAATGTCTGCCTCTCTTCCTCACATACAATGTCTGCCTTTCTTCCTCCCATACACGGAGCTTCTCAGCCTCAGTTCTGTGCTGTCAGGGCCCTGCTATTCTTCCTGATGTTTTTGCTAACTCCTCTTAGTAACTCAAAAGTTGGTTTTTATGCTGCCTCCCTAAAGATGCATTTATCAGCCAAGCAGGATGACACATAGCTCTAATTCCAGCACTCAGAGGAGGCTGAGGCAGGAGGATTACCATGAGTGTGAGACCAGACTGAACTAAATAGTGAGTTCCAAGACTGCTTGGGCTACAGAATGAAACCATATCTCAGGAGGTGGTAGGTAGGGAAGGAGAGGAATAGACAGGAGAATTTTTTGCAATTATCACGTCTAAATCTATGGCATTGAATCTAGACCTGTCTGGGTTTCTAACTTTAGTTTTACTTTCTGTGGCTGTTTGCAGGCTATCAGGGCAGAGCTGAGGAATCTGGCAGACAGCAGATATGACCCTCTAAGCCTAAGAGAATTATTCTCTGGCTTTGTAGAGGAAAGGTTACTGATCCCATGTCTACAGGGACAGGGATATTGTTCACCGTGCTTTCCAGTCTACTCTACCTGTGAGCTATAGCTAGCCTGTTCTCCATAAACATTTCTTGACCCAGGTATGATGACAGGCTTATAATCCCAGCACTCGGGAGGCCGAGGCAGAAGGATCCTGAGTTTAAGAGTAGCCTGGGCTACATAGTAAGAGACCCTGTCTCAGAAACAAAAGAAACAAGGAAAGAAACAATACAAGCATCTTAAGAATGTTGTAATGAACATGATTTTGAGCTCAGAGGCCAGAGGCCACCAAAAAGCAACTGAGAAGTCTGCAGAAAGGCCAGATGAGAGTCCGCTAAGGTGGTTGGTTTCTACATCCCACCTACAGTGCTCTTTTCTGATGGGTCTTGATACTCATGAGAACCAACAGAGTGTGTGGAAGGAATCCTCTTTTCAGCTCAGAACAGCAGCCGCAGTCACACTAGTGCATCTCTGAGCTCCCACCAGCTCTTCTGAATCCCATGGAGGCTCTGCTGCCCACCCATGGAGTCTGTGCGGTCACCTCTCGGGACAATGAATGCTGTTGCTACTAAAAGTGAAATCTCTAAGTGAGCAGCTGGCAGCCTATGGGAACTGGTTAGAAATGCAATCTCACTAGGCGATTAACTTAGCCCTTGAGTTTGAAGCCAGCCTGAACCATACCATGAGTTATACCTGAGCTATACCCAGGCCAGACAGGGTAAGACTTCCATCACAGGAAGGAAGGAAAGAAGGAAGAAAGGAAGGAAGGAAGGAGGGAGGGAGGGAGGGAGGGAGGGAGGAAGGAAGGAAGGAAGGAAGGAAGGAGGGAGGGAGGGAGGGAGGAAAGAAGGAGGGAGGCAGGGAGGGAGGGAGGAGGGAGGGAGGGAGGAAGGAAGGAGGGAAGGAAGGAAGGAAGGAAGGAAGGAAGGAAGAAAGGAGGGAAGGAAGGTGGGGAGGGAATCTCACACTCTGCCCAGCCCCCTTCACTCAATCAGAATCTGTATTTGTTTGGTGGGTGCCAAGCTCAAATGATCTTGTAGAGTAGTTCTAACCATTTCAAGAAATAGAAGGCTTGGCAGAATGAAGAAAACAGAATTAAAACAACTTCCCTACTCCATTCCAAAACAGAAGGCAGGTAAACCAAAGGTGGTGTCTTCCCATTTTATCTTCACGGGATGGGGATGACCCCTGGAGAACTTCAAACATGCCTAGTGCTTATTCTCTCAACCCGCCCCCTCCGCCTCCCAGTCACTTGATCGGTCTGGGTATGGCCTGAGCTTTGGAAGTTTGCAAAGCTCCTGGGGAAATTGTAGCATGATGACAGGGTTTGGAGAAAGCACGCTTCCAACAGACTTTGCCTGGTGTTGTTCACCTGCTGACAGCAGTGGGACTGTGGAAGCTAAGGGATTTGGGGGGAGGGGGGTTTCTCTCTGCCATCCCCAGGAATTTGGAAAACAGTCATCAACTGAACTTACCACAGATGTGTGAAAACAGCTGCTTCTGGCTGTGGATGTGCAAAACACTGGTGTTTTTACCTCCTATGGCTGGCAATGTGACACAAGCATGCGCCTTACTTTAAAGAAAGCGCAGAGGAGAGGATTGTCAGCACGGAGACCCACAGCTCACTTGTGGGAATGCTTCTTTTTGTCTTCTTTATCTTGTTTGTTTGTTATTTGTAAGACAGGGTCTCAGGTGGTCCAGGTTGGCCATGAACTTGCTTGTGCAGCCAAGGCTGGCCTTGAACTCTCAATCCTCCTGCCTCCAGGTCCCGAATGCTGAGATTACAGGAGTGGGCCACTAAACCCCCGCTCCTCCCTGGAAATATTGGAATCAGCTGCTTCTCTATGAAAACTTAACTTTCCCTCCTGGTGGGGCCCTGAGAAGCATGGTGCAGGCAGTGAAGGATCCCTGAGGCCGAGGAGCTTCACAGTCTCCCCTGAAGGGCTTCTTCAAGACTCTGTGGTTGATCTTACCAAGCACTGAAGGATTCTAGGGAGGAAATTAAAATCTAGAGAGGGGCAACTGTAGTGCCATGAAACGATGTTGAGAAAGCTCAGGAGGGAGAGGAACAGAGGGGAGAGTGGGCTGCAGGGTGCAAAGGCTCCTGAAGGGGTGCCTGGAGCCCCCACAGAGTCTGCCTGCTTTGTAAAGGTCCAGGGCCACTGGCCGCTACCACAAACCCTCCCCTGCAGTCTTGCCTTGGTGGGGTACAGCTTTCTTCACTTCTTATCTCGATTGTGTAGGGTCCACCCGGGCTTCCTGGCAAGACAGGACCAAAGGGAGAAAAGGTATGAGCCACTGCTTTGTTCGTCCCATCCGCCTTTGTACTTACAGCTTGCTTTCTGGGGATGACTGAGGATGTTCTGGTTGAGATATCAAAATGTGTGCTCATTCTGTCTTAGCAGACGAGGAGGGCTCCCTGATGAATGGCTGCAGCTGTAGTAGGGGTGCTATTGGTGTGTCCTGCTTCGGGCCACAGGCATGGCAGATGTGCTCTAAATGGTCAAGTGACCAGCTGACTGATTGAGCTACAGCCATGCCCTACTAAGCATTCTGACTCCAGAACTTCTCTTCCAAACAACCTTTGTTTATCTGTCTTCTCTATGTACAGGGGGATCTTGGCCGTCCAGGAAGGAAGGTATGACTCATGCTGCTCTGTCAGGCAACTGTGCTGTGTGTGTGTGTGTGTGTGTGTGTGTTTTCAGTGGCTACCAGTACCTGGTGGAGGGCTGGTGCTGCCATCCCTCTGGTGATATCAGCATGCTTGCCTTTTCTGGAGCCTGTGGCATCTGACAAACCTTCCAGAGGTTGTGGGGTCTGGCCACACTTCCTCAGCCTCACCCGCAGCAGAGAACTCTCCAAAGAGTGACACAAAATGACCTTTGCTACTCGATTAAACTGGAATAAAGTGCTAGAGCAGACAGGAATGAATGGCTTTGCTTTGTAAATTACCATGGCTCAAAGAGAACCAGCCACATGACATCATTAGAGTCAGAGAAAGAACCAGCAGGTGATGTTGCTGTAGTCAGTGAGCACTGGCACTTAAGTTCTAGTTTTGACTGTGATTGAAGGAAGAGAAAATCTAGCTGAAAAGATGCCAGTGGCTTTATTACCAACAGAAGCCATAAACATACTTTTGCAAGGTACAAATAACAAGGGCAGCCACAGCTCAGACCTGGAGAGGATCCTGTGGCTGGTCTATGCTCAAATGCATCAATGTCTGTGTTGATTAGTAATGTCTGCCATGGTCATGGAAAGAAAAAGTAGAGTGTACACACCAGCATCTGACACTCCTGAGCTCTTGGCTGAACCTTTTGAATCCCAAGCCAACTGTGAAGTGATCCACTGAGTGTGGAGCCCAAGATAGACCCCTTAATCTATGCTCTTGTCCTCTTTCACTTGGCTGAGGGGGGCTTCTCTGGAAGCAGAGACACAGACAAGTGAATAAATTGCAAAGAGCACTGTCAGGAGGAACCTGTAAAGAGGGGTGAAGGGGTCATGAGAGAGTGTGGCCAACTCCAGTAGCCTGAATTTAGGAGTGTGGATTGCCTGTCTGTTTGTCCTTCCTTGATACCTTGATGGTAAGAGATCTGGGATCTTGGCTATAGGAAGGAAGGTTCATAAGTGACTGGGAAGCTCCAAAGCCCCAAAGTGAACTTCAAGGTTTCAGGCTTTGGTAGAAGTCAACAGGGTAGCCACTGAGGGTTGGTACATCAAGCAGGCAGACTGCCTGAGGGAGTTCCAGCAGCATCCACTGCTGCTCCCCACACAGTCCCAGCTCACATCACAGGACGACCTTGTGGAAAACCCAGAGGAAGCAAGGGCCAGTGGTACAGTGAACGGAGGTGACAAAAAAGGAAAACTAAGGAGTTTAGAACCCCCCTGCCTTCTTAAGAAGACTAAAACCTTGTTTGATAATGTAATATGACACCAAAAACCTAACTTATACCTGTTTGCCATGGTTTTTTAGGCCCTCATTCTTTGGAGGGTAGGGATGGAGGTACAGGGGGACACACTTAGTGGCCTTATACCTTATCAGGACCCCAAATATTCTTGGCTGGAGGGAAGCGTACCAAGGTATCTTGACTTTTGTTCTTGGTCTTTGAAGGGTAGACCTGGACCCCCAGGTGTTCCTGGCATGCCCGGACCCATTGGCTGGCCAGGCCCTGAAGGACCCAGGGTAAGTGTCTTTTGTGTTTGGGGCTCATGTGGTATCAGAACTCGAGGGGGAAGATGGCTACCTCCTGGGTCCTAGTCAACAATCAAGCACATGCATCTCTTCCTTGAGAGGGAGAAGAGCTGGAAGGGAGCAACCAGCCCTCAATCATTTCTCCTTCATGTGGTCTGTAGACCTGGGTTAGTGCTGTGACTCTGCTCCTGTGGAGAAGTGGGGCTGTTCCCTTCTTTCCCAGGAGCCCCATTTCCCCTTTGTCCTGATAATTAGTGTGCTAGTATTTGGCTTCTCTGAGGTGACCCAAAGGGAACCCGGGTCTGGGAAGCTATCCTGTCTCGCTGATCTGGCAGGTGGAAAGTACAGAATATTGACAGCCTGGAAGGATGCAGATCCTACACCGAGCAAGGGGTCACCCCTCCTCAGAGGAAGTATGCAAAGCTAACACATCCCCATCTTCCCTTATTTCATGTTCTTGCTGCCTGTCACAGGATGCAGGGCACAGAGGCCATGACTTGGAAATTTGACCAGCAGAAGCCAGGGCAAGGAGAGCAAATATTCTCTGCTGCTCCACCTTCCTGGCTATGTTGGTGACATGAAAATCCCAAGGAGATTTCTCTTTTAAACCCACTGTATCCTGGCTGCAGAGACAGAGGTGGCTCACAGTTAAGAGTAATGCTGCTCTTGTAGAGGTCTTGCGTTCAGTTCCCAACACCCATGTGGTGGCTCACAACCATCCGTAACTCTGGTTCCAGAGGATCCGATGTCCTTTACTGGCCTCTGTGGGTAGTAGGCATGTACATGGCACACATGCATATGTGCAGGCAGCTTTCAATTCACTGTATGGCCAGGCATGGTGGTGCATACTCACAAACCCAGTACTCAGAAGGCTGAGGTAGGATCACCAGGACTTAGAGGCTAGCTACAAAGTAAGTTCCAGACTAGCCTAAGCTAGAGTGATATCCTAGCTCAAACAAACAAACAAACAAACAAACAAACAAACAAACCGACTATAGAGAGCTAAGCTGTCTATCATGGCAGCCATGTACATATAGCTGTGAAGCCCTTGAAATGTGACTAATATAAATCAAGAACAGAAGGTTTCACTTTGCCTTCCCCAAGTTTTAATTTATAAAACTGTATTCGGGGATGGGGAGAGATCAGTAAGTGAAGATGCTTGCCACCAAGCCTGGCAACCTGAGTTCCATGCCTGGAACCCACGTGGTGGGAGGAGAGAACCAACTTCCGGAAGTGGTCCTCTGACCTCCATATATGTGCTATGGCGCGCGCGCGCGCGCGCACACACACACACACACACACACACACACACACACACACACAGAGTAAATGAAATGTAGTTTTAAATCTCATTATTTTACAATGATTACATGTTGAAGTGATAATTACATTAAATGAAAGTAAAATACTGGCAAAATTAATTTCACTTGCTTAGTTTTACATTTAAGGTAATTTATAAGGATATTTAAAATTCAGAATATGCAGCCAGGCATGGTGGTACATTTCCTATAATCCTAGCGCTCAACGGTAGAGGCAAGAGCATCAGTTCAAGGCCATCTTCACCTAAATTTGAGACTAGCCAGGGATACACGAGATCCTGCCTTAAAAAACAAAACAATAACAACAACAACAACAACAACAAAAAACCAAAAATAGACGACAAAACAAAGAAACCCAAACAAACAAAAAATAAAAACCCCACAAATTAATCCCCCTAATCAGCATATATTTGACTTTATACCTCTACTAATTAGAGGTGGCATGCAGTTTTGTAGTATAGATAATACTTAAGATTCAAACTTGCCGGATGGTGGTGGCGCACGCCTGTAATCCCAGCACTTGGGAGGCAGAGGCAGGTGGATCTCTGTGAGTTCGAGGCCAGCCTGGTCTACAGAGCTAGTCCAGGACAGGCTCCAAAGCTACAGAGAGAAACCCTGTCTCAACAAACAAACAAACAAACAAAATAAACAAATAAAAATAAAAATTAAAACTTATTCTGAGGCACAATGGAGCCCACCCTACTTGTTAACCACCCTGCTCCTGTTTATCTATCCAAAGGCTGATTGTTCCCTCTGCTGGGCTTCAAACTGAGGGTGAGAGTATAATGAAATGTCTGAAAGGCCCTCCCTATACAAAAAGCAAATCAGGCAAAGAATTTGTATGTGTGGCAAGCCTATTTTCTGAGGCCCTCATGCTGTCTCCCCACCCTCTCACAATCCTTTCCAGGAAAAGATCAAACATCACCATTTACAGCTTCTTAGTGAGTATTTAGTTTGGTGATCGGTACCATCTTGGGCATTTTTGTTCTCTATTTAATCTCAACGACCACAATGAAAGGTGGAGAGTGGAGCCCTGGGAGGAGGCAAAGGGGCATATGGGACCTCAAGTTTACAACCCAGACCCAACCGTCTGGTTCCATCCCAGTTTTTCCCCACAACTCCTGTTTTTGTTTCTCTAAGGAATATCACTGTGGTCCTTCTTTTCCATCTTCTAATTGACACAGAGTGAAAAAGGTGACCTGGGTAAGATGGGCTTGCTGGGGTCAAGAAGACCAGTGGGCACTAAGGTCAGTGTGTGGTCCAGATGGATATTCCCAGGTCATCTCACTAAGACTGGAGAGTGGCAGTTGTCTACAAAGAGGGGGAGGGCAGGACTGGGGGACTGTCACCTTGTGCTGGGGAGTCAGCCCTTTGGGGGAAATCATGTCCTGGGGTGTAGGGACACCAGGATCCTGTTCCTGTTGTTCTCTTTGGCCATCACGGTTTTGCCTCCAGACTAGGCTTTTGAGGGCTGAGAAAAGCTACATTTTTTTTTTTTTTTTATTTTTTAGGCATAGTATAAACACAATCCTCCTGAACATCTTCCTGTTTATGGCTACATGCCCCTTAAAACTCACAATAGAGTGCAGAGACAGCATACTCCCAGAGTCCTTCTGTTCTTACAGCACACCTGTCCTCACCTCCTCTGCTGTCTTGGGGGCTGATTATAAACAGTCTGCTTTCTTTTAGGGCTTCCCTGGATCCAGAGGGGAAAAGGTCAGTCTGTGTCTCTCCTGGCATCCCAGATCTTGGTCTGGACACAGTTCTGGAGTTGGGGGTGGGTTGAAGAAAGGCCCAGCTCTCTCTTCAGATGTCAACTGCAGCCATCATTCCAGGCTACTCTGTCCTTCATCGTGTATGGGCTGAGAGAGAAGAGGCCTCCTGAGGCAGGGCAATTCTGGTAAAAAGGACCTCCCAGTGAGGCTCCTGCCCCTGATAGGGAGCAGGGAAACAAATGAGAGCCAGGTAGGGAATTATTGTTGGTTAAATCGGCGCTGCTTGTGGCTGACCGTCACCTGTGGCCGCCATGCCGGCGGAGGAGGGTGCTGGAGGAAAGTCCACGAGCCATAGTTACCTTCCTAGAGCTTTATTGAGAGAGAGAGGGAGAGAGGGAGAGAGAGAGAGGGGGAAGAGAGAGAGAGAGAGAGACAGAGACAGAGACAGAGAGGAAGAGAGACAGAGAGACTGTGCAGAGGGAAGAGAGAAAGGGGGAACACAGAGGGTCTGCCCACTTTTTAGGCTGTCCCTTGTCCCAGGATGATGATGTAATTAAGGACAAAACCCTTACAGTTATCCTCAGTCAGCATAGGGGCGCTGGAAGAGGGGACTTAGCCTTAGGCCAGGTTTCTATCACCCAGCCTGCTCTTCTACCAAAATAAAACAAACACCAACAGGCACCTGTGGACACATGCCCTGGGAGATGAGAGGATCTGAGACCCCTAACTTTCTGTTTCCCTTCACTAACTAACATTAAGAGGTCTTGGGGGGTCTAACCAGAAAGCACACCTTTACTGGGCAAGCTACCTATTATCTGAGCCTAGAGCTTTGTCAAAATGAAGGTGTTGGCCTAGGGAGCTTATCAGTCTGACCCCCTCTTTTGGTTTTCTCCTAGGGATCCAGAGGTGAAAGGGGTGACTTGGGTCCCAAAGGAGAAAAGGTAATGGCACATCTGTACAAGTGATGTGCTGCAATGGAAGTGGGAGCTCCCCCACCTGTGGATTGATGGATAGCCATCATAAAAATGGCTGACCAAATCTGTCACAACCAGTTCCAAGTGGCATTTCAAAACAGTCACAGTATTTGTTCTTTTCACAGGGTTTCCCTGGATTTCCTGGAATGCTGGGGCAGAAAGTAAGTGTCTAGAAGTAGAGACGACAGACCTCACTCAGGTCCTCCAAACAGCACATGGAGCCTACTTCTGGTCCTTCAGGCAGAAACATTGATTTTAAGTGGGGAAAGTTCCAGTTCGAGATGGGGACCAAGTTGTCTTATCCACTGGGAGAGGGTAGCAGGGAGGTCTGAGGTCAACCTCCAGTTTAGTGGGAAAGGCTATTCCCACTCCTTCCATACATACACCATCTATGTATGGTCCCTCTTGTTTTTTCTACTTCCTGGAGCTCAATGACAAGATTCAAAAGCCAGAAGTTTTGTGAGAAGTGACTCCAATCTCCTATCTTAGCCACAATGGTCAAGACCCCTTGTGTCCCTCAGACCCTGGAGCAAATTCTGGATTTGTTTGATTTAGTTTCCCTGCTGCCTAAATACTCAATACAGTCTTCAAGGGTGGCAAACACTGTTGGAGGGACACAGGATTATTATAAATAGGTGACAACTATTTTATTTAATTAGTGAGATATTCAGTATCTCACTTGGGACAGGCCCAATTTTAAAAGGTTTCAGGTGTTAACAAAAAAACCATTCAGGGCCGGAGAGATGGCTCAGAGGTTAAGAGCACTGGCTGCTCTTCCAGAGGACCTGAGTTCAATTCCCAGCACCCACATGGTGACTCACAACCATCTGTAATGACATCTGGTGCCCTCTCCTGGCCTGCAGATATACATGCAAGAAGAACATTGTATACATAATAAATAAATAGATCTTTTAAAAAAAAATCATTCAGTAAATAACCATGGAGTGATATATTGATATAACAAAAATTGTGAAGGTGGCTATAGACTGACAGATCTGGGGACACTTTTATTTAGATTTAGGATCCAGAGTAAGGCTGGGTGTTGAATTCGGGAAGATGTCATAGCCTAAAGAAAGAAGCATACATGACCATGTAGAACAGCTCCCAACCTGACATGGAAACACTAGGTCCTTATATTATAAGACATTAACCATGTAAAACAGCTCCTGACATGATAGTGCTGGGTCCTCAGTGCTGTAAGTTACTGACCATGCTGAACAGTTCCTGAGCTAACATGAAAACACTGGGTCCTCAGGATGTGAGGCATTGACTGTGTAGGACAGCCCCCTAAGCTGTCTTGCTTACTTTTCTATTGTTGTGATAAGATACCATGACCAAGACAAGTTATGGAAGAAAGCGTTTCAGAAGCTTAAGTCCATGGTAGAGGAGAAAAAACATGGCATCAATTAGCTGAGAACTTCCATCTAGATCTACAAATATGTGTGTGTGTGTGTGTGTGTGTGTGTGTGTGAGAGAGAGAGAGAGAGAGAGAGAGAGAGAGAGAGAGAGAGAGAGAGAGAGAGAGAGAGAGACAGAGAGACAGAGACAGAAAGAGAGAGAGAGAAAGGGAGACACTGGACATGGCACAAGTCTTTTGAAACACAAAGCCCAACCCCAGTGACACACCTCTGCCAACAAGGCCACACTTCCTAATCCTTCCCAAACAGTTCCACCTAATGGTAACCAAACAGTCAAATACATGAGCCTATGGGGGTCGTTCTCATTCAAACTGCCACCTAAGCTAGCCTGGTAATGCTGGATCTTCATGTTGTAAGGTATTGACATTGGAAAGTGTTATCTTTACCTAGGTCACAAACTGAAATTCTTAAATAGGCAAACAAGTGTTTTCTTAGTATTTTTAATTCTTTTTAAACATTCACTTTAAAGTGCTACTTCCTAAAGTGTAACATTTTGATTGGGCAGTACCCAGCCATCAGGGCATGATGAAGTACTTTCAGTCATTATGCAAGTCACTGTGTGACATATTCTTACCTTAACCTATCAGAAACTCAATTCCTGCAATCCTAGATGGGATGCTGCATTTTCAAAATAGAGTAATTATATAAACAAATTAAAGCAAACCTCAAAAGAGAAGTGAGTCCCTTAAGATATTTGGCCTAGGTTTTCATTCCCTGCAACAGTGACCATCATAAATCACTGTAAAATTAAATATGACAGTTTTCCTGGCTTCTGCACCATTTCCTAGACTTGGCAACAGGAGCTATCTCCCCCTTTCATGGCAGGCTGTTTTAAGACAGAGCTGATATGATAACCATAATTAGGTCTTAGGAGAGAAATTAGATCAAGAAATTATAAGCTGCTTCTAGTTCATAAAGAGAAGGGCCACACTTCCTTCTGACAATCTCTTTTTAAAAATTCTTTTTTTTTTTTTTTTTTTTTGGTTTTTCGAGACAGAGTTTCTCTGTGTACCTGTGTAGCTTTGCACCTTTCCTGGAACTCACTTTGGAGACCAGGCTGGCCTCAAACTCACAGAGATCCGCCTGCCTCTGCCTCCTGAGTGCTAGGGTTAAAGGCACGCGCCACCACCGCCTGGCATAAAAATTCATATATTTTTTAATGGTGATGTTTTCTCCTAGCCAAGCAAAACATGCCCTGGGTCTCTTTAAGCAGCCCTAGGGAATTGTGAAACATCTCTGTGACCCATTATACTCTCACCACTGAGCATCCTGAAGGACAACATGGTCGAAAGACTACATGGACTCAAGAAAAATTCTTTCTTAAAGATTGATTTTTAATTGTACGTATGTATGTGTCTGCATGTAGGTATGTGAACATAAGTGTCAATGCCTGTGGAGGTTGGAGGTCTTGGACAATCTTGGAGTTAAAAGTTTTGTAATAATTCACTGCCTGGAGTTGCAGGCAGTGTGAGCTACCTGATACAGGTGCTAGGAACTGAACTTTGGTCCTCTGGAAACCCAGTAAGCGTTCTTAATTGCTGAGTGAGTTGAGGACAGAGCCTTCCTGTTGCTGGGCTAAAAGGTGAGCTTGGACTTGATCCTCACCATCAATAGATATCTTCTGGAATTTTCCATCCTGTTAGGAATCCTTAAAAGGATCCTGGGTGTCTGTTACTATCTCTGAGCAGCTAGGGTAGTTCATCATGGGCACTGGCTGCTGATAAGTAAAGACTTCCTGGTAGCAATTGCTACACTGTCGGTGTTGGTGGTGCAGTTTGGGATGCAGGGCAATTGCTTGAAGGAGAAATGATGTACCCTATGGGCCCATAATCCCCGGAAGCAGTAAGTGGGACAGGAATCCTTGACAGGCAAAAGTAAGGAAAAGCTAAGATGGAGGGAAGAAATGTATTTGTGTGTGTGTGTGTGTGTGTGTGTGTGTGTGTGTGTGTGTGTGTGTGTGTGTGTATGTGTGTGTGTGTATGTGACAGTCTGAGAAATAAGTTTTGAGAGAGGTTGGCCTTCAACTATGAAAATGTTATTTTCAATTAGGAATGTAATTTACATCGTTTTCCATAGTTTAATAGTATTTTTGAACACAGGAAGTGTTTTCATCTGAGCTGGGCATAGTGGTACATTGCTGTGACCCAGCACCAGGGAGGTGGAGCAAAAGGATTCAAGGTGGTTTTCAGCCACATTGAGAGGTGGAGGCCAGCTTGAGTTTCAGGAGACCCTATCTCAAAAAGAAGAGTTGTCTGAATAGGTGGAAGTGGGCTGGAACTCAAAATAATACTTCCTAAAGTGTAGAGAACTGCTGGACAGAGTGGTGTACACCTTTAACCCAGCACTCAGGAGGCAGAGGCAGTTGGATGTTTAGGAATTCCAGGCTAGCCTGGCCTACATATCAAATTCCAGGCCAGTCAGGGCAACATAGTGAGACCCAATCTCAAAAAAAAAAAAAAAAAAAAAAAAAAAAAGTAGAGAGCTATGTAACCCTACATAAATCCTACAAAATACCACACATTACAGTGGACAAGACTGTTTCCAAACATTAAACAAACAAACAAACACAAAATCCTAACTCATGTGTGTGAGTTTGTACTACAAACAAAACACAACAAACCATTACACAAATTTCCAATTAGACAAGAAGGCCTTTTCTTCTGTGTGACACAGACACATGCGACTGAAGTGCAGAAGCCACCACTGACCGCTGTGGACAGGGCTGTCTCTGTTTGACCACCAGAGTACCAAGTGCTCTGCAGCACTAAGTCACACCCTTGGGGGTGCCTTCTTTCTTTTCTGTTCCTTGGATATGAGCTTACCAGTCTCCCATGCTCCCAGGACAGCCTACCTGGGAAAGAGAAGATGAAGAGTAGGCCTTGGGGACCAGTGGTTGGAGAGACCGGCATACACATGCCCACTCTTTCTCTTTCTTCTCTCCAGGGTGAAATGGGTCCAAAGGGAGAACCCGGACTCGCAGGATACCGAGGCCCCACCGGGAGACCAGGAAAACGAGGCAAACAGGTAAGGACCCCAGGGTTTACCTCACTGAGGGCACTCCGCCTGGAGGTGTGTGGAGAAGCATGCAGAGGTCATCTAGAGCTATTCCACAGCCTTGGATTCAAGCATCCTCAGGGCGAGTGGACACAGCAGCCTCACTACTGATGTTCAGGCTTTTCCTGGCTAGCCATGGTTCAAGGTTACGGGCTCCACTCAAGGTCAGAAGCAAGAGTGGCCCTAGTTCATAGGAATGCGCTTATTTATTTATTTATTTATTTATTTATTTATTTATTTATTTAGGTTTTTCGAGACAGGGTTTCTCTGTGTAGCTTTGCAGAACTCGCTTTGTAGACCAGTCTGGCCTCAAACTCACAGAGATCCTCCTGGCTCTGCCTCCCGAGTGCTGGGATTAAAGGTGTGTACCACCACCACCAGGCAGAATGCGTATATTTTAAACAAAGTAACTAGGAATGATCATTCTGCAGAAAACCTGCTCTTTGCCTCAGTATACTGGGTGTAAATTGAGTCTTAGGGACCAGCCCAGGCCTGGTTTAGAGCTTTAGGGACCAGCCCAGGCCTGGTTTAGAGCTTTAGGGACCAGCCCAGGCCTGGTTTAGAGCTTTAGGGACCAGCCCGGGCCTGTCCTGTGGCTACCCAGTCTTTTGAACTTCAGTGACAGTTTTCATTGCATAAACCCCTAATTTGGAAGTGATCCTCTTAATTGGCTTTGTTAAGAGCTTAGGGCAGTTGTTTGCTCTGAGCCTCCTGATCAGCAGGGAAAGCCAGGTTATAGAGTTGGAAAAGGAAGGAGCAGGGCTCACTTTTCTGGACTGGTTTTGAGGCCTGCACTAAATGCCCATAGGAAAACTAGCACTTTTGATAATGTACAGATACACCCGAGAGACGTGCCATGTTACCTTTTTTTCTGTTTGTTTTAAGACAGGGTCTCACTATGTAACCCAGAATGGCCTTGGTCTTACTACATATGCATTATCATCATCATCATCATCATCATCATCATAATCATGATGTTTGTTGCCTTTTTTATTTCAAATAGATATTTGAAATCCAGCTTTATTTAGGGGCTGGGGCAATGGCTCAGTGGGTAAAGTGCTTCCTCTGTAAGGATGAGGACTGAGTTAATGCCCAGCACTCATGTGAGAAAGCCAGAGTGGCAGCACACACCTGTAATCCCAGAACCAGGGAGGCAGAGTTCCAGCACTCCAGCTGAATCCGTGCGCTGCAGGTTCAGGGAGAGACCTTGTCTCAAAATAAGGTGGAGCACAATTGAGGAAGATACCTGATGTTGACCTTTGGCCTCTGCTTGCATACCAACAGACACAAGTCAGTTTACATAAATAATACCAATTTTTGAAAATTAATATTTATTAATATATATACATATGCATACTTCTTAAGGTTAATGATTGTTAGTATGTCAGAAGAAAAATGTCATTTTGAGCACATATGTAAAACTTTTTATTTTTAATTGTTATTATATTTTATAGGGTACACTGTGATGTATGTACATATATACCTACATTGTGGAGTGACCAAGTCAGGTTAATAGATACATCTATCATTTCAGATATTTATTGTTTTTTTTCCATGAGAATATTGAAATCTATCCTGCTAGTTGCCTTTTTATCTCCATTCTGTTGGTGGTTATGGTTTGATCTGGGTATTATATCTTTCCATAATTCATTATTTCACTTTAAAATTTTTTTGTTTATTCATTTATTGTTGTTGCTTTGAGATAGAGTCTCATGTAGCCCAGGCTGGCCTCAAACTCTGCTTCCACCTCAGACATGCTGAGGTTACATGTAGTTCAGAGCTATTCTCATATTTTAAATTATTTCTTTTATGTCCACAGTGTAGTTATTTTGTTCTTCACTTATAGCTTAAAATCACAATGTGTAGAAGCTCATCATTGTTACAGATATTAATACATTTTAAACATCTTCTAAGAATACCCACGTCATATTTTAATAAACAAGGAAGCAGTAGCTTGCTTGGAGGAGAGCCTCGCCTGGGTCATTTGAAATGCTGAAAGGAGGGCATCTTTGGCAACAAAGCCTTTTCCTTGTGCTGGTGTGAGGATGCTCCAGACTTCAGTTTACATTGGCATCTTCGAGGCATTTACTGAACACAGATTCTCCACCAGCTACAGTGGCTGCACCTCCAGGTCTTGCCTTTGACCCCCCCCCCCCCACTTCCCCATGCCTGGGCCTCATTTCTTAAAGTCATGGGTACAGTTGGTCTGCATCTGGAATAGACTTCAGCTTGTGCTGTGTTTTGTTGACGCCACCCATGGGATTCTAATGTGCAGCCAGGAATCAGAACCACAGTAACCTGTGAAGCTAATGATGAACTTCCCTAAGTCAATGCAGAAGTGACCTGGTTCTGGATAATTCAGACCTCATGGTAACATTGTTTTGTTCTGTTTTCAATTGAAAACAAGGCCTTCATTTTTGTACAGTTATTTAAATCAAATATGACAAGATTCTTTTAGTTTTATTTTATTTTTTTTGAGCTGAGGACTGAACCCAGGGCCTTGTGCTTGCTAGGCAAGCGCTCTACCACTGAGCTAAATCCCCAACCCTAGTTTTATTTTTAAAGTCAAAAATGTCAGTCTCGTTTTGACAATTTCCCAGGGTGCCATGGTCACATGGCTTCAAAAGCATGCCACAGGTACCAGTGTCCTTAAATCTAGGCTCAGAAAAAGAAAAAAAAGAGGGGGAAAGTTCTCTTCTACACGATTTCATTCTAGATTGTTCTACATTAGTGTAAGAAGAGGCTGTTGGTTTCTTCTGTTCTCTAGATCTTTTCTGGGTCAGTGTTTGTCTTTCCTGCTAAAGCCAAAGCTGAGTCAGCTGTATGTCATCCCTGAAGATGGCAGTTATAGTGGAATGACAGTAAGAGCTACACCAAAACCACTTGGAGAGTTGGGAAGAGTCAGGGAAGAAGCCCACTCCCTTTACAAGATGCAGGAGCTTACCTGTGTACCTTTCAGTGCCTTTTACTCTGCAGACACTGCCATTGTTATTGGAAGCCTGCCCTGGAGCCTCCTTCATATCTCCTAGTGTAGAGTTGTGTATCCAGAAGGATATGATTTCTGGAAGTAACTAGGTTAATCTAAACCTAGGAAACAAAAATCTAGGAAGACTCCAGAATACAGGTTTCCAACACAGGATTTCAGAGATCATTCAATCCATCTCACTCCCTTCAGATCTCTCCCATATATTCACAAGGAAACGAGGGGCCAGTGAGGTGGAGTTGCGTGCCCAGACTGTTGAGCTGAGCCAACTATAAGGCCAGGGTTAGAATTTTGGGCACGTGTTCCTCCCCCTTGCTATGGCTCTCTATCACGGCCATGCTTCCAGACTTGTTTCCAAGCAGGTTCAGGAAAGCAGCTGTTGACCTGATCATAAAAACCTCCAGGTGCTGGGATTATGGATTGATGGTAGAGTGTAGAGTGCGTACCCAGTGTGCAAAAGGCCATGAGTTCAAGTACAAGAACAAAAAAAAAAAAAAAAGAAAGGAAGAAAAAAAAAACTTCAGTGAAGGAGACAATAGCTTCAAAAGAAACCTCCTGAGTTCACAGCAGAATAAAGAATAAATACAGAATAAAGAGTCCTTTCCCTGGACAATTTGTTTCAATGACACCTGCCATAAAGATATGGCACCTTCTGTGAAATGACCAATTAAGCCAAAGACTCTTCTACTCTTGGTGTCAGAGTCAAGGAGTGTTTCCAGCTCCTTCAAGCCATGCACTTCCTGTGCTCAGAGCCAGCTGGCCTGGCTGTTAGGAAAACAAGCTTTACTAGCTATATTAAGCTGGTGTGACTTCCTTTGCCATTCTGGGACCCATCTTGGTTATCATGTGGAATGCTTCAGCCTGGCCGGAGAATTAACAGCCTCCTTTGCGAGGGCAGAATTGGAAACAGACTAACCTCATGGGTCTCCTGTGACAAGTTTAGGAACTCCTCTGGTATTATGGAGAAGACCCCTAGGGCCATGTTGGTAGGACAGCACCTCACGGAGCCAGTGTTGTGATTGGAAATAGAGAATTTACAGGTGTGACTCTCTTTAAGCAATCAGGTCTTCTTAGGTGTAAGGGACATTTGGCTTGGACATCTGTCATCCCATTGGCTATCATGGTTGATCTAGAGTCTTGCAGTTGAGAGGGAGCTCACTGCTCTGTGCGTCTTTTCCAAAGCTGTATGATTGGATAGAGATGACCTTCTCTGATAAAAGACTGTTCTTTGGTTAAGGGTATACAAGTAGTCATGGTTCCCAGCTAGAATCTCCAAAATACTCTTAGAAAATCAGAACTTCTTTCTCCATGGGTGAAGATGAAGCCTGGCCAGCCACTAGGACAGTCAGCTTGTCTCCCCCATCACCCTTCACTCTTCACAAACCACATTTTCACTTCTGCCATCTTTGTTAGCTTCACAGTAAACCTGGGTGGCTCTGTGTGTACTGGCCCTACTTTAGAAGAGAGACCAAGGCATAAAACAATGACATGATTTGTCCAGCTTTACTGTCAAGGTAAACTATCTTGACTGACAGATTGTCAAAACTCCCTCCCCACATGCCGCCAACTTCCTCTTCTTCGTTTGGTCTGGGGAGAGGAAGTGCGCACGGCAGATTCTAGTCCACATGGAACTTACGTCTCATGGGGAGACAGTGGTGAAGTGACCACACAATAATCTATGATCAGTGATCTGAAATAAATAGGAAGAGCCATGAGTGTGTGTTTAAACTAGCAGCAATCCCTCTGCCTCAGCCAGTTGAGTGTTGTGATGAAAGGCACACACTTCACTCCCAGCTTGAGAAAGAAAGTTTTGAGAGAATGCAGTGAGGAACACCAGTACATTCTTGGACATCAGAGCTGAAAACTGAAGGCCGAGGGGTCATAAAGAGGAGTTTGGGGTGCAGATAGAATTTTTGCTTGAGAAGTGTGATAAGAATCATGGCGTTTTTTACTAAAAGCAAAAACAAACAAGCAAACAAATAAACAAACAAACTCTGGCTGTCATGGTGGTGCCCATTTTTAATCTCAGCACTCGGGAGGCAGAGGCAAGTGGATCTCTGTGAGTTCAAGGTCAGCCTGATCTACAAAGGTCCAGGACAGCTAGGGCTGTTACACTGAGAAACCCTGTCTCAAACAACCAAACCAAACCAAACCAAACCAAACAAACACTCTGACAAAGGCTGGAGAGCAGGGCCATGTCTAGCTTCTTGGGCTCAGTAAGGAACTGAGAGAGAGCAATGGGAAGTCGGTGGGTAGAAACAGTTCTGATAGAATGAAAGCAATCCTAACAAGTAGATGGAAAGCTTAAATTATAGGCCTACCTCAGCTACCTCAATACTAGAATATTGCACAAATACCCTGAGACTCCATTTCCTAACTCATGCCAGGGGATGAGGTGGATTGTTTCTGTTGTCCTGTGCCATGTTTCTAGAACAGAGTGAGAACTTAATGAGGTCTCCAAACTTGGACAGATCACTTGCTCTGTCCCTTTCACAGGCTGCGTGCTGGAGACCAGGTATATCCCACCATGAGTTTTTGCTTGTCTGAGCTAGGTGGTCTCTGATTTAGAGGTAAGTGGGGAAGAAACTTTGTCATGCCATTGTATCACAACAGGCTTTCTCTTTCTATCTGTTAGGGTCAGAAGGGAGACAGTGGAATCATGGGCCCACCAGGCAAGCCTGGGCCTACTGGTCAACCTGGTCGACAAGGTCCTCCAGGGCCCCCAGGTGCCCCATCTGCAGGTAAGACCCTAGGTGCCTCATCTTAACCTATACAGACGTAGTCTTAACTAGGTCCCCCAGAGAGGCCACAAGGAGATACCAGCAGAGCTCTGCTTTGTATTTCTTGTTAGAAACTGCCAGAGGCTCTTTCATATATCTCCATGATTTTTCTATGATTTGGCTCACTCAATTTTGTCTTAACATTTTGGAGAACACATGGAGGAAGTAGAGAGGGGCTAAATTACATTGGTGATGTCATTTATATTTTCAGTGAAAAGGATACCTATTTCATCAACTAAAATCTTTTTCTAGAAAAATATGTTTCATTGTTCCAATCATTATCTTAAACCCAGAAGGCATTGCAGATTTTTCTGTCTTACACAGTGTGATGAAAGATTGTTTATTTGCATTGGATATGTTGGGTACATTCGAAGGAACTGATAAAAAGAAATTAAGAGTCCATCATTAAAGATGAATTAGGTATGTTTCTACCTTGTTTTACTATTTAATTTGTTTAGCTAAGCACTTTATTTTATTCCTTTAAGACCTTTAAGTGCACATCACTTGTAAAAAGACAACATTTCTAGATCTATCTTCAGTTATATGAAAGGAATCACAATTTAAAAAATTTAACACATTTATTTAAAAAAGATTTATTTATTTATTATGTATACACTGTTCTGCCTGCATGTATGCCTGCAGGCCAGAAGAGGGCACCAGATCTCACCAGATGGTTGTGAGCCACCATGTGGTTGCTGGGAATTGAACTCAGGACCTCTAGAAGAACAGTCAGTGCTCTTAACCTCTGTGCCATCTTGTAGTGATATATTGTATACCCTAATAAACTTTGCCTGAAGATCAGAGAACAGAACAAGCACTGGATTAAACAGAGGCCAGGCAGTGGTGGTACACATCTTTAACCTTAGCACTAGGGACCCAGATGGATCTCTCTGAGTTCAAAGTCACCCTGGACTACATGAGATTGGCTCAGTCTAGGAGAGACACAGAGCCAGACACTAGTGGCACACACCTTTAATTCCAGCACTTGAGATCTCATGCCTTTGCTTGAGAAGCACATACATCCTTAATCCCAGGAAGTGATGGCTGGGCAGAGAAAGGTACATAAGGGGTGAGGAGACAGGGACTAGAGGCCTTTCAGGCTGAGGAGTCCTAGAGGTGAGAGGTGGCTGCTCTGCTTCTCTGATCTTTCAACATTTACCCCAATTTCTGGCTCTGGGATTTTCCATTAAAAGACCATTTTAAGATTTGTGTTATACCATCTCTCCAGCCAAGGAAACACAATTTTAATTACAACTTTTTTTCTTAATAAAATGGGAACATTGAAAAATCCTACAATGCCTTTCTCCTACTGTATTTATGGGAACATGTTTGCCACACATAGTGGGGTTGTCATGGAAATCCTATTTTGTTAGACCCATCCTGTCAAGATGCCATGAAGAACCAGTCTTTTGGTTTTTTGTTTTTTTTTCCTACCTTTTTAACTACCACCTAAGGGTTCGGTGAAGATCGGTAAATTATGTCAGAAAAAATGATGGGAAAGGACCCTCCTGCTTTGACCTATTCCTTGCCCAACTCTTATTTCTGTTAATGGCCCATGGATGCCTGAGGAGATCACTGTCCCAGGCTATGCTTGGGCATTGCAGCATTTCTGCGACTGGAAATTCTTGGATTACCATGAGCTACCAATCAGGGACTGAGCATGGTGGAAGCCTGGTTTTGCCTGTGGGAAGAACTTTCTTGGGTTTGGAGTGTTTAGGGGCTAAAAAAACTGAGATTCTGGGGACATGTGGTGAGGTGGATGCATATGAAAGTGCTTGGCAGACTTTAATGGTCCCATTGTGCTTAGGTGTCTTTGTAAACCTAGCCCCATCTGCCTTTGGCTTTCTTCCTGGGCCTGGAGCTGTGAGCAAGTTCTCACAAAGCCAGTTTCATGCCATCTGTCTTGAGAATTGGAACCCAAGGACTTAGTAGCCAGCACAGTTTTGTTTTCCTTCCTTCCCCAACCTTCTAGTTATATCTCTCATGGATGAGTACCCTATTTCCCCTTCTGCTACCCTGTCCTCTCCCAACAAGTGCACTGTCCTTCCATTACGGCTCTGCCATTGGCGATTTGCTTCTTTCTTTCTTTCTTCCTTTCCTGTTTCTTCCATACTAGTGTCTGTCTATCTATCTATCTATCTATCTATCTATCTATCTATCTATCTATCTATCTGGGGTGTGTGTGTGTGTGTGTGTGTGTGTGTGTGTGTGTGTGTGACAGTGTGTATGTGGAGGTCAGAGGACAACTTATTGATTGATTCTTTCCTTCACCTGAGGCTCAGACTCAGGTCACCAGGCTTGGTAAATGCCTTTACCTTCTAAGAACAACATCCTGCCCCGTGTCTGTCTGTCTGTTTCTTGATTTTTTGTGGAGGGGATTGTTTTGTTTTTTTGAGATAGGGTCTCATATAGTCATGTAGTCCAGACTGTCCTTTAACTCACTATGTAGCTGAGAATGACATTAACCTCCTTCTGCCTCTACTTCCCAAGTGCTAGGATTACAGACATGTGCCATTGAGGCCAACTCAGATGACATGCCCACTCAGTGTATGTGCTTGCCTCTGTGAATGTATGTGTGTGTGTGTGTGTGTGTGTGTGTGTGTGTGTGTGTGTGTATGTGTGTGTGTATTACTGGGTGTTGAGCATAGGGCTTCATATGTGCTAGGCAAACAGTCTAATACTGAACTATACCCCCAGATGACTCTTGCTTTTTGCAGATGTGTTTCATCTTCTTTCTAGATGCCAGTCACCCTGAGAACTGAGTCAGCATCACATCCTCCATGGCACCTGGTGGTTGGAACCATACAGGGACTGGTCCCTACAGAGACTTCCTCTGTCCTTCCTGGGTTATACTTGCAGTCTAGCAGGATTGTAGGCCATCTCTCTTTCCTCCACCTTCTCTTCAAATTACTTCCTTTCTGAGGAGCCATTCAGAGGAAGGGGGCTGAAGAGGACAAAGAGGCAAAATGGGTCAATCTCCTTGCTCTTTGTGAAAATCTTCAGGGCTGGGAGTGTAGGCAGGACTTTAGAAGGGACATCCCTGAGCCTAATTTGGATAATAATACAAGAGTTAGAGCAGGCCCCTGGAGTGACTCCTCACAGTTTTAATCTGATAAAAGCCTAAACCTATCAGGTATGGTGGCATAGCCTGCTATCCATTTAGGAGTATGGGAAGTTCTGAGGCTAGCCTGGAGAAAACAGGCCATCAAAGAGCCACAAAGCCACTCAAGAAGAAACTGTGTTTCCTGCCCCTTCCTCAGTTCCTCCTTGGGATATCCTTGGGCTCTAGAGAACACAAGGTAAAGTTTGCTGGTCTATCCCAGTCCTTCCTTTATGTGTCAGAACCCTGAGCTTCCTCAAGGTTACAGAGCTGATGAGTGGCTACCATGGCCCAGATTCCACCTGTGGCTCCTAAAAGCCCCACACAGCCTTTTGATTACCGTTCTGGTTCCTCTGTCTTCTCACACTATCCCCTCCTGACCTGCTTTCCCCAAGAATCTCCAGACCAAAAATGGAGAGCATGGCAGTAACACTGGGGTGAGGCAGTTCAAGTTGTGCCCTTCAGAGCATCATGTCAGGAAGCTGGCAGGATGATGGGTGTCCTCTGCCAACTGGGAGGAAGCGGAAGCAGTGGGGAAATGCGCTGGCAGCAGCAGGCTCCCTGCCACGTCCTGTTGGGAGGCTGCCTCAGGTCTGGTTCTCAGCACCACGGGGCCAGCTGGTGCTGGAGGAGTTGGAGAGGGTAGGAACTTTTTAATTACTCGCTACAGGGAAAGAGAGGATGATGGTGAGGAAGGAAGAAAGGCAAAATTTAAGATGTAATTTGCAATAATACAATTACAAACTTGGATAATTCTTTCCTGTGACCAGACAGGGTATAAATAAATCCACATGGTACTGGGAATGACAGCTCTCCAAGAGAACCCATAATCTTGGATCTGTCCATCTGAATGGGACAGAGTTAGGTGAAACATGAGCTCAGATCTCAGCCACACCAGATTAACTAAATCTGCAAAGTCCTGAGTCTTTCCGAGACTATGTTCTGGAGGAGTTCTGGGGTCATAGAACATTCCAGAAGGCTGCTCCAATGCCACTCTCACATTTCTCCTTGTCACAGCCCCACGTCTCCTGGTGGAAACTCCTCATGTTCCCAGGTTTTTACCTAGGATGTTCCAGAGCTGGTGGTGTCTTTGTCTCTTCGGAGTTTTCTGAAAAAATCAGAACCCCAGACAGGAGCTTTTCCCACAGAGTTCTACCCTATTCCTTGTTAGAGCTGTAACTTGACATCTGGTATTGGACCAACTTGTGAGTTGGCTCAGGAAGGCTGAAGAAGGTGGGGTCATTCCACGTTTTAGTGTGTGGCCTCTTCCCTATGGTCCTGGCCAGCCAGTCCACCCTGGGTTCACTTCATATGCTGCTGTTCTAGCATCTCCAGACATGCTTCCGGCTCCTGTCTGCCTCCACTGACTGCCTAAGACCAAGGACAGGTTGGTTTCCAAGGGCACGTGCTCGTCAGTCTTCCTTCTGCCCTGTCCTCTCTTCCCTTGTCCAGTCAGATGGCTGTGACTTCCAGTCCTTCACAAGACCTTTGCTCTCACATTAACCATCCAATTATTGAACAGAGGCCCTGTTCCAAGTGTCACGTGGTGGCCTGCCCCTGTCAATCTTAGCCTGAGCGAAGAGAGACCTTACTGGAATGGTCTGAGTGTGTTGGCGTGTAAGGAAGTACTGTGAAGAACAGATGTAGGAACTGAAGAGGCCCTTGGAGAAGGAGGGATGGAGGGTGAGGAGGAGGGTTTGATGGGGGGTATATTCTGCACACATCCCATTTCCCTAGTGCTTCTCCATCTTGATGGGCAGTGGAAACATCTTGGACACTTTTTAAAAAAGATTTATTTATTTATTATGTATACAGAAGAGGGTGCCAGATCTCATTACAGATGGTTGTGAGCCACAATGTGGGTGCTGGGAATTGAACTCAGGACCTCTGGAAGAGCAATCAGTGTTCTTAACCGCTAAGCCATCTCTCCAGCTCCATCTTGGACACTTTTATAATTATGGATGTCTAAGGGCTGGGAGTGTGACTCAGTGGCAGAGCACTCATTGAACATATGCAAAGGCCCTGGTTCCATCCATGGCACTGGAAAAGGGAACAAACCTATGGGTGTCTGGAGGTTCGTAGGGAATTGCTTAGAGTGTGACTCAGGCATCAAGGCCTTTAAAAGCCAATTTGAAGAATCTGGGTATGATGGCTTAAGCCTGTAATCCCAGCACCTGGGAGACAGAGACAGGAGCATTGCCACCACTTTAAGGCCAACTTGGGATATATAGCAAGTTCCTGGTCAGCCTGGACTACAGCATCCGGGAAAACACTATAAAAAAAGTCAAGGCAAAACTGAGTACAGTGGTGCACACCTGAAGTTCCAGTCACTTTGGAGGCTGAGTCAGGAGGATTGCTTGAATCTAGGAGTTCAAAACCAGGCTAGGCAACATAGTAAGACTTCGTCTCAAAAATGAAAAATAAGTGATGAGTAAGAGTCAAAATGAGAACTACAGACCTAGAAATTGCCAGAGAGCATTTCCTAATCATACGCTTGCAGGATGTATCCTGGCTTTTCTCAGTACTGGGGGAGAGAAATGCCCTGGGCAGAAAATGTTCTATTGTCTTCCAGGAGAAATAACACCCCCCCCCAAATTCCTCTGTAAATGTCCTTTATATAAGAAACTTAAGAGACAGTGAAAGGGCCGGGGTGATGGCACACACCTTTAATCTCAGCACTCAGGAGGCAGAGGCAGGTGGATCTCTGAGTTCAAGGCCAGCCTGGTCTACAAAGTGAGTTCCAGGATCACCAGGACTACACAGAGAAACTCTGTCTTGAAAAACAAAACCAAAAAGACAGTTGAAGTTGGACTGGCAAGGTTGCTCAGTGGGTAAGGGCACTACTTGCTGCCATGCCTGATGGCCTGAGTTCTATCTACAGGTCTCATATGGTGGGAAGAGGGAACTCCCAAAAGTTGTCCTCCAACCTCCATTCCTGTGCCTGGAGATGCATAGCCTCCCTCCTCCTTTAAATACAGTAAAAGTTTTCCATCCACTGCATAACCATCTGTAAGAAGACCCTTTAAATAATGGTCACAAACAGAGCACATTCTTCAAAAAGGAAATGTATCGATAGTCAACAGGTGATCTATTAGATTCCAGGTGTCACACTCAGGGCTACAGGTCACACAAAACCCTCCTCTTTCCCACAGGTTGTTAGTAACCAAGGCTGCCACAGGACCTGATGCCTGGGTGTCTTCAAGGCAGGATCGAGGTGGAGGCCCATTGCTTGATGACTGTTTTCCCCCTCTTCCCCTGCCGGTCCCCTGCCTCAAGCTTTCGCTTCTCTTTCATGTACAGGTTGCTCACATCTCCTGACTTGTTGACTCTAGTAACACAGCAGTCTATTGCCTCCTAGGACAGCTCATAATGGGACTGAAAGGAGAAAGAGGATTCCCAGGCCCTCCAGGAAGATGTCTTTGTGGACCTCCTGTGAATGTGAACAACCCCTTGCATGGGGACTCCATGTATGGACCGGGCTCCCCTCGGGTTCCTGCGGTAAGGCTCTTCAGAGCGTGGTCCAGGTGGGTGCTAGGGATGCTCTTTCCCCGATCCAAGGCCTTTGTGATGTACTTTAGGAAAATTCACTTTCCCTTGTTACAACCGCTACCCACTCGCTGTGGGAAATTGCAAGGCGGGGCAAAATCAAAAGAAAACAAGAGGGTAGGGACATTTCCCTCACTTTTTACTTTCAAGACTGACTCTGATGTGGTTGAGATCATATTGTCTGAAAGAGTTGTGCTTTGGCCAAGGATGTTGCTCAATGGTTAGTGCTTGCCCAGTGTGCCCTGAATTCAACACACAGTACTGCTTGTAATGATCATCATTGCATATGATCTGTGTTGAAGAGACATTTCCAGGTGTCTCTTCAAATTACCTACCTCTGTAGCATTGTCTTTTAAGCCTTGGTAACATTAAAATAAACATTTAAATATGTGAAATCAAGGTGGATAGTTTTGTTTCAAACTATTCTGAACTGGACTGACATGGTGTGGGCCTCCTGACACACCTTCCTATGAGAAGCAAACAGTCTTCTCTGGCTCTCCCTGTCCAGTGGGGAAGCTTTTCTGGATCCTGACCACTATGTTCTCTGGCAGATTTTTGTGGTCAACAACCAGGAGGAGCTTGAGAAGCTGAACACTCAGAATGCCATCGCCTTTCGCAGAGACCAGCGATCCTTGTACTTCAAAGATAGCTTTGGCTGGCTCCCCATCCAGGTACTCTGGCACAGGAAAGGGACACTCCTATTAGAAGGGAAGAAAACTATATATTTGGGGCTGGACTGCACTTCTGTGTCTGCAGGAGAGAGCTACCCATCCTCCCTCCCTGTCTTCTGAGCAGAACCCCTTAGCCCCATTCCCAAACAGAAGCTCATCTTGAGCCATGATTCCCTTTGGGAAAGATGGCCTCTCACACCCTCCCTGAAGGAAGCGAAGGGATCTCTCCTAGACCCAGAACATTTGTTCCCAGTGCCAGAGACTTGCCTGCTTTGTGGCTGCTTGGGCATGCCACCCTTATTAATGGTTGTGTGTTTCTTTGGCCAGCTGACCCCTTTCTACCCTGTGGGTTACACTGTAAACCAGCGTGGTACCTGTGGGGATGGCGTCCTGCAGCCTGGGGAGGAGTGTGATGATGGTAATCGTGATGTGGGGGACGACTGCATTGGTGAGTGGGGCGCAGCCTGGGAGGGCTGACTAGCTGAGGGGGTAGGGTGAGCCCTGGCTACCAGCTGTGAAGGTTTGAGGCAAAGGCAAGGGACAGTGGACCAGGAGCTGCTTTGGAGAGCCCCTTCCCAACTCCAGGCTGCATGTTAATTTTTCCCTCACCCAAGCATGTCAACAGGGAGGTGTGTTCAGGATCATGTCCCCCAGAGAGGCCTTCCTTGCCCCTGGCCCTCTTTCTTCCAAGCCCTACTTCTTTGCAAGCTCAGAAGGGGAAGGTGATGGTCCTCACTTGTTACCCAAGAAAGGCAGGAGAGGCTGAGACTGGATCGGAGCTCCTTTTCTAGGTAGACATTCAGTGCAAGCTGTCTCCATCTTTTGTGATAGTGCTAGGACCTGGCTCTGGAGGGTTTTTGAGTTTTTATTGTTTTGTTTTGTTTTGTGTTTTTCATAAGGTGATCAGAGAAGGAGGTTAGGTAGAAGTACAGTTTTCAGAGTCGGAACAGAATTCAGCTGCTGGCTCTGGTTGCCACCCAGCTCATCGACGATGGCAGTGGAGGGCCATTTCCAGCCTGGCCCTCTTGACTGTAAGAGAGGCTTGACATGACAGAGGCTCATGGCTTCAGAGATCCCTCCAGTGGACATGTGTGGAGGTTGTCTGGATGTGGCTGGGGGTCAGTGCATCCATTCATGACTCGGTTTGCTGAGGTCAGAACTGGCAATATGTGGGCATCATCGCTGTCCTTGTCCTCAGGGGACAGATGGCAGCCACTGAGCTGAAGTTCCACCTAGAGTAGGGTTGAGAAGCAAGGAGAGGTTTTTATCTATCATGCAGCTCCACCAGTCCCCTGGCAACATTTGGATGACAATCTGTGGGGCACTAGCTTTTCCCTGGACCCCTTCAATAGGAGCTGTTACAAACAAAACCAAGTAGCGAGGTCTCCATTTCCTCTAAAATGAGGGTGGCCAGGCATGGCAGCACATTTGGGAAGCTGAGGCAGGAAGATCACCAAAAATAAAAAGGCCAGTATGGACTGCATAACAAGACCCTGTATAGGTGGATGGATGGATGGATGGATGGATGGATGGATGGATGGATGGATGAGGATGGATAGAGTGTTACTGCCCGGATGAAGATAGAGGTCTTTGTGGAGGTCATATGGTCCCTCAGGAACACAGGCTGAGCCTAGTGGTAGATTGCCTCCCCAGAGCTCTGTGCTGACACAGGCTTCACCATGCTCTCACACTGGGGTCTGGTGTTCCAGTGCCCTAAGCCTTACTTTGCCAACATTCCACAGTAGTTTCCAGGTTTGCAGATGACACAAAGGCCCTTGTCCCCCTGGCAGGTAAATGGCAGGTGTGCTATACAGAACTCTGGTATATTATTAGTGTGATGCTTAGTCCAGTCCCGAATGAGTCTGAAGCCTTCCGGAAGTTGGTTCTCAAGTAGGTGTAATGCTCTAGGGACTCCACTGGGCCACACTGTCCTTGCTGTGTAGACACACCTGTTCCTGTTCTCAGTGCTATACTTTTTGTCTCCCTAGACTGTCACCGGGCCTACTGTGGGGACGGTTACCGGCACCAGGGCGTGGAGGACTGTGACGGCTCTGACTTTGGCTACCTGACATGCGAGACCTATCTCCCTGGGTAGGGAGGCCTCCTACACTCTTCCAGCATCTCCTCTTTCCTGCTTTCCTTCACAGATATTCTTAAGGGCCTTTTGTGTTCCTGGTACTTTGTAGACACTGAGGTAGGGTAGAGTTCATGCTCCCCTGGTGAACACATAGTAGTCATGGTCCCCAAGAGGCCTCAGTCAGAGCAGTCACAGCTGTCAGCACCATCCTGGGCCAGGGCAGAACAGCAGAAAGGCAGCGAGCAGCCTGAGGGCACTTCACAGACTCCATCTGTCTACTCAGAGCACAATACCCACCTCCCACAAATCTAAATGAGATCAGACCAGAATTAATATGTAACCTTAGGGACTTAAGTATCGCTCAATAAGACTAGATTCAATTCCCAGTTCCACAAGAAAGAAAAAGGAGGGTCACCAAGATGACACAGTGGGTAAAGGCATGAGCCATGCTAGTCTGGTGACCTGAGTTTGATCCCCAGAACCTGTGTAAAGGTGGCATGAAAGAACTGACTCCACAAAGTTGTCCTCTGACCTCCACATGTATACATGGCACATCCTTACCCTCATCACTCATGCATGCACATGCATACACACCCACCCCTCTACCCCCCAACCCCCCATACACACACACACAGGGAGAGAGAGACAGAGACACACAGAGACAGACATAGACACAGAGACACAGGGACAGACACACACATAACTTTTAAGATATAAAGGGGAAAATATCTAATCTTGCCAGTTCGTGGTCCCTCCAAGAAAATATCCCCTTCAAGGACCTGTCTCTCTACCTTAGAGAGTCCTCAGTGGGCATTCAAATATGTTAGTGTCCTTGCTCCCACAATGGCATCTTCAAGCTACCTACAGACCCCAGCCCCTGCCCAGAATGTAACCTTCCAGTACAGAATGATGCTAAATGGCCCGTGCTCAGCCGACCCTCACAGAATCAGCCATATGGTGCTCTAGGGAGCCACTCATCTGCTGATCTGTCTCCCATGAGTCCAATACCCTCAGCTTTGGCTTCTATCACTGACCTTCCAGCAGGCCTTCAGCAGGCTGGGAAATAGACATCACCTGTCCCACAGTTACATCCATCCGGTACTCTTGGGGAGGACGGTCTTGTAGCAGGAAACTTAAAAGTTCTTATTAATAAAATCAAACCCGAGGCCAGTTATTGGGGTGAATGCTGGAAGATCAGAGAAGCAGAACGAACCACAGCTACCTCACCTCGCCAGTTCCTCAGCTGGTCTTGTTTCCTCAGACTGCAAGCTTCTGTGTCCTCATCCCAATGGCTCTCAGCTGAACTGTGCTACTCCAAAGCCTGAATGCTAATCCTAGCCCAATGCTTAACTAACTCTGGTGCCTGGTTTTCACATCTTATATATCTTTTTACTTTCTGCATCACTCCCTGGGATTAAAGGTTGGGTTTCTGGAATTAAAGGAGTGGGTCACCATGCTTCGCTGTTTTCTAAAGTGGCCTTGAACAGAGATCCGCCTGGCTCTGCCTCCCAAGTGCTGGGATTAAAGGCGTGCACCACCACTGCCCAGCTTCTGCTATGGCTTGCTCTGACCTGTTTTCTAGCCACCATTTCTGGCTCTGTTCTAGTGGCTGTCTGTTCTCTGACCCCAGATAAATTTATTTCAGGGAACATAAAATATTTCGGGGACACAGTACCACAGGATCTCCTGAACACTCACCCTCCGACACATATTAGCATATGCAACCTGGCTGAAGGAGCTGTACACCTCCAGGCACCCTCAGACTTCAACCCTGGGAGGCTTGGCCAGGGTCTCACATATGTATGTCTGTGTGCACTGCCCAATGCCTGGAGTAAGGAAGGCTCCTAACAGCCACCTACTGAATCTGGCCTGACTGAGCTGCTTAAGGGCTCCACAGAGTCATATATTGTTAACATCTGACTGAGAGTCAAAGGCTTATTCATCAGCTCACTGGGGCTATTCCTCTGGTATCTAGAAGCTTCCAAGAGACCATTGTGAATGTGTGTGGATAAGACATTGGGGATTATCATTTGCATTTGCAGATGTGTAGAGTACACTCTCCAACATGGTAGCTAGCCCTGTTCCATGTAGCTATTTAATTTTGAAATCATTAGGATTTCACTTCTCAGTCACACTAGCCAGATTCCAAGAGCTCAGCAAACCGTACCAGGACAATGCTGCCCCTTGGGCATAAATAGAGGACATTTGTATTAGTAGTGAGTGAGTTCACAGATAACACTGTCTCATAGATGATGTGTTAGCATCGGGGCTAACCATCTCTCCCATCCTAGTTCCTCTGACTCAACCTCTCAGAGCCCCACACTGAGCTTTCCTAGACCGGGATCCTCAGGGGTTCGATAGTTTAATGCAGTTGGATCACCAGTCATTTTTAGAATGTGCTTCCCTTGCCCACTCTGCTGCCTCTACCCTGATCAGTATCCTTGCCTCCCTCAGGTCATATGGAGACCTTCGGTGCACCCAGTACTGCTACATCGACTCCACACCCTGCCGTTACTTCACGTGAGGGGCTCGAGGATCAGGTGGGCTGCAGCCCATGTAACTGGTGGCTGTATCTCTGCCCTGCACATCATGCTGGCCTGACCCTCTCCTGGGCCAGTGTCCACTGACCTTCATCTGACAAAACAAGGATACATTCTTGCTGCTAAGACATGCTTTTGACTCAGTTTGACTGGAAGAGTTTTGGACCACTGCATCCTGTCTTAATTAAAAGAACCAGAAACCTTCTACACGTCCACCCTGAAGACTGCCCCCCACCCCAATCTGGCTAAACAGCTGGCTGTCATGCCTTATCTCCTGTGGAAAGATGCTGGCTCAGGCCATGGACTTGGCTTAGCACTGTTAGACACACGGGAAGGCAGGCTCCTGTATTTTGTTCTGCTCTCATCTGGCTTTGGGAGTGTTGGTGCACAGGCTTCTGCACCCTTCAGACCTCCGAGCACAGCTGCTCTCACCCAAGGTAGCCAGCTGTTAGGGCTCTCAAGATTTAAGATCCACAAAAGAGGGGGTGAGCAGATTCTCTTGGTGCAGGTCCCAGCTTCAGACTTGCTGAGGAGGGACCCTTCAACTGGCCAGAACCCATCAACTTCATGTGAAGCCAGAGGTACTGAGAGAGCTACAATATCCAAGCTCACTCCCAAGAACAAGGTGGAGACTCAGCCGAGTCCCTTGCCATGTGAACAATATCAGAATGGAAACCTTCCTCCTCTTGACGCTCTCAAAGGGACAGTGGTTATAGCTTCAAATCCCAGGTGCCATCTTGGCCTGTCTTGACAGTGCCCTTCACAACCAGGTTCTGTGTGGGATACGCACTCCATACACCCTGACCAGGGCAGGTGCTGGTGTTTTCTCAGGCTGGTTTCCCTGGTCTAGGGCCTCCACTGCTGAGTCCTTGCTGCCTGCTGGAAGGGCCCTGTGACCCTCCTCCACGCCTGTATCTTGCACACTGTTGTGTTAACCCCTGTGTGCCTGACCTCTTCCTTTTTCCTGGGGATTCATTTCTCCTTAAGCCTGCATACCTGAGAACTGTCTTCCCCACATTTCCTGAGTGGGGTTTGGCTCTATTTTGGAAAGACATTTCTTTTTGTCCCCCACCCCAAATACCCACACCTACCTTATCACCACATAGGCTGCCTCCTGGGTGGTTATACAAGCTTTTCAGTGAGCCTAAGCCTTGGGAATTCGGCAGGCATCCTCTTCCCCAGCAAGTCAGAACTGGGAACTGTATTTCCTGAGAGAAATCAGCCGAAGAGCCGAAGGCCGTGTCTTTGAAGGCAGGCATTTATGCTACTTACATTACTATTCTGGGGCTTCTGGGTGGGCAAGCAAGGAATAAAGGTGATTCCTGGCTGTAGCCCACTCTCCTTTGGGTGCTGAGGATAACGCTTACTGATCCTGGATGGAGTGGAGAGATTGAGTTCAGTTCTACTTCCCAAATTCTTAGACGGCTGGATTTTCAGGGCACCTTGAGGTTAATGGAGGAAACTGATGTTGAAAGAGGTAGTGAGGCTTGCCAATGATTACCAAGTCCAGCCTTGCCAGCTCATTTCTGGCTCTCACCTTGTTGGAGGACCTGTGGGGTGGTGACCTATTGCCAGCCGTCGATCTAGCTAAGATGCATTCTGTCCTGAGTCCCACACCTTGGAGAGCAGCATACACTTGAGGCCTTAGGTGGCCTGATTCTCTTCACAGGCAGCCACAGAGCCCACATGTGCCAGGTGAATGTCCCTTGAGGTAATTTTATGGCCAGCATGGAGCTCCATGAGAGGCTACAGTGTGGAGAGAAGAACATGGGAGGATACTCCCTGAGCTCACAGCTGGTACAGCGCCTCTCCTGGACTTAGCTGGAGGCTGAACTTCCAACTCTGCCAGCTCACCTGTGTAGATGATGCTCTATAACCCAAAGAGGATGAGGGATTTCCTCAGCTGTCCCTGAGGCTGTCACCATGAGTGGCTGAGATTACGGACAACTGAGGTGTCCAGTGGTGGATAGACAGCATTCAGTGAAGCCCTCCACCCCCATTTCTTTTCTGTGCCTCCTGTCTGCTGCTGGAGTCTCTTCCACTAACATGAGTACTATCTGCTCCCAGCTTGACCCAGAGGAGTAGAGAACAACTGCCCCAGAGGCTCTCAACCCCTAGACCCCCAGTTAAATCCTGCCTTTAGATTACTTGGCCTGTTTTGGGTCCTGGGCCTATTTTTAAACATTCAGAAGCATGGTGTCTGCTGAGTTGATCAGAACTGGGTTCCTGAACCCATGATGGCAAAGGCTACAATATTACATTTAGCCTATCCTCTGAAAGTTTGCCAGAAGCAAATGGCTACCTGGCTGACCACTGAGGAGCAAGAATAAGGATTAGGATGTGTTTAGTTTCATTTCCAGTTGCGGTGATAAAATATCCCGACAAAAACAGCTGTGGGGGTGGGGTGAGGGTCAGGTGGGGAGATGGTTTGACAGGTAAAAGCACTGGACTTGATGACCTGAGTCCAGTCCCTCTAACCCACATGGTGGAAGGAAGAACCAGCATGTTGTTCTCTGAGCCCCACATGCATACCACTGCATGTATGTGCCCACATGCTTATATAGAGGCTAAATAATGACTGATTTAAAAAGAAGAGCTTGGAGGAGAAAGGATTTGTTTTCACTTACAAATACAGGTATCATTGTGAGGAAGTCAAGATGTCAGGGACATGAAGCAGCTAGTAACATCACATCCATACTCAAGAAGACAGAAATGAATTAGTGTCTGCATGCTTACTACTCAGCTCGCTTCCTCGTCTTCTCTTATAAAGTCTGTGACCCAAACTCAGGGGATGATGCTGCCCACAGTGGGCTGGCTCTTGCCATATCAATGAACATAATCTAGACAATCCCCAGAAGACTCACCCACAGATCTAGACAGTCCCTCATCAAAATTCCCTTCCAAGGTGATTCTAGATTACACCAAGTAGACAGAGCTAACTGTCATAGACGCAAACACTCTCCATCCTAGTGGCCATCACTCTGGACCTTCTCTCTTTCTGACTTGCAATATATGTTCAGGAATACTGCGCACGCCCAGACTCTAAAGAGGTTCCCTTAGGCCTACTGAGAGAGGCTGACTCAGAGGTGCCACAGCTCGAGAAAGATGGGGAGGAATTTGTGGGGGAGGGGAAGGAGATTGGATTCCCACATTTAGATGACTATTGACTGGTTTGGGCCTAATAAATCACCTATGTAGAGCCAGCAGTGTTTTCTTTCTCCCTTAAGGCTGGTTATACGAGCTGATTTGTGGAACCTGTTTTGACCGTAGCTCTTATTGCAAAATAGGAAAAAAGATGGTGGTTCTTATTCTACCACGGGTCACCTCTCTGGTGTGTCCCAACAAGGAGGGAAAAACCACCAAATAGGTTCCTTGACTTGCAGGGAGACAAAACACCGGAACAAGGGGCACCTCTTCAAGCTGAGACAGAAGGGACAGGATTTGGGGGAAGATGCATGTAATCTGTAAATTGAATAGTGATGAGCTAGGCTGCAAGCCCACAGCAGGCTACACCAAAAGGATTGACATCAGGCCCCATAGCAAAGTGGATGCAGGACCTCATTCTTTGGAGACTCTGGAGTTGATATGAATATGGAATGTTGTGCCTGGAACCCTGTCAGGAATTAGCTGGGAGCTGGGAAGATCAGTCAGGCTGTGGAGGGCTTGCCAGACAAGCACCAGGACCTGAGTCCTAAGTATGATCTCCAGAACTGATACTAAAAAAATAATCAAAAATCCTGGTCATAGGGGTGTGAACTTGTAATATCATTGCCGTGGGCTGGAGAGATGGCTCAGCACTTAAGAGCACTGGCTGTTGAAGACCCGGGTTCAACTCCCAGCACCTGCAGGGCAGTTTACACTTGCCTGTAACTCTAGTTCCAGGATTTCTGACATCTCACACAGACACACACTAAGGCAAAATACCAATGAACATAAAATAAAAATAAATTATATTAAAAAAATCACTGACAAACAGGCAGATACAGGTGGAACCCTGGGCTCAATGGCTAGCAGCCTGTCTGGCCTACTTGGTGAGTTCCAGGCCAGTGAGAGCCCTGTCTCAAAAACAAATAAATAAATAAATAAATAAATAAATAAAGAAAGAAAGAAAGAAAGAAAGAAAGAAAGAAAGGAGGAACAGCGCTCAATACCAGAGATGGTGCCCTTTAACTTCCACACACATGTACCTGCATGCACACATACATACATGTAGAAAGAGAGAAAGAAGGAAAACAGAGAGGCGGGGGGGGGGGGCGCAGCAGAGGGAGACAGATAGGTGCACGTGTACACACACACACACACACACACACACACACACACACACGGAGGGGGCACGTGTACAATTCTGTGTTTAGGCTAGAGGTTGAGACTGCTTTTCTGTGCTTTTCTGTGCGGGTCGGTTTTCCAAGGCAACGGTGGGATGCTCCCTTCGTACTGATTGACTTTCAGGGCACAGAGGAATGACAGCCTGTGAGTCCAGTCACGAAGAGTGGCCGTGACAAAAGTGTCAGGTGATGGTAGTAACAAAGCAGGCTGGAAATGTCACTTCCGTTAATTCTGTAGCTGGCTCCTGGTGTCTGATGAACAACAGGCCATTAGCTGGTCGTGGCGCCTCCTGGGCTGAAGTTTTGCACTTTCAGTATTGAACTGGCTTTTGAGGATTTCATTAGTGAGGGCCCTGTTCTGCCCAACTAACTCCCAGGGACACAGTCTATCAGAGGCCAGCCCAGGACCCCTCACTAACCAGCTGTAAGGTTGACATGTGTATAAGTACAGCATGGTCTTCTGGAGAAAATCTAGCAACTAGTACTTAGGGAAAGTACTAGAACATATTTCTGAATATTTTCTGCAACACATAAATATCAACTAACCTAATAGGGACACAGAGAACACACTGGACGTATCAATGGAGAACCTCCAAAGCTCATCATGATTGACAGGTCAGCCTACACCCCACTGACTACTCCCAGGAATCTAGCCCCATCCATTTCCTGTAGTGGAGCAGGCTGGTTTAAACCATCAGTGAAGTTCGGTTCTTCTACATGTGTGGAGAAAGAGCAGCTCCTAGGTCAAGGCCACTGGCCAAGGGTCTTATTCCAGCATTAATTACATATGTGCCCAGAAGTTCCAAGAGCAAAGGTTACTCAGCATATGACACAAGAGTGAAGCTGGGTATGGGTTGCATACATCTATGATCCCAATACTTGAAGACTGAGGCAGGAGATCATGAATTCAGGCCAACTTAGGCTACATAGCAAGTTCAAAGCTACCCATGTCAACACCGTGAGGCCTTGTTTCAAAGAGTGGTGGAATAAGGGATTCCTATCTTACCCAACTCCACTGAGCTGCAGAGGAAGTGAACTCCCATTGCTTTTATCTGAGGAGCTCCCTTCTGAGGGTCCACCCTGAGTTCTTCCCAGACTCATACAACTCTCTAAGAAACAGTCTTCTTGAAGGAAGATAGTGGTCCCCACTCATTTCTCCTAGCTCCTGTGGGTTGTGAAAGGGGTCACTTGTGATATTTTCTGTGGCAAGGCTCTGACATCTCCAGTTTCCAATGGTGCAGCTGAGGTGTAAGTGAATGAAAAGCAGGGCTGGGGGTGGGGCTTTAAATATACATTCATTACAGCCATGAAATCTTGCTTTTCTCCTCTTGAACAGGGGAGGGGCTGCTTTGACCAATAGAATATTATGGACTTCCTCAGGCTAGGTCATAGATCACACAGTTCCTCAGAATATACCCAGAGAGTGCCAGGTTTTCAGAAGAATGCCAACTCCCCCGAGATGGCTGTGCAAGGCCATGCAAGCCTCGTGGGATCCTGATGGGCCCAGATGACCTGCCTCCCAGCCATCCCCACCCAGGTGCCAGATATGTGAATGAAGCCACAGAAGCAGATCTGCACAGTCAAGTATGGTCCCGAACCTTAACCAGCAGATCCCATGATATAAAATGGTGGTTGTTTTAACCTACTAAGTTTTGGGTGGTTTGTTATGGTATCTGGAATCTGGAATGTCCTTGGGATAAGGAAGACCTCATAGCTTCTCCTGTCAACTTGACACACCTGAAAGTAAGACCCTCAATTAAGGAATTGACTCCATCAGGTTGGCTCGCGGGCACATCTGTGGGCATTTTCTTGATTGCTAACTGGTATGCGAGGGCCCAGCCCATTATAGGTGGTGCCACCCCTGGGCAGCTGGGCTAGGCTATGTAGGAAAGGTGGCTGAGGCAGCCAAAGTGAGCAAGCTAGGAAGGCAGTGTTCCTCCATGGTCTATGCTTCAAGCTCCTACCATGAGTTCCTGCCCTGTCTTCCCTGGATGATGGACTGTAATCCATAAGCCAAATAATCCTTTTTCTCCCTCAAGTTGCTTTTAGAACAGAAGGGGGAAAGGAAGCAAATTACGGCACAAAAGGGTGTGTGTTTGTGTGTGGGTAGGAACATCCAACAGGACCCACTGGCTTGCATTTGGCGCCCTCTGCAGGAACCAGAAATAGAATCTTAGAAACTAGTCTGCTCCTACTGGGATTTCCTGTCTCAGAGCCCTACACACAACCGCAGAGCCCCGGAGGCCTCAGTGACCCTACTGCCTTGTTTTCTTTCTCTCTTTTTAAATTTTATGTGCATTGGTGTTTTGTCTGCATGTATGTCTGTGTGAGGGTGTCAGATCCCCTGGAACTGTAGTTACAGACAGTTGTGAGCTGCCATGTGGGTGCTGGGACTTGAACCTGGGTCCTCTGGAAGAGTAGCCAGTGCTCTTAAACCATGGAGCTGTCTCTCCACCTCTCCTCTCTAGCTAGCTCTTGCTCCTTGCCTTTGATAGCCTGGACCAGGCCACAGAGACAAGGCTCACAGAGGGTAACACAGGGTGTCCCTGCTCCAGTTGAGCTGGCCAAGGTCAAGCCAGATGAGCTAAACCTCACGCTGCACGTCCTGTAGAGGATCCAGCCAGCCCAGAACTGCCTAGCCAAGCCCAGTCTAAATTGCCAATCCATCGACTTGTGAGCCAAATGAACACTTGTTGCTTTAAGTTACACAGTTTGGGGATGATTTCTTGCGTAGCATGACAGAGGTAGCTGTTCACTGAGAACAACAAAACTCCCTTAGGAAGTGAATGTATACAACCACTTCCCCACCAAAATGGTTCAAGTCTGTGTTCACCTGAGAACAGGGATCCCAGCTGCAGAATAAATAGAAGAGGGATAAATATCCCCGGGAGGGACAACTCTCTTAGCATGGAATTTTAGCCAGTCCAAATTTGTTGAGATACCCATTAGAGACCCCAGAGAGACTAACAATGAAACATCTAGAAGTTTACAGCCTAACAGGGCAGGGGAGCCAAGGCCACAGGCCAGAGGCAGGCTGTGCTGAGGCAGCTGTGTGAATGGATGCACACAAGTGAGACCATGGCCAGCTGAATGTCAGCTGGGGGTCCCAGGTGTGTGCATGCGCATGGCAAGGCATTCCAGGTGGAAGTGGGTGAGCTAAAGTGGCTGGATGACGTAGCGAGAGATCTAGCTTAACTCTCAGACCCAACCCTAGGCTTCCTACCACACCAAGAAAATTGTCTCAGATACCGTGTGTAAGTTTTGAACTTTATAATGTTTATTCTTTGGTGTTTGAATTTTTTAATGGATACAGAAAAACCTCTTATACATTTTAATGGGGACACTATTTAGTGTTTGATACATGTACAATTTTTATTTGTGACAGGGTCTTCCTATGAAACCCAGGCTGGTCTTGAACTTTTAATGCTCCTGCCTCCACCTCTTGAGTGTTGGGGTAAGAAGTATACCAGTTTGCCTGGAATTTGTGTAATATTTAAATTAGGATAAACATATTTATGTCCTCAAATATTTGCCATATTCAGGAATTCTTATTCTGTGAATCCCTTGTCTCTGGCTCAGGTATAGACTGCTCATATCTAAGAGGAAAGTGCATGAGTGCAGAAGGTATTGCAGGTTACCTGGACCAATTTTGAAACATCCAGAACATGTCATGCTCATTTAGGAGGCTGTTAGCTCCAGGGAAGTATCAACATGCCTTAGAGACTGTCTGGACTTTGACCAGAAGGTTTGTGCTCTTGGAGAGAATAAGAGGTAGCCAACAAATAACGGTTAGCCAGGCATCTCTAGGACACATTTTGGTTCAGTTTGTGCCTAACAACAGTCTTAACACATTTCAATTTCCAGAGTCCCTCATTCCCTTATCATGATTTTCAGGTGATGGTTTGATGTTGCCCTTCTATGTTTCTTTGAGTTCTTCAGCCAAAGTAAGATAACAACAGTCCCAAATCACACAAATGGAATACACAGTAATATGTTTATAGGAGGGCACCAGATAGACAGATTCTAGCATAAGTGAGGAATGGGAAACCACTTGTCCTAGCTTTAGAGTGTGGGAACCTGACACCCCATCTATATGCAGTCTGAGAACAATTGTAAATTTTCTCCCTCTCCATCAATAAGGTGATTCCCATGGAAATAAATGCATGTCTGCAAGCTTGTCTGCATTACCTTTACCAGATTAGTCACCTTCCAGTCCATTACAACAACCACAGAATTTAATAAGCTATGTATCTATATGTATGGTCTCTGTGTATATCTGTCCTTCATTGGAAATTTTCATTTACAAAAGGAAGGTTTGCCACAGTTAACTGAGGGCAAGACATGGAGGTCAGAGTTTTTATGAAACCTCCAGATTGCTCCCTGACACTCCACGGGATGTAACTGATAAGTGTTAGGTCTCCTGAAGGCCTCTCCACCGAAGCAGCAAACGAATCAGACTGAATTGGAAAACCCAGGTTTAAAGGGTAAAGTGGTCCCAGGCGATTCCCTGGCCCCTCAGAGAGGAGATGGGGCCTCAAGACCAAAAAAACTACGTGTCTGTTTTCTGGGATGTCACTTACATACCCTGTAGAGGTGGTCTTGAACCTCTGTGGGGGAGGAGCTGTGTTTGGTGGGCTTTGAAGGGATGGGTTTAGGGAAAGAGATGGGGAGGGAAGTTGAGGTAGATCTTCCACCAAACTCCTTCCAAACATTCCAGACTCTTTGGGTAATGGGATGCCAGGGTGCCAGGGGTTGAGGTGGAGCTCCCACCCAAACAGCAACAGGGCTAATTTTCCATCCCCTTCAATCCTATTACTAAGTTTGAACCTAGCACATTGCACATTATAGGAAGGTAGTCTTTCTCTGAGTTACATTCCTGACCTATAACCCCATTTATCTGCTACAAATACTACAGGAAAGATATCAAGATAAGCTTGATCTTCTGTTTGGCTACCCCAAGACTGGTCAATGTGAGTAGCTGACAGAATGCTTTCAAAATTAGGAATGTTTACATGAGAGACAAGAAGTACCTAGTCCACATTGCACAATCTGCACAGTTTAGTCAGAGAAAGGCTGATAGTAAAGTGTTATCCTCCTGCACAAATGCAAGAGTAAAAATCCATGCTAATCTATCTGATAGCACTTATCAGAAGAGCCACGTGCTTTGCTGAGGACTTACAGGGAAATAAGGCATGGTCTAATATAGACTTCTTCCCAATGATGGACAGATGGACAGTGTGACCCATGTCACATGCTGGTGTTTGGCAGTGTTTGATTCATGAAGTCTCAGCTAGTTCCAGTGTGTCTACAGGTCTGCCTTATTGTATCAGAGTCAGTTCAGAACCAGTGTCAGGGAGGAACTGAAACCCACCCCTCCTTCTCAAGCTTAAAGCTCTTTAAAATGATAGTTTGAAAGAATCAGACTGGAACTTACAAAGATAATTCCTTCATACATTGAATCTCTGACTCACTGTGAGTCTCAGGTAAGATCCATTCCAGGGGATCTTCTGAAGTTTAATGGCCTCATCTGGAATGAATCTTTCCTCAAAACACAGTGTCATCTGCTGTGGTAAAAGAGTAGAGTCAACCATTTCTCTCCCTTTCATGCCTTGCACAGACATGCTATCTATCAGAGGCATGTGGCTCTTTCTGCAAGCACCATCCACCCAGGCTAATAGGAAGCTTCCTCTTAACACTGCTTAGCTGCTGCATCAACAGGTCTTATTACCCCATCTCCATCCCCAGGAGGATCTTCTCAATTCTTCATTTCAACTGATGGGTCTTTTGCATTGTCATCTAGATGAGAGGTGACACAACTGCCCCAACTCTGATAGTAAGAGATGCTGAGGGAGGATTCTGAACCCCAAAACACTGCTTAAAGCCTGGCATCCCAAGACAGTCTTCCATGCCTTCCTCATGGACTTCTCCCTATAACTGTTCAGAAACACCTGTCTTTGTTTGGGCGTGAACCAGTCCATCTAACACAGTAAAACACTAGAAAGGCTAGAAGGACGAAAGTCAAGTGCAGGGGCTGAAGGGATCACACATGCTTTCAGAGGATGTGTAGCTCTTCCAGAGGACCCAGATAGTAGCTAACA